>NC_051850.1:67368958-67993958 GCF_905115235.1 Hermetia illucens | reverse complement strand
CACCCGTGATTATTATCCTGATTTGACTCAGATACTCTTTCACAGCTGAGTTGATTTGTTAAGTCACAATATAAATCCCACTGCTACTAGTGAGATTAGAACGGCGGCCTTCCGTACGACAGCCTAGCGCTTTGATTAGTGAGCTATCCGGATACACAGGTGCGTGTTTGATGCTTTGCGCAAATGTTTAACGAGTTTCGAACATGTTTGAAATTTTTTGTGCAACGGAAACGCAATGGGTCTGAAATTTCGACCATTACCAAAATTCCTAGTGTTTGGGCGGCAGTTACTTTTTCAAATTTTAAAGCTTCATGTATAGGTTCACAGGTTTATAGATATACGGAGATATCATTTGCAATATTTGGGTCCGCCTTCAAACAGGAAGAAAAATGGAATTCTTGAATCAGAATAGCTAATGTTTGAACTAAATTTGATAAAGTATTTCGGAAATGCAATTGCACAATGCAAACAGCGCGATGTTGCGCAATCTATTTGATAATGTATGGGCCCTATAAGACTGCATGACGTACAAAAATGATCAATGTAGACCTCTCAGGAAACCATGGGTGTTAGATTTTTAACCATTTTACCATACATACATATCAGAAAAGAGAAACATGTAATGTAGTAAAAGGTAATTCAATAAATGACACACATTCGGAATAAACTGCTTTTTCTAACCAAAACTCCATATAATATAATAAAAAGAAAAAATAACTCACATTTCCAGGGAGGATCTAAGAGCCTTATAGTTGAATGAACAGCAAAATCCTCTTGCACTTTTTACTAATCGGAATAGAGACTTGCATGGCACCGTTTTCCCAAGCCAAACACATTCTCTGATGAGATTCTCACATGGCTGGGCCATATCGAACATAAGTTTTTCCATTGAGTATCCTAAATCTTCCAATGCCTGAAATATTCTGCCGAACGCACTGTCCACTTCCCGGAAGTTGACTAGTGCAGCCAAACTTTGAAAAAAACTTTCAATACCAGCAGGAGTAAATCCACGTTTTAGCCTACAATGAAAGCGTAAACCTTGAAAACCGTTTATGGGAAACACGTTTACTTACAATTCTAAGGATATGTTATGAGTGTTAGGTTCATACACACTATTCACATTGCAAATTGTTACTCCAGGAAAGGGTACATTCCAAATTGGGTAATTGTTGGTCTCAATTGTAGTGATTGTTGGGGTTGTTTGGTATCGGTTCCAAACTAGTATCATTAGGTATATTGCAAACGCTGAGCCGAAAGTAACAGCTGGAACCCAGACTAGAATACTGGCAGCTCGTCGAAAACGTCTGCAAGAGAAGATATTAGCACAACGCGTTTAGAATAAATTCAACTCTAAATTCTATAGTAAGATTGACCAATTAAACGGCAATTACCTGACGTAAGTATTCCCAGTCTTATCAATTTCTTCGACTAGAAACCGACAACCATGAATAGACGTTTCTCTGCAGAAAGATAGTCCTGTTGCCTCGATGGACTTCAGTATGTAGTTTTTCCTGGCTTTATGCATGCTTCTTGACAAACTCAAGTGCAGGCTGGCACGCCTTCGCACTTTTTGGTGCTTCTCTATTATCATCGCTATTTTTTTAAATATCTAACCTTCACTGGAGTTAAGTCTAGAACTGTTTGAAAGCTCTCTAAATACTGGAAACCTCTCCGTAACTGCACATAAATCGCATTTTAATTATCACTTCATTAACTAGAAAGTACCTGGATTATTGGTGACTACAAGCTGTTAATTACCACCCAGAAGGTTAAATAGAAACTTTTCTTAACTTTTAAAAACACGAATAGCGAGGGCAATGGTAGCCACCCCACCAAAATATCTAAATGTCGATGATTGGCATTATATTCTAAAGAAAGAAAGCACTCAAGCATGAAGTCTGGAAGGATACAGTGAACAAGGACAAAAGTGATTTTTTGGGCGGCGAAATAATATCAATAAGTCGCAAGGGGAGTCTAAGCGTATTGGTACCAATTACCTACAATAAAATCGGTGGCTGGTTTTATGTGAGCTTAATTAAATACAATAAACTTTGAGTAATAAAATCCTCCCATTATGGGAAATGTGGTGGCAAGGATTTTCTGTAAGATTAATTTAACTATAACGTTTGGAAAAGAATATTGTGAAAAGTGTCCCTGTTTAGCTATAAAGGAGTTTTTGAAAGATTAGGGAAAGATACCAACTACTCTCTAAAGTCTTTACTAATCGATTTACCATTTTACAACGACTGTTATGAGAATCCACTATTGCAGCGATTCTGTGTAGAGTGTAGGTGGAAATGCACTTCTTAATAAATTGATTGCAGCTATGAATTTGCATTATTGGAGACATGGCTCAAGAATCTTTAGAAAACGATGTCTATGGTCAATAAGCTCGTAATTTAGGAATGAAATGTAAATTTTCAATAATTCAACCTAAATAAGATTGAGTTGTTTGGATGGACGATTGGAAAGTACTTGGAATAATTGCATATTGCGCAATAGAATTCAGGATGACAAAGTATACCTGTTTATATTTTCACCCACATCTTAAAAAAAGTTAAATATCAACATTGAAACATTTTGTTTTGCGAGTTGTAGAAAACAATCCATTAACATTCAACACTTTCCTCTGGAGACGAAGGGTTAGTTTTACGATGTCTATTGACATTTGACTGAAATCAAGATTCGGACTTCCTGAAAACATTGTTTCAAATGCTCTTGTAAGAGATAAGGTGTATCATCTTTTGGCCAGAATTAATATATGTGGTTGCCATAGTCCCCTATGTGGAGATAGCGCGTCAACCAGACCAGCACCATTGCTGCCAGTTCTCGGCTCAACTCAACTCCTTCCACGATTTTTCCAGAAGTTTCTACTTCTTCTCCACGATGCTCTAGGGTCACCCACTCGTCGGCAAACTTGAGATAGTGGGTCCCATTACATGCCATAACCCGCAAAGGAGCCATCACTTTCTGATCAACCCATCTACAGACATCTGGCCCGTTCGCCGATCAATTTCTTCGCTACTTATTGTCTTGGCCCGACTGACACAACGCAAAGATGAATTGATGAAGCTTGGCCTTGTTGAGTAACAACGGCGATCATTTTCCATATACTACCCCCACATAATAGTACAAGGAGCACACTGGCACGGAAAAATCTCAATTTGGTGTTAGTTTTAAGAGAGTTGCATTACCAAATTTAAATTAAAACAGTGAGCGCGTCGTGCGATATCAAGTTTAGTGCCGCTGTCTACAAAGACAACACTGCTTCGATATACAAGTTGATCAACACCTTCAATGTTCACGTATTCGCTTCTACATAGACAAAAACGTGCCAATCTCACCAACACATTGGCAAGTCCAGGGGCATGTCAAACGCAGCTGATCCGGTTTTCGTTATATCTTGCTCATGCTCAAGAGCAGAGCAATTTGAAACAAAATTTTAAATCGTGCATACTCGCACTGATTTTCCTTCTTGAGGGGCAAGGGGGAGTGTGGTTGTATCTACCTGTGGTTCTGCCCATTCATGCAAATTCAATTGAAATTCCTCAGAGATTTCACATTGATACAGTACGTGACATTCCACTTCCGCCTTTGCGTAACAACTTCAATCGTACCAGAAACAGAGGCATGTTTGATATCGACCCAATGCTCAACAATATTTTCGTACAGATAGTTTAAAAAAAGCTCGCGCACTAAGAAATTTTCCCGGCAGCCAATCGCGGAGACGGCCCGTATTGAATTTGGGGGCCGACGCTCTGTTCCCCTACCAGCGACGCACATACGAAGGTAAGCGACCATCAGATGATAGTAAGTTTCGAGGCTGATGTTATTCACATTCAGAAGGCAACTAAATCTGATCGCGACATAGTCGATCCTATTGAATGTTCGTTGCCGATTAGCCGAAGCACCTATAGAAAGCCAGATGTTATACGATTGAGAATTATGATGGGGTATACCTTCCACCTCGTTAACATCCACGATGTCGAATGGGAAGCCAATTGTTAACATTCCTCATAGGACCACCAAAAAGTTGATGCTGCCTACAAGCTATATCATGAGATGATATATGGCAGCAAAATCATTGTCATTGCGGAGAATACAAGGCCGTCAAGTCCTTCGGTTTCGCTCTGCTTAAACACATTGAAAGTTGAGTTGGTTCCACTCCTATTTGGAAGAGCAGTCCTAGTTGATAGTTCTCCCACTGTCGATGGACAGTTAGATCATGACAGCTGTCGACACTGAATTTGAAGGAAGTGGGGGTTCAAAATTCTTCAGCCCTGCGAGTAGGCGCAGGCGCAAGATGCAAGCCAAGACAAATGACCATCATGTGATGATCTCTTTCGAGGCTGTTAACAGCGCTTATTTTATTCCGCACGTCCAAAAGACAACTCCCAAATCTCGTGATGGTCACGATTTGAATGATCTGATTGAAAGTACACTACCGGCCAGTTGATACCCAAATAACCTTGCGGCAGGTGATAGCGATGGTATTAATGTATAGAGATAAAGTATAAGAATAATCGGGCCTGTGCCCTGGGATCTTCTTCTTCTTCTTCAGCCTTTTTCCGATTCACAAGCGGTGTAAGCTCCTCTTGATTGGTTGCGCTATTACTCGGTCACAGGCCTGATCTGGATACAGTCGCCAAGCGTATCAAGCTATCGCTGTTTCGACTTCGTTGTTGACCAGTTTGAGTTCTCATTTGCGCGAATCATGGCCATCATGGAAGACACCTCTCTTTGTGTAAAACAAAACCTTTTTGTAAAACAATTAAAATCGGTTTATTGCCTGTCTGTCTGCCACACGCATTTTGCTCGGAAACGGTCATAGCGATTTATACCAAATTTGGCGGAAAGGTGGGAAGTGTGTACGCTCAATTTGAGAGAGGGGCCCCATACATTCAAAAGGGGGATGTAATATTTTTTCACCAAATATAGTCGTATGAAAGTCCCGATCAATACTTTGCCGATCTTAATTTTGACATTTGTGGGAAAGGACCCAATCTCAGAAACTTCCTAACCCCAAAATCTGAAAAAAATCAGAAGGATGTCACTATATGGTGCCTAGACTCAGAAATCCTACATGCCGATATCTGTTCAAATAAAGTTAATAATAATATTATACTATAATTTTCAGTAATTAGCTGCAGAACCCCCCTTAAGTTCATCCTAGCACCACGAAATTTTGCAGCAATATAATCTATAATACAGAACATGATTCTCTCAGGTTTGGAAATCGCACTATTACTAACAAAGTTATAGTAGATCAAAATTGTCACTTCTTTGCAAATTCAAGATTTGGAAAGTCATTATCATCCAAAAGTGGATATTCTCACGTAATATATGCATGGACAAATGCACATCCAAATGCCTTTATAAAAGAAATACACAAAACCTTTCATAGCTGAAGCGCCCATCTTCCCGACTTGTTAAACCAGTTGCTAGAGACCTCTCTAAGGAACATCAGGAAAACATCATCTGCATAAAACAGTGTGTAGGGTGCGAGACGTTGGATATCCCGTGTAATCCATAACAAGAAAAGAGAGGAGTGTTGAGAGGGCACTTCCTCGGTAAACACCAACGAATTCACAAAGGGGTTTTGATATACCTGCCACACTTCGAAATTTAGTTTTGGGAAAGCAATTTAACCCAGCGTTAGGTCTTGGCACAGAGCATACCAAATCAGTTCGTGTGACACACGGTTAAACGCCTTTTCTAGATGCAGAAATATCATATAATGTAGAGATCTTTCACTATGAGTAACCGTGGAGCGTGAATTGCGTGATTAGTTCCATAGTTTTTAACGAACCCGGTTTGATTGATGGTTGCTTGAACGATGTTGGGAATACGGTTATGAAGAATGCGTTCAAAAATCTTCATGGGATTGGAGAACATCTGGATCGGACGGTAATTTGAAAATTCTGCTGAACTACCTTTCTTTTTCCATATTGGAACGGTGTTGCTTTCTTGCTAGTCAGATGGTGTTCTATCTTACTCAATAAATCGATTGAAGTTTCGGGTTTGTCGCTTTCTAGGAATCAGACACGATGTCGTCAGGTCCTTTTGCAAGTGGAATTCCTCCAAATGTAGGCTGTGTGTGTGGAAACGGACGATGAACCAATTCTTCGTTGAAATTTATTAGAAATATTCCCGATATCTCCTCGTCATGGCTCGTCGATTTGTAACCGTTCATGTTATTATGGCAGTGGGATTTATATTGTGGTTTGACGTCGGATACTAATCGACTCAGCTGTGAATGGGTACCTGAGTCAAATCAGGGTAATAATCTCGGGCGAACGCAATGCTGACCACATTGCGTCCTACAGGGTACGGTAATCCTGTAGTGTACCGTTACGGTCTTGAATGAAGTGCTCTAACACACTTCAACGCCCTGATCCTGCGCGCAAACAAAACCTTAAAATCCAGGGGACAACGAAACTTACCCAAGCTGAAGAACTCTAATCTAATGACAAGCCGGGGCGCTTTAGGTATAAAAGGTTTTCTGAATTTCTTAAATATTTGAGTTAACATTTGTCTCATTTGTATCTAGCTCGCAATGTTTATACATCCAGTATGTCAGACTATTCGCTTTAGTGTCATCCTCACGTTCATAGTTTTAGATTGCAGTAAATTTGCACCAGAGCGGCAAATTTCGCCTATTATAACTCTTTTAGTAGTAGTGTCATTTTCACTAAATGTGGCAGTATTGTGCTTTATATTATAGTCTAATAATAGCTAAAAAAAAAGTATCAAAACCGCTTCGTGTCTCTTGCTGTTCATCAAGAAAGCGCCCTCTCACTATTGCTCTTTGTTCTTGTTATGGACACCGTCACACGGGACATCCAACGTCCAGCGCCCTATACACTGCTTTATGCAGATGATGATTTCCTAGCATATAATAGCAAAAATGATCTCGAGCAGCTTGTCCAAAAATGGAATGATCACCTTATGCAACACAGTCGCAGATTGAATCTGATGTAAACACGTGTTAACAATACACAACCACCTCAAGGCCGAATATACTTGGCCCCAATCACAAAAAAAAGTAGGAACGGCTGCTTCCACCATCAATGTAAGCTAGCAATGGAATGGAAGATTCCTACATACTGAGTAATGTTGCATTCCCAAAGAACGCGGCCACACGCGGAGACTTATCGCGAACTCCGATCGACTTCATAGATGAAAAAAGGAAGACTGGAAAAACAAACAGGTCTGTGAACTCAAAAAGTACAGGGAGCAATTGTACCAGGCGCGGAAGTTTTACCAACAAATCAACAAGATAAAGACTTATACAGCTCTATGCTCATCCTGCCAAGAAAGAGAGAGAAATCTGTTTTCTGACAGAATGGGCATTTTGATGAACTGCTCAACAACTAGAATATCGGAGAAAAGGAAGTCCCGTCAAATGACGACGACGGACAAATACTGCCACCACCAAACATAGAAGAAATAGTCCGTGCAATTGATCGCTTAAAAATCATAAGTCGCCAGGAGCCGATGGAATTACAACCGAACTGGTTAAATTTGGAAGCGACGCGTGGGACAGTGGGGATATTACGTTGCTAAGTACCATCTACAAAATATTCTCTGCTCTCTTGCTAGGTGTGATAGCCCCAGTGTAAACAGACTCGATGTCTAGTCCGTGCACACTAGGGTAGCCCCATATGTCCATCAAAAAGGCGTTACTCCAGGCAAATCAGCAACTAATCGGATTTTATCTATTCAGCAAGCTATGGAACTGTTGGAATATGGCCATCGCTTGCATCATCTTTTCATCGACTTCAGGACCGCCTATGATAGCATAACCAGGGTAAATCTGTACTTGGCGATGAGAAAATTCGGTATCCCGACGAAATTGGTAAAACTGACTGGGCTGACCCTGAGCAATGTACGAGGTCAGATAAAAGCAACAGGATCACTTTCGAGGCCATTCGACATCAACAACGGTCTAAAACAAGGAAATGCCCTATCGTGCACGGTTTTTAACCTCTTCTTTTTCTTCAGCCTTTGTCCCGTTCACAAGCGGGGTCGGCTCGTCGTGATCGGCTTCGCCATTTGGCTCTATCGAATGCCTGATCTGGGTGCAATCTCGAGGCTTTCAAATCCCCATCCAGCGTATCAAGCCACCGTTGCTTAGGTCTGCCTTTTGATCGTTTACCATCGACTTCGATGTTCAGACCAATCTTGGCAAGTGAATTCTCGTTTGCACGAATCGCGTGACCATACCATCCAAGACGCCTCTCTCGCAACTTTTCCACGATCGGTGCAACCCCATAACAATCGCGGATATCCTCATTTCGGATGTGATCTAAACGTGTGACGCCACTAGTCCAACGTAGCATCTTCGTCTTCATTACCGCAAGACGCCGTTCATTGTCTTTTATGGTCGGCCAACACTCAGAACCATAGAGAGCGACTGGACGAACGACATTGCGGTAAATTTTAGATTTGAGACGTTCGTTGATACGTCGATCACCTGGCCTTGGAAAAATTGATCCGTGATGCTGAGATAAATGCGAGAGGCGCCATCCTTTTTAACTCTACCCAACTAGTGGCCTATGCTGACGATATCAACATCATGGGAAGAACAATTCGACCTTCATCCAAATAAGGCAGGCGGTGCAAGATCTTGGGCTGCGCATTAATGAATTCATTAGGACGGAATATTTGGTGGCGACGTCAGCACCAAAAACCAAACAACCAACAACATCAAGTGGTGCTGGTGGGACCGTTGATAATTTCTCCTATTTATGTGGCGCGGCAATGCGAGCAAATAGATGGCGCGCCGAACTCTCCACTCTTTAGAGCCCGCCACGGGTGTGGAGGACTAGCGGTGAGAAGGTGCCGTTGGTTGGGACAGGAAAAGACCGCATGGAGATAAGCCAGTCTCTTCTGTCTTAACCACCGGCAAGTACGCACAGCACGCTTTCTTTTCTAACAAAAATTCAGCGATTATCCGAATAGTGAATACGTTTTCTTTTCTTTGTGAGAATCCGAAAGTTTAAAGAAATAAAGTTTTTTAAGTTTGTATGTATCTCGAAACGTGTTTGGAATCGTCAGTCTATCAGATGAATCTGTGCTCCCAGCGGCTAGGCATTATCCATGATACTCACCTGCCGGCTCCTTGAAATATTGCGAAATCGGTAGAATTGATCTAAATGGTATATTCAAGCCCGTCCGCGAGAACTTTACTTAATGGATCTGTGAAATTTCACTCGTCTCCCGGCATTGTCATTTGTAAACAAAAATCCTCTGACAGCGCTCATGAACACGCGCATGCCTGGGCCGGTAAAACGAGAGTAAATTGTGATTAGAGGAAAACGTAAAAGTGACAAACACTAATCACAAAAAATACAACAAAGAAATCCGCGCACGGTTGTTGGCCGCCAATAGAGTCTATTTCAGTTTATAAAAACTGTTCCGCTTGAAATGTTTCAGCACAGGGCCAAAGCACTTACTTTACAGACAATTAACTTGCCAGTCCTCATGTCTTATTCAGAAACTTGGGTTCTTAGCAAGAAAAATTGGGAACTTTTAGCCGCGTTCAAAAGAACAATCCCCCGAGGAATTTTTGGCACCCTACAAAGGGATGGATAATTCCATAGTCATGACCGTTTGGTTGTGGAAAAAATCCAGCTCAATAGGTTGCGATGGGCAGGTCACTTAATCCATATAGATGAAGATGATCCAGGCCGGAAAGTCTAAAAGAGCAGTACCTAGAGTAGAAAAAGAAGGCGAGACAGACCCTGCCTTAAATGGAGCCATGGCGTAGGTTAGAACGCCAGGCAGCTTTTAGGGATATCAAATTTGTGGGCCTCGGCGCAAAGCCGGAATGTCTGGATTTCCTTGTTAAGCCAGGCCTAGACCGAATACCGGTTGTTGCGCCGTTGATGATGATGAGTACAATGGAACTTGCGTTCAATGATTCGCACGCACTATGAATTCCAACTGTTGCCAAGGTCCCTCCCCATTTCGCCATTTGTTAATATCTTGATGTTTGCATATTTGAAAAACTTGGGGAGTAACTTTCAGTTTTAGTAGTTTTATTCAATGAAGCAGATATAGCTTCTAAGCCCTTCTAGCTTCTTCTCCTTTAATTTTAATTTTTGAATTCTTTCTTTATTATTTTTCTTTAAGGGGAGTGGGGTTAATTCGGTGATGTGGCATGTTTTTAAGTGTTTTGTTGAGAATGCTGGGAGTCCTGAGTCCGCACCCACTTGGTGGCGGAGCGGATCACTTGGGAAGCAACTTACTTCCTCTTTTGTAGTCCACGGACTCCTCTTTTTTAGGTTAAACACCCAAGTTTTTTCAAAAAGAACGAAAAAGTTGACTGACGGTTTCGTCTAGGGCAGAGGCAACTCATCAGACACTGCCTCACCTCTGCGGTTACGCTGCTCCCAGGGAAGAGGTGACAGCCTTCTGATTTTTTTTCAGATTTTAAGGTTAGGAAGTTATTGAGAATGGGTCCGTTACAGAAATGATCACTTTCGACCCCCGCACTCCGCATCTTTCCCACAAATGTCAAAACTAAGACCGGCTTCGGAAAGTACTGAACAGGACCTTTCATTTGATACCCTACGCAACTATATTTGGTGAAAAAAAAATTTACACCCCCTTTTCCATGTATGGGAACCCCCCCCCCCTCAAATTCGATGGAGCATGGTGTAACTTACTGTATGCGTGAGCGTTCATACTTCCCACCTTTCCACCAAATTTTTGGTGGTTTTACACAAAACCTTTGAGCGCTTTGATCCTTCACGTGTCATTAATACAAAATTAACGTGTCTGTACAGATGCGTGAGTCCGCACCGGATTTAAAAATAAACAACAAACGAAGGAATTCGCAACGAAAAAAGACCAGAACTAAGACTGGAAAATAAAACAAGTCGGGAAACCGGAAGCTGGATGCTTCAGGTACGAAAGGTTTTGTGTATTTCTTAGTACGTAGCACGCAATATATCCATATATTATGTGAGAGTATCCACTTTCGAGTAATATTAACATTCATAGTCTTCAATTTTCAAAGAAGCAACAAATTTGAGGTGTTATAACTTTGTTAGTAATAGTGCGATTTCCACCAAACTTGGTAAGATCATGCTCTATATTATAGCCTATTTTACTGCAAAATTTCATAGTACTACGATGAACTTAAGGGGGGTCTCTAACCAATTACAAAAAAATGTAGTAATATACTATTATTAACTTTATTTAAACAGATATCGGCATGGAACGTATTTCGGAGCCCAGGCACCATATAGTGGCAGCCTCCTAATTTTTTTCAGATTTTTCGGTTTGGTAGTTTCTGAGAATGGCCCCCTTAAAGAAGTGATCACTTTCAACCCCCCGCGCTCCCCACCCTTCCAACGAATGTCAAAACTAAGATCGGCTTTGAAAAGTCCTAATCATGACCTTTAATTTGATACCCCACATGACTATATTTGATGAAAAAAAATTTTACACCCCCCTTTTGCATGTATGGGGACCCCCCCTTAAATTCGACGTAAAAGGATGTAATTCACTGTATGCGCGAGCGTTCACAGTTCCCACCTTTCTACCAAATTTGGTGTCAATCGCTATAACCGTCTCTGAGAAAAATGCGTGTGACGGACAGACAGACAGGCAGACAGACAGACGGACAGACAGACAGACAGACAGACAGACAGTAAACCGATTTTAATAAGGTTTTGTGTTTACACAAAACCTTAAAAACGGCTCGACCGTGCGCGTGGAACCGTAGGTTTCTGGACCGGAGTGCCGTGATCGAGAAGGAAGATCCACGACGGATCACAGCCCCGATCATGGTTTCTTCTGCCTCAGACATTTATTGAGGCGCGGCTCCTGAGGTTCCCCCCCATATTTGACATTCTCAGGCCATTATTTCAGAGGATGTCCCTAATAAAGTTTTGCGGGGTTAAGGAGGAAGAGAGACGGGGAAGTCCTCAAATAAAAAAAGTAGTTCCAACTCATGCTACATTCATAAGATCACAAAAAAAATGTATGAACGAAAAAGGAAAATGAAAAAAAAAAAATATATAAAGGAGGAATAAAAAAATGAAATTAAATCAAAGTAAAAAGAAAGAAAAAGAAATCAAATCAAAATAGAACTCAGACGATATTTCACTCCGAGCTCGGCGTGTAGTTGTGCTTGACTCGTTTGACTCTGTGAATAAAATATTTAAGTAACCAATGTAATATTTGCTTAATTAATTTCCTTACTAATTAAATTTCTTCATTCAGAATGCAAAATACATTCAATCCACTTTAGATGGTACAGCAGTTTTTCCTCGAACAGCCACTCGGTTGCGATCACCCACAACAAGAAATCCAGCATCCGATCCTACTAGTAGAACGATATTGCAGCGAAATGGAAATTAACAATTCAAATGCGCATTGTTTGTGATGTTTTGCAGCAAAATAGATGAGATAAATAGAAAACTCGTCGCTTAGCAGCAACTCAGGAACAGGAAGTGCGTCAACAAAACGTTGCTCTAATATTCAAAAATTAGTAAACGTTTTCCCAAATTTTATAACGCAGCAACCCAATCCATCATTGCGCGCCCTTTTCCAGAGACTTTCTTTTAGGATGAAAAAAAGCAAGTCGGGAAACCGGAAGCTGAGCGCGTATGATTTTGATTAAACTTGGGGATAATATGCTTCATATTATATTTTATACTGCTACCAGCTTTTATAACTCTGGGATAAACTTAAGAGGGGTTTTACTCAATTTCCCGAAAAATATGGTAATATACTATTATTAACTTAATTTGAACAGGTATCGATATGGAGAGTATTTCGAGGCCTGGGCACCATATAGAGGCAGCTTCATGAATTTTTTCAGATTTTTCGGTTGGGTAGTTTCTGAGAATGGGTCCGTTAAAGAAATCATCAGTTTCCACCCCTCCCACTCCCCGCCTTTTTAACAAATCTCAAAACTTTGACCTGCTTCGAAACATACTAATCGAGACCTTTCATTTGATACCCCACATGACTATATTCGGTGAAAAAAAATTTTAAACCCCCTTTTTACCTGTATGGGGACCCCCCCCCCTCCTAAATTCAACCTAGAAGGATATCACTCACTGCATGTCTGCGGGTCCACAGTTCCCACCTTCTCACCAAATTTCGTGCCAATCGGTACAGCCGTTGCTGAGAAAAGTGCTTGTGACAGACAGACAAACAAAACCTTAAAAACGAAACGATCTCCTCGAACACACAATCATTGATTAAGAAATGAAATTAACCAAACCCGTCGAATTCACCGGCAAAACGTTTGCGTCAATACAATTTCATTCGGTGATTGAAACCATGGGTGTCTTGTTTTCCAATTGCACATTTTTTGTCAATCACTATTAATTATAGCAGTTTTCGACCGTTGTAGCGATAATTTTAAGAAGTTCCTAAACTTAGTCCATTTTAATTAGTGTAAACTTATTTCTATAATTAAACCTTATTAAAACCGTCGACAATTCACTTGGTTTGCGTTTTTGCTGTTTTTTCCGCCAATAACGAAACTGCACCGTCGAACTGTTAACCGCCCCGAGCGATTTTTCTCAATTTTCGCAATTAATTTTAGAAACTTTTTTGATATATTTTTATCGCTTTTGGCAAACACAGCACGGCAAGAACCCTGCAAATTCGGGATTTTCAAATTTTCATTGCTCGAATCAAAGGGCGGACGAGGGTAGAGTAATTGCACATTATGAAATGCATTATTTGAGCAAATTAATTCAGAAAGAGGTGAATGAGATTCCACTCCCGTCGCGAAGCCGCGATCACTACAATGGATTAGTCCACCGGAACCTGTTGAGCCGGATTCTATCTCCTACCAGGCAGTAATGATATCGCTCATATATTTCATCGTTATGTAGGCTACGAAAGCGTCCGGGGCCAAAAATTCTTTGGAGGATTCTTCTCTCAAACGTAGCCAAGAGTTCCTAATTTTTCTTGCAAAAGGCCTGTTTTCGTAGCGACAGGTTTTTTACGCAGCAGGAACCGAATTTGCCTGAAAAACGTCGGCAGAAGCGTAAAATATATAACGCTACGTAAGTGTTTTCCGTGCGCCGCATTTTTATCTTTTCAGTTGCCGTTGAATTGATGAAGTGACGAGGAAGAAGAGTTCATATTAACAAAATATGCCAAAGAAAGGAAATGTGTGAGTGATGTATACTCAAAACGCAGAAGTGAAGGAATGTTCAGCAGTTTAATCAAGAATTATCTTCTTGAATTTCAAAGGTACTTCAGACTGACCAGAGAAAGGTTTTCCTTCATTTTGAACATCAGTAAAGAAAATGCACGAATTTTTTTCACTCCGATACATTTGAAATCGGAAACTGTTGAATCACTTATCGTTATGTGCTGTTGCTTACACAATATATTGAGGGATGAGTATTTATCGAACAGTACTTTGCCCACCGATGGAACCTTGGAGGATTTCCCTTCCAGAAACCTAATTAATCTAAGAGGCACAAGTGGTTTCGTTCAAGCTGAAGGATTCCAAGTGAGAAGCCGTTTCACTGACTACTTCAGTACACACAGAAACATCTTATAAAAATAATAATAATAATTGTTGTCAAGAAAACGACTTATAATCCAATTTTTTTTATTAGAAGAAAAGTTTTGGAATTTTAATTATTATTTCAAGTTATATTTTTGGACAATTCAACCACGCACCTGATGAAGATTATTTTAAAATCGAAAACGTTCGTGCTTATAAATTCTAAATTAAATTCAAAATTCAAATGACTCTATTGGTCTTATTATATTAATTAAAATTAAAAAGAGTCGCAAAAAATATTACTAATTATAATTATGTTTAATAAAATTAATGAAATAATTGTGTTTCTGAATGAAAACATACCTTCCTTCTTCAATGGTCTTCCTATTTCATTCCACAGCAGGTCTCTCTTTGTCGTGTTTTTGAATTCAGGATGTTTAAGGTCATATAATATATATTCCTTTGGACGAACTCAACTAACAATTCTCCCTCGTCGGCCGAAAACCTCACTGATGGCACTTTCCCGCTTTGGGACATCTTAAAAGCCTCGGAAATCAAAAATTGGAGCAACAAAGCAATCGCGGCGGCGTACTGCGCTGTACTAACTCCTCCTCGACCAGTCAGGCCAGTGCAACACGTTCTGCGCTGACGTGATGCGCTCTCTAGGAAAACTCCTTAACTTACTTTATGGGAATGGGTGGTCGACGTTGAACGGCCTGTGGTATCACTTTGTCGCTAGGAAAACATCATCATCGTCATAGCTGTTATCGACTGTTCCACAATTGCTTGCTCTTAAATTGAATTGCTTTGATTTGAAAACTACGGAGTGTACTCCCACCTCCTTTAATCACAGGCTCAACCCTTAAATTGAATAGTCGAACCGGATCTTTTTCGTTCTTACGATTTGCCAACCTGATGTTTTGACAGCGAAGATGTCTAACCCACACAGTTCTGCTACGCCGATTGTTATTACACGGACACGACATGTTTACACGATTTGTCCGACACACCGAAACGACCAGCTGTTAAATTTTGCGCAAGTGTTGCCCTGGCGCGCATGTGTGCACGCTGGCAGATGATGAAAAATACATCAACAAGGCGTCAAACGGCAAACGGGCGAACCAACGGGAAATTAAACAACAGAAAGTCAATTTGGCGGACGCTGGGCAGTTGTCGACTCACGAAATCGTTGGAGGCGGGCCTGATGAAGAAGCGCCACAAATCCGCTGGTGACTGGCGAGAAACGTGTGACTTGTAGTGAATTCGGAGTTCGACGGAAGTACGACGGTTCTGAGGAACGCGAGAAGAAGGAACTCCTTCGCCAGGATAATTGTCCGCGCGGACCGTTCTACGGATCCTGCAATGTTTAACGGTAAGTGAAATTTACCGCAGGTCGGTGTTTTTGTGCATGCGGGCGGGTCCTCGGGGGAGTGTTTTGTGTGGGCGACACCTGGCTCTCGGAGCCCCAAAAAAATCATCCCGCGCATCTCTCGGCCCAGATGTTTCCACTCGAACAAAGTTTAGTCCTTCCTGTAAGCGTGCGAGTTGCATGGGGCCCCAAAGCAATGCAGACTGCATCGACTGATAAGCAGAGGCACAGCTGATGCAGTTTGCAAAAATAACGCATTACATCATTGCCGCGCAATTGTGGCTCAGGGCGGATCTACCCTTAGCTACGCTCCGGTGCTCTGCGACTAACAGGAGTAACTTGTGTCCCGCAAGAACAGCGAGGCTTCTGCATTCTTGCAGTTTAACGGGAAAAGTGTATTACAGGTGCTGGGTCATCTCCTGGGAAATGAAAAATTAGTTTTGTGCGAAAGTCATTACATTCTATTGTGCAAGTTCGACCCTAGACAAATTCCATGTTAAAATTGAGGAGCTGCCAATTTGCGAAAATGATTGTTGTTGGGGAATTTGAACAAGAAACGGAACTTGCGTCCAATGACCTGCACGCGCTGAGATTGAACTGCCAAGGTCCCTGGACGAATCGACACTTCCCTACATGTTGATTTGTTCATATCTGGATGTTTCTACGTTTGAGAAGTTGAGAGTTGACCACCTTCACTTCGGTAGTTCGGCTGGAAGCAGAAATGAGAACTCGAAGACTAATTTCTTGTGCACATTTCAATCCTTCAATATAGTTGATGATATTTTTGCAGTCTCGTCGCAGCATTTCCTTATGTCTCCTGCTAAGGTCTCATTCTGGTGTCCTGGAGCTATTTACTTTTTACGTGCTCCCACAATTGGTCAAAAACACATTAAAAACGGTTCTTTAAAAACAGTTTTTTTCTCTCATGTCAGCAACGCATCATCGTGGGAAGTTTCTAACCGTAAGCTTCAGAACTCTCCAGAAGCACCCGAAGCAAATACACTTCTGGCCTGGTCTCTGTCCTGTGTACCCAGACACCTCACGCGTCAGTTATCCTGACATAGCGGGTGCAACTGCATGAGGTAACCGTATAATCGATCCACTGCCAGGTCAGTCTTCTAATCAGGACGTCTACGGGTATCTGGTCCATATTCCGACAAAGGCCAGGCACGGTGGCCCGACGCTAATGATATTGGCAGAGATTGGAGCTTTGTACTGTTGTCGTAGCATTTTTTCGAGTTCATGCGTATGAAGTCAAGTTAATTTTAAAAGTCCATTTCGGTTTGCAGCGTATCGATAATGTCTTGGCGTACCCATTCTAGATTATTTTATAAGTCGAGGTTGATTTGGTACAAGTACGATTTCAAGTGAGGGCAATATCTTGAACAAAGTAGGGTCGAAACAGTTGTCGTTGATGGGGGCCTAACGAATTTTGTATAAATTCCCTAATCGATTTTAGAGGTTCCCTTCTAAATGTCAGATGTTACGGGAAGTTAGTGGTTTGATTGATTATTTCGGTGTCGTCCCCTCAAATATTGCTCAGCAAGCTGTTTTTATGGACGAACCCGAAGTAGAATTGTTGTTCTTTTTCCATGTGTGGCCTCTCCATCGCGACTTCTAACTACTACCCTATGTGGATCGTATGCCGACACAGTTCTTCGTTCGATATTGGGTCGGGTCAGAGTATCCTGATGATCGGACACAGACATGAGCAAACCTGCTGTCATATCAAGGGAGCACAGAGAACATTGGCGATAAACGGTCTTATTTTCAGATTTTAGGACACATCGAAAGCGGATTTAACGAGACAACTCTTCCTAGATATACAAACTGTTCGGTGTTTTGCCCATTAATGCAAATGTAAAGATCACCATGAACAGTCTGACTGAGAACCTTGTTTTTTATCTTCAATCCGGCAGGATCATTTGGTCAGAGTGTATGGCTCGGTAAAAGAGCAAACAGATGTAATCGAGGTCGAGGTGTTTGAGGAAACTTGAAATTGGTTTGGCGATAAGATGCGCCTAGTATTGTCCTCTTCCAGATGTCAGGAATATATCGTGAGATTTAGGTTGGTCTTTACGTGTCGAGTTTTTAGGGCATTGCCATTGAATCGCATCAAGCCATAAAATTTGTGAGCTTTTGGCCTTTTTGATAGGTGAGGCAACTACACAGTATTGCAATTTTCAGCAGCTTCCATTATAGCGGAGGAATTCTGAACAGATGGTTAAACACCTGTGATCCGGGCTTTAAGGAAGCAATTTTGACTTAAGTCTACTCAGCTTTACTAATTCTAATGTGTAAGATTTTAATGGTTTTTTTTTTATATAATAGTGGTGCTCTATGCTGCATTTATACCTCTGGCTATAAAATAATCTCTTCCGACACTGGATGATGTTACTTTTGCCTTTACTAACACATGACAACAATACTTGTATTATTTTCCCGATTTTCTAAAGTTTTGTTTGTATATCAAATCTTTATACACTTTTCCCCGAAATGACTATACCGTTGAATTTAAGGGGTGGTCCTCATACATGCAAAAGGGTGTAGTCGTGTGGCGTATCAAATGAAAGGTCTTTATTAGTACTTTCCGAATCCAGTCTTAGTTTCATTTGGTAGGAAAGGTGAGGAGTGCAGGGCTTCGAAATTGATGACTTCTTTAGCGAACCCATTCTCAGAAACTACCCGACAGAAAGATTTGGACAAAATCTATACCATATAGGCTTCAAAATATTGTCCATATCGATATCTACTCAAATTAAGTATTATAAACTTACTGTTCTTGGGAAATTGACTGGAAACCCCCCTTAAGTTTATCGTAGAGTTATAAAAATATATACTATAGTACGAAGCATCATATCCCCAAGTTTGATCAAAATCGTACTATAAATTTACAGTAGCTCAAAGTGATCTTTTCCATGTAAATTTACTGCAACCTAAAATGTTAAATATCAACATCACACTAAAGTGAGTAGTTTGACATGTCAAATATACATTGCGGGCTCCATACAAGTGGGATAGTTCTGCACTCAAATATACTTACATAAGAAACAAACAAAACCTTTCATATCTGAAGTGCATAGTTTCCGGTTTCCGACTTGCTATAAGCCTCTATTGAAAACGCCAAATTCACAAGTAAATATTATTTCTCTAATTTTTATTAAAAGTAATAAGACATGGGACGTCTGGGGAAACTGTCAGCTGCTCTTGGCACTATATTGGAAGAAAGCAGTCAAGGAAGGATTGTTCAGGAGGAAACGATGGAATTCCTCCATTGATAATACCCGTTCTCAGAAAAGACTTGATTGGAATCAGGTCTCATTTGACTTGACGGTGTCATGGCTGAACGTCAACCTCTCGAAATCATCATGAATATTTGTGCGGCTCCATTGCTGTGCGATAGTAGTGAAACCCATAGTCTCATTGGTGGAGTCTTCTCAGAAGGAATCGCTTGCATTTAAGTCTCTTCCTACAGGGAGACGCGAAAGTTTGATTTGGGACATGCTATAGATGCCTGTGGAGCAGCCCATTTAACACATCTTTGATAAAAAGCTCAATTGTTGGAGACGTGCTTCTTAGCACTGGGTCCGCTTACATTTCTTAGACTTTCTTTCAGCTAATTGTTTAATGGAATATATATAATTTTCTTTTGATCATCGAACCTAAACAGATTTATGTTCATTCTATTTGCACGAGACTTTTGAGTTGTCAGTTTTGAGACTAACAGATGTTATTCTGCTCAGGTTCCTGTCCTCTCCCGTTTACATCAATATCACGGATCATTACTTCCAGGGTCAGGTTTAAGAGGATGCATGATAAGGGATTCCCTTGTCTTAGAGCATTGTTGACGGTGAAAGGTAGTGATGTAAAAATTTTTTTTCACCGAATATAGTCACGTGGAGTATGAAATAAAAGGTCTCGATTAGTATTAGATATTAGCTTTAGACATTGGTTGCAAAGGGGAGGTTGCGAGGGTTTGAAATGGGTTAATTACTTTCAGGAGTTTTTCTTTCTTTCTCGTGGTGTTCCAGCCATAGTACTATACCATGTTTGGTGTTAATTGAACTATTACTAACAAAGTTGTAATATGTCAATATTTTCGCTTTTGTGCAAATTTATTTCAATCTAAAACTTTGAATGTCATCATCACACTGCTGTATATAGTCTGGCATACTAAATGAATAAACAAGATGAGCTACATACAAATAGGGTGAATAACCACTCATATATTCTTACATAAGAAATGCACAAAACCGTTCATACCTAAACCGTCCAACTTCCGGTTTCCCGACTTGTTTATGTATGGAATTGATAATGCCTCGTTGCAAGTTATCGGGCACTGATTCACTATTCTACACCTTCAGCATAAGTTTACGAAAGGCTTGGTGTATTTCTTTCTCTCCATATTTAACTAGTTCGGGAGTAATTTCATCGCCTCCTGGCGTTTCTTCCATACTTGATGGTGGCAGTTTGTTCACGTCGTCAATTTTTTACTTTAGAATAAGGTACCGACTCATACCAAAAGCTGATTTCGAGCAGCTTGTCCAAAAGTGGAATGATCACCTCATGCAACACGGTCTCAGATTGGATCAACCCCATGAAAAAGGCACTGTCAATAGCAACGACCTGTCGAAAACTGAGCGATTTAATTACCTCGGATCAATGATTATGTTGAGTCCTAAGCTTAAAAGAAATGCTAGGGCGTTCGCCTTAGTCGATACGGCAGGACGGGTTCCGGTCCTATTGAGAAATGGGCCATGGTTTCTTGACATATGAACGGCGCATATTTTTGTTCGATCTTCAAGAAACCCGATGGTATGGTGCCAAAACCTACGACATAAAACGCGCATAGAAAGACATCTAACGTGCCTTCTGATGACATCATCATTGCAGCCGACCTTAATAATCATGTGAGTGAAAAGGCAGACAGCAACAAGTGCCATGAGGGAAAAGGATTTTGAGCACACAACTTTGCGGACACCCATGACTTTGTATTTGTAAATACATGGATCATCAAACGATTGTCTCATCTTTCTACATTTTATAGTGGGAACAGTAAAACGCAAATCGACTATATTCGCATGAGCCGCTGATTTTACCACTGCATCCAACATGGGTCGTCGATTGCCGATAAAACACAGTGAGGAACGCACTGACCCGCCACATATTAAATAGTGTAAATTTCGTGAAAAAAGGAAATTATCTCATCCGCAATTACCAACCATTACGAATGGAGAAAAATCGTGGAACCAAGTAAAAGACACGATTCACAAAGTGGATTTTGCAACCCTCGACTTCACCAATCGAGATATTTGGCTTTGGAATTATGATATTCAAATAGTAGTCTGTGAAAAGAAACACCTCTACCACAAGTTTCTCGACCATAAAACACTGGCCAATTGGCAAATTTACAAGAATGCCGATCGGGAAGCAAATAAAGCGATCAGTGCGGCCCGAGCGGTACATTACAAAGATTTTTACGATAAACTGAAAACTCGGGATGGCGAAAGTCATCTGTATCGACTTGTCAAAAGCCGACACCAACGTAGGCAGGATATGGAACACTTCTTTCGCGTTGATAATAAGAAGTTTTGGCCAGAAGTATCTGTCCATCTTTCATTTCCACAAGCACTGTCGGCATTTTTATGATAGTAACTCCTAGTGCCAGAAGAATTCTCACGCTAGATTAAGTTGTTCTACCACGATCCGAAAAGTAAAGTACGAAATATGGCGGGTGTATCAAAATCGTTTCCTCTCTCTGTCGGTGTTCATCGACGAAGCGGCCTCTCATCACTCCTCTTTATTCTTGTTATGGACACCGCCACATGGGACATCCAACGTTTACCATCCTATACACCACTTTATACGGATGATGTTTTCTTAGCGCCTAATAGCAAAGATGATCTCGAGCAACTTGTCCAAAAATGAAATGATCGCCTCATTCAACACGGTTCCAGATTGAATCTGAATAAAACAGAATTTTTATCGACAGATACCCATGAAACGGGTACTATCAGTGGCAGTGTCCCAGAACAGCGATTTAAAAATCTCGGGTTATGTAATTGCTTCATTAGCACAACCTGGATGAAGCGGCGTTCCATAACTGGGGTTCTTTGTGATCGACGTATCAACGAACGTCTCGAATCTAAAATTTATCGCAATGTCGTCCGCCGTCTATGGTTCTGAATGTTGATTGGCCGACCATAAAACAATGAGCGGCGGCTCGCGATAATGGAGACGAAGATGTTGCGTTTGACTAGTGTTCACAATTACACAATTCATGGAAGAATTGCTGGAGAGGTGTCTTCGATGGTATGGTCACGTAATTGGCGATGAGAATTCAGGTGCCGAGATTGAGATGAACATCGAAGTCAATTGTAAGCGACCAAAAGGCCGGCCGAAACACTGGATGGGTATTTGAAAGCCTCACGACTGCATCTGGACAGGCCTTCCGGCGCAGCTGATATAGACGAGTCGAATGCTATCAGCCAATTGTAAGTTGCGTTATGAAAATACTTCACGCATCAGAGCAAATTGGATGAAGTGACGGCCGAAACTGGCGTTTTTAGTGATCTAGGTGTCAATGAATACGTCAAATCCAACATTCACCACGATGTCGTTCGCCCTGTTACCCTCGTTGATTCTGAATGACTCACCAGCGGGATTATAACAAGCAACGAATCGCGCATCGCGGTAAAGAAAACGAAGATGTTACGTTAGAGCAGTGCTGGTCGATTATAGAAGACAGTGGACCGCGCCTCGCGATAATGGAAAGGAAGATGTTACGTTGGATTAGTGCCGTAACACGCCATTATCACATCCGGAATGAGGAAATTCGCGATAGATATGGGGTTGCATTGATCGTGGAAAAATTGCAAGAGAAATCTTGGATGGTCTGAACATGGAAGTCGACCGATGCCTTCTGTTCGGTACAAAGACTGGAGAATAAGAAGAAAAAGTGAAAGGAAAGCTCCTTTCGGAAAACAATTTTTACTCATGGGTTGGTTTATATTCTTGATATCGTCATATAGACTTTTATGCATGGACATTAATTTTTATATGACCATAGTGTGTTTAGTTTAGTTTTAAGTCTTTTCGTAGTTTTTTTTTTCTGATACGTGATACCACAATGACCTCAGCTTCATCAACGGCGCAATTATGAGTGTCACCAACAATGTCCATTATTTTTCTTCTTGCGTTGATTCTATAGTCACCGCCTGCGCAGTTATTGACATATGGAAGATTTTTATCGAATGATTTCAGTATAATTTCAGTGTCTTCACATGTTTTATCGACATAAGTATAGAAACACTCTAGCGGCGTGAGCGTCAATTTCACTATATCTCAATGATACATTTGATGATGATTTTTTTACCTTTGTCATGTATATGAAGACGATCTACATCTATTTTCTATTATTGATTTGCCACAGCAGAGACGACTCTTACTATTTTGTGCTATTTATTTTTATTTGAGGTATAAGTTAGTCTGTGCCCAGAATCTTAATGGCAGTACACCAGTTGAGAAGCAACTATTTCCACACTTTGGTGCAGGGACCACGGCCCTCGACGGAAGTGGCAGCTATTTGTTGAATGTTTATAAAACGATTCGACCATGCCTTGCCGATCTTAGTCTTTTTCTAGCCATGGAAAGATTTCTAGTGTGGTTAGATATGTAAGAGATGCCCTGAAATTGCTTGCTCAATAAAAGAAAAATTTTTTTTTTTGGAGACATCTGAAACGCTTTATTCATAAAAGGCAAATTTCTAGATTATGAGAAATTATTTCTTTTCACAGCTCATTAAGCGTCCTTCCTGATACTTTATGAGTGGTTCGATAAATGCTGTTAGAGGAGTCCGATAATTTTTTATCCGGCGATCGTGGCTGTCGTCTTAAAAATCACTAGATAGCTACCGAAACATTTTAAAGACTGAACCTACAAGGGATATTCCTGAAAGAAAAATAATAAATAATTATTCTTCAAAACCAACCCTTTTATAGTCAACGAGATTAGCAAACTAGTTTGATCAATTTTCCAAAATGATTGAATAACATTATAAAAAACGAACGGAGAACAACTTAGAGGACGTTACTCTATACATCGGTGAAAGGCCACCGTAGTGGAAGCCTTCATAACCCACCCTTTTCATCGCGAACGAAAACAACCTTGTCGGTCTCAAACAAGACCAAATTGGTTTTCAGGTCGCCTAGTCGCCAAAAGTATCTTTATTTTGCCAGGATCCAAAAATATCCCATGAAAGGTATTTCAACATGTAAGGATCTCATGGTTTATCGTCAGTAGCTGTTCAGCGATCTTAGTTTTCAAAGGGCCAAAGGACATAGTCCATATACATCAGCACGCATTGACTTTTGGGAGATGCATTGGTTCCTGTATGGATACATGCAAGTTTTAGGAACCGAAGTTCGATATTTTTTTTGTTACCCAATCGGAACGTACCATAGCCCATGCGGCACTTCATGCAGTGCAATTAGATGCCCCAAACTTGCTGATATGTCAACATGTTTTGGTTGATTGTGAACAGAGGTTTATGGACGCACACGTGTCCTCTAGTTTACAACTTTAATATTTTCAGTCGAACGCACTACAAGTGGGCATCCGAACCTTGCCACGCCACTAACCAAATCAGTGCGGTAAAATTTATCCACACCCATCCAGAGAAATCGTTGAGAATAAATCCACCCGCTTCGGGTTATCTCTAAATGAGAAGTTCGTATGGTTATTGGTAGTTACAAAGAGACTCACGGAAAAAAAAGTAGTCGACCAGTGATTTCCGCCGAATAGTCTTAAAGTTACATAGGACTCATCCTCATAAATTAATAAAAAAAAAAATTCGCGGATCCTATGTTAAATTGAGGTCCAAATTACCGATCATTCTACAAATTTGCTGAAAACCCTTCTTACCTTCATCCATCTACAAATCGTAATCAAGGACCGAATGCTAATTGATAAAATAGTGCACCTGGCATCATAAGCGGTGAATAAATAAATTTTTAAACGCAAGCCCCATATCATCTTTCCCGAACTCCTTGCATCGCGCTCCCTTCAGCTTAGACGATATCGTATTTGCTCTTGAATGGAAACATGTGTTTGGGAAAAAGCCGCAAGTCGCAGGGGAGGTGGCAAATCTGGAGTGCATCGTAAGCGGGTTACAATGGCGATGGCGCAAGCATTCAAAAATTCACCTCAATGCGAGCGATGTCAAGACGCACATTGTCATGATACAGTGAAATTTCGGATTTGCTCCGGTGTAAAAAAATGCGGCATCTATTTGCAAAGTACGCGTCGCATCCCCAAATCAACGTATTAAATCGAAAATTTACTGCGAATTGGATTGTCTATACCTGCGGCGAGCTCCCTAACGGCAATTCATCGATCTTCATGGATGGCAATTGTATTCTGTAGAATATCAGCGTGATCGACAGCGAGCCTTTTTCTACCCCTTTGACTTGGCTACCATTTGTAGATCATCCGGTTCATAACAGCTTCACAATACAGAGTACTTAGTCATCCGCGCCTTTACTTATCAAAACCAAACTGGTTACAGATCCTGAATTGTGAGGTAGCACTAGTTGATTTTGCGAACATTAACTGGATAATTCGTCATCAGCTTAGCTTATAGAAATGTTATATAATACGTAGGCAGGCATATTTCATGTAAATGTTGCATCCATCAAAAAATATATTGAAAACACTAAGATATCTCCCCAACTCATCAAACAGGAACCCGATTTATACGAAAATTTGGAGAAACAATTCCTAAATCATTTTGTATGTTTTACATTACATCACACATTCATGAAGCCTTTGTGTGCTTAGCTACTAGAATTTACGCAACCTCCTTTTGCTTGTCAGTTTTGTGTCCATTTTTTTGTCCTATCCCTTTTTTGTTTTTTATACTTGCATTGGAAAACCAGGAGTGAAATTACACGAAATGTTTTGCTGTATATAGCTGACCAATAATTGATAAATATCACTATTACCAGCGCATTATTTCTTACTTTAACGATTATCTCAAGAATTATTTGTGAATGTCCTTTATTTCTAACACAATTCCACTTTATATGTTCGCTTTTTATCGTTTAAAGTGTTTGTGATCAGAATGTCTTTTGATGTAATGAGATTTTTTCTAATTCATGATTCACTTCTGTTTTCATTGCAGTCTAAAAGCAAAACTTGGACATAAAATAGAACTAGTTTGCGCTGTATATAGTGCACTACATTCAAGACTTTGATAAAATATAGAATTGAAAAGAGTAGAGGATTAAAAGCGGCCAAAATGAAGCACCCTACGGGTAATCCATCGACTTTGTTTTGCGAGCAAGTTAGCACCGTAACGTTGCTTTTTGAAAAATGGAATGATTGCGAACGAGCCGTAGTGATGTACGCGTTATTGAAGCGGTTATCATTCCCCACTTTAAAGTTTTTGCAGTTCTCAATAGAAAGCAATTTGACACAGAACTTCGGTTCGCAGAAGAATTTAAATTCGATTGAAGCAAACGCAAATGATACCAAACACCTACAGAAGTTAGTGAATATTTATAAGTCATTTTCAATTGCCGAGTTATCGCAAATAGCGGACAAGGACTCGATCTTATATGAGTCCGATTTGTACTTGAAGGATGCGGATAAAAATTACAATAATAAGGAAGACGTCCTCCATGATATTTTGAACATGATTCCACTTCTCAAGCCAGGCAATGACGAAGCGAAAAAAATATATTTATCGCTGATTCCCTTGGCTGTAGAGGACACAGTGCGGCAAATAGTTGCAGCCGAACTGGTACAACAAATTTTCTCATATTTATTAATTCATCCAGCCATCTCTAACGAGGACCGACGGTAGGATTGCTGCTTTTGCCCATATTGTAACTCATCCTAATCGGGCTCACCTGATACTTTTACTTCACAGGTCGCTTAGCTACTGGCTCCGTCATCTCGAGGATCACATCCAATCATCTTTTGCGTCAGGACAACGGAGTTTCTATATTTTGACAAATCCTAACGAGACTCCTCCGGAGAGCTTGAACACATCGTTTTCTTCGATGAATAGCACCCAGCAAAACCCATGGCAGGCCATCGCGCCGCCTGCAAGCAAACAACACCTTCCACAACACCCCATCTCACAGCAACTTTCCAACCTAACTTTATCATCCTTAAATTCAGCATCGTCGACAAGCTCGAGCGACTGGAATTTGAATATTTTGAACCTGCAAACAAACGGTGGCGTGAATAATGCTAGCTCTAGTCAAAATAGCTTGGGCATTGCTATTGAAAGCAACGAATCTGATAATGTGACCGAAGATACACATATTTCATTTTCCAAAAATGGTACTGAGGTTTTGGACTTCGATGACAATTCAGACGAAGGTGGAAACTGCAATACGCAAGTTGCCTACATTGGAGATCATCTGCACGTACCTGGATTGGGAAATGTTGATAATCCTGCGTTGTCTATGAAAACCAGAAGGTCGAACAGTTTGACAACTCCATCCACATCCTCGACTGTGAAAACAATAGGGCAGAAAATACGAGAGTCAAATTCAACTGAAAATTTGACACAGTTTGCTCAGAAACCGCGAAGCTATTCATTGTCGATTGAAAGCCCGAGGAATTCGTTGCAATCAAGTGGGTCTGAGCCTCGCCTCGATGACTTAAAACCAAATTATTTGAAATTTACGACACATAACGTTGGCATGTCAAACATAGGGCAATGGTTAAAGAGTCTTCGGTTGCATAAGTACGTTGGATTGTTTACAAACATGACATACGAGGATATGATGCAGATTAATGAGGAGTACCTTCAAAGCTTAGGGGTGACAAAAGGAGCTAGTCACAAATTGGAGCTATGTATTGAGAAGTTGAAACATCGCTTCACAAATCTATCTACATTGGAAGCAAATCTTTTAGAGAATAAAGTTGCCCTGGGTAGTGTTATTGAAGAGCTAGCAAATCTGGTCTTAACGCCGATGAAACCAGTAGATAACCATAGTGGAGACAATGTTGCTGCCAAATTTTTGGAAGTACTGGATATAGGTATGAGTGTCAAATCGATGTCTTGATTGCCTTATAACCATAGTTTCATTTAACAGTATCCCAAATGGTTATCGAACGAGAAACATCATCTACACAGGATGAAGAGCACGCAAATGGAACACTTTGGATATTAGAGCGGGCTTTACATAGTGAAGCTTTTGTTTCACATACCAATGTATTGAAGGAGTATAAATTTAAACTTTCGAAAATTAAGATGCAATTTTTGCCAAAAACACATCATTCAAAAGGAAATACTTCCAATACAGGAGCTAAGTCAAGGTAAGTGTTTTCAAATCTTTTTTCTGTAGGTAAGACCTTTTGATTTCCCTCGCGGAGTAGGTGGGAACAAATATGTCAAAAAATATCAGAAAATACTAACAATTTTGTCACTTTAAAATTTTATATGATAAATATATTGACTGTTATGGATACATTACTTTTATGGTTTTGTGTAAAATTAAACCTTTTTAAAATCGACTGTCTGTCACTCGTACTTTTCTCAGAAACGGTTGTCCGATTGACATCATCCCATCGCTCATGCATACAATGGGCTACATCATTAAATGTGTAACTTAAGGGGGGTGGTCTCCATACATGGAAAAGGAGGATGTAATAGGGGGGAGGAACGCACTATTATTAAGGAAAGTTATAGGTAGCTCAAAGTTGTCGCTTTCATGTAAATTCTAAAACTGAATGTCAGTGTCATGCTTAATTGCGTGTTCGGACATAATATATGCATATGGATTACATGCTGGTTACAAATAAAGTATAAGAAATACACAAAACCTTTTATACTTGAAGCGTCGAGCATACATTAACCATTCGCTTGTACGCATGGCTGACGAGAGGAAGATGGGAAAGGAGGAAGGGTTTGTTTCCCCTTTGGGGCCGAAATATAGTTCTAATATTTTAGAGAAAAATTTGGCCCATGATTTACCTTTTGATGACCTAATTCTGGATATAAGGCTAATCTGAACACAAAAAATTTGGACGTTATCTGTCGTAAGTGGCGATTTGTTGTTCGTCGAATATAGTCATGTGGCGATATCAAAGGGAAAGCCTCGATTATCGCTTTTCGAAGCCGGTATTAGTTTTAGCATTGGTTGCAACGGAAAAAGAGTCCTTGGGAGCGGAAGAGTCAATTATTTCTCAGACTGCACAACTGAAAGGTCTGAAAAAAATAATGGTGGTCCGGTGATGCGTATTATGTCTAGGTCTCAAATTCCTCGATACTATGTATTCCCTCCAATAAAGTTAACAATAGTAGGTTACTATTTTTAGAAAATTTATTGCTAACATTTCCCTTAAGTTCATCCTAGATCCATAAAATACATTCACAGTGTGATAGACCTTAATAGTTAGCATCAGACTGGAAAGTTTGGTGGAAATCCTACTATTATTAACGAAGTTATAGTAGGTCAAATTTCCCTTTCCGTCAAATTATTACTCCCCATGAGATAAAACATCAGTACAACGTCGAATTGAATATCGAGTGTATTCAACGTATATTTACTACGAGCTATATAAGTGGAACCATCGTGTAACCAAATACCCCTAATTCTCTTTTCGCAGATCAAAGATTCAGCTAACACTCATTCAACTTGGTTAATGCACTACATCAATGACTGTTAACTCCTCATTATTATCTAGTTTGTCTAGCACGTATTGGAACCGTATTGTGGAGTGCCGCCTAGAAAGAATATCAATATTCCTTCGGTTTAGGCAGCTCCACGCCTCACTGATACTCTTGGCCATCCTGAAGATCGCCCTCCTTGCCTGTATAAGTATATACAGATGGAGGGGTTAATCCCGGAAGAACCATCAGGGATGCGGTTGGGCATGTCCTCATTGCCTCCTGATAACAACATAAACCAGTCTTTGGAGTTTGTGTAATTCTGGCTTGTGTGCTCAGTTCAGTTGTTCCTGCCCAGATTACCGCCTCATAGGTAATCATTAACCTTACTATTGCAGTATATATCGGGGTGCAACTTGATTTTTTTTCCTGCTATGGACCTGTAATTTACCAGAGCCGTCGTAGTATATCGAAAAGTGTTTCCATCGTCAGCGTAACCGTGGACTTATATTCCAGTATTTGTTAGCTCATCCAGGAGTTCACTCACTATCATACTCCACATAAGCGGTGATGGGGTATCATCTATGGACAACTTTGGGTAGTATTTATGACAATAGAATTTGTACCTGTAAGTCCTTCTATTTGTCTATTCTCTCTCTCTACATTCTGCCATCCAGAAAGCCAGGGTGTTTCTCACTCCCTTGCGGAAGAAATATTGTGTCTCTGTTTGCGGTGTGTTATCCTTCGATACCCAAAAACGCCCACAGTGCTATTTCTTTCGTTTCTTTGGCATTCCGTAATACGACCTTTAGCCGATACAGTGAGTTGACCGTCCTGACCAGTAAGGGTGTTGACTCTGATGTTGGTGATTACGCATTAGAACATTAGTTCTAATATAACTGCCTACGACTTTCTCTTCATCGTTTTGAGTACGAAAGATGTTGCATTAAGGTTTTTAACCGCTTTCGGAATAAAGACTAGTTTTTTCCGCCTTCATGCCTTTGGTATGTATCCCAGGGCTAAGGGACAGTCTACCTTACCACCCTTAGAAGATTTCTAGTCCTTTTTGGAGTAGTGCTGGGAAGATGTCATCTACTCCGCTTGATGTCAATGGTTTAGAGGTTTCCACTGCCCGCCTTACCTTAGCTTCCGAGCTTACTTTTTTCACTAGTTTCCAGTTCTCGTTTCTTCCCTTTTTAAGCATAATGTTGTCGCCTTCCGCCGTTAGGTAGGACCCCGGGAAATAAGTTCTGAGAAGCAAGTGTACTCTGTCCTCATTCTCGGTAAATATCCCATCTTTCTTCTTCTTCTGACAGCAGAATCTAGTGCCCTCTTTTTGGCTTTGTATAGCCTGATTCCTTCTGTGGTTTGTTCAATCTCTTCATTGAATTTCCTGCAACTGTTCTATTTTGCTTCCCTGATCGCTTTGCTATACGCAATCAGTGCATTTTTGTACCTCAACGAGTCTCCGGTTTGTATTGCCCGGATGAAGAGTGTCCGTACCTCTGTGCTACACATCCGAAGATGACTTAACTGTCTTAGCAGGTCAGCTAGCCGACACCCTCCAATTCCTAACCAGCCCGTTCATCAGAGTATTCCCTAGAGTTATGTCTAGTACTCGTCACGAATGTTGGAGTGTTTCCTATGTTATATATCTCTAACTTATGACTGAGAATAAATTCAGGAAGGTATTCACCTCTTCGATTGGTATCGCTACTTCCCAAGACTTCATGATGGGCGTCGGCATCGCAGAAGTGATAGCGCCCACCTCTCACAATAGTTCACCAGTCTAGTGACTAGCTCCAGTGGAATCCGGATGCCGTCTCCTGGAAAATAGCCCGATGACATGGCCGCCCCTCGGCTGGATAGCCACAAGGTCTCCGGTCAGGAACTCTGAGAGACATATATATTTTAAATTTAGTTTAAGCAGATGCAAGCTCTTGGTTCTACTCAAATTACCTGCATGCTTTCTCCTTGCAGACCGCGAATCTGCCCCCGATATACCCAGAGCTCCTGAGGCAGCACTATTCCAATGTTAGGCTTGGAACTTGCCCTCGCAATAACTGAAGATACAGCTTTTGCATGGTGGAGGTTTACCTGAACTATTTTAGCGCTGGTCATTGGCTTCGTTATTGTTTGAAGCTCTTCCCGGTCCCGCTTGTCTGGTTTTCTTTATGTTTTTTTATTCGTGTATTCATTTGGTTCCCACGAGTATGGTGGCTAGAAGATCCGCCGTGTCAAAATCTTCCGTAGCACGGTAAGTTCAATCTTGCTGAGGTGACCCGGTATCAATGAGGCTCCGTCCGAATACAGTCACTTAATCCTGATTGCAAACTATGCAATGGGCCCGATTTGCATGACACCCTAGATTGGGAAGGTGTTTTTCAATTCCTCAGTCTAGATATGGAGAGCTATATTCCGCTTCAGTGACCCCAATTCTATTCAATTTATATTTCACACAAAATCTTAAAAATTACGTCTTAACTTTCTGTATAATTCGGAGAATCCCACTCAAAGAGAAAATACGCATATAATCGACATAATAGGTACGTTTGGTATTGAAACGTCTTTGTAATATTTCATTTCATTCGTATTTTCAATTTGTTACTTTTACACTAAATTGAGTTGAGAAAATTAGAATAAGAGAAATTCATAAAACATAAAAAATGCATGTGACAGCCAGACAGACAATAAACCGATGTTAATAAGGTTTCGTTTTGCACAAAACTTTAAAAAATTCTTAGAATATTTAAAACCGTGTTAAAGCAAAACAATTCGTGTAAAAAGAGAAAAACTTTTTAACTGGTGTTAAATGAAATTCGTCTAAAAAGAAAATTAGGTGCATTCTTACATAAAAAATCAACGCAACCTTTCATACCTGAAGCGCTGAATTTCCAGTTTTCAACTTGTTCATTCGTTCATATGAAGCCGCTGTTCAGCGGGAGGGGTATTGTAGTCGTTTCTCACCCAATGCCTGGTACTCTTTATCAGTCGCAGCCGAAATCGATCTCCAGTAAAATACTTGTTGGGTTTCAGTACCTCATAGTTTGAGCTTCCTCCAGGACTTACTGGGAAGCTTGCACTTCTCTTCCGTTCCGCAACTTGTGTTTCTGGGGCGACCCACTCTTCGGTTATCTTTAGACATTGGATTCCATTGCATGGCATAGTCAGCAATGTAGACGTCGCCCTTTCTTAATACATCACCACTATCATTTCCGCCTTATGATCATTCCGTCCAACGAAGGTCTCCGTCCAAAATTGTATCAGACCTAATAACGATAAAATGACTCAAAAAGTCCATGTGCTATTCGCATATAGTAGCACAGAATAGTCTCACATTGATGTTGGTGCTAAGATAGTTGCATTTCCAGATCTGATGACCGGCGCGCGCCTCAATGTTGAAAGCCAATAACTAAGTTTGGCGGCGGCAGAGAGTGTATGGGTGTTTCTGCTACGCTGGTGTTGGCGGGGATCTTCTCTATTTTAGCTTTCACTACTTCCACATTCGTATCAATGCTTGTACACACCAATATGCATTTTGGTCTCCATTTTCATTGATTTTCTAATTTACCATCCCTCAGCAATGACAAACAACTTACAATTTTTGTAATTGTGATAACTAAAAGAAAGGCGTCAGTCAGTCGAACTTTGTTAGTCCCTTCGGTATCAATAGGTTTAAGATTAAATACTTCTTTTACTCTCTTTTTGGTAAGGCCTCTTGTTTGTTTCTTAAGATTGTTCATGGGTACATTGTTCATTTATATTTTCATGTTTTTAGTTTTAACAGAAGATCGGTGGTTTTCCTAACAAAACGCGTTTATATACAATTTCTATTCATAAAATAATTTTATTATATGAAGTGCTCATTTCTTCACATTTGCATGAATTTCTTTTCAGGTGGAACAGTGCTAAAGGGCGCAAGACAGATGGTAACTCGAAATCTGGAAGTAGTGATCGCATACATCGAAAAAATTCTAGTGATGCTTCAAACTTCCCCCAAAACTCCTATCCACAACAACAGCAAAATAATTTGCAAATGCCATCAAACAACAACTCGCAACATTATCCCCAAGAAAGTGATAAGTTTCAGTCTTCCTCGCAGCGACATCAGGGTCAGTTTTACAATACCAACAATATGACATGTCCAACAGCGTCTTCGTCAACGAACTCTCAATACAAAAGCGCATCTTACCCAAGTTTCTCAGGCGTCGGTTCCACTAAAGCAATGCATCAGGCACATCGACAAGAACAACAATTACCGCAACATCAACAGCAATATCGCCACCATCGGCACTCGTTCAATAACTTAATCGTTCTTTCAAATGCGCAGCATCAGCCACAGCAACCAGAGGTAACGTTTGGCAAAGCCCAAAAGCCATCTGCAGGCACTCTAACACTAAACCAACAAATTCGCCCTCCGGCGCAACTGTCCCAATCGTCATTACCACTAGTTTCAACCGCGAAAGATAGCCAACCACCAGCTTCTGTAACCGCCCGACCATTGAATCGGGCCCAGAGAAGAGATGAGTGCAATGCGACAAACGGTAATGATTTAAAAGGACATCCTGGCAGCTTATCGAAGAGTTCGAATTCGAAAAATATCGTGGGTGATATCAATAGTAGTTTAGAGTTGTTGTGCCTGCAAATGACCGAACAGGCGATGAAGTAATGCTAAAAGTGCTGGTGTGATGTGATGTTTGAGGACTTACAAGTCAGTTAAGGCATGCAGACGAATTCTGGAAATTCAAAGTTTTTCCGCTTTAGTCTAATCTTAAAAAATGAACAGAAATATTTTCTGTGTCGCCGTAGACGGCGAGTTAAGTGTTTCTTTTTATATCTCCATTAACGCTTAGAGCAGTTCTCAGAATTTAAAACGAAAGTAGTATTTATTTTGGTAACGAGGAAGTCGCTCAAACTCTCTTTAATTGTTCCAAATGATTATGAGAATGAATTGTAACTAAAAGCTGTGTGTGCGCTAAAGAGTGTATATAAACGATTAACGATAGTATTACCGGATGACTGGCCGTGGCGACGCAAACAGAGCAATCTCTAATTTTTAACCGTTGTTTTCAAAGAGCTAAAATATTCTTTGTGCTTTGATGATAGGAAACAGCATTACTGTCATTGTGGATTTGTTTGAGTTTATATGATTATTAGTGATGTATTGGTTAGTGTATTTCGCAAAATTCTGTTTTTTAACGAAGCCAGTAAACTGTTTGTGTAGAAAGGAGCCCCAGTTGGCTCACGCTCGACAAATGAAGTGAAAATTCTTGAATGTATGAATTATTTCATAAATTATTCCGACCAATTATAAAATTAGATTAATAGGAGAATTTGAAGAACTAAGTTAAATGTTCATAGGCGGTTGATATAACTTGACGCGTAGTTTTAATTAGTCTTTCTGACGATGCCTTCACGTTATGGTTCGTAGCGCATATTATTTGAAACGAATTTAAGCTACAAGGTAGCCCCAGTTGGCTACAATAGTGAGATTACTGCTTTTAGACTCCTAGGAATTAGCTTGAAGCCCAAATAAAACAGAATTTCCAGCCACCCATGTCCTAAATTACAGACACATGCAATGATCGCAAACGAACTGTCCAAAAAGATAATATATTAAATCACGAGTTAGAATGTTGCTGATTGTTAATTGTTTCCAACGATAAAGTTTGCTTATTTGATTTGACTAAATCTTTCGTTCCAGATTTGAAATAAATTATTGTAAATTCATATATTAGCACAGATGGTAGTTTTAGGAGACGATAAAGGTTTTGCTATAGTACCAGCATTTCCGCTATTATTGATTATTTTTATAAATAAAAGACTGTTTAATGTTACCCGATTCTTTTCTGACTACTAGCCCCGAGACTATTGACTGTAGCCTGTAGGTTTCCTCATTTTGGCGAGCACCTTTATTTGGATCGTAAAGTAAATCACTGCTCATTAGTGCAACTCGGTGGGTTTGCACAAAAAAAGTGGTTGAGTTACGCAAGCAGTTACTTGATCCAAATCGGAAAGGTAACTTAATTTTGAATTTAGCAAGGCATTCGCAATTGGTTGCTTCTCGGTGGGTTATAACTTTGGTATTGATGACTCCCATTATAATAACATCGGTTCATCATAAAACCCTTACTGGACTAAAGGGAAGAACTAAATCTTGAAATACAAGAAAAATGCAACAGCTATAAATGTTCAACAGCACTACTGGACTACCCTGAATACAACTACCAAGCAAAGTATCCCGCAATTTGTTTCATTCTACGCAGCATATACAATACTTTCCAAAGGCTTACATTAAAAGGATTTTCACTCCTCTCAAACATTTGTTCTTGCACTAGAATTGAAGCACCACAGCGTAAGTAAGCCATTGTTCAGTTCGACGTGTGTTAACGCGACGAATACCTAAATTTTTCATGTACTGGCGATCACTTAACAAAAACAACTTGGGTAGCCATCTGGGTAAAATGCATCATTATCTGGTAACCCCTCAGCTATCGGACAAACAACAACAGATGTAGCTTCCACTATACAAAGAATTAAAAAAAATACCTCGATTACGTACTAGACAGAAAATATATAATTTAATTAGTTGAACCAGGCAGACGTTGTCCTGCTAAGTATATTTGCAAAAATTGCTGATTTTCTTCTTGTACTGGAAGAAGTAAACAAATCAGATGATACACTTGCCGTTGCATTTCGTTCCCACGTACTCAAGAAGGGCTATCAGACCCAAATCTGCAATGGGGCTGATCTGAAGTGGGCCTCGCCACGAAGCTTACTGCACCATCAGAACCCGAGATGATTGTCTGACACATATGCTTCAGAAGAATTTTTGGGAGATGTGTTCCCGGCTCGATTATTTGCGGTTTGTTAAAATTTTAAGGTTATTGTGCCTATGTCGCGAGCAGAGCTCCGTATGGGCTCTAGTGAGGAGTTGCGCTGTACAACTCGGGCGCAGTACTCCTTAATTGGGGCAGAAATAGAGATAGGCCTCTTATGCACGCAGTATAAACCTTGGCTGTGCCAATCTCGCCTTCATTGTAATTGAATACTGTTTTATTGGGTTCGATTTATCTTGTTCGAGCCTGTCGTGAGCGTTCAGCTTCACGTCTTGTCTTGCTCTTCGAAGATTGCGGCAGAAAAAGTAGACACTTTTGCTCGAATATTTGTAATACGTACACCATTCGTTGATATGTTTCGGCAGCCCTTCAAGCGGGAGCTCAAACGCTTTTCCGATGTTTCAGTAGCGCTTCAAGTATAAGTTCCGGCCCGGTCATATTTTCGGCGTTGGTCATATTTCAGCAGAACTTAAAGTAGAAGCTCTGTTCGTTCTATTGCCAGTCCTGAGTCTAGCTGGCAGTTACCGTGCATTCTTCGATATTCCAATGTTCGATTTTTTCAATAATTTTCAGAATTATGTGCCCCACCAGTCCACAGTAATTATTTGTTATGACAACTGATTGAAAGTTGTATATCACCAAAATATTTTTCAATAAAAGCCATATATATACCCTAATTGTGTGTCGATTAAAATTAGATGACGTGTCGCAACGCCATCTAGGAGTAATTTTAAATAAGGTGGACGACACCAAAATATCCGCCATTTAAAACCACATGTGTATACCTATTTTTATGGCGATCGTGTGAACGCTGTAGAAGTTGATCTGTTGCAGCAGCGATCGTAGAGCCAAATGGACAGTTACCAGCTAATGAAGCTGTTGCTTACAGTGAATCAGTCATTTTCAATGAAAGGCGTATGAAACGTTACGAACTCCAGGAATATGCACACATACAAGGCACAGACTTTTTTTGTGGATAGAGGGTCCGGGAAGATATCTTGTTGGCTGAAGTTCACCCTCCTTTTGTTGCGAAAAAAAGTTGTATCTTATTCATTACAACCTTGTAGTCAGCGTTTCAGCTCGAATTCAAGCCACAGCTTATCTATCTGGCTTTTCAAGGCTACTGCGAAGATTTCGGTGTTCCGTCACCAGCTCCTACGGTGCAGGCTTCCCCCTGCCATTTGCCAAACTTTCTTCGCTCACGAACATCTAGTTTCCTATTTCGCTGGAAACGCCGCCTTGACATTGTAACGTCACATAGCTTAGTTACATACTAGTGCAACAGATTCACCTTTTTCACCACTGTTCCCTTAGGTTCGTGACCTTCTACAGCCCCTTCTCAAGAGTTCCAGTCATCCACCCAACTATCCTCATTTTTCTGCTTAGAGTGTCCCTTCGATTATCGTCAACTTTGTTACTGATTTGAGAAAGATGATCACTGTAGATGTATTGTTCACTGACCGGCCGCCATCCATCTCGCCAACGGTCAGCCATGATCCAGCCTAATGCTTTGCCCCAGAAGGTGGAAGCTCATCCCATTTTGGCCAATATAATGCCCTGTTCGCAATGGTTTTAAGTAGGATTTGGGCACTAGTTTTCATAATTCAGCTTCCCAACTTCAAAGAGAGCATTAGTTGATTTGTATCAACCTCATTTAGCCATCCGATTCACCTCTCTCTTATATGCCGTTCGACTCCTCCGTCTTTCCCTTTGTACAACATGCAGCGTGGATCTCTAGTGTAATCTTTGATCATATGCCACTCTTCTCCACACTTCCTGCACCTTTTCGATTTATAGTGCTGACTGTATACGTATATACGTGTATACGACTATAAAATCGGAGGAATCAAGGCATCTCAAGCATACTCAAGATACTTGTTTCCTTCGTCGGAACACGACACAACCTATTCCTACCTTGCTGGTGGTAATCAGTTTCACCAGAAAGTTAATAGTAGCGGTCTGTACCCACATCATGTCTTCCTTATCTTTTTATGGTACTCTATTCTATTCCGCTAAAATTAAATTATTCCTTTAGCGTAATACATGTCTTCCATCCATGTACGTTTGTGAAACTCATTGCATTCGATTGTGATTTTATGCTTTCGGTCTTTCACCCCTCGCTTCCTTGTTCTTTTCATCCACCTTGCTACGAAAACTATCCGCTGGATTTATTTAATTCCAACGTCGGATCGCATTTCTGTGTCCGACTAGTACAACTTGCACCCGCTTTGACCGTTCGAAGAAAGTCGTCGTAGAATCTTATCTGCTTTCTTCGAGATTAGGGGCTCACTAATAACGCCCATACTGGTTTCCCACCTTCTCACCTATTTTATCTTGAGGAGTTGTCACCTGTATTTCCCCTAGGACTCTCAATTGGCGTTTGGTTACTTTCTCCTCTAGTGCTTTAATATAGGAAAACTTAACGCTAGACCCTTCCCTGAAAATCTCACACAGCTCATTAATACGTGCATCAAGTGCGGCTACCTTCTACATTCGCCTCTTGCAGCAGCAACATTGGTGTCGGTTCACACAACACAACATCGAATACTAGGTAAGTGATTCAATGTAGATGATAACTTTAACACAAAAAACACACTCTATGGTGAAAAGATTTGAGAGGAGCAATTTGTAAGCTGACATAGGCTCTATTGACTACAATGAACCGTGCGCGGATTTCGTCGTCGTATCTGGTGTCGGTTGTGATTTTCGACCGCAGATATGAGGTATTATCAACGGTTTCAAAGATGTATTCTGTATTGATGCTGTGGCTTTCGGTTTTGGTGCTGACGTTGCTGCCATGTATGATGTAATGATCGTTGGCGCAACAATCCATATTGGATCAGGACCTTGAAGTATGTTAGACCACTTCATTGAAGATCGTAATGGTACACTACAGGATTACAGTACCCTGTAGGAGACGATGTAGTCATCATTGCGCTCCCCCGAGATTATTACCCTGATTTAACTCAGGTACTCATTCACAGCTGAGTCGACTGGTATCCAACATCTAGTCACGATAACCAATCCTTCTGCCACCAGTGAGATTTGAACCGCGACCTTCCACTATGATAGCCCAGCGCCCTAACCACTTGAGCCATCCGAATATTTCATCTTGTTTTCATCTCGCGCGCTTTCTCGATATGAATGAAAGCAGTTTGAACATATCAAATTGTTCTTCCCATTATGCCGATACCGTCAACATAGGCCAGTAGTTGGGAGGACTTGAAGAGGACAGTGCCTCTAGCATTTACGTCAGCATCACGGATCACTTTTTCCAGGGCCAGATTAAAAAGGATGCATGATAGGACATCTACCTGTCTTAGACCGCTATTTATGGTGAAAGGAGACTGATCCTGCTGCTTTTATCCAGTCTCGCATATCGGTCAGCATCTTACTAGTCTATCTTATTAGTTTTATCGGGATAAGGAATTGTCTCATGGGCGGATACAGATTTACCCACGCTATGCTATCATATACAGCCTTAAAGTCGATAAAAAGGTCTTTTCCGGTCTTGAAGTCGTGTCTCCCCCGCTGCAGTTTGTGAAAAGTCCCCTGCGCGTTCTTTGAGATTGCAGCATTACCCGCATTTTACTTTTCAATGTTTGCTTTCAATTATCAGTGAACCGGCCGTTCGGGATTTTTAAGGTTTTGTGTGAAACAAAACCTTATTAAAATCGATTCAATGTGTGTCTGTCTGTCACAGCGGATTTACTCGGAAACGGCTGAACCAATTGTCACGAAATTCGGCAAGAAAATGTGGTCTATGAATCCCTCTACATACAGTGGCGCCATTTTGTGTTAACTTTGAGGAGGGGCTCAGCATACATGCCAAAGGGGGTGTAAATTTTGTTTTCACCGAATAAAGTCATGTGGGGTATCAAATGGAAGAGCTCGATTAGTACTTTTCGAAACTGTTTTTATTTCTTTGAAATAGGAAAGTGAGTGCCCCAAAAGTGAAGCAGATCTAGTTCTCAAAACATATCCAAACGACAAAATTGAAAAATTCACAATGATGCGTCTATACGAAATCTAGGTATCTGCTCAAATAAAGTTAATTATAGCACATTACAAAACATTACGAAAACCTCCCTCAGTTCATAGTACAAATAATTGGCGTTGGTATAATATATAATACAAGGCATAACCTTGCCAAGTTTGAATGAAATTCAACTATTATTAGTAAAGTTACAGAAGGTCAAAGTTTCGCATTTCACGTGAATTTATTGCATCCTAAGCCATGTATGATGATGCCATCATATAAATTGGCGGAGATGTCCGTGGGGATATTTTAGTTTTGTGTGTACATTAGTACCAGTGCTATTTACTTTAAGTATATATATGTATCCTTTTGTGCACGTGGAGGTGGAGATAGGGTTTGGTTATAGAGTTGGTATTGATTCAGATGGCGTCTTGTGCTCCATTGTCGAAACTAATCCATGTTTCGCCCTGGGACCTATACTGCTTTTTGAATGCCAAATGTTTAACACTTACCCAAAAGTTCATGCTGCAAGTTCCTTTTGTGGTAACCTGTCATAAATTGCTTGCTGCAAATGCTGGAAGTAACTGCAGTAAATTTATCCTTACTGCAGTATTTAACTTTCCATTTACCACAAATTTTTCATATGGTTGCCATCCACCTTCCGATGAGGCACAGCCCATTGAACGCGCCTACTCGCCATCGTATGCGTGCGCTTCAATTCATTCAGAACTTCCCGAGATGCTTGCATTCCTCCTCTACTGTTTTACACTAACTGTTTCTGGTGGGACCCATTCATCGGCTATCTTGGAAAAGTAGGTTCTACTGCATGGCGTGGCCAGCAATGGAACTATCGCCCCTCCTTCATGTGTGACCTATCCATTGTCACTTTTGCATTCTGATCAGATCGTCCACAGATAACTGGCCTGTGCACTGATGAAGTTCTTTGTTTGAAATAGTATCAGGCCAGTGTACTCCGATAACACATCGCAAGCAAGTGTTGATGAAGACTTGGAACTTGGAGCAACAGTGGTGCTTCGTTTCCATGTGCTACTCTCATATCGCAACACAGAAGGAACGTTACCACAGCACATTCTCAACTTGATGTTAGTGTTGAGATGATGACAATTCCAGATTTTAGACAATGCAGTGAAATGGGACTGTCGCTGTTGATGCGTTGAGCGATGCTTCGATGCTTTACCCATTAACGCAGATAGAGAGAGTGCGATGATCCGTCAATCCAGAGTCATTTGCCCAAAGTCTATGACACGGGGAAAGGGCTAATAGATGTCATCAGTGTAATTGCCGAAATCGCGAAAGCCCAATTTTTCAGCACATCAAAATTGTATAGAATGATATTTTTCTTTCCTATCATTTCCATTTTTGCCCATTTCTATTTTTGCAACCGTACACTATGCACCGCATTCTACCAAATGTTTTCCACAAAGAAAACCTACCCAAAATATTAAAATCAGTCGTAAAATAAAGCGAAATTCGGTACTTTTTGTTTAACCAAAAAAATTGAGTGCGTTATATTCGGAAGCCTTTTAATCGCATCACGAAATTTTAAAATATATTCATAACCAGGAATACTAGGTGGATTTTGTGGATTTTTTATGTAGGGACATTTGGGTGTTCAATGGTCCAACTATTCAATGTGAAATTGACATTTTTTACATATAATGTTTTAGGGTGACATTATATTTTATATATGATGACTTGGTTGGTTACATAAAACAAACAACTTTTTCTCCTTTAGCGATTGTCCCGGTCATAGCGGAGCCGGCTCGTCTCGATCGATTGCGTCACTTGTTTCGGTCATAGATCTGATCTGGGTGGAGTCGGAAGGATCTTAAATTATCATTTAGTGTATGAAGCAATCATTGTTTCGGTCAACCTTTCGGTCGTTCTCCATTGACTTCGATGTTCAAACCAATCTAAGCTAATGAATTCTCCTTAGGATGAGTCTTATGACCATAAACACCATGCCGATGATTGGTGTAGCGATTGCAGATGCTCTCATTTCGGATTAGATCATGGCCGTGTTAAGTCATTGGTCCAACGTGATATCTTTGTCTCCATTACCGCAAGACGCCGTTCATTGTCTTGGCCAGCACTTAGAACCATCGAGGGCAACAGAGCGGACGAAACTGTGGAAAATTTTAAATTTGACTCGTTCGTTAATGCGTCAATTCCAACACCAGTTGAGAAACGTTCATTCATCCAAGTTGTGCGAATGCGGGAAGGAAACCCAATTCACGGTTGGGAGTTATCGGTGTGCGAGTATTTCGAGGGCGATTTTAATGAGGTTTTGTCATTCTCAAAACCTTGACAAAAAGTTAGGTATTAGCACCTTCAAATTTAATCAAAATCTGGACAGGAACAGCGCACCGTCACCGTCGCATAAGGTAAGTTCATTTAAAGTCTAACAAACCAATTCGATTTTTGATTAAATCGTGCTTCATGCCTTCTACTCACTTATAGCCAGGGTGTCACCGCTCTGTATAACTTTACCCGAATTTCCTTGGTCTAGTGTTTAAAATTAAAGTGGTTCACATTTTTTTAAGTAACCATTACTCTCTATATTTGTGGGCTTTTGATGAATGATAAAAAATGCATTTTTTCCTCTTTCACAGCAGCTGTGATTGTACCTTACATTAGAAGGAGCGAAGTGCAAACGGTTAAAAACAATTTACAAGGATGACCGAGGAAATCCGATATTTTTACTGAAAGCATTGAAACTATGTATTCAAATTAGAAATAAATATGTATATTTTATTGTACTAGAATTTCAACAGGATTTTAATTGATATGAGCGCTTTGATCTGCCTCGGGGTACCCGACCGCAACACTCCATGTTCGTCAACATCGATATACTCCCTTCTTTTTAAGGTTCGGCTTTCTTTCTGTCTGCCTTTTTAAGGTTTTGTGTGAGCAAAACCTTATTAGAATCGAGTCGGTGTCTGTCTGTCTGTCTGTCACACCTGATTTATTCGGAAACGGCTAGACCGATTGTCACGAAAATTGGTAAGAGCGTGTAACCTATTGTTCTCTTAACATACAGTAAGTGGCGCCATTCTGTGTCAAGTTTAAGGGGGGGACTCCCCATACATGTGAATGGAGGGTGAAAAATTTTTAATTAGTACTTTTCGGAACTGGTCCCATATTTGATCCCGGGTGAAACTTAGGGGAGTGAGGGCTCAAAATATGACCATCAAAAAGTATAACAGGTCTCGTTCTCAGAACCTATCCAACCGAAAAATCTGAAAAAAATCACAGTGGTGCATCTCTATGAAATCTAGGCCTCAAAATATATCCGGCTCCGATATCTGCACAAATAAAGTTAATAATAGTATATTCCTAAATTTTACAATTTTGCCGGGCAACCCCAATTGAGTTCATCCTAGAAATATAAAATTTGGTGTTGGTGTAGGGAATAACATAATGCACAAGCTTGAAGAAAATCCAACTATATTAACAAAGTTATTGGGGATGAAACTTTACCATTTTTTGTGAATTTCGTGCATTCTACAACGTGTATGACGTCATCATTACATATAAATTCGTCAATACCACAACGAAGCGAGTTCATATGAATAGAATCGCAAAGAATTATTTTGTTTTAGTTTTTTAATCATTTGTATATGAATATCAATTACTCCAAACAGACATGTGTGTATGTAGGTATATAGTATATGCGTGCTAATGAAGTTTGCGGGTAGTGTCTGATTCAGATAGATACATTTTTACATTAAGCCGTATTTAATATACGTACTATATATGTATGTGCATATGTATGCTTTTACGCACGAAGTAAATCGGAAATATGGGTACGATCGATACGATATATACGTGCATAGATATGTACAGTAATCGGAAATAGCCACTTTGTTTAGGGTGAGGATAATATCTATGGCCGTAATATGTATGTATTTCTTGTAGTTTGGAAAAATATGAAGGAATATGTTTGATTTGTAGCTATACACGGATAGAAAAGTGTGCGCTGAAGTTTCTTACATAAGATGAACACAAAACCTTTATACCCGAAGCGCGAGTTTCCGGTTTTCCGACTTGTTTATAGATAGAGATGAAAGTCTTAGAAAGACGCTGTTGCCACAGGTTGTAATAATGTGTGGGATTCCTACATATTAAAATTACCCTAAATTACCTCTCCCAATTGTTAGTTTCTAATGGAGGCACTGGGGGTGATTTAATTCCGACAAGCCCTCCGGAAAACCGATGAAGCCCCAACGCTTTGGAGCGACTCCGTTGCTGAGAGGAACCTTATTACTTAATTAGAGTCGAAGAAACTCAACGACTGATTTTTCGTTCCGCAGATATGATCTTTTTAATCTACTGCTCCAAGCCTATTTTGACCAGACTGTTAGCAATTACATTTGTTTGGCATGGTTGTAATTGATATCGAGGGGCCATTTGACTAGCTGAACCTAACTTTCCCTAGTTTCCTCGTAAGCGAAGACTGCCCCTGATCAACGCAGCAAGTCTTTTTGACGCAGACACTATCATGAACCGCCCACAATTGATGCTTAGTTTTGCGATTATCTAAAGAGCTTTGCCCACTGCCTCAAGCGTGGCTAACACAAAAGGATGCAAGCGTATGTCAACTTGATACCTCAATCGAGCTGCACTTGACGCTAGTGGAATTGAACGGTTGATTTTGCCACTTTTCTAGAGTTTGGGTTAGCTTTGCGCTTATGGTTGACGCCAATCATGTGGGTCATCCCCATCAATCACAATCATTACACAAGCGGACAAAAGTATATTCAGTGTTTTATGCAACTATATGTAAGGAAGATGTGGCACCAAGAAAGAGCAAGCAATATTATCACATTATTTGCGAAACGTTGTAATTGAAGCCTATTCTGATAAGCGTAAAGGACAAGGACTTTCACAATCACTTATTGAAATAGCAACCGAAATTTATTAACAATATCATTTTATTTCACGTGTTTCATTCTCCTTACAATATTTTTAATCTTTTTATGTTTACTCTTACTTAATCGCTAAGTCACATTTAATCTCTGTATCAGTTACGGTTCCCATAGTTTCAGACGTAACTAAGAAATCAATTGAATCAAAATAAAACGTAAGAATAAGGTGAAATAAAAAATAAAACAAATCGTAGCAAATGTATTTTTGTTTCCACTAAGAGAACTGAGGTGATTCTATTTTAAATATGAAGCTACGTACATTACATAGCCATCGGTTCAGTCGTTTATGTTCCTGCAGAAAGCTATCCGATCTCGCGAAAACTTGAATCGAAACCAGAGATGGAATAACAAGAAATCGATTTACGCATCACTACAACTCTCTGCACCCTCGGATCATGCTTCCTCCACTTCCGCCTTGATCTCCGGTGTACACGACAGGAACAGTTTGTCCGTCATATGGATTTTGATGTGGTTGTTGAGCGTGCTCGATTGGCGAAACTGTTTTTTACAAATGATGCATTCGAACGGCTTCTCGCCCGTATGGATCTTCAGGTGATTGGTAAGCGTGCTTAATTGACGAAATTGTTTGCCACAATACGTGCAATTGAAAGGTTTCTCTCCGGTGTGTATTTTCAGGTGATTCGTCAAAGTGCTGGATTGACGAAAGTCCTTGTCACAAACGGGACATTTGTACGGTTTTTTCCCCCGTGTGGATTTTCACATGATTTGTCAATGTGCTTAGTTGCCTAAAACGCCTTTCACACACATTGCATTGGAAGGGCTTGTCTAAGGTACCACCATTAGCTACAGTCATTGTGGTGCTTAGTGCTCGAGACATAGGATGATCCTACTGCAAGCTGTTAATGTAGACTGTTACGAAGTCGCGGGTCATTCGCTGGATTGCCCAACATTGAAAGCTTTCCTTTTTTGCTCCCACAAGGGTCGTCGATCGACGATCTAATTCATTGTCGATCTTTAGCTCTCATCCTGATTTTCAAAAACCTAGAAAACATCAAAAATATTTGCATTATTTTAACGATAAATAAATAGTAGTTGAAAAGAATTTAACATCAAAGTGAAAATTATAATTATCACTAAAATTATTGCACTACTTCTCCATTAATCACAATCGGAACATGGGCATTACTTGGAACAGAAGTGCTGACACAGTGGTCCCAAACATGGTAATGAATATAAAATGAAACTCAACTACAATATATATTAGTTGATTAAAAAGGAAGCATATCATGAAACGTAGATACTTTAATATTTGCTAAGCTATCCTCGCAATTTCCCACCTTTCTTGAGACATTTCAGACCATGTGTTAAATAAACCATTCGTTAGTTTTGCTGGGGTAACAGGATAAAAAGAGCCGAGTATGAAATGAACTTAGTGATGGCGAAACAGTTCAATTTGAACCCAGGCTTGTGAGGTGTGCCAAGGCCTTTAAATCGGGATACAAAGTATTGGCAACTTGCAATGGCAGTTCGTTGTTGGTATCGGTATCGTCATCATCATTTCTCCTACCTAGGTTCGATAATCATAAACCGATAACAGCTATCACCATGAAATTCTTAGCAAGAAAAATTGCGAACTCTTGACCACGTTCGACAGAAGAATCCTCCGAAGAATTTTCAGCCCACTACATGAGGACAGATGATTCCGTAGCCACGATCGTCCCCTTGTGGATAAAATCCGGCTCAACAGATTAGGGTGGGCGGGTCAACTAATCTGGAAAGTTTATAAGGGCACTATCATTGGTAGAAAAAGAAGACGAGGCAGACCCTGCCTGAGATGGAACGATGACGTAAGCCAGGACGCCAGACAGCATTTAGGTATATCGAATTGGTGGGCCTCGGCGCGAAACCGGGGTGGCTGGCGTTCCTTACTAAGGCTGGCCCAGACCGGATACCAGTATCATCGCAAAAAACTCCTCCATGTTATTTACATAGTATGCTAGTCCCAAGCCCAGCTAAAGGAGGAGGGTTTGAGGCAATGTACTTTTTACTATCCGCAGTAAAACAAAAATAAAGTGCTGAGATCAGGGAAAGAGATAAATAAAGTATAGTTGGAGTTATTCCACTATACTAAGTCGTACCTGCTCTCTCTTCGCGACAAGTCCCACGAACAAGCAATTGCATCCAATGTCGTTAAAGACAAAATGATCTCGTTGAGTCATAGGCCTCGGAAAATGCTAGGGCATTCACCTCAGTCGACGCGGCAGGATGGGCCCCGATCCTGGATAAGAGTTCTTGACGTATGGACGGCGTCAGGATGTAGATAAGTTAGTCCAAGCAAATCAAATACATGTCTGCACGCTAAATATTGGCACCCTGACTGAAAAGACAGAGGCGCTCCCAAGAGCATGGACATCTACGCTCTACAAGAACCCAATGGTATTGAGCCAAAACCTGCGACATAGAACGCGGGGTAAAAATAGCTATAAACTTCTTTATTTTTGGTAGCCACAATATGGGTTGGAGCGGGGTGCGAGCTTTAGAGCGCGCAATGAGTGTGGCGAGCGTATAGTCAATTTTTCAGACACCCATGATCTTGTAATTATGAATACATTATTCATCAAACGAACCCATCTCATCTTCCTTCATTTTACAGTGGGAACGGTAAAAATCGACTATATTCTGATAAGACTCCGATATTTTACCACCGTCACTGACTGAGACAATCGCACCTCAACATCGGCCGTTGATTGCTGTCTTGCGAATCAAGCCATCGGTAAAACAGCGTGAGGAACGCATCAGTCTGCCGCGCATCAAATGGTGCCGATTTCGGGAGAAGAAATGATTCATAAACCACCATCTCACTACGAACCACTACGTGGATGTGGAAGAATCGTGGAACTAAGTTAAAGACACGATCAACAAAGCGGTTCATCATGCAAGATTCTTGCCTTTGGAATAACGATGTTGAAATAAAGGTCCGCGAAAAGAAACGCCTCTACCGCAAATGTCTCGACAATAAAACGCTGGCCAATTGGCATGAATGCCAATCGTAAAGCAAAGAAAGCTATCGGTGTCACCCGAGCGGTCGATTACAAAGATCTTTACAATAAACTCGATATTCGGGTTGGCGAGAGAGATCTGTATCGACTTGTAAAAACCGGAAACGACCGCACGCACACAGGATATCGAATACTTCTGTTGCATTAATGACAAGAACGATACTTAGCTACCAACCGAAATTGGGGAAAGCAACAGGAATTTCTGACATCGCTACTGAACTCTGGAAAGCGTAGAGCTGGGACCCAGCACTGTTCTCAGTAAATTCTTCAAAGAAATTATTCAGGAAGTAGAACAGCATCTGACTGGCAAGAAAGAAGCCCACTTCTAATATGGAACAGGAAAGGTAGTTCAGCAGAATGTTCAAATTACCGTCCGACCCGGTTGCTGCCCTATACCATGAACATTTTTGACCACACTCTTCCCAACTCTATTCGCGAAATGGTTCAAATAACCGTGAATCAAGCGTGGTTATTCATGGAGAAAAACCGTGGGAACTATCGCCCACTTGTATTGCATTTCAGACATTGCATGTCTGGAGAACATATTTGGTATGTTCTACGACAACACCTAGTACCAGAAGAACTCGTGCGCTGGCTTTAATTGCTCTACCACGATCCGAAAACTAAAGTTCGAAGTGTGGCACGTGTATCAAAACCGCTTTGTGTCTTTATCCGTGTAGAGAGAGGAAGCGTCCTTTTACCTTTGTTTGTTTTTGTTATGGACACTATCACATGGGACATCCAACGTCCAGTGCCTTATACCCGCTTTATGCAGATGGTGTTTTCCAGGCGTCTCATATTAAAAATGATCCCGAAGAAATATGGAATGATCGCCTCATGCCGCACGGCCTCAGAGTGAATCTGAATAAAACTGAAATTTTGACGACCGATCCCTATGAAACAGGTACCATTACTATCGGTGACTTGACTAGAACTAAGGGATTCAAATATCTCGGGTCAATGCACACACACACATTAGCGCAACCTGGATTAAACTGCGTTCCACAACCAGAGTTCTTTGTGATCTACGATTTTGGATGTTGGCCGACTATAAAAGACAGACAATGAACGGCATGTTCCGGTAATGGAGACGAAGACGTTGCGTTGGACTAGTGGCGTGACACGCGTTGATCATATCCGCGATCGATATGGGGTTGCACCGATTATGAAAAAAATGGTCAAGAGGTGTCTTCATGTAATTCGTGCTAACGAGGATTCACTTGCACAGATAAGGCAAATGACAGAGAAAAATGGCGCAACCGAACAAGAGCCGACCTTGCTTGTGAACGGAAGAAGAAAAAGAATTAAGGACCTCTAATTTTTATTTGATTGTCCCACTAGAAAAAATCCTCAAATATGCCCATTTATTAGGCCGGTATAGTGGTGAAGAGAAGGGTGGCTGAAAGTTTTAGTCTTCAGTCCGAATCTGCTTGTCTCCTTCTTCACATCCACCGCCGTTTATTTCGAAAACAAGCAAACTTCATCAGCACAGCCGAGACGTTTCAGCAATGATATTATGGTCCATTGAAATTCTCCATTTTCTCAAGACACGGCAGCATGAAGATGACGTGGAAATACAAATCCAGCAAACTGGCCCAAAATGATGATGGCTTGGTCTTCGCATTCTCTCTGTCGATTAAGCGGATTTCCCTAGGTGAAGCTTTCCACAAATCGAGTTTATTATTTTATATATATATTTCTAGAATATGTTGCAAGTATACTGGAGAAATTCCAAACTGAAATTCAAAATATTTGCCGAATTACACCAAATAGAAAAGCACGCGGCGTGTAGATATGCATACAAAATGAAAATGTTAACGAATTTTTGTCGAAACCACATTTTTTCAACTGAAATACAACTAAAGTTATGTTACCCTATCGGGACGATTTTTTCCGATTATTCTACACATCAGCAGTTGTGGTCCGGAAACTATTACGTATCTTCGTAAATAATTTCTATTTTTTATTCTGGATTTTCAAACACGCAACTTTTAATGATTTTCCTTTACGACTCCACCATTTTAATGTTTGATAAGATAAAATTATAATCGTGATTCCGACGACAGACGCATGTCTACAGAATACGAAAACGTTTGAATTTCTGGCTTCAGCTTATTACAAATGGAGATATGCTACCCACCAGCCACCCACTTTGACCGCAAAAAACAAATACGAACGATTATCAAATTCGTCAATTAAAAATTTTACATCATAACTGAAGACTCCAATAATAACAAGATTGAAAAGATTACAGTTTTTACTGCTAAAAAGAAAGTTCTAAAAAAAGTTGAAATATCAAGCGTCACACAGAAATACTCCCTTAAGCTTAAGTATTCCTTGATTTTTCGAGAAATATTTTTCGAACTTTTAACCATCGTCATTTAATTTCAATTCAAAGAAGCAGTCGCTAACCACATGTCACATCTTTCCAGACCAATGAGAGTGTCAGTGTTGGTAAGCCCATTCAGGAGACAGTTCAAAAATATTATTTCCCCATCAGATGACCGACCAGCATAGCTCACCCGGGCATTCAGATCCCGCATCACAATCTAGGGAAGTTCTACTGAACTGCATTCCCCTTTTAGTTGCGTTTTACGTCAACCAGGGATTATTTTGAGTCTATTCTTAAACCCCAGGTCAATGGGTTTGTATTGTTAAAGAGACTAGATATATATGGTTGCCAGTTACCCCTTGGTGGCGTGGTGGCGTTTGTGGTTCACTGAAAAGCACTCAGTTCAACCAGGATTTCCTGAGCTGTGTGCACTCCTCCTCTACTGTTCTGCGCCAAGTGCTCTTAGATCGACCCATTCGTCTGCAATGTTGGGTTCCATTGCATAGCGTAGCCAGCAATGTCCTTAGTGTGTGACCTATCCACTACAGATCGTGCGATGTTGATGCGGCGGCCAATACCCAATTCGTTGCCCCCGTTAGCAGAAACCGCGCTTCGTAGATATATACATAGATATAGTTTCCTTTCTTTACAAATCTAAAGCCATTTGGCCTAGGTTAATGACCTGGCGAAAGAGCAAACAAATGTCAGCGAAGTCGTGTTTGAGGGATGATGTCATAGTCCATTGAACTCCGCCGCATCCTCCGGACAGGGGGGGCCAAGCAGAGCCCTACAGGATAGACTGACGAGGAACACAGCTCCCTGAGGCCAACCTATCTCTCTCTGAAGATGAGCTGTCTCTCCTCTGGGGCGGTGCATGGCCTTTCAGGGGCCAAGCATCTCATCTACCAAGACCGTTAGTGGGTAGTGATAGCCACACCCTGTACGAGGTGACATTACTATTAACAAAACCCTACGGATCTAGACTGGGGAGTCGAAAAATACCTCCCCCAATCCAGGGTGTTATGTGAACCATGCCCATTGGATAGTTTGCAGTCAGGGGTAACTGACTGTATTCGAACGGAACCTCACTGATACCTGGGCGACTCAGTGAGTAAGTTAGACCTTACTGTGCTACCGGGGACTATGGCACGGCGGACCTCCTAACCCCCATACTCGTGGCAATCAAATGAGTACAAACAAAAAAGAAAAGAAAACGAAAACCAACAAAGCGGACCCCGTACTGCACAAAAACTGGTTAATCAAGCGGAGGCACATCTCTGAATTAATGAGAGCCAGGTGATTACACCTAAGAAGGGAGAAGTTGGGACGTCAAGCAGTGGATCCAAGGTTAACATTGGTATACTACGTGGACAACAACCAACGAACAGCACTGCTCAAAGAGCAGGGACTAGGAAAAATATGTCTGAGATAAATATAACAGACGTCAGGAAGGAGACAGGTCTCAGTGTCGCCGGTATCAAATGGTGCCTGCGCTATCTGAAGGAAGTCCTGAAACCAGAAGAGGCCCTTAAGAAGGCTCAGGACAGACCTAAGCCATCTGTACCGGAGTCGAGAAAGCGGGAAGCAGCAGAGAGCAGCCCGCATGAAGGAAATAATAATCGTTGGCACAACAATCCATATTGGATCAGGGCCTTGAAGTGGGTTAAAGCACTTCATTCAAGACCGTAACGGTACACTACAGAACACTGTAGGAGGCAATGTGGTCAGCATTACGCTCGCCCCTCTCACAGCTGAGTCGACTGGTATCCGACGTCAAATCACGATACAAATCCCACTGCCGCCAGCGAGATTTGAGCCGCGACCTTCCGTACGACAGCCTAAATCTAACCACTCAGCTATCCGGACACATGAAGAAAATGCTCCCAAAAAAAATAAACCTGAACCCAATCGGGGAGAAAACCCGGGCAGGTCAGGAGTGAAGGCAGGACTCAGGAAACCCGCCATTAGCTATGCTAGTGCGGTCAAGGGCATTCGACTGGCCATACTGCCAAAAATTTTTTCCCGAGCAAATATTCACTCGCAGAATGGATTAGAACCATAGTTCCTAGATTGCCAGGCTAGGAAGGGGTGGAACTGTCAACTTGTGCAACAATATGTTTAACAGTTTTTCTGCCAAAAGCCGCGACAAAAGAAACGGAAGCATGGAGGGCAAGGGTAAACTCCTCACGATCGTGGTAGGTGACCGATCCCTGGAGGCAATCAAACGTCGGAGTTGCCATATCAACTACCGATTTGGCAACATACCCGTGCATGTGCACAGGGAAAAGCCGAGGAAAGATACCTCGGAGGAGACACCGGATGAAAAACATACCGAGGTGCCCGAAGAAGTCTCGAAAACCATGGAGGCGGAAACGACTGGATCAACCAGGGAAGCAGACCTGCTGCCCAGCGAAGAGCAGAAGCTGGACGACCTAGACCTAGCACTCAGGGTGGACAGCGATGCGCAGGAAAGCGCCATGTCGGAGGAGGAGGGCGATACTGCACCGATAGTGGAGTAGAGCTCCAAACAATAATGTAATTGGAATAGTGCTGGCTCAGGAGCCCTGGGTGTACCGGGGGCAGATTCGCGGTCTGCAAGGAGGAAGCATGCGAGTAATTTAGGACTCCTCTTGTGAAAAACCAAGAGCTTGCATAATTCTTAAATGTAATTTAAAATACATATGTCTTTCAGAGTTCTTAACCGGGAACCTTGTGGCTATCCAAGTCCCATTGTGTCTCATTTGTGACCAGCACTAGGCAGGAGGTACTAGACATAACTCTAGGAAATACTCTAATGAACGGAATGATCAGGAATTGGAGGGTGTCGGATGAACCCTCTATGCCTGATCACAGCATAATCAGATTCGACATTGAGGGTAACTCCGAAATAGAAAGAATAATAAGGAATCCCAGGAGAACGGATTGGGAATCCTACGCAACGCACTTGAGCAACAACATTGCCCAACTTAGGAGCGAACTGGAACTAGAAACAGTGGTGGAAAACCTCAACATAGTAGTCATTGACGCATATGAGGCCAGCTGTCCAGCTAAGCCAGATAAGTCATCAAGGGATGTACCATGGTGGAACAGGAACCTGGCCAGAACGAGAAGACACGAAAACTCTTCAACGGGGCAAAACAAACCGGGGACTGCCAAAGGTACAAAAATGCACTGACTGCATATAGCGACGCAATCAGGGAAGTGAAACGGAACAGCTTCAGGGAATTCTGTGAAGGGATCGAACAGATCACAGAAGCAACCAGGCTGTACAAGGCTGTAGCCAAAGACGGAGGAATATCCTCTGTCTGTTTGCAGAAAGAAGATGGGACATTTACCGAGAATGAGGAGGGCAGGGTACATCTGCTTCTCAGAACTCATTTCCCGGGGACCTACCCCACGGTGGCAGGCGACAACATTCTGCCTGACACCTCAACAACGAATAAACGGGGAAGAAAGGAGAACTGGAAACTAGCAAAAGAGGTATGCTCAGAAGCTAGGCTAAGGTGAACAGTGGGAACTTTTAAACCACTGAAATCTCCCGGAGTAGATGGTATTTTCCCAGCACTAATTCAGAGAGGGCTAGAAATTATCTTAGGCTCTTTTCTGAGGGTAGTAAGGGGGAGCATAACACTGGGATACATACCAAGCGCATGGAGACGGGCAAAAGTGATCTTTATTCCGAAAGTGGGTAAAAAGGATCTTTTTCACCCTAAATCTTTCAGACCAATTTGCCTAACATCATTCGTACTCAAAACGGTGAAACGTAATCCCCTACATCACTCTCAACATGCTTACCGTGCAGGACGGTCAACTGAAACTGCTCTGTATCAACTGACAGAGGTACTACGGGATGCCATAGAAACAAAAGAAATTGCACTGTGCGCGTTTTTGGATATCGAAGAAGCATTCGACAACACATCGCAAACAGAGATACAAGATGTCCTGAGCCGCAAGGGAGTGGGAAACACCATGGCAATCTGGATGAGCAAAATGCTAGAAAGCAGGCAAATAGAAGTACCGACAGGTACAAATTCTATTGTCATGAACACCACTCAAGGCCGTTCACAGGGTAGGATACTATCGCCGCTGATGTGGAGTATGGTAGTGGATGAACTCCTGGATGTGTTAACAAATACTCGAATACAAGTCCAGGGTTACGCGGACGACATTGTTTTAATCTGTAGGGGCAAATATGAAGATACCCTATGTGATAGAATCCAAACAGGACTAAGGGTTTCTAGTGCCTGATGCAGTTGAAACCACCATAGTATCATTCACTAGGAGGCTTAAGCTTGATCACCTGAGAACCATAAGATTACATGATGTGGAGGTGAAACGAGAAACGAAGGTCAAATATTTGGGAATTACGCTAAATCAAAAATTACTCTGAGAGACACATTTCGGAAAGCCAAGAGGGCGCTGACGACTTGTAGATACTACTTTGGATGTATAGTGAAAGAACCGAGCTCAGCACACAAACCAGGGAATTACATAAGCTCCAAAGGCTGGCAATGAGGACATGCCCAAAGGCATCCCTGGAGGACCTTCTGGGATTAACCCCTCTCCATCTGCACATACAGATGCAGGCCAGGAGGGCAATATTCAGGATGGCAGGTAGTATGAGGCGGGAAGCTGCCTAAATCGAAGGAAGATTGATATTCTTTCTAGGCGGTATCCCGAATTACTGATACCAAGGGATAACATGACAACGAGGTTTCACTTCGATAAGAAGTTTGAAACACGTTGGAGTTACAAGGCAAACTGGGAGAGCATGGCTGCGACATACGGCTGATTACTTGGTACATTGACGGATCCCTCACAGCAGAGAAAGCGGGTGACGGTGTCATTGGTCCAAGGAAAATGTACTTTGATCGAATGGGCAGGTACACTAGCATATGCCAGGCGGAAATATACGCCATAGGCAAATGCGCCTCCCTTAATCTGGAGAGGAACTACAGGGCGCAGAACATAGCTATTCTCACCGATAGCCAAGCAGCGATCAAGGCACTTAGATCCAACCAGCTGAACTTTAAACTGGTATCGGAATGCCTTGAGAGACTGAATACACTCGGCTCGTCCAACAAGCTCTGGATACTTTGGGTCCAGGCCATGCTGGGTTGGAAGGCAACGAGGCGGCAGACAAACTAGTTACAAAGGGAGCAGGGACGCCTTTACACGGGCCAGAACCCTTCTGTGGAATCGGAAACGGTTTCATGACTATGACTCTAAGAAATGAAGAGGAACGGTTGAGGGAACTATACTGGGTGGACCTACCAGAGATGGAGCGGTCCAGGGCGCTTATTGGGGGATACGAACCCATGCGCACAAAGGATTGCTTAAACCTCACCAAAAAGAACCTCCGAATCATAGTGGGAATTCTCACCGGTCATTGTGGGCTGAACTATCACCTAGGGAAACTAGGGATATCTACAGACACTGCCTGCAGGTTTTGTGAGGAGGATGACGAAACCTCTATACACGTCCTGGGAGAGTGTCCGGCACTTGTGCAAAGTAGGTCGAGGCATCCGGGAAAACACTTAATACCAGATGCAAAGCTAAAAGATCTGGAAATAGGGAACATACTAAAGTTCCTGACGGTTATAGACTTGCTTGAGATACTATGATCAATAGGTACACTATAACCAGTAAAAGGGGCACACTAGTTCTTTAAGGACGCGGTGCGACTTTCCCTTAACAGAATAATAAATCAAAATATTAACCTCGGGTGGGCGCAATACTGATCACATTGCCTCCTACAGGGTACTGTAATCTTGTAGTGTACTGTACGGTCTTGAATGAAGTGCTCTAACACACTTCAAGGCCCTGATCCAAAATGGATTGTTGCACCAACGATTGCTTTCCAGGATTATTTTAGTTTTTATCTTTACGCCTCCAATTGTCACACTCAAAACGAGTGCTCTTCTTTGGAATTTTAACGATCATCCCTCATCTTCCCCTTTCTGGGAAAAGTCTTGAATTTCTAGGATTTCCGTACGAGAGGAAGGAGTAAATCTGCAGGGGCAAATATGATACAGCAATAAATAAAAGACCGTCGAACTCCGCAGGTGTATTCCGTTTGAGTGCATTGATAACCGAGATAATTTTTTGTCTGTTTGTATGTAGTGTGTCCGTATCCGCATGTTATGGAGCTTCCCAGGATGTGATACGCTTAAAAACCGTGTTTTTTCACCTCTTCAGCTGCTCGTCATCGTGGACGAACAGTGGACGTCTTTCATAGAAACATCGAAAGGTTTGCGACCACATCTTTCCTGATGCGGTATACACTTCTGAAGTAATGCAGTCTGCGGATCTTCCGCTTCCCTGACCAGCGCAATAGCAAATTCCCTTTTGTCATGGCGCACACTACGCTTAACTTCCCGGGATTTCGCTCGGTATCGGAGTTCGAGCACGTCAAGTCTCCATTACTCGCAGCGATCAATACAGTTTTTTGTCCTTTGCGTTCATCGATCACCTTCAACGATTATGCAGTCAGCCAAGTCTTATGCTCCCTCTCGGGACGTCACATAGCACGCGAAAAAGGCAATTTTTGATAGCACAATGCTCAGGGATATTCTCAGGCGGATTACTCATTGTATTTACCGTCCGATCAGCAAGAAAACTCTCCCCTGTCGGATGACAACTGGATCATACAAGCGGTCGATGATAAGCTTGGGGAGTCGCAGCTCTCCAACTCTGCGGGAAGTGGCAGATGCCTCACGCAAATGGACGTAAGAGACCATCAGATAGTGAACCCTTTCGAGGTCGATCCCGGCGCCTCTCTTATTACGCACGTCCAGAAGACTCCAAAATGGTCAATCCAAATGCTCGTACGATGAGGGTGGATTGGAACCCAACTGGCCTTATGGCATGCTCTGTACCCGAAAAATGTGCCACCAATGCCGAGGCAGTGGAAGCTGCAGACATCCGCATACCTCTCACCATTATCGTTACAGTCGTCAAGACTGTGTTTCGTAGAAAACTATCTTCTCCACAATATCAGCAGTTTCCGCAAGTGCATAGCACTGTTCAATTGTGATGATCCTTATTCTGGACCAGGATCTAGCAATCAGAAGCCTGTCGGAAGGCGGCCAGGTCAAGAAGACGTGCCTTGCGGTAGCTGTTGGAAACAACTTGAAAGAACCAGATAACGTACTAAAAATGAACACATTTGCTCTCGTATTTCCCGTCCCAATATATATTTTTAACTAATTAGATAAGAACATACCACGGCATGGAAAAGATAAAGCTTTTGTGTTAGTGAAAGTAGGGCATGTGGTAGTAAGGATTCTTGGCGGGCTGACATTGACCGTTGATGAAATCGTGTACTTTAATGGTTCCGTTTTCGATTTACTTTCTTTTATAACAATAGTGACATTCGACGAGACTTCCATTTATGAATGGACCCCAGAGGGGAACAATCCAAAATGAAATCTAGTTCGTCTCACAGAAAGGCAATAACTTCGATTATCTGAAAATTTGAGATTTGGTTTCTTCATGATCAACCAATGCACTTGCTACTGTGACGTTTTCGATCAGAATCGAAGGAGCCAGCATCGTCAGCATAACTGATATTGGCCAGTCTTACATTTTAGCGCAAAACGACACATTGTATCGACGCAGCACTCCAAAACTCCAATAGTTATCCTACAGTCTTGACCTTCCACCGTGTCACATGTCGGGCTTCTTCTTTCTGCTTGGTGGGCTGCGTCTAAAGAATGTTGTGCACGTTGAGGAACTATTCTTCGAAATCAACATTAATAATTTGTTAGAAGCGTACCAAGAAAGAGGAAAACGGAACGATCGTGATTATTTAATTTGCGAATTACAATCCACGAGGATGAACAGCGTTCAGAAATCCAGACAATTAGGTAGAAATTCCAAGATAAACTACCCTTCAGCGACGAGAATTTGATTTGTTACGAGTATCGAAGCATAGAAAATGGGAATAGTGTTTCGTTATGAGACATGAGAAAGCAAAATGAAAGTTTTTGTGTTGACGATGCTCAAATTTGTTTATGGAATTGGACGCTTGGTAGAAAAATTACGAGAAACACGTCTCCCGGAGTAATTTGGGACGAAATTGTAACGGAATGGAAACATTGTTTATGCAATCACCCCGGCACCTTCCAGAGCACAACAGGAAGCGCTAGCGAGCACCTTTGCCGTCCAACAAAACATCATAGCAAGAGCAATGGAAGCGGCCGAGAATCATTAGAAACTTTGAAAACTTGACCCTTAGAGGGTTGCAAGAAATTAAAAAAGAAACGGGCGAAAGGGTATCTAAGAAATAATCTGGGCGAATCTTCGGGGAGTAGATAGGGCCATCGGTCACTCTGTCGTATCAATTCTTTATATTCTCCGACAACCGAAAGTCGAGTGAACAAAGACGGTAACTTCCGAATGAGTCCCAGTTAAATTACAGAAAACCACCGTTTTGAATTCTAGCAGTACATTCCATGCGAGTAATAGAAATTCTGGTTCATAGTCCACCAAAGGCTTACACATCCCAGAAGCTTCAGGCAGAGTCCATGAGATGAACCAAAAACTCCGTCTGCCAGGCAGCACTGTAAGGTTATGTTGGCACGAAATTCTTGAACTCGGCGCTCCCCCATAATCGGAGGTGGTAGGACCCGGTGAAGACACTATGAAGCTACTTCTGGCGAGAGCTGCTTAGGAATCTCTCCTGGTCGCTGCGCTTACCTTGGCCGTCAAAGTTGAAAATGTCGTCAAGAAGTCGAGCGATGTCTTTCCCAGTTCGTCGCAAACGTCAAACTCTCCGGTTACTCCGTCTTAGCGCCGACTAAACGCGACGTAGTAAATGAAGGACTCTCACACTCGTCGCAAGGTAGTTCGCCGCCTCCCGATGGAAATACGATATTCACTTAGTCCGTGAAATAGAAAAACTCGCACTCGGCCTTTGACAGTTGTTTGTTTAACGCTTGAACGGAAAATGTAATGCACCACAGTACGTCGGGCAAATGTCGTGTTCGTCTCTCCGGAATGTACCAGACTATTGTAGTAGGCGAAAAGAGCAATTCACAATCTTACGTAAACAGAGAAGTAAGTGCAGATTCGAACCAACTACTATTTAACCCTTAACAAATAGCTTACATCATTTAATTTGCAGTAATTAAGATTGGTTTTTTCCTTTTCGGTAGTGTTATTTACTGGTCTTGCAAAAACCGATATTTCGGGAACCACTTGTTCCCTTCACCAGTGCTAGACTTGAAAAAAAAACGAGTCTTAATTATTTCAAATAATTTAATCACTAGAAATACCGCGAAATTACACTTAGATCATTCAATTTTAGGGTAACCATATTTGTTTAGGGATCCACACACTTTTATTGCTTTCACAGAAATCTTAATGCCCAAGCCAATCTATGGTTACCAACCATGTAGTCAAATGGAGGCAAAATGATTGAAAATATCAAATAAAAGATGCCAGTCTATTTCAAAATCCGCTTTTAGCATAAAATATCATTGTACTAATGGATTTAGTATCATACAAACGTATTTCTCGTTTCTATATATTCACTTGTAAGCACAAGGTTAGCTTGGCGTCTTTAATTCCTCTCTGCATAGAAATCTTCCGATCTTGGATTGAATCATTTGTTGAAGACAAACACATAATATGGCACAGCAGCTAAAAGATAATTGTGTATCAAAAGTGAAATCGCTGCTGTAGTATAAATGGAAGAGTGTTATAGAACTACACCTAATTCTCTTTTCACACGAATTGTTTTGCTTTAACACAATTTTAAATATTCTACGAATTCTTTGATATTTTTCTTCATGTTTAATAAATTTCTCTTATTTTACGACTACTCACAAATTATATAATTTAATATCGCATTATCGGAAGCAACCTACCGTTTTTCTAGCTATTATCTTTTACACAATTTTTTTTAGACGATTTCATTGGGAACGAACCTATCATGTAAAAAGAAAATTATGTGTGGACAAGGGAAATTAAAAGATGCCAACGACAACGATGATCATGGCGACGTCAACGTTATTAAAGAGATTAACGCCACAAATCGCAAAAGTTTACAGTGCACATAGGTGTCCGATTTAGGCAGTCGAAATTATTTTGATTTGAAATCTAATATTTATATGGAATTTATTAATCTTTGAGATATTTCCAACCAAAAAAAAAAATGAAAAATTCTGAAAAATAAAGTAAAAAAGTGATTACAAATTCAAGGAACAAAAATATATTCGTACAGAATTTGACGGAACTTTATTATTTCATATCAAATTTTAGTTCGTTGCTGGAATATCGAATTCGATATTTTGATCAGCTGGTAGTAATATTTTGATTCTTTCAAGGAAAATTATCTTGATTTGGTCCTTTTCTTTGTTTGATTCATGTTTGAGTATCTGAGTTTCATCTTAATGCACTGCGAATATCAAGACTGCATTCACTCTGGAGAACAGTCTCGCGTAGTTTTCGCGGTATAAACGAAAGGGCTTATTTTTAGCTTCTGCTACCTCTAACAATTGTCCTATCGGCAATAAGATACTTTCAATTATAGTCATGGTAAAATTTATTGAAGACCACTCATAAAGATCGACATATAATTTCGCTGTGGCCATAGTATAATATATTAATGGAATTGTTGGACGTCTATTCTATGATGATTTGAGATGTTTTCCAGTCAAACATTTAATCTCTTTATTAAATTCTGGATAAAATCCAGCTCAATAGGTTACGGTGGGCGGGTCACTTAATCCGTATAGATGAGGGTGATCCAGGCTGGAAAGTCTGAAAGGACAATATCTATGGTAGAAAAAGAAGACAATGCAGACCCTGCTTAAGATGGAGCGATGGCGTAGGCCAGGACGTCAGACAGCTTTTAGGGATATCGAATTGGTGGACCTCGGCGCAAAACCGGGATGTCTGGAGTTCCTTATTAAGGTAGGCCTAGACCGGATACCGGTTGTTGCGCCGTTGATGAAGATGATGGATTAAATTAAAATTTATTTTGGCTATGTCGATAACTAATTAAGGGTTTTCCAGGAATGTTCGGCTAGTGTTACCATCATTTGTGTTATCAAATTTTTTGCCATATCGACTAATAATTCAGATTCTTTTCAAAATCTTTCCTGGATATATATTTTTGTAAGAGCTTGCGATTCTTTTTATTCGTCAATTCTGTTTTCTAAATACTTTTTACTGGTAACTTATACACCAAATGCAAAACGACTTCAAAAATTTGAATCCTGAAGTGAAGCTGAAGTTTAAATTTAATTGCTGTAGAACTTATATTTAACTTTTGTTAAGGTCTTTCGACGTTGTTCCGCATATATAACAACGGGTTGGTGATTTCGTAAAGATTGCAGTTTTATACATTTTTCCATGCATCATCGTCATCTTAAGGATACGTTCAAAAATGAAAAGGCCTTTATTCCTTTCCAGACTTTTCAATCGAACTAATTTTGTCGTTTATAATCTCGGTAGTTTATATGGCAGACCAGAGAGAACAAAGGGTTTCTTCTCAGGCCATCGAGAAACGGCTAACCATGTTGTCTAGTAAACTTTGTATATTGCTTTCTGGGCAAGTGCCTGTGACCTTCATACAATCTTCGAGTGGATGAAAGGATTTATTGGTATTTTTAATAAATCCATGGATAATTATTAAATGCGTTCCTACGAACATTGTAAACATTGACGTAAGTAATTTCATCTCGATCAGATTTGCTGTATTTCTTGCAGGAGTTTGAGAGTTACTGATTTCTATTAATGTTTTTGAATCTTTCCTTTTTTCTCGCGCCTGCAGTGTTGCTTAAGCTGCATGAAGGGTTAATTTATCACTAAGTAAAGAATGTGTCCGAATAGCTGAGTGGTTATCGTACAGAAGGTCGCGGTTCAAATCTCATTGGTGGCAGTATTATTTGTATCGTGGTTTGTCGTCAGATACCAGTCGACTCAGCTGTGAATAAGTACCTGAGTCAAATCAGGGTAATAATCTCGGGTGAGCGCAATGCTGATCACATTGCCTCCTACAGTGTACTGTAGTGTACCGTTACGGTCTTAAATGAAATGCTCTAACACACTTCAAGGCCCTGATCCAATATGGATTATTGCGCCAACGATTATTATTATAAGTAAAGAATGAATTCCTTCTGTTGTTTTTCTTTTGGTCCTCCCACTATAATCTTTAATTCATTCGTATATTCGCTGGTAGTTCAAACGTTCCTTCTGACCAAACTGCTTTGTTAAGGAATACTGCATGTTTTCTATATGCTCTGGACCATTTTTCTTCCCTAAAGGTTTTTAAATAGGCAAACCATTGTTTGAAACTGCTTCCATTATTTGGAGTATTACAATAACAAGACTGTAAGTGGTTTCGCAGATGTTCTAATTTTTCGTCAAAATTAGGTTAGTGTTGCACCTGCATTCAATCGTATGGATATCTACCTATCACAGGAGGCGATAATATAAAAATTGAATTAATTTTTTTTACTAAACGTTCATTTTTGAAGTTCTAGCAAAAGTATTTAAAAACGTTAAACATTATTTCATTATATCAAGGAACATGGATTCTTACTTAAATCATCAAATATTAAATAGACAACTCACAGTTTCACTTTGTTTTAGTGTTTACATCGCGAGCGCTGACAACAAAACCTTTACTTTGTAATAGGGTCAATTTTTAACTAACCCTATGCCTACATGTTAACAAATTAAGGAGTATGGATGGTATATTATTGTTACTGAGATTGTTCTTCACCTCTGCAATTGTTATTGCATTTCTACGGTCACTTTTGAAATTTTGCTTTTGGTCGACTAATTGCTTCAAATCGAGCTATGTGCTGCGTGTTGCATTAAGCACAAACAAGATGGACGACGAATGCAAATAGGAGTTCTATTGCATTGTATATATGAAGCGTATGTAGACGTGTATAATACATTCTAGCTAACCAGAGACGAGAAAAAATAGTTATGATACCGTACTTCAAAAGTTCGAAGAGTATTTTGTGCCAATTAAGAATGAAAGTATAAACGAGCCTCTATTTTTCACGAGAGACCAAGACAACTTGTTCTATTTAATACATACAAATATTTAAGAGGTTATATCTAGTTAAAATTGTCAAAAAATCGATTTTTTTTTTATTGATTTTCGTAATGTACATATATTTAAGTATACACATAAAAAATTCATGCTGATTCGAAGAATATTCTCGAAGTTAGATGGACATTTGTAAAGACGTATCAAAGCGTGAAGTAAAATGCTGCTTACTTGGAACGCTATTGTAAGTGATTATTGTTAATGCACTTTTCTAACGTATGCAAATACATAAAAAGACAGTGTAGTAGTGTTCTGTTTATATCAGCGAGGTAAATTTAATTTTGTCTAATTTCCCAAACTGGCAAATGTTGAAGAATAGTCGTCAGTCTAAACAGCCAAGCCAAACAATAAACTTGTGAGCTTGTTGTGTGATTTTTTTGTGAAAATGAAGTGCAGCAGAGAGTTGAGAAAATCCTCGAAAATCGGGATCAAAGTAGAGTAAAAATATTTTTAATCCAAAAGCAGCTGAAACGGATGAAATTAGTTTTAGTGCCTGTGCCAAAAAATGAAAAATGTAAGAGAAAACTTTAGTTTATGAAGAGCGCATGTGGTCACACGAAATGGGAGAATGGCCCGAAGATATATTATATGACCCTGGAACAGATTGCTTGATGTAAGTTGAAAATTTTTTTTTACTGTGTGTAAAGTGCTTTTAAAACTTAAAATGCATTTTTCTCAAAACTCTGTTTTCGAACACAACAGAACTGATTAAATTTTAACATAAGCTTCTTAGATATATTGTTTAGTAATTAATCAAACGTTTTTGTCTGCGATAATTTTTTTAATAAACAATTTAAGGCAAGAATTTTTGTCAAATATCAATTTTTGAGTTTGAGGAGCCGCCATTTTGTCAAAAAAAATTATTTTGCTTATTCCTTCTATTAATTACAAAATTATACAGTGCTTTAACTAAATATGTTTGGACTTTTCATGATGATCCCGCCGAGAGATATCGTGAACACCGCAAGACGTCTTTTTTAGAGGAGCTCCCAGAGATCAGCTGCAGCAGCTTTCAAAATATTTTTTTACAAATAAAATTTTTGAAGATACTGTTAAAACTATACTAAATATATGCACATACCTTTGCAGAAAAAATTCTTGAAAAATCATTTTTTGGGTCTCGTGACTAGATATAACCTCTTAAGGCAACACAAATTAAGCATTGATTCTAATCTCGGTACGTTAAAAGATCGTTTAGTTGCCGGTATAACAGATAGAAAAGTTAAGGACAGGTTATTGCGAGAAACTGACTTAACCTTAGAAAAAACGATTAAAATTATTATGTAAAAGTGCTGAATTAACAGAACAGCATTTGAAAAAAAACGGACCAGCGAGAGAAGTCGCAAACATAAAGAGATGACGCCATCAGTATCATCAATAACGACACGAGAGAAATGCGGTAGTATTTTTAGTGCGAGCAAAAGTTTCTAAAATACTATTTGTCTTGAAAATAAAATTTTTATGATCGATGTATAACGTAAAATATACACAAGTAAGGTAAATTACGGTGAAGGTCAGGTAGACCAAACAGTTGTAATACGTACCCAATGCAATAAAGTTAAACTATTGAAAATAAATTTAGCTAGATATAAGTGATTATGGTGGTGGTGAAACGGTAGTATAGGTCCTAGGGCAAAACATGCATTGGTCCCCGCGATGGAGTATAAAACCTGGAAACGCCTGCTGAACTAACACCAACAGATCTACTACCAACCCTTATCTCCACCTCTACTTGGTGACCGCTGGGACTTCTTTCTTAACAAAAAGCTGCAGGCGGAGAAGGATGAATGCGAGTCTCCCGCGCCAAAAAACGGGACAAAGTGTACCAACTGGTTCTCCAGGTTGAATTAGGTATACCATATGAAGAAAAACAAATCAAGATGAATCTATTAATGTCAATAATAAGTACAATGATCATAGAAATAATAACTATAAAAAGACTATTGATCCGAATCAATCAACAAGGAATTTACCCATGCAAATTTGCTGCCGATATAACAACATCAAATCGAAATCAACCTCTAGTCAATGTCCAGTGTCGAAAACTTTTTTGATGCATCTAAAAATCTGCTCGGATCACCGAGAAAAAACTAAGAAGTAATGAAAAACATGACCTGTATTTGGGGCACATAATGACGGTGCCGAGCGTGTAGTCGGTTTGGGAATTTTTGTACTTCTGACTACACGGTTCATCAATAATAGTTTGATCTTCCTACTGGGAACAGTAAAACGCAAATCGAGTATATTCTCATAAGAAGCTTACATTTTACCAACGTCGCTAACTGCGAAGCCATTCCCTATGAGACCATCGCATCACACCATCGACCGTTGATTGTCGTCTTGCGAATCAAGCCGATAAAACAGCGTGAGAAAGTCACTGACCCGCCGCGCATTAACGATAGCGATTTCGTGAGAAGAATGTGGAAGAATCGTGGAATTAAGTTAAAGATATGAACCACAAAGCGGCCTATGCATGAAGACAAACTCATCTACGACAAGTTTTTCGGTGATCAAACGCTGATGAATTTACAAGAATGCCAACCGGGTAGCAAAGAAAATGATCGCTATCACCCGAGTGGTCCCTTACAAAGATCTATACGATAAATTGTACGGCATGACGAGAGACATCTGTATTGACTTACTAAAAGTTGATAACATCCGCATGATATTGTACCGTTTAATTCAGTTGCTATCCCATATCATTAAGGTTCTTGAACGCATTCTTAACAACCGTATTCGCGAAATCGTTCAAATGACTGTGAATCGGTTTTGTCAAGAACTACTCACGCAATACACGCTGCGCCGTTACATATGGAGAAACACCGTGAGGAGCATCGTCCTCCTTACATTGTATTTCTAGATCTAGGGAAAGCATTTGACCTTCTAGCACACGGCCTATCTTTTATGCTCTACGAGAACACCTGATGCCAGAAGAACTCATGTGCTGCGTTTAATTGCTCTACTACGGTCCGAAAAGTTCAAAGTGTGGCGAGTGTTTCAAAACCGTTTCGTGTCTTTGTCGGTGTTCATAAAGGAAGCGCCTTCTCACCACTCCTTTTTAAGGTTTTGTGTGAAACAAAACCTTATTCCGCCTGACTGTCAGTCTGTCTGTCACACCCGATTTATTCGGGAACGGCTGGACTGATTGTCACGAAAATTGGTGAGAGTATGTAATCTGGTGTTCCCTTTACATGCAGTAAGTGGCGCCATCTTGTGTTAATTTATCCCCATACAAGTGAAAGGAGGGTCCAAATTTTTTTTTCACAGGATGTAGCCATGTGGGGTATCAAATGAAAGGTCTCAATTAGTACTTTTCGAAACTGGTTCAATATTTGCTATTGGGTGAAACATAAGCGAGTGAGGGCTCAAAATATGACCCACAAAAAGTGTAACAGTTCTCACTCTCAGAACCTATCCAACCGAAAAATCGTAAAAAAAATCACAGTGGTGCATCTCTACGAAATCTAGGCCTCAAAATATATCCGGTTCCGATATCTGCACAAATAAAGTTAATAATAGTATATTTCCACATTTTAGAAATTTACCCGGCACTCCCTTTATGTTCATTCCAGAAGTACAAAATTTGGCATGCGTGTAATCAAGAATATAATGCACAGTTTGATCAAGTTTAAAAATCCAACCATTATTAACAAAGTTATAGGGGATGAAACTTTACAATTTTTTGTGAATTTAACCCGCATGACGTCATCATCACATATCAATTCATCAATACCACAACGAAATGAATTCTTATGAATTGGGTCACAGAGAATTATTTGGTTTTATTTTTTTAGTTATTTGTCAACCAGATATGTGTGTATGTAGGTATATAATATATGCGTGCTAATGAACTTTGCGGATAGTGCCTAATTCAGATAGATATATGTAAGACGTAAATCGGAAATATGGGTACGATAAAATTATATACGTGCATATATGTGTACAGTATTCGGAAATAGGCAGTTTATTTGTTTAGAGTGAGCGTAATATCTATGGCTGTAATATGTACGTATGTCTCGTAGTTTGGAAAGATATGAAGGAATATGTTGGATTTGTAGCTATAAACGGATAGAAAAATGTGCGTTGAAATTTCTTACATAAGATGAACACAAAACCTTTATACTCGAAGCGGGAGCTTGCGGTATTCCGACTTGTTTGTTCTTGTGATAGACAATGACACTTGGGGCGTCCAGCGTCCTATACACTGCTTTATACAGATGATGTTTTCAGGCTAAATTTAAATAAAACAGAGTTTCTATCGACTGATCCCAAGGAAACAGACATTGTCAGTGACAGCGACCTGACCAGAACTGAGCGATTTAATTATTTTAGGGTAATGCTATTAGCCAGTGAAGAACTGCGTTGTAAAATCACGAATTAACGCAACCTGGTTGAAGTGGCGCTCCTAAACTATTGTCCTTTATAATCGACGAATCGAGGAATGTTTCAAATCAAATATTTACCGCAATGTCCTCCCTCTGTCGCTCTCTATGATTCTGAATGTTGGGGGACTATAAAAGACAATGAATTTCGCGAAGATGCAGCTTTGGACTAGTGGCACACACATCCAAAATGAGGATATCCATGAAAAAAACCTATTGGTATCCATTGACCACCACTGTCGATTCTAAAAGTTGTATGGCTTTTAGGGCCTGGTATACGTCCAGTCACCTGACGTATCCACACCTTTTAGTATATGCTTATGTATCTCTCTTATGTATCCTTATCACTACTGAATTTATTGTCCTTTATACTCATATTTTTTTAGGCTTTTCCCGACTGCAGAAAAAATGAGCCACAAAGGATGTAGAACAAGCAGCCCCTTCACTATGATATCCGAAATACAAACAGGAAACAAATTATTCGACGACGACAGTCAAGCAAACTGCAACCTAAATTTCCCAAAACTTAGCCAAACTGTGTGTCTGCCGGGGAGAATCACTACTTAAAATCGTGACCCTTCACCTAACGCATTTCAACATTTGGTTGAAAACCTTATTTCAGCCTAGAACAATAAATAGGAACAATTCTAACTTTCAGTGCGGAATTAGAATTTACCCAAAGTATTTCCTGCTTGTCGTACAATGTGAATAAAGTTGATGTGAATTTCTGGTAAAACAACCTGTAGATTTTGAAACTAACTTCCCAATCGGGCTGAGATGAATTTTATTCTCTGACCTTTGGTTATCAAACATGGATAAGAATTAGTTTCTTAACTGTACACATGCTCTTCGAAAACGGCGTAGATGATTTCCAGAATGATCGCTTTCTTCAAATTGAGCGAACATTTCGGTGATACGGATTGGAGATTCTGTAGCTTAGCGAAGTTGGATTATGGCTCTGAAAAGCCTTGTGCGGTATTTCGCCTTTGTGTTCTAGTAAACCTAGCGCCACTAGATGTGAATCCGGCATCAGAATAATGTTTATAGTTATCGTAAAGCACGAATTCGTGATTTTGAAGCCGGTTTCTAGAAGAATTTTATTCCGAGAATCCGACCCAGGTCTTAACCAGCATTCTAATTACGGAAGCTTCCGCCAAACAGGAGAAAAAGGCTTCTTATAGGAAACTCAATGAAAGGAAAGCCTTTTAAAAGGTGCCATAGTGTTCGTGATGGATAATCTGAGTTCTAAGGTCAGCTTTAACAACATCTTAACTGAACATCGGGTGAAGTGATCTTAGTGTTACCAGCGAATAGTTTGTAGATTTCTGCAACTTTCACTACCTCGCCATTAGTGTGACACTGTTCGTGCACATTGACTAATCCGATAGGCCCGGGCCACAAAATTGATGAACATAAGGAGCTTAAAGCTCTGGTGGCCGCTGTTAATGAGGGCGAGTCAGTCACGTTAGAGCCCCGATGTCATTATCGTGACTAAGTCCTTTTCCGTTACCACATTTTTATGACCGTGAGAAGGAACGTTTACGGCAGGCTTCTCATTAACGATGATGAACAGCTTATGAAGCGAAAGAAACACTTCACAACTGTTTAAAATCGAATAATATATGGCGAATGGCTCATTTAGATAGAAGAGAAATCACCTCTACCATCATTATTGTGAAACAATATGCGGAGTTTAGATCCAAATTTCACCTCATTTTCATCGTTCCAAGTCCAAAGCGGAATCCGGTCGGCCTATATCTCATTACTGATGTCATTTCTCCACGTTATTGGCGATATCTGCTTTTATGTTAATGTTCTATCTATACTGTTGATTGGAACAGCATATGGAAAGTGAATATTACTGTTACTAGGAAGTTTCCGGTTTTCATCAATGAGTCAAAAAGTTGATTAGAAAACGGAAGCAGCAGTGGACATAATACTTTTTTTAGAAGGGCGACAATTTCATTGCGGGTCATGCCCTGCAAGGAACCAAAACTATCTCAGGATGCCAATCAGTCGGTTGTCTTAGCGCAATGGGGGAACGTTAGGAGGAGCTTAGACATATTAACAGATGCCGACAACGATAGCGCGTAGGTGTGATTGATGCGTCACTCTGCATACAGAGTCTTATGGAAACCAATAGCAGTTTTAGAAAATAAATTCCACCAGATACGAGTAAATATCTTCCTATTTTACTCAAATGTTTACATGGTTATACTTTAACCATCCTTAGTCGGACACTAGTTTTATTTTTACAAATTATTATTATAAACAACAATAGATTTTATTTAAACTATGGATTTTCTTGAAATTATTCTGTCTACTACACAGTACTAGGTGCAAAAATTGCAAACAAGTACAACTGAATACGACGACAATAATTAAAATTGGTCACTCAGGTGTCAATTTATTATAAAAATGCAATTGGAAAAATATCGGCACGTAACATGTTGCTTTTGTGGCACCGCGTGGAGCTGCCAATAACTTATACAGTTTACTTTTTATATTACTAAAATTGAAGTGTCTGCTCCGATTGTTAAATATATCTCTTTTTCTATAGGTTGCCAGAATATTACAAATCATTTATTTGATTATCATCATCAACGGCACAACAATCGGTATCGCCGAGATTCAGCAGTTTGGTACCCCTAAAAGCTATGTGGCGTCTTGGCCTATGCCATTGCTTCATTTCAGGCAGGGTCAGCCTCGTCTTTCTACCATAGATATTGCCCTTATCGAATTTCCGAACTGGATCATCCTTACCCATACAAATAAAACGGCCTGCCCACACAACTTCTTGAAGCAGATTTTATTCATAAGGGCCGAAATTCGTAGTGTCACTCATAAATTTCGTCGTTAGATAAGTTGCAAAATCGTCGTAACGTACGGAATAGTTTTTGTAAGCTAAAATAGGCTCTGTTGGCAGCCAATAACCGTGTGCGGACTTCTTCGGTATAGCTGTGATTTTCCACCCAAAATAGGAGAAATTATCAACGGTTTGAAGGGTGTATTTCCCTACTATATAATCTTTTCCATTTACATTAGCACCATGGATAATTCCAAAGCCAGGTTAAACAAGTCGAAAGCCAGAAGCTCTATTTACTATATAAGAATATTTGAACGTATATTAACCCTATTTGCATCTAGTTCGTAATGCTTGCTATGCTTACTATGTCAGAGTATTCACTTTAGCATGATATCGAGATTCAATCTTGCAATAAATGCACGAAAGAGACAACTTTAACTTATTATAACTTTGTTAGTAGTTAGTTCTATCAAACTTCATACTCTATGGTATAGCCTATATTCCAGCAAAACTTGATGATTCTAGGATAAACTTAAGTCCGTGAAAGATATTATCAGCTTTCCATTCCCCTCTCGTATCCATATCAATAATCAGGCTTTGAAAAGTACTAATGGAGACCTTTCATTTAATCTCACTTGAGAATATTCGGTAAAAAAAAATTACACCCCCTTTTGCATGTATAAAGGAGCCTGTTAAATTCAACGTAGAACGATGTTACTTCGCATGCAAGGGGATTTAAAGCTGCCACATTTTCATCAAATTTCGTATCAATTAGAGTAACCGTTTCTGAGAAAATGCTTGTGACAGTCGGACAAACAGACAAACAGTAAACCAATTTGAATAAGTTTTTGTTTTACACAAACCCTAAAAAGGTTCATGATCGACCAACCCCTTGTCTTAGACGGTTGTTGATTGCGAAATGTCTGCAGAAAGATCACTCTGCTTTTATCTGAACTATCAAATCTGTCAAGGTCATCCCATTCAGTCTTATTAATTTTGCTGGAATATCGTATTCCCTCATCGCGGTGTACACTTTTACTCTGACTATGCTATGCATCGGTGGTTTTGAAATCGATGAATCGACTCGAAGGTGGTGCGACTGATGGCCATATTCCAATATCGCTTGCCACAGAGAGAAAATTTGATTGATTTGTCTTGAATGAAGCTTCTTTAGTGTGGGCCAATGATGTTTTGGTCGTATGCAGATAGCGTAGCAAGATAGTAGAGAATAGATGGTAGTTAGCAACGTGATATTCCCTTTTATTTGTGGGACCTTGAGCATAAGTTGATGAACCGCTTGGAGTAGTTGGTCACCTTCAGTTTCGCTATAATCTCATCCGCCTTCGGCGACATACTATTCTTAAATCAGCGGATTGCATTTGCCCGTCGCCGTCGTCAATTGGCGAAACATCCAACTTGCTGATATTTTGGTTGCTCATCAAAATACTCAACCCAGAATAAGCATCGAGGGGCATACGGTGTCACTCCCCTGTATTCTTCCTGATGTAATAGACTATGGCTTTAAAGTTGTGACATCAACCATATATTGTGGCAGGGTGTCGTTTAGCTGCATTACAGCTCCCATTTTGTACAAAGAGCGTGCATTCCAGTAGAAAATGCACAAATCATGTGCCCGTTTTCGTTTCCGCCCTTATTATGTAATGTTATGTAAAATACATATTGTCAGAGATACGCCCGGAGAACTAAGTCAACATCATACCCGAACTAAAACTAAATCCCGAACTAATTCTACTGAGGGATGTTTGAATATCCTTCAACTGACAGAAATCCGGTTTCTTTTTAGATTTTCTACAAGATTAGAAGTTTTCAGTACCAGAATAAAGACAGCTGGAGTATGATTTGTTCCTAACTTCAATTTATTGCGAATGTCAATAGTGACACTCGGCGGTTTTTGTTGACGGTTGTCAGCAGTTTTTGACATCCCGCGGTTTGTGTTTGAAATATTGTCGGTCGTAAACGTTTCGGCGTGTTTCTGAAAGTATCGCGATTTAATTCTGAGCTGAATGCTTACAATTCAGTTAAGGTATGGATGAACGTTCATATTAGAGAAAATTTAATCATAGTTTTATCATTAGGTTATAATGGCCGTAATTTTAATGGTTTTGTGTTGTTACCTTGAAGGTGTCATATTCTTTTCTAGCAAAGTTATATTCAATTATATTATATTGAAAACGGGAAAAGCCTCTCTCCATTACTCTTGTCCAACTTCAAAAAATATGTATCGTTTTCAACAGGTGACAATGCGGGGTCTCGGGGAGAATGTTCCTCCCGAAACCACCCAATTGGAAGTACATATTTTTGGATATCTAAATAAAAAGAAAAGCTCCTGTACCAATGCCAACGTTTATTCAGAGAAATTAATCTCCCTTCATTCGAGAACAAATCTTCGGATATTGGTTCAAATGTTCCAATCATTTCCTCGAACATTGCAAGCAAGAAACGTTGCTGATTCCTCGGAAATATTTGGATTATTTTTGCCCCTAAGATCCCTTTTAACATTGGTTTAGTCCCGTTTAGGAATTTTGGTTGATGCTCCAATACCGATGTTGCTAATTCTTACAGATTCAGAAGTGTTCTACACAAATGCATTTGAACTGTTGTAGAATCCAAAACAGCAAAGTTGCTAGTAATGTGTAAGACACGTTTGCATTCTTGTTTCTTTTCTATCTATAGTTTCAATTCGAGCGATTTTTGTGATCCGGCTGTCATGGACCTCTGTGAAACCTCACATGCTGCGTGAAAGCTAAAAAATATATACAATATGGCGAGAATATTGATGAGCACTGGGTTCCTATAAGACTACTATTTCCACTTATACGAAAATCCATCATAGAACACCTCAGTCACATTGAGAATGAACAAGCTGGCTTCTGTTCTGAATCGTCCTGTATCGGCTAAGATAACACTCTTGACCGCAGCGTATCGAGTTTGTATCCACCCACCATGTGCTCGTCATTGTTTTGAGAAGATTTTCGACAACATCAGCCATGTTTTTACGTAAGATGGGCCATCCTAGAGAAGCAAACAGTCGTTCTCAGAGCGAGGGTGCCAAATCCGGTGACTTTTTTCATGGGCCGGACGACGTGGGGTTCAATGGATCATAAGTTTCCTGAAACGGCTCGGCATGATGATGGTGATGTTTGCCCTCGCCCGTTCAGGAATTGTTTCAGGTTTGTTGTTCTGGCCAGCCTTTTGGTGGTTTCCTATCGACTTCGATGTCCAGGCCAATCTTGGCAAGTGAATCCTCGTTAGCTCGAATTACATGCCCATACCATCGAAGATGCTCCTCTCGCGATTTTTCCATGGTCGGTGCAACTCCATTGTGAACATGACGTGTTGCGGAACTGGTTCAATGAAACATCTTCATCTCCATTATCGCGAGACGCCATTTATTGATTTTTATAGTCGCCCAGCACTTAGAATCATAGAGGGGAGGGGGGATTTTACATTTGAGATGTTCGTTGATACGTCGATCACAAAGCACACCAGTTGTGGAACGTCACTTCATCCCGGTAGCGCTAATACAAACAATTTCACAGCGCAGTTCTCCATTTGCTGATAACATTGATACGAGATACTTAAATCGTCCACTTCTGGGTAGGTCACTGCCACTGACAGTGAGTGTCTGTTACATGGGGATAGATCGACAAAAATTCTGTTTTATTTAGGTTCAATCTGAAACCGTGTTGCATGAAGCAATTCCATTTTTGGACAAGTTGCTCGAAATCATTTTAAGGTTTTGTGTAAACACAAAACCTTATTAAAATCGGTTTACTGTCTGTCTGTCCGTCACACGCATTTTTCTCGGAGACGGTTATAGCGATTGACATCAAATTTGGTAGAAAGGTGGGAACTGTGAACGCTCACGCATGCAGTGAATTACATCCTTTTACATCGAATTTAAGGGGGGGGGGGTCCCCATATATGCAAAAGGGGGGTGTAAAATTTTTTTTCATCAAATATAGTCATGTGGGGTATCAAATGAAAGGTCTCGATTAGTACTTTTCAAAGCCGATCTTAGTTTTGACATTCGTTGGAAGGGTGGGGAGCGCGGGGGGTTGAAAGTGATCACTTCTTTAAAGGGGCCATTCTCAGAAACTACCAAACCGAAAAATCTGAAAAAAATCAAGAGGCTGCCACTATATGGTGCCTGGGCTCCGAAATACACATATTTCGGACGTGGTATGGCAATTGAATCCAGCGCGTGCGTCCTTCTGGCGCTAGATATTGTTGTAGAGCATACCAGATAAGTTCGTGTATTGCGTCAGTAGTTCCGCAGTTTTTGACAAACCCGGTTTGATTTACGGTTATTTGAATAATGTTGCGAATACGCAAATTTTGGCGTTTTATGAGAATAATTTGTGTTTTACTGTTCCCACTATAAAATGTCGGAAGATGACACAATCGTTTGATGCACGATGTATTTACAGACGCGATACAAGGTCATAAGTGTGAGAAAAATCGACAATATGCTCCCCACCGTCATTGCCCTAAACCCTTGGCATCTGCTGCGGTCTATCTTTTCACTCATGTGATCATTAAGGTCGTCTCCAATGATGATGTAGTCATCAGCGGGTACGTTACATGTTTTTGTATCGAGAGGTTGCCAGAAGGCATCTTTCTCGGCATCAGGTCGACCTGTCTGTGGTGCGTATGATGTGAAGAAGTGAATAGTGCGATCAACTGATATAAGGATAGTCCTCGTCAACCCGTCATCAAATGGACGCATTTTCTTACCCGACTTGTCGCATGATCATTCCATTTTTGAACAAGTTGTTCTTTCTGTAGTTGTTTCCTAATGACGGCCCCTACCTTTTTTAGAGTTCTCATCACTTTTAATATTTACTTATAAATTTATCTTTATATTCATTATCATTGACTTCGAAATGAAGCATTGCTATTGACTCTTGGGGGTATGCGCGTTAAGCGCGCCTTTATCATACAGGGCCTGTTCTAACTTGCTTTGCATAGAGCAACATGGAACCAATATTTGGACTAGTATGCCGCGGTCGTATGTTTACACTATCATTGCTCGCCAATATTTGATGGCTGGTTTGGAGATGATGATCTGATTCGTAATCCTATGATGAGAACGGTTTCCGTCCCAGATTTTAGAGCACTAATTCCTTTGTATGAATATGATTCGACATCCTCGATGTTACCATAATGTCCAAAACATGTATGGGTCTATAGGAAGATGGCTCACCTGAAAATTTACCAGCTTCGCTTGCTTCCATGATAAAAATATCCCGTAGGGTGACAGAAGCTGTCGCAAATATTGATTCCACCGTCATATATGGCACCACGAAAGCTTGTCGGTGATTATAAATTTTTCGATAGTCCGGCTATCTGATGAAGTTCTAACTATTTTAAATAAAATGTCTAGTCACCGTAACAGAAATGGACTTGACGGCGTCCCTGAAGCACTGGCCCTTGCAGCCATTGCAATTTTTGCAAAGTTATTACTTCCATTATTCTGCATATCCTGGCAAACGGAGATCGTAGATACTCTGGTATTCCTCTGATTTTGCGACGTCAGGTCTTTACTTTTTCCGCAACTAGGACAATCAGAAAGACTCTCTAAAACCGGATTTAAACATTCCTTCTTATCCAAGTCGCCTAAATTTTGCAAAATGAGTATTTTGTTTGCTGCGGGGGTGGGGGAGGGGCATATTAAATAGATTTAAAATGGAGAATTTCTTTTTAAAGTTCAACCTTTTAAAGAAGGACCCGAAAAAACTTATGCACACCCAGTTTAAGTTATTTTAAAATTCATCAAAGGACACCTGCAGTTTCTTCTAGGCAGGGTCCCATTCTACATTCTACGACCCAAACGAAATTTGATGGACATATCGGAACTATGAAATCCCACACACACGATGAGTGACATAAATTTAGGTGATATTTAATGAGGGGCTCCCCATACATGCAAAACGGGGGTATACAATTTTTTTGTATTGGATATAGTCATGCGGGGTATCAAATGAAGGGTGTTGATTAGTACTGCCAAGTTTCATGAGAATCCTGCTATTAGTGTCAAAGTTGCTGACGTCATAATTAACAAGAATAATTGACATTCAAGTGAATTCTTAAAATTTCAGTCACACAAATGCACTTCTCCCCAGTCCTTTTATCTTTTGCTGCTATTAGGTGAGCCCTTTTTAAGGTTCTGCTTATAAGACAAAACCTCATTAAAATCGGTTCAATGTCTGTCTATCCGTCTGTCCATTTAATATGAAAAGTGCTATTTTTCCCGAAAAATTCCACCATTTTGTAAATAAAAAACTCCCGAAATAAAAAATGGTAAAACTCACCGCTGCGTGTACACCAAGTTTGAAGCGAGCCGGTCAAGGAGTTTTAAAATGGGAGTGAACCCGGACTTTAAAATAGTGGTTTTGAGAAAAACGCGTTTGAAATTTTAGAAGCTTAGAGCTACATTTTTTAGGAGTGGAAACTAACCACTCGATAACTTTGCTCGGATCGACTTGAAATTTTGGGAATATATCCCTGAAATAACTGTAAGAAAAAAAAAACAAAATATTATAGATTTTTTGAAAGTGCAAACCTCGTCAAGGCTTTCTCACACCAACCCGACATTCCAGCCACCCTTCTGGAAAATGCCTTTGGCCCATGATCTCTATTCGACCTGAAGGAAAATTGGTTGATGGTCACTGTGAGTGTAGTACCCCCTAACTATTAGATCATTCTTCTTGTTAATGTAATACATATGTCAGATTGACTATTGAGTCTGAGCCTCGAGAGCCCCTTTTTTAGGTTTTGTGTAAAACAAAACCTTATTAAAATCGATTCAATGTCTGTCTGTCTGTCACACGCATTTTTCTCCAAAACGGCTAAACCGATCCGAACGAAATTTGGTGGACAGATGGGAGCTATGAAATCCCACGCAAACAGCGAGTGGCATAAATTTAGGTGGAGTTTAAAGGGGGGCTCCCCATACATGGAAAGGGGGGATTCAAAAATTTTTTCCACCGGATAGAGTTGTGTAGGGTATCAAATGAAAGGTCTCGATTTGTACTTTCCGAAACTGATATTAGTTTTGGCGTAGATTGCAAAGCGCGTGAGTATGAGTAAGGAGTCAAAATGTACGCACTTGAAGTGAGACAGGACTCATTTTCGGAAACTACCCAACCTAAAAATCCGAAAAAAATCAGGGTGGTGCGCCTACATGAAATCTAGGCCTCAAAATATGTCCCATTCCGATATCTGTTCAAATAAACTTACTAATAGTATATTACTACTTTTTAGAAATTTACTGAAAAACCCCCCCTTAAATTCATCCTAGGACTTCCGAATTTTGTACCTGCATAGAGGACAATATTTTGTATATATGTGCTAAATTTCATGGAAATCAGGCAATTAACGCCAAAGTTATAGCAATTCAAACTTAGCAATTTCGCGCGAGTTTACTGCTTCCAAAGCCATGCAAATCAGATGCTGAAGTCATAATTACCCGGAATAATTGACATTCGCGTGAAATATTTAAGTCGAATTTATGAAGAATCTATTTATCTGCAGCCCTTTTTAAGGTTTTGTGTAAAACACTTATGTGAAATCTAATCTTCGAGAGATGTCCCATTCCGGTATTTGCTCAAATAAATTTACTAATAGTATATTATCACCTTTTAGAAATTGACTAAACAACTCCCCTTAAGTTCATTGTAGGTGTACCGGCATAGAGGACAGTCTCGTGCATACACATGCCAATTTCCATGAAAATCTAACCATTAATGGGAAAGTTATAACAGTTCAAACTTATCAATTTCGTGCTAATTAACAGCATTCTAAGCCATACAAATAAGATGCTGACGTCATAATTAACGAGAATAATTGACATTCGAGTGAAATATTAAAATTCCATTCAAGAAGAATCTAAATCTCCCTAGCCCTTTTTAAGGTTTTGTGTGAAACAAAACCTTATTATCAGGTTGTCCACAAAGTTTTCGCACAAATCAAAGACAGAATTCAGCAGATAAGTTTATAAAAACCTTTAATTATTTAATCTAATATATAATTGCCTCCATTAGATACGACTTCCCTCCATCTATCGGGCAACTTCAAAATCCCCCCTCTATAAAACTCTTCCCCCTTCCCCTCAAAGTACGTGCGAAGTGCACTTTGGAGGTCAGCTTCAGAAGTCATTTTTTTACCATCCAGAAAATGTTGGAGGGACCTGAACAAATGGTAATCAGAAGGAGCAAGGTCGGGACTATACGCACGATGACTCAAAACTTCCCAGCCAAGCTCACTCAATTTTCGCTGAGTAGTTAAAGATGTATGCGGCCGGGCGTTATCATGATGAAAGACAATATTTCGCCTGTTGACCAATGCTGGTCGTTTCGAACGTAGCTGGGTGTTTAAGCTGTCGAGCTGCTCGCAGTACTTATCGGCGGTAATGGTCTCGTTTGGTCCCAAAAGCTCGTAGTGTATGGGGCCACGAACGTCCCACCATATACTGAGCATTCGCTTCTGCTGATGAATAGACGGCTTTGCTACCGATGGACCCGGTTGATCTCGATGAGTGTAGGCTCGTTTCTTCGCTACGTTTTCGTACACAATCCATTTCTCATCGCCAGTTACCAATCGATTCAAAAAAGGGTCGTTTTCGTTCCGTAAAAGGTTAGCGGAGCAAATTCTCACTCTATCGGCCAGATTTCGCTCAGTCAGTTCGTGCGGTACCCACTTTGTGCTCTTCAAAACATATCCAAGACGCGTAATGGCTACTGCTACTCCTGATTTTGATACACCGAGATCCTCTGCAAGCACACGTGTCGAAAGAAAAGGATTCGCTTCCAGTTTGTTGCGCAGGATATCGTCGTCAATCGTATAGGGTCTTCCTGAGCGAGGTTCATCTTCAAGTGTCAGGTCTCCGCTGTAGAATTTTTCGAACCAATCGTAAACTGTCCTGCGCTTTACCTTTCCTTCACCGAATACCTTCGACAAATTTTCAATCGCCTTCGGCACCTTCGTCCCCATTTGAAACTCGTACAAAATGCAATGACGAAAATGTACTTTGTCGAATTCCATGTTTATCCTTGAATATCCTTCACAACACTGATCCTTCAAGGATAATTTACCATGCATTTTATAGTTAGGACTCTGACCTTTCCATTGGGATATCACATGTTGTACCTGCTGTTTTGGTTTGTCTGCTAATTGCTTTTTAATTGTCACATTAATATTTGTGCGAAAACTTTGTGGACAACCTGATAGAATCGAGACGGTGTCTGTCTGTCCGTCTGTCTGTCTGTCTGTCTGTCACACCCGATTTATTCGGAAACGGCTAGACCGATTATCACGAAAATTGGTGAGAGTATGTAATCTGGTGTTCCCTTTACATGCAGTAAGTGGCGCCATCTTGTGTCAAGTCTAAGGGGGGGCTCCCCATACATGTGAATGGAGGGTGCAAATTTTTTTTTCACAGAATGTAGCCATGTGGGGTATCAAATGAAAGGTCTCAATTAGTACTTTTCGAAACTGGTTCAATATTTGATTTTGGGTGAAACATAGGGGAGTGAGGGCTCAAAATATGACCCCCAAAAAGTGTAACAGGTCTCTCAGAATCTATCCAACCGAAAAATCTGAAAAAAATCACAGTGATCTCTACGAAATCTAGGCCTCAAAATATATCCGGTTCCGATATCTGCACAAATAAAGTTAATAATAGTATATTTCCACATTTTAGAAATTTACCCGGCACCCCCCCTTATGTTCATCCCAGAAGTACAAAATTCAGCATGCATATAATGAAAAACATAGTGCACAGTTTGGTCAAGTTTGAAGAAAATCCAATTATTACTAACAAAGTTATAGGAAGTAAAACTTTACCATATTTTGTGAATTTCGTGCACTCTACAACCCGCATGACGTCATCATCACATATCATTTCGTCAATACCACAACGAAATGAGTTGTTATGGATGGGGTCGCTAAGAATTATTTTGTTTTAGTTTTTTAATCATTTGTATGTGAATATCAATTACTCCAACCAGACATGTGTGTATGTAGGTATATAGTATATGCGTGCTAATGAACTCTGTGGGTAGTACCTAATTCAGATAAATATAAGAAGTAAATTGGAAATATGGGTACGATCAATTGATATACGTGCATATATGTGTACAGTATTCGGAAATAGGCAGTTTGTTTGTTTAGGGTGAGCGTAATGTGCACGTATGTCTCGTAGTTTGGAAAAATATAAAGGATTATGTTGGATTTGTAGCTATATACGGATAGAGAAATGTGCGTTGAAATTTCTTACATAAGATGAACACAAAACCTTTATACCCGAAGTGCGAGCTTCCGGTATTGCGACTTGTTTATATTTGATGTTGGTTAAATTGTTCGCATTTGCTAATAATATTAAACTCAGAGTGTGAAGCGTATGAGGTTGACTATTTCAATACAGTGCTTTCCATCAAATGATTTATTTAAATTACTTTCAAAAAAATAGAGGCCAATAGAATTTTTAAATATGTGACTCACATCTTCTTTTTCTTCAGCCTTCATTTCACAAGCGGGGTCGGCTCGTCGTGATCGGTTTCGTCATTTTATTTTATCAAATGCCTGATCAGGATGTAATCGCGAGACCTTTAAATCCCCATCCTGTGTATCATGCGACCATTGTTTTGGCCGGCTTTTTGGTTGCTTACCATTGACTTCGATGTTCTGACCAATACTGGTTGTTGAATTCTCGTTAGCGTGAATTACGTGACCACACCATCGAAAGCGCCTTTCTTACAGTTTTTCCACGATCGGTGCAAACCCATATCGATCGCGGATATTCTCATTTCAGACGTGATCAAAACGTGTCACGCCACCAGTGCAATGCAACATCTACTTCCCCATTACCGCAAGACCCCGTTCATTGTCCTTTATAGTCAACACTCAAACTATAGAGAGCGGCAGACGGACGACATTGCAGTAAATTTTAGATTTGGGACGTGCGCTCATACGTCGATCACAAAGAACACCAGTTGGGGAATGCCACTTCATCCAGGTGGCGTTAATACTTGAAACAATTTCATTACGCAGTTCTCCATTGGCTGGTAGCATTGACTCGAGATATTTAAATCGCTCAATTCTTTCAATGGCAGTAATCTGCCCCTCCAGATATTTAAATCGCTGAGTTCTGGCAATGGCGGTAACCTGCCCAGAAGTGAGCGATTTAAATATCTCGGGTCAATGCTATAAGCCAATGGAGAACTACGTTATGCTCCTCACATAGGGAAATACAAAACCTTTTATACCTGAAGCGTCAAGCTTCCGGTTTCCCGACTTGTTTCATGTTCCAGGCAATAAAATCATAGACTATGACTTTGAATTTTCAATCTTGAGCATCCAAATCAAATGGAAATCAGTTTGGCATTCCTTAAATATGTGGACTTCTACGTTTCCTACACTTTTGAAGATTTTGAATGAAACAAAACCTTATTAAAATGGATTCAATGTTTGTTTCCCTGTCTGTTTGTTATTTTTTGAGAAGGTGGAAATCTTCAAAAGACACTGGTTTGTACACGACAGTGTGTGCCCTGTGAAATCAACATAAGCTCACTCTAGTCGCTTTCTTTCTCTACGTGACGTATGTGAGCACACTTTCCTAGTCTCCTCTGCCTCTTGCATTTTGCTCTAGATAAATCCGATCATGGAGTTGATCGCTTTCCAATCGTCCCCTCTCTTCTAGGTTCTCGGGCAGTGGAAGAATATTTGCTCTGGATCCTCTGTGATCCAGTCGGGACAATCGGCGGGGTATCTAGTTTATACTTGAACGGAGACTGACGATACCCTCCATGCCCCATCAGAAACTGGGTAAGATTGTTATGGATCTCACTGTGCTGTTTCTCCAACCACTTCCTAATGGTACGGATCAGTCTGTGTGTCCATCATCCTTTCGACGAGCGTTCACATATATCCAGGACGTACTTGCAGTAGACGCTTTGTCGCAGACATACTGCACGTGGTGCTTATAACTGAGGTTCGCGTCTATCATAACCTGCAAGTATTGGATCTTGGAAGTGGTAATATGATTGCTAATTCGAATACTGGTATAATTTCTTCTTTTCTCCTTCAATGTCAGACCAGAACTCTTTAGCCAAGTTTCAACAGCCCGATTGCCCCGCATAAGTATAACTCATAATGTTCAAGATGCTCTGCAACCACAAGCAGTGCTATGTCGTCGGCGTAATCCACCACCGTGGCTTCCTCCGGAACCTGATCCTTGGCTTTACTATCGCTTATTCTACCGCAGATCTCCAGCAACTCCTCTCAGAGCTGTCAGTGCCCCTCTATGATTTTCAATAAGAGGGTAGGGCATGTGTTCTGCGGACGTGAGCGCCCTCTCAATCGTCATGATGTTATAGACGTTCCCTTACGGGTTTACGTCGACCTCTGAGCAGAGTTCCTTAAAACATTTTCTCTAGGCCCTATGGATGGTCAGAGCGTTCTGTGAGCTTCCTTATAAGCATGCTTGTTTTGTCCTGATCGATCCTATCTACCGCCCTTTGGGCCGCTTCTCTGGCTCAGTGGCAGACTGATTGAAAGCTGGCCAAATCACTATTCTACTAGCAGTTGGGCCTCCTAGGTGCTGACGCGTCACATGCCTTGCCAATGCATGTGTCAATGAGCGGCGCCTTTATTTGTGGCTCCTCCTTAATATAAAGAAGATTGTCCGGTAATCGTTGGGAGTTTATCCCTCGCTGGCTCGTGACCTATTGAGTATTGCATTTTTCTTTCAAGGCAGTGCAGATTTCTCCTTTCGATGTTCCTTCATATCGAAATCCTTACATTTATGTAGATCTCATATTTTCGGGCATTCTCCCCAAGTGAGCTTTTAACTTGAGTGCGACAGCCATCAATTTTCTCCAAGCTGGATCTTCTTAGCTCTGTTCTCTATGAGCCTAGACGGAATTACTCCTTTTATATTCTCCTTCACATTTGGTGTATATTGAGCTTCCGTGTACCTTATCTTTCAGGGTCCTTGGAATCGGCGAAAATCTCAGAGTTTACGAGCTTCTCTTGAATAGCTCCTTTCCTTGGTCCTGGAGTACCTTCTGCTGTCGCCTCTCTTGAACAAACGCGGTTCTTGTTGTCACCGTTTTTGTTGTTCAGCGATCTGCCTTGAGCTCATTTTTTTTTTGGTTTCGTTACTGGATGGTAGGACGTAGCAGTATATGCTACGGTGGCTAAGTAATTCACAACTGAGCCACTACGCTCGAGTGATATCGACGACCGGGAGCTCACCTACTCACTCTGAAAAGCCACCGGTACTGGGGTTCCGAGCTCTTGTACCATAGAGATGAGCAAACACTCATACAGAGTTTGAAAAGAAAATGCATGAATACATATTTACACATCAATAGCTGTGTCTCTATCCGCCATCTGTGGTGAGGTCTAATGGGAGATCTGGCAACTTCACTGTCTATCTGCCACACCCAATTTGCTCAAAAACGCCTGAATCTATTGCCACGAAATTTAATGATAACATGTGTTCTGTAAGTTCCTTGATATACAACGCGTGGCAAACTGTTGCGTTTGATTTAAAAAATTACATCTTATTTTCGCATGTATGGGGGCCCCACGTTCACATTTCCCATCTTCCCATAAAAAATTTCGTGTCAATCGGACAGACAAACAGACAGTAAACCGTTTTGAATAAGGTTTTGTTTTACACATACTGTAGAAGGCAATGTGGTCAGCATTGCGCTCGCCCGTGATTATTACCCTGATTTGACTCAGGTACTCATTCACAGCTGAGTCGACTGGTGTCCCACGTCAAATCACGATACAAAATCCTACTGCCACCAGTGAGATTTGAACCGCGACCATCCGCACGACAGCCTTGTGCTCTAACCACTCAGCTATCCGGACACTTTAAAATGTTTACCAGCCATAAAGATACACATAAAAATCTCGCTCCCAGCATAAAAACCAAGAAATTCTCGCGTGCAATGACCGTCAATAGGGCGCATCAACGCACGCACGTACCGACTTTTCTTATTTCCTTCCAAGAAGCCGAATCGCTTTTCATTCGATCATTGACAACAGTCCAACCTGACAGGCCAACCGCATCACACACACGTTCCGGCCGCCGGTCAACTGCGGACTGTTTAGGCCGAACTGAGCGTGGATAATAATAATAATCGTTGGCGCAACATCCATATTGGATCAAGACCTTAAAGCGTGTTAGAGCACTTTATTCAAGACCGTAACGGTGCACTACAGTACACTGTAAGAGGCAATGTGGTCAGCATTGCGCTCGTCCGAGATTATTACCCTGATTTGACTCAGGTACTCATTCACAGCTGAGTCGACTGGTATCCGACAATCAGTCCACGACAGCCCAGCGCTCTAACCACTTGAGCCATCCGGACACACTGAGCGTGGATGGCGGCCTTTACTGTAACTGCCAATATTTGCTGCATAGCTATGCAATAAATGTACGAAATTTGTTTCAAAATCTATTATTCGAAACATCACTAGTCAATTGTTTAACAAAATGCGGAAAGTGACAATTCCAAACAAATGCTTATAAAATTATTGCATATTTTATAAGATTGTGCAAACTTTTGAGGTTTTCTGATCAGCTCCGTTGTCATCTGTGACAGAATACTTTGGTGGCTCATCTATAAGAGACAAAGGACAATTAGATGATAAGCCAATAATATATAGAGTGAATTACCTTCAACTAATACTGATTGTTCGTTCTTGCATGACATTTCCTTGCTTTTGGTTTTTAGGTCGTTGATAAATCGACGAACCTTCTGTTTCTTCGTTTCTGGATCTGCACTCTCAATTGTATTTGGAGAGTTACACTCCTTGCGATCGCTTGAATTATCGCTGTCGTTCTCGAAATTGGTGGTAACGATATTAGAGCTGACCGAAGCTGTTGTCCGTTCATCATCTTCCCCTCGACTAATTTTCAATTTTCCGTCGTCCTTCGAAGTATTCGCGGAGTCATTGGATTCGTCCCCCTCATTCAGACTCAATATATCTTCTTGAGTAATTTGCTTCAAATCTTTGGTTATTTTTCCGTCTGTCACCTCGGCAATTGGCTCTTCACCTAATACACTCAATATATTTTTTTGTTTCGGAAGCTTCCTGAGCTCCTCAAGAGACTCGGTTCCACTTTTTATGGATTCCGACAATATTTCGTCTACTTCATCAGGCACTTCCTCAATCGTTTTTGTTACGTCAACGCCATCGTTTATGAAACGAATTTCGTTTTTGTTGTCGTCTGTGTTGTGTGCGATTTCCACTTTAAATTCTTCATCTTGTTCGAGACTGTCATCGAGTAAAGCAAATTTAGGATCTCTTTCGCCAGGAGTTTTTGCAGAAATGACTCGTGTTATTCCTTCGAGCTTCTCAGTGCTGAGACCGCGGTCGGAATATTTGAGACTCATACGGCGTGCGGTTTGGGCCCCAGGGGAATCTGGAGAATCTTCGGGGATGTGTTCTAGGCTGTCTATTAACATTGGGGTTACATTTTGGTTAAGATCATCTTCTGTTGAAGAAATGGAGGTTTTCCGAATTTGCGGAGAAATATTAGGATCTGGGTATGGAGTTTGGGGACGATTAAGGCGGTCTGTTGATTTAGTGTGTATAAGTGTACTTTCATCAAACCGTATTGAGCGTGCTGAATTCTGTCGAGACTGAGTTGGTTTCAAAGGCGTCATCAAATCAAGAGGTGGAAGGAGTTCAGCCCTCTCCAAGGGTTTCTCCATGTCTATCTGAGTTATTTCGTTTTTCCCGGTGGCTTGAGTTGATACTGAACTTTGAGTACCGTTAAGGCTTTTCTCTGAATTAATTTTGTTAATATTACTTGTTGGTTCTGAATTGCTTTCTTCGAAAGACTCGAATTCTTTTGGTTCGTCAAGTTTTGGGGAATTTGGAAAGTCAATTGATTTTGACGTCAATGTACCTAACTTTTCTAAGCCTTGATCAAGAAATGTGTTATGTGTATTGTTATTTTGTAAACTGGTTGTGGAAGTGTTCAAGCTGTCTCTCGGGGTTGAGACTTGATTACTGTTCTTCTGCCGAGTTTTACTCAAATCACGGAATCCTTCATGCTCGTATTCTTCATTTTCATTCAAGTCTCCATTTGTGGAAGCAAAGCCATTTGTGAAGATTTCTGCTGGTGTGGTTGCTGTGCCTAGATTTCTGTAGCTGCTTTCTACGCTTCTTGGAGCCTTAGGAATACCCAGGACTAGGACATGTCGTTCACCAACAGCAAAATCAAGTATTCTCAAATTTTTAAATTTCGATATTTCCCGGAATGTTTTCAAATGATGTCCACTTTCGGAAAAGGTAGTGAAGAGCTTCTTGGCTCTAGTAAGGGCCACGAAAAATGAATTTCCTTTCAGTAATTTTACTACGATGCCATTTTCATCCTGATCGTAATCGTAAAATTTGCTGAATGTTAAATTGTTTGTTCGCGGTGATTCCACACTTTTGTGAATATTGCCACTTTCTGTTACCAAATATATTTCATTGGTGTGCGAGATTTGCATATCAATTATTTCTTCCTTTGGGGAAATATGGTTTAATTCTGTTGGTCTAGGATACTGGAAATCATTGAGCGCTCCAGTTAAGTACAGTTGATTCTCCTCAGTAAGAATAAGTGTTGATTCCGGTCCACAAACAACTTTTTTTATTGGAATTCCGACTTCGATTTCAATCGGTTCTGGTAATGTTGAATCATAAGGTCCTATTTGGTTCTTGTCATTGTGTCCCCATGCAAAAACCCTGCCGGTAGCTGAAATTATGAAATTTTATAATATTAGAATACATGAGTAGTTGTATAAGGAATTTTTTTTTTGAGGAAGTCAAAAATGTCGTTTTCACATATAACCTTAAAAATAACGACTCGACCGCGCGCATGGAGCCGTAAAACTCCCGATGCGAGTGCTGCGATCGAAAGGGAGGATTCACGACGACCCTCAATTAATGTTCCTCCGTCCTTAGATGTATTGTGAGGCGCGTCCTTAGAGGTTCCCACTTTGGTTTGGCATCCTCAAGCCATTTTATTGGAGGGTGTCCCTATTCAGTCAGAGTTTTGCGGGATCAAAAAAGAGGAGGAGGGAAAAGGGGAGTCCTCAAATCAAAGAAAATTTAGCTGAAATTCATTTATAATTTACTCAGCACTAAACAAAAACAAAGATAATTTAATGAAATACAAAAAAATACAAATTTTCGAAACAACAAAAAAAAAAATAAAAATAAGAGACAACTCAGAGAAATGAAGAAGAAAATATAAGGTCTACAAATAAGTTCTGTCGGTTTTCACAATAGATGGCGTAGCTTGTTTTTTGTTCCATTGATCCACATTTCCAAACATTCATCGGAAAGCAAATGTCAATAGGCACAAACGTCAGTATAAATTATTTGATTGAAGTGTAAACAACAATACTTTTTTCATCAACGAAAATGGCCAATTTTGTACCAAATAATGTGTTTTTGCGGGGAGTTCTACTTCATTATTTCAATATGAAGAAAAAAGCAACCGAAAGTCATCGCATTTTAGTGGAAGTTTATGGTGACCATGCTCTATCTGAACGAACGTGTCAGAGGTGGTTTGGACGGTTTAAAAGTGGCAATTTTGACTTGGAAGACGAAGAGCGCACCGGACGGTCAACAATTTTTGAAGATGAAGAATTAGAGGCATTGCTCGACCAAGATCCATCGCAAACGGAAGAAGAACTTGGAAAAACACTTGGAGTCACTCAGCAAGCCATTTCCAACCATTTAAAAGCAACGGGAATGATCCGAAAGGTCGGGAATTGGGATCCGTATGAACTGAAGCCAAGAGACGTCGAACGCCGTTTTTTCACGTGCGAACATCTGCTCCAACGACAAGAAAGGAAGGGTTTTCTGCATCGAATAGTTACTGGCGGGCAACGTGGGGATACCCCGGCCATGTCTCATCATCGACGGCCAAAGCGAATATTCATGGTGAGAAGATCATGCTGTGTATATGGTGGGATCAGCTGGGTGTGGTATACTATGAGCTGCTAAAACCGAACGAAACGGTCACGGACAAACTCTACCGACGTCAAATGATGCGTTTGAGCCGCGAACTCAAGAAAAAACGGTCACAATACCAGCAAAGGCATGATAAAGTTATTTTGCAACATGACAATGCTCGTCCACATGTTGCACAGCCCGTTAAAAAATATCTAGAAACGTTGAAATGGGAAGTCCTACCCCACCCGCTGTACTCTCCAGACATTGCTCCTTCTGATTACCATTTGTTCCGGTCGATGCAGCATGGCTTGGCTGATCAGTACTTCTCCAATTACGACGAACTCAAAAAATGGCTCGATGAATGGATAGCGGCCAAGCAGGCCAATTTTTGGCGCGATGGTATCTATGAATTGTCTGAAAGATGGAGGAAAGTTGTGGCTAGCGATGGGCAATATTTTGAACAATGAATGTATAACCAATTTTTCACAATAAAGCTTCAAATTTAAAGAAAAAACCGACAGAACTTATTTGTAGGCCTTATAATAATCAAACAAATTAAATTAAAGTCTTGGTAAATATAAAGAAATAATAAAATTATTTAAAGAATAAACTCTAGAATCTGTGTACATGCATACATACACCTGTTCTTAACTCGTTTGTTGTTTGCTTTCATTTTGAAAATCGGAAATCTAAGAACTCATTCTAATTCATAAAAACAATTTGCCTTCTATCCCGTTAAATTGGTTATCTAAATTTGCACTCGACGAGGATTTTTATAATTGGAATGATTCGAGGCTCGAATCACCCTTTTTAACATCAATTATGAACATTATTGTTTAGGAATACAAGAAACCTTACGCAAAAACCACTTTTTTTCGACAAACCTAGCAATTAATAGGCTAAAATCGTAACTAATGGGTTCCAAAGTACTCATGTATGATAGAAAGATTATTTCAAATCAATCATCATTTTTTTCCACGGTCAAACGATATCGCACTATCATTACCTTCACTTTTCACAATTCAATGCACAACTTTCCTTTTTAGAGTTTTATCTGAAACAAAACCTTATTAAAATCGGTTTACTGTCTGTCTGTCCGTCACAGATCGACACGGTTATGGGGATTGACACCAAATTTTCCTTTATTGGCTAAAAGTATTTTAAAATGTATACAAATATGTATTTGGGGGACCAAATGTCTCTTCTTTAGTGTTTTATCTTTTGAAAATTTGGGTTTTTAAAGCTATTCCTGTAATTATGAAATCTTAATTAGTTCTCTCCATACCCATGTCCTTGTTTACCCTTTTTCAAGTGGAATTTTTGAAATGTGGAGCCTCTCGTAGGAGTCTACTTTTCTTGTGCTATTCACTTCCTTCAAAATATTGGCGTTGTCTAACGACAAATGGTGTTCCTGCTCTACTATATGCCTATTTTTAGCGGATTCGGCCTCTTTTATGTGTTCTACCACCCTTGTGTGGACTAGCCATTTTGTTTATAATAATAATAATAATCGTTGGCACAACAATCCATATTGGATCAGAGCCTTGAAGTGTGTTAGAGCACATCATTCAATACCGTAACGGCACACTACAGGATTACAGTACCCCATAGGAGGCAATGTGGTCAGCATTGCGGTCATTGCGCCATTTTGTTTACCCATACATAAATCGTGTCGCAATCTGGACAGGAGATCTTATAAATGCCGCTTTTTACGGTATACTCTTTTTTATCCTTGACTGATTGTATCCGGGTCCTAAGTAAGCATTGTCTACTGGTCGAGGTGACCCGGAATCTACATTTGTGTGTTTGCCTTTTGATGTTCTGCGTCAGACCCGAATAGGTTAATGTTATCCATTGCTGTTGAAAGTTGTTGTCTTGAGGTCTGACGTAGTTTCTTTTTGATTCGATTTTCGATAAAGTTCCTGTTGTATTCGTTTTTTTTGGCTGTGTCCAGGATGAGCTCCATTTCTTTTTTCCTTTTCTGCTCGGTGAGCGGTGTTGTGACTACCCTGTGAATAATAAAGTTTCATGCCGCCATCTTGTGGTAGAAATTGTGGTTTGAGGTGTATGTGATGGTTCGTTGTGTTTGAATTGGTTTCCTGTAAATGTCGATTCCAAACTCCCCCTCTTTCCCGGATTATGTTAAGTCCAGGAACGGTATCTCCGCAACCTTTTTGATCTCCATGGTGAATTCGATATTTCTGTGTGCTCGATTGAGTTTTTCGTGGATCGTTCCTGCTTCTTCGTTTTTGATGAGACATTTCAGTGTGACTCCTCGAGTTCATTCTCCAGATTCTCCACAAATACCTCGCATAGCAGCAGGCAGAGGGGGTCCATTGCTGTTCCGGAAGTTATTATTATTATTTCTGAATGTGAAATAAGATTCACTCATGCATGTGTAGGCCAGTTTTCTATATAGCTTGGCCTCCTTCCTGCATTCGGATGAGTTTTCATGTGTCGCGATCCATTCTTCGAATAAGTATAGGGCTTCCTTCATCGGAACGCTTTGTATTTTGGGGGAGGCATTTGATTCTAGGTAGAGAGGGTTAGGCATTCTCAGTTCGACTGATTTCTTAATGATAGGTTTACATTCAGCCAGAATCTGTTCCACTTTTTTAACGGAGTCTAGCAGAGGGTCCTTCCTGATAATGTGAAACTTGCTTTCTTCTAACTTTTTACGCACTAAGTCGTCGTATGTTCCTTTGCCCATGATGACCACTGCGTTTTTTTTGCCTTCTGGTAAGTAGAAAACGGGTTCCTCTTTCAACTCTTTAATGGCTTTGTTTTGGTTGACCGATACCTTCTCCTTGTGGCTATTCGTTTGGTGGGAGTCAGTAGTCGCCGAATTTCTTCTCGGATGTCAGCTTTTTCGTCTTGCGATATACATTTGATTCCCACCTGTCTACGATGTCTTCTTTGGGGAAATTGGGGTCTCTTATGACGAAGTTCAAGCCTTTAAATTATGAAAAGAACTTGGTATTGTTTCTTATACTGTAAATATTTTTATTTTCCTTCCGCATACAATTGTTTCGGAGACCACACGCTTCCTTCCTCAGTGCTAGTACCTAATTCAAGCCTTTATTGAGAAGGGAAAGCTGTTCCTGGGTAAAGTGTTCGTTGAATTGGTTGATTACATAGTTGGGTATGAATTCTTCCTTTGATTTCTCTATTGCCTCCGGGCCAGCTTGTGTTGTGGTGAGCGCCTTTAGTTTCTTTCCCAGTATGCTCCTCTTTCTGGCCCTTCGCAGGTGTAGGCCCTATTGATTTTTTCCATGTCGGTCTTGTCGCCCTTTCTTCCATGGGTGTTCTTGTTGATTTTTAAGTGTGCGGAATAAGCATGGAGTGTGTTTTATTTCAGCCTCATCTAAAGTGACTTAATGCTTTGTGTTTTGCCATTCTTTTCATCTTCTTTCTTTGGAGGTTGGCGTTCGGTAGGACTGATGAAATATGGATTGTATGGCTTTTAGGTGTAACGTTCCGTTTGAGGAACCTAATGTCCTCGCTGATACTTGCTATTTCCTTTTTGAATTTCAGAAGATTATTGAACTTCTTATTTGACTTGGTTCTCCTGTTCATAGTTTGAATTAGGAGATAGTTAGTTAGCCGAAATTTTGAGTCAAAGTTTTGACTATGAAAATATTTGAAGAAAGGGGCAGTTGTTCCCTGATATACGTATTTGTATACATTTTAAAATACTTTTAGCCAATAAAGGAAAAAACCTTCAAAATCAAATCTTTCACTTAAAATTTTGGCTAACAAACTACCTCCCAATTCAAGCCACTTCTTTTCTGTCTAGGTCCTTGCTCTTACTTCCCGGCGACTTTGCAACAACTTCTTTTCTTTCCTGATCCTCGCACTCCCGTCCCAGCGAACTTGCAACAACTCCTTTTCTTTTCAAAAAAATCGCATTCGCTTAACAGCGACCTTGCAACTACTTCTTTTCTACCCAGATCCTTGTACTCACTTCCCAGTGTCCTTGCAACAACTTTTTTCTCCTGATCTTTGCACTCACTTTTAGCGAACTGGCAAAAACAATTACAACAATGGAATGAATGTCGGGATGGGAATTATGAAGTTGAGAGGGATAATTGGGAAAGCTAAGGAAGAAGAAGAGGGAGTATTACACGTTACTGAATGCATTCTCTTGTCAACTTGATCTTGGAAAGGCGAATGTCGCAAAGCCGCGGATATTACACATGTGTAGGTTCCTAATCAGACAAAAAATGAAACCTTCTATTATCGACTTTGAAAACAAATGAACGGCTACGCTCTCTACTGTTGTGGAGCAAATTTCGAAATATTATAAAAGCCTTATCAACATTCACGGACTCGGTAGGGACGCGCGAAATGGTTGTTAGAACCACAAAGATGGGCCTCTACAGGCAGAAACACTTTCGGTCGAATTGATCACGTGCTAATCAAACGCGGCCACCTCTCAGCCTTAGTGAATGTCAAAACATATAGGGGGCTAATATAGACAAACAGATGAGAGTTAAAACTGAGTTGCATTCTCAAAGAACACGGTCACGCGCAGGGAGCTATCACTCTGCCGAGTAGAGAAGCAACCTCACAGACAGAAAAACGAAGCCCGGGAGAACCAACAGATCTGTGAACTCGAGAAGTACAGGGAGCATTCGCACAAGGCACGGAAGTTTTACCAACAAGTCAGCAGGATGAAGCCTTATACACCTCGAGGCTCATTCTGCCGAGATAAAACGGGGAAGTCTGATTTCCGATCGTAAGGGCATATTGGAGCGATGGGTTGAGCATTCTGATAAAGTGCTCAACAACCAAAATATCGGCAAGTTTGAGATCTTGTCAATTGAAGACGACAGATAAATACTGCCACCAGCAAGCATAGAATTCATCGTGGAATTCATCGGTTTTAAAATCATAAGTCCGGTATCTCATTGCTGAGTACCGTCTTTAACATATTCCCCGCTATCTTGCTAGGTTGAATAGCCACATACGCCCACAACATCGTTGGCCTATACCAAAGAGGCTTCACTCCAGGCAAATCAGCAACAAATCAGGTTTTCTCTATGCGACAAACGTTAGAAAAACTGTTGGAATATGGCCATCAGATTCGGTATTCCAACCAAATTGATCAGATTGGCGTGGCTGACCCTAACTAATGTGCGAGTCTAGACAGAAGCAACAGGTGCAATTTATTTAATGCAGCAATATAATCTATCTTCGAACAATCCAATAATATCTGAAGTCACGGATTATTTATTCCAGGAACTTGGGTCACTAATCTCGGTTAAGGATAAATTCATTGGAAAACTTTCATTTTCCATGCGTTTCAAATGGCATTTAAACTTAATTATTCATGTAGGTCGTGATCGTTACCTCCACATAGCAAAAACTGATTGCCTTTCTTTAGGACGTCCCGATATTTTTTTTCACGGAATTATTGTTCATAAAAGTGTGGAGTTTCTTCATCAATATTTCATTATATTTAACCTCACTTCTACATGTGTATGTGCAACGTGGGATTTGGGGGGGAGGGAGGGATGTATGGTCATCTAAATATCATATGTGAATAATCTGAAAATATAAATTCTTCCTTGTGGAACATCTGTTGCTTGTCGATGCTTTCATTGAGATGCGAATTGAGACTTACACATATGCTTACAGAAGAGTTTTAAAAGTTTTCTGAAACTCTGATTGCTTTTTCAAATAACTCTTTTCATAGTTTACGATATCGATCAATACGTGCAATAATAGCTTACACGCTATATTAATTTATTCGACAATATTCATATCTGGACAAAAACTGCTCATGAAAGGACATTTGTATCGATTGAAGTCCTAAGGCATTAACCATCCGGTCAATCACCCAACATACGTAGGAGAGACATATTTCCCGTGGTGTCCGTCTGAACGTTCAACATCAAACCTTCCATTTCAGTTTGAAAAAAAAAACGGAGCATTGGTATATGATTCCACTTAGGCATATGTAGATACACATACATAGATACTTTAATGGAGTTTTTTCATGATTTTACTTGCTTCCACTAATGATTGATGCATTCAAGTTATATTTTCGTATCATTTTCCATATTTTACTTGAGTGAATACTCACATGAAAAGCATGCAAACAGCTTGTGAAGATTAAAACCGCTACTTCTGATTTACATAAATACTTTTTTGGGCGTTACAGTTGAATTATCATTCTAACAAGGTAGACATGGCGAAGTTTCGAGGTTCGTGTTTCGATATTTCTATTGTGGAATTTGAATTTAGGCTTAGGAGCATTGGGGAAGAATTGTTTAAAAGGAAAATTCCAGTGTGGAAGAGATTGAATCATTTTTTAATGAATTTCATGCAACTTAGGCTAAAGTTTATGACATTAAGAACGTAATAGATGATTTGGATGTGTAAATTCCTTTACTATCCATTTATCCACTCGCCCTCTATCGTTCTGATTGTTGGCCGTCTATAAAAGACAGTGAACGGCGCGTCGCGGATGGCCCAAATCCGTCAGCCTTGATCGATATAGGTTTGCACGGATCGTGAAAAAATTGCGAGAGAGGCATCTTCAATGGTGTGGGCACGTAATTCGCGCTGGTGAAAAAATTGGCCTGAACATCGAAGTCGATGGGTAATGACCAAAAGGCCAGCCGAAACAACGTTTGCTTGATACGCTAGATGATGATTCGATAGCCTTGCGGTTCCATCCAAATCAAGTCTACGACCAAACAAAATGGTATAACCGATCAAGACGAGCCGAGAAAGAAGAAGATTCAGACATTTCGCTAGTCCTCAAATAAAATGTACTATGCGAACACTTGTTGAAAGGAAGGAGAAAGTAGGCGTCTGGACCAGAGTTCTCACGGGGTACTGAAATAAAAACCGTAACAAAATTAGTTTGACTATTTAACTTTCTGATGGGTCCTTATTATTTCCACTTCAGGCCCGAAATTTCTCCTTACGACCATGCTCGTCATAAAATTTGCAATACGGTTTTTCTATTTTTCAATTTACTTGAATTTTGTGAACATTCTCTCGGTTTCGCGTTGAGTATCTAAGCGCATGAATTAGAGCAGCACCATGAAATCTCCAGTTTGAAGTCGAGGTCGACCACCAGCATTAATAATTGCTACAACACGTGCTGATTGCAATATGGGGATGTATTTATATACGACGTTTGAATCTATGCCTTCATTGTAGATGTCGTTTTGGCTGTCTTTCATTGTCGAGATGTTTACCCTGAACAATTATCTTTATGCGACACTTCTCAAAACTTGATTGCATGCCGATATCTCTACTGAACTGGATGGTGTCCAACAAAAAGCGAAATTTGTTTTCGTCTTTGGCATACAATTCAATATTGTCAATATACGAGATGCGATCAAAAAGTAGGGTGAGTTTTTATTTTCATCATGTTGCTCCCCTCAAAGTAATTGCCCTCAGATATAATATATTTCCAATCCTCGATTCGCTTCTAACAAAATGTTATTGGTGTAGCCTTGAGTTCTTCCGGCGTTGCAGTTTTTATCTCCTCAGCCTTTGCTGTGGAATGGAAAAAAGTCGGGGCCAAATTCGCACCATTCACATCATTCAACAGGTCCTAAAGGGAAGTTTCACTTTTCCAATATCATCAGCAACTTCTCTAATCTTAATTCGCTAATCTTAATTCATTAACACTATTTTCTTCACTCTTTCAACGTTTTCATCACTTCTTGGCATACTGGAGCCTCCGGAGCAAGCTACACCATTAAAACGTTCTACGTCTTCTTGAAAGGGCCTATATCATTTATAAATATTTTGTTTTAACCTAGAGCACCATATGCCATGGTCAACAGTTCAAGGTTTTGGAACACTTAATTCCATTTTGAACCCAAAATTTAATGCAAATTTTTTATCTAGAATGATATAACTCACTGCATGCGTGGGGTTCAAAGTTGCCACCTCTTCACCAGATTTTATGTCAATAAGTGTAACGGTTTCTGAGAAAAGCGCGTATGATAGATAGACAGAAAACCGATTTTAATTATGTTTTGTTTTCAATAAAACCTTGAAAAGGAATATATATACCTGAAACGAGGTGAGTGTATCAACATAAAACACAAAAGAACGATCTGTTGTAGGTACAATGGTACCAGTCTATACTGAGTGCATGGCTCAGTTTATTCATACTCGTAGATGCAAGACCTATCTAAATCTCTACCAAAATGAGGAATACGGCGCCCGTGTTCTAACGTAGGTCTCTGTTCGCTTGAAATTAACACAACCCCTATGAGACTTCCACTAGGAGGCCAAGGGCTACAACCGAGTTGAATGCACATGAGGCGGGAATACTGCTGAGACATGTGAATTCAGGGGCTATCCCAGTTCCCATGCTGTCAATATACCCCTGATAAGGTTCCATGACCAATTGTCACTTCAGATGAGCCCCAGACTCGGATCTGATCACCCTACTAGGCCTTTGAAGCATTCGCCTACTGCATCACGGCCAGCAAACCAAGCGAAATTAATACAGCGTTTTTCGGTGCCACCATTAAAGGGTGGCTGCAAGACCTACTAAATCTCTACCGAACTAAGGAGTACGACACCCGTGTTGAAACGCAACACGCTGTGAGGCCCGAAGGTCTCTGTTCGCTTGAACGTAACCACAACCCCCATGAAGCTCCCACTAGAGGGTCAACCACTACAACCAAGCTGAACGCACATAAAATAGGAATTGTCCTGAAGTATGTGAATACAGGGGCTATCCCGGTTCCCATGGTACCAGTATACCCCTGGTAAGGTTTCGTAACTATTGCCACTTCAGATTAGTGCCCGTGCAGACTCGGGTCTGATCGCCCTAATTAGGCCTACTGCATCACGGCCGGCAAGCCAATGTGTTTATAGCGATTGACACCAAATTTGGAAGAAAGGTGGGAACTGTGAAGGCTCAAGCATACAGTGAGTTACACCCTTTTACGTCGAATTTAAGGTGGGGTCCCAATACATACAAAGGGGGGTGTACATTTTTTTTTCATCAAATATAGTCATGTGGGATATCAAATTAAGGGTCTCGGTCAGTACTTTCCGAAGCCGGTAACAGTTTTGACATTTGTTAGAAAAGTGGGGAGTGCGGGGGTTGAAATTTATCATTTCTTGGGGGCCATTCTCAGAAGCTATTTAACCGAAAAATTTGAAAAATGTCAGGAGGCTGCCACTATATAGTACCTGGGCTCCGAAATACCTTCCATATCGATATCTGTTAATATATTATATTACTATAATTTTTAGTAATTGGCTGCGAAATTTTGCAGTGATGTAGGCTATGATATAGAGTATGATCTTACCAGTTTCTTTGTTTGGTGGAAATCGCACTATTACTAACAAAGTTATAATACGTCAAAGTTATCACTTCTCTGCAAATTCAAGATTATGAATGACAATATCATCTGAAAGTTGATACTTTCACATAATATAAGCATATATTACATGCTACGTAGTAAGAAATACACAAAACCTTTTCTACCTGAAGCGTCCAGCTTCCGGTTTCCCGACTTATTTGTCATGGCTGCGTTCGAAATAATTTCGACCTTTAATAAATTTTAGTATCTGTAAGACCACATCTGATTTTCTTGGTTTAACTTTTCGCCGTAATTTAAGTTAGATGAAATTATGTATTTGTTCTTGGAAAAGGACCTTCTAAAACTTAGCCGTTAGCCAGGCCAGAGATACCAACTTGAGTGGGCCTCCGACATTGAGGAATTTGCTGTCGGCAGTTTTGAGGTTTGCCGTGTTAGTCCTTGATTCCGGCATGCGGCGAAACCCGAGACCCCAGCCCCTACCGGGGTAGTGGCGCTGGCTGAAGGGGTCGTAAATTGTCAAGCGGCGGGGTGCTGCATTTCTTGTAGCCGTCCTGAGAGTTCCAGGCAACTCTAGTTTTTGGTGGAAAAAATGCCGGGCTGGTACATTTTGTAGCCTTTTCCACAAATTTCCAGTGGTTCCAGCACGCTTCGACACTTGTCGATGGTCCTGACGATCTACCACTGACAGTCTCTGCAAATTTAGAAACGATGACTATTTGGCTATAACAGTTCGGTGCCGATTTTGTCATCACTCAGCTGCCTCATTTCGCTTATCGTTTGTTTGACACACCATCACCAAGCATTAGCTCTATGAGTAAGTGATTTAGCTTAGTCGTTTCACTCACTGACAGGTGCTTAACAAACTACTCCTTCAGCCTTGTGTAGGGGCAGTCCGCGGGCATGTCGGAAACCAGCTCAATTTTCTTCCCATTCAGCCGGACATGCACATAATTACACCACGTGGGGTCGATCGCAACGCCGGCTAGAGCAAATTGTGCCTCGAGCTAGCTTGGCCATGATGCCAGGTTCATTCTCCAAAACATTTGGTGGATTGGTTGGGCGTTTACCAGTTTGGCATCTGCGATTTTTTAGGGTTTTTGTGTAAATCAAAACCTAATTGAAATAGATTTGCTATTCGTCGATCACACGCACTTTTATCCAAAAGGTCTACACCGATTCGAAATTTTGGGAACATATAGAACTATGAAATCATACAAATACATAACATAAATTTTCATCGAGTTTAAAAGGTACATGCAAAGGGGCGATGCCATTTTTTTTTCACCTAACGCACCCGCGTCTCAATTACAACTTTCCAATGTAAATTGCAAAATGGGTAAGTGAGGGATCAAATGCAAATTTAAAGTCAGACATGACGCATTTTCGAAAACTACTCAACTAAAAAATCTGTAATAATTCACGGGGAACTGTGATCCACCAATAAGGAAACACAAAACCGTTCATACCGTGCATTAGGGCTAGTGGACACGTTTCTTTTCAATACATAGAACGGGCGGGGGAAAAATCGTCCGAATTCGACGGTCTTGAGAAAATTGCATATTTAAATGAGGACAACGACCAATTCATGTTGTTTATTGTTTTCTTATATTTTACCAATTTTTTACTTCTTACATTTTGCTAATAATATTTCAAAACTTTAATAATCGTAGGGAGCGGAGGTCTCTTTTGAAATCTTTTTCTTGACTAACTGTCACGTAACTGTCAACGCTCGTCACGCAAATTGCCCGCTCCGCGACAATAATGCCAATAAAGCTTCCAAAGACAACTATTCTGGTTTTGTCCTGGACGTCCATTTTAGAACAAGTGCGACTCCGTAACTTTTGAGGGACACTTTCACGAATGTAGCTATTTGAAGATGATACCTTTTCTTTGGGTTCACTAAGAACTTATTACTCATGGGGAGAGGAAAACATGCTTACCATCGTTTTAATTTTAGGAGTATGTGAATCGGATGCCTAGATGTATGTCCAAAGAAAATGTTGTCAGTTGTATAATATTATCCAGTCACTTCAGACTGCTGAGAACATAGTCTTATTTCAAGTTGAAATGACCTCAAGATGTTGCAAACAACTTTCTAAGGCCAAAAACAATATTTACCAACACTTGCCCTTCTACGTTAAAAAAACAAACGCATAAAAGTTTTCACTGATTTTCGCGATAAAACTCACAAATTACACTCGCCATTTGGTGTATCTTATTATTACATTAAAGACATGAAATTCGAGCGTTTACACCATTTCCAATATATATTGCAGTGCGGCGGGTGGGTCGTCTTGGAGCTATGTCCTAGAAAAAAGTGGAGGAACAGGGCAAGGTTTTCGGAAAGCGGCGGGGAAGGGGGGCGCATAGGTGTAGTTGACGCGCTTTGCTTTACAAAGGGGCTTCTGGCGACCATATATTTATAGCTGATTCGTCTTTATGAATCAGTTGGTCATCCAGTAAAAACTGCTGAAATATTCTTTTTTAAAAAAATCAATAAATCTCAAGCAGATCCTGGATTTTCTTCTTGGTTAAGAAAGCGGGCAATTTGCAGTTAAGTCCATTCGTATTTTAACGTTTTCAGAAAATATGGTATGATTATATATTTCGCGTTGGCGAGAATGCACTTGACAAGATTGGTCTGAACATCAGACCTAGATGCTAGATGGTGATTTAACTGCATCCAGATTAGGCCTTGGGCGGAACAAAATTGCGCAACCGATCAAGATGAGCCGACCCCGCTTCTGAACGGGACAAAGGCTGAAGAAGAAGGAGAAAATATTTTCAGACATATGTGAAACTAGTACCAAAAATGATTTAATGATTTAAAATCCGTGCTACGTGCCATGTTCTGTCTGTTAACATATTACCAAGAAGATCAAGCACGGGACCTTTTAGACAAGACAAATATCCATTCGGACATTACGCGTATCAAAGAAAGGACCTTCTTAAGAAAATTATTTCTGTAGACGCCTTTTATTGTCGCATGTCGTTGCGTCGTGTCGTTAAAGTATAATGTAATTTTTAGTCTAGTGATTTTTGTCTTGAAAAGATTGATATCTTGTTTTGACCAACGAAAAAGGTCTAGCTTTATTCAAGGATTAATACTTATTCCCTTGAAGAACTTTATATTAGTCTCCCAAAATAGTTGACGTTTATGGAGGGTCAACATGGAAACAAACAATTTGTTGAACAACCTTTGGTTAGACACCACGGTATTAAGTGCGTTTTATCTGGCGGGGTATTTAATCTATGGTTAGGATCATATGTGTTTCAGGACAAATTAGGGCTTGATTATGTATTCCATAATATGGCAATCACAGATTTTTTCATGTTCCTATTCCATTTTAACTAAGGTATCGTTGAATCTTTATTCTTTCTTAACTAGAAGAGAAAAAGGCAAGGACAATGTTGCGTTTATAGCATATTATGAAAGTTAACGAAAGTGAATGTTCTCAGAGCATTGTTGAACGAAAGCAACACACGCGAAAAAATTGCGTTTTACTTACTTGTTAAGACAGCAAAATAGTCGTTACCCGCTACAACCCTTTGTAATTGTAGACCGTTGAGCACACGGGAAAATTCCTCTATAGCAATAACTTTCCGTGTTACGTGAAACTTTTCCGTTGCTACGTCCACAGGAGAAAAGTGTTGGTAAGTGTTTGATGTCTGTGGGAAAATGTTGCGCCCGGCGAAATAAATTTCATTGGAATCTGTAATAATTATTGTTGGTGAAGAGTGGGCACTCGTCCAAGTTATTCTAAAGTGAAAGTGTAATAGTTACTTGTGAGAATAACGCTCCAGCCAAGTCCGAAGCTAATGTCCAGTACCTTTAGACCGAGGGCTTTCAGTGTTTTAACACAGGTCGGCTTCTTAATGATGCGGGCGCCCCCGTCGGGTGGCTCTCCGTCCCCCGTGGCCAACTGACCGAATTGATTTTCCCCCCAAACAAATAAGCGACCCGATTCTGAGAAAGGAAAGTTGTATTCATGTCAGCGGACTCCAAGTATACTTTGTGTACTTTTACATTAAGTTGTGGTGAAGTGTTTGGGTGGGTGGAGTTGTCAACTTGAACTTAAAGAATTTAAGTTTGGTTATAGAATTGTAATGAGTTTTGGAAGCAATTGCCTGCACAGTTTCGGTTTCCTTAAAAATCCTCAAATTAGGCTATAGACATACAACTTGCCGGTCTATTGATTGCAAAATGTCTGGTCTGAATAATAATTGCCTCGATTTGGTAGAATTTAAATGGCTATAAGATCTACATATCTCGAAGAGACCTTTGAAATGGGCAACAGTATCCGTCGACGTTCCCAAAACAATGAGTAATTAATTGCACATATCCTAGAACATGAGTTGAAGAATCAAATTCTGAGTTGACAACCCTACTTAATGGGCTCACTAGAGGGTTGAAGTTGGGAGTAGAATCAAGGCAATGGAAGTGTTCCTCAAAAAAATGAAGAAAGAAGGTGAAAGTTGTAATTAGGGTCGCGTGGATTTGTCGTTGAACTTCCATTTCTGGCACAAATGGAAGTCTATTTACTTTATTAGGCCGGGTCATTATTAACTGAATAAAGTGTTCAACGGTAAGTTGTGAGTTTACCACAAATGACTGCACTCTGATTAGCACCCGATACCAAACGTTTTACTGGATCATTTTTAACAAAAAAGTAACTTTGATTATTTTCCACCAAATGGGATTTTCCCAAACTGAATATGGCTCCTGTTTCGGGAATATCCATGCTGTAATTAGTGCACTTAGTATCCGTAATATCTACAAAAATGAGTAATTTATGGAACTGTTCCCGCAAGGGGCTCTGTTGCTCTTTTTTATAACTATGCCAACGGTCGAATTATTGATTTCGCGGCACTGCTAGCTACTGGTCAGTTACCCGGTCACTAAAGGACTGAATAAGTAGTTGTTCGTTTCCATTCTGATCGGACTGACACCAACCTGCGATTAAGTGCTCCTTTCTGCTTTACATACATTATAATACTTCGATTCTAGTGTAGCTAGAAGCACTGAATTAAGTGTTCATTTCGTGAATGTCTTGAGTTGTTCAAGAATAAATGGCTATTGCGCCTTTGAGGGCTTTTCCAAAATGATGTAAGTACTGTACGCTGTTTTGATTTTAGCCTAATGATAAAACGCATGGAAAAGTAAATTTGGTAACCTTTATCAAGATCGATGACCATTTCCTTACATATTTAATGGTAAACGAAAATTGCGAGGAGGGTTAGGATTATGTTCGAATGGGAAAGACCATTCAGTTACTTACAAGTCGTCTAATTTTCAAGGTTTTTTTATTGGTTCATAAAGAAGAAATGGGCATAGTAGAAAGCTATTTCTTTCTATCGAACCCGGCATGGAATATCACAATAATATATTTTTTTGGAAAGAATGTTTCTTCTATTCTCTTCTATTGTAGATGAAAATGTAAAGTTTTTAAATATGTCGTTGAAGTATTATATTTTTTAAATAAACAAGTCGGGAAACCGGAAGCTAGACGCTTCAGGTGTAAAAGGTTTTGTGTTTCCCTATGTGAGGAATGGTGAGTACATGACAGTTCCATGCTATTTGAAGAAATAATTAGATCTGGAAAGCACGGTATTGATAATAGTCAAACACGTATGCTTCCCATTAAGAGTTCAAAATTATTAGCAAGTGTGAACAAGCTCACTCACAACAGATACAAACAAGTCGGAAGCCGGAAGCTCGGCGCTTCAGGTATGTTACTGTTTTATGTGAGTATATTGGGATACACGATGATTCCATTTGTATATTATATCGTTCGTAGTGTATACATTGAATATACCCCATAATCAATTCGACCTTGTCCGGACATGTTATCTCTTGATGCGAACGGAGCAACTTTGACCTACCAAAACTTTGTTAATAATAGAAGCAATTTAACCAAACTTTCCAGTATAATGCCTCCTATTCAAGCATATTCCCAAAATTTCGCAGTAAATTTTCAAAATATAAAAATATGCTATGAATATCTTTATTTGAGCAGATGGCGTAATGGAGAGTAACCTAATTTTTTTCAGATTTTTGGGTTATATAGTTTCTGAGAACGGCGGCTTGAATTAATTGCCCCTTTCGGATCTCGCACTCCTTCATATTGTGCAACTAATGTCAAAACTAATATTTGCTTCGAAAAGTAGTATATTATTATATAAAAAATTGAACCCCTCTTTTAGGTATGGGGTGTAGGTGGGCAAGGACCACTTGGAAAGCAACTTATTTCTCGTGGTCCACGAGACCCTCTTTTTGAGTTGAACACCGGTATGAGGTCTAGATATTTGTATTGGGGGTGTGAGTTGGGCAGTTTTGAGATTGAGTTGATATTGGATTTAATATTGAGGTCCCCCAGAATACTCATTTGCTCCCTGCCCCCAATGTTAAGTTTATTTGAATAGAAATTGGTATGAGGTTTGTTTTTGTTGAGATTGCAGGGGGTCCCGAGTCCGCATTCACTTGATGACGGACTGACTACTTGGAAAGCAACTTACTTCCTCTCTCGTGGTCCACGGAACCCTCTCTTTCAGTTACAGACCGGCATGAGTCTAGGTTTTTGTATTGGAAGTTTGAGTTCTGAGAATGAGTCTCGTCTAGCTTAAAATTGGTATTTTTTGATTGACTGCAAAGCGTGAGAACAAGGCAAAGCAGGATTCATTCGGCCGCCAATAATGTTCCTCCAGTTATCAGAGATGTCCCTTCATGCTACCTTGTCGGTAAGACGTGACTACGACATCTTTCCTCAAACACCTGCACTCCTCCTCTACTGTTTTGCGCCAAGTGCTTTTCTGGGGAGCCACTCGTTGGCTATCGTGGGGAAGTGGATTCCACTGCATGGCATAGCCCGCAATCCAATTGTCACCCCTCCTTAATATGTGATCTGTCCACAGCCACTTTCGTCTTCCATACGAGTGGTAGCCCTGTGTGCCGACCAAGTTCTTCGTTTTGAGATAGTGTCAGTGTAGTCAGTCAGTAGTATCACTGCACTCCCCTGATACGACAGGTATTGACGAAAGCTTGGAGCTTTTGGGTAACAGTGGAGTTCACTTTCTATGTGCCACTTCCATATAGCAACACAGAAAGAACACTAGCACAGTACAGTCTCAACTTAATCTTGGTGTTGAGATACTTGTTTTTCCAGATTTTAAACAGGGCTGCGAAAGCGGGCTTTTCTTTCCAAATCCAGAGCCGAGTAGTCGAGGAATTTGAGGAAAGATATCGAGCATTGAACTCCTCCACGTTCTCCGGACAAGGCCGCATGAAGAACGTCACCGAAAACAAGAAAAAAATAACATCGTTGACAGGATGCAACACTGACAGACTCCGCTTTGGATCTTAAAATCCTCGAAAGTTTTGCGCCATCATATGTCGCTCTGATAATAGCTCTTTTCCAATTGTCATGTCCAATTCAAAAGGGGCCCCCTTCTTTCTTTGATGATTATCTCTTTCTTCCACTCTCTGAGAAAGATCTCGTATTGAAAAGATTGCCGTACGAGTGGAAGTAGCAGATCTGTAGTAAATGCAGGTATAGCGATAAATAACTCTGTGGGGAGACCGTCAAGCCCCCTTTATTCCATTTGAGTGCATTGTTGGCAGAAATGATTTCTCTTCTGCTTGGAGGAGCAATCGGTATCCTCATGTGCCTAGCCATTTCATTCACAAGAGGAGGAATTTCACCGGATGTGATACGGTTAAGAACCGTGGTGAAGTGTTCTTTCCAATTCTTCACTTGTTCATCATCGCTGATGAGAAGTCGATCGTTGACGTCTTTCACAGGACCATTGAAAGAATTGCGAACACATGCAAGCTCTTTTGTGATGCGGAATATATTCCTGAAATCGTTGCGATCTGCGGCATCTTCCGCTTCTCTAACCAACGCAATAGCAAATTCTTTCTTGTCATGCTGCACTATGCTGAACTTCTCGGGTTTTCGCTCGATATCGAAGTTTGAGCGCGTCACGCCCGCCCGTCCGAACGAGGTGTTGTCAAATCCCATCTCGGCATTCAGATCACCCATCATGATCACAATGTCACCTTTAGGAAGCCTCTCCCGAACCGCGTTTAATTGCTCATAGAAAACATTATTCTTCGCTACACCAGAATCCGTTGGTTCATAGTATTGTACAATTATGATGCTCCTTAACGTAGACCGAAATCTTTCAGTTAGAGAAACTAGTTCCCAGGTGAAGAGAGCGGTAGCCGTCGGAAGGAACCCGGCACCGGATCGGCATCTGCCACCATTTGGCTTTCCAGAGTACAAAATCATTAGCGCAAAAGGGACAGTTGTACTCTTCAGAGTCTCATCATCTTACATCGCTTAGGTTCAGAATATCCAGCTTATATCGCTGGAATTTCCGCTGAAGTTGGAGAAAGCGAATATTCCGACAACCCTCACTACCGTTATCGAGAAGTGTGCGCACATTCCAGAAACCAATAATTGTCCGTTTTGGGTAGCCAAGGGTTGTTGCCGTGAGGTTAGGCAAGATAGTTTTCTAGTTTAAAGATTCCTGGCCCACAAATTTCTATCATTTTTAGTCGCTTTCTACTAAAAGCCAGAGTGTATTCTTAAACCCCAACTCACATGATACTTTTAGGCAGTCCTTTTTAAGGTTTTGTGTAAACACAAAACCTTATTAAAATCGGTTTACTGTCTGTCTGTCTGTCCGTCACACGCATTTTTCTCGGAGACGGTTATAGCGATTGACACCAAATTTGGTAGAAAGGTGGGAACTGTGAACGCTCACGCATACAGTGAATTACATCCTTTTACGTCGAATTTAAGGGGGGGGTCCCCATACATGCAAAAGGGGGGTGTAAATTTTTTTTTCATCAAATATAGTCATGTGGGGTATCAAATTAAAGGTCTCGATTAGTACTTTTCAAAGCCGATCTTAGTTTTGACATTCGTTGGAAGGGTGGGGAGCGCGGGGGGTTGAAAGTGATCACTTCTTTAAGGGGGCCATTCTCAGAAACTACCAAACCGAAAATTTTAAAAAAATCATCAGGCTGCCACTATATGGTGCCTGGGCTCCGAAATACCTTCCATGCCGATATCTGTTTAAATAAAGTTGATAATAGTATATTATTACAATTTTTTGTAATTGGTTAGAAACCCCCCTTAAGTTCATCCTAGTACCATGAAGTTTTGCAGTGATATAGGCTATAATATAAAGCATGATCTTACCAAGTTTGGTGGAAATCGCACTATTACTAACAAAATATAATACCAACACAAATTTGTTGCTTCTTTGAAAATTGAAGGCTATGAATGTCAATATCACCCGAAAGTGGATACTCTCACATAATATGTGGATATATTATGTGCTACGTACTAAGAAATACACAAAACCTTTTGTACATGAAGCGTCCAACTTCCGGTTTCCCGACTTGTTTACATTCTTAAACCCTTAGATATGTGTAACTCTTTCCAGTTGAAATTTGTGTCCATCTTTTCAGTTGCCTTATGATCGCGTGTGTGTCCTGTCTCGCGTCATTCTATAAAGGACATCTCATCCGTAAATCAACAAACACAGATTTGTAATTTTTATTGTTTACTTTTTTACAAGCAATATACATATCTCCCCAAATCAATTATATCGCCATTATGTGGTATACGCTTCGTCACCACTAATATTTCAATATACCTTTGTAATGTGTTCGCATTGGAAAATAATTCCTGCGCTGTGGTCTCTTGGCCAGACAGCGAATTGTTGCAAAAAATTATTATTGTTATCAATCATATTTTTCCGCAAATGTTTCACTATCCAGATTTCGTTCCGTAGGGTCATGTTCTTTATAATCGAACTTACGGAGTTTTTCTAATGGTTCGAATTAAAAATCTAAGAAGGACGCTGGATCTCTATGAGAAAATACATAGTTTAATTCCTGGCGCCTTCTTTCCACTCATTCCGCAACTCAGTGTATATTTTCTGCGGTCTTATTGAAAATCAATTAAGAACAAAAGACGGGGTAAATACTGTACATTACAATGGAGTGAATAGGAGACGTACTATATGTCTATAAAGTAAAAAAGCCGAAATCAAGGAATCGCAAGTATATAGGGGAAGATGCCCCTTGATTCAGCACGTGCCCACGGTAATCAATTCAACCGCTGCATCCACTGGTAAACTAATAACAGCAGTCTCCATATGCCTTCCTCACCCTATCTATGGAGCTTTCTTTTACATCGCTGAGGGGTATTGTTCTTCTAGCATAACACATATATTTCCAGGAAGTAACCTCATCTAGATTCTTACATTCGACTTTTATCTCCTGCTTTCGAAACCTTATCTCAGTTTGTCATCCCAATACCTTTTCTATTTATTGCGAAAACTATTTAATTATAACATCAAACCCCTCTTCTGTTTTGTGTGAACACAAAACCTTATTAAAATCGGTTTACTGTCCGTCTGTCTGGCTGTGTGTCTGTCCGTCACGCATTTTTCTCGGAGACGGTGATAGCGATTGACACCAAATTTGGTAGAAAGGTGGGAACTGTGAACACTCACACATACAGTGAGTTGCATCCTTTTACTTTGAATTTAAGGAGGGTCCCTATACATGCAAAAGAGGGGTGTAAAATTTTTTTTCATCAAATAAAGTCATGCGAGGTATCAAATTAAAGGTCTCGGTTAGTACTTTTCGAAGTTTTGACATTTGTTGGAAAGGTGGGAAGTGCGGGGGTTGAAAGTGATCATTTTTTTAAGGGAGCCATTCTCCGAAACTACTCAACCGAAAAATCTGAAAAAAAAACAGGAGGGTGCCATTATATGATGCCTGGGCTCCGAAATACCTTCCATGCCGATATCTGTTCAAATCAAGTTAATAACAGTATATTACTATATTTTGTGATAATTTACTGGAAACGCCCCCCCCCCTCCCTTAAGTTAATCCTAGCACCTGCAGTAATGTAGGCTATAATATAGAGCACGATCTCACCAAGTTTGGTGGAAATCGCATTATTACGAACAAAGTTATAAAACGTCAAAATTGTTGCTTCTTTGAAAATTGAAGACTATGAATGTCAATTTCACCCGAAAGTGGATACTCTCACATAATATATGCATATATTACGTGCTACGTACTAAGAAATACACAAAATCTTTCGTACCTGAAGCGTCCAGCTTCCGATTTGTCTTCTTTTTGCTCACCTTTATCCATTGTTTGGGCTCCCAAGTGTTGTTGGTACTGGGGCCGCGATCAGATCAGAGCTCTCTGATATTTGTAAACCCGCTTTTTTACCTACCTTATATTGAGAAGGTGTCACTTGCATTTTCTGCATTATTTTGCCACTTGATGCCTGGGTGTTTTTATCCTTCCTCCAAAGTAGTGAGAGTCTTAGCTATTGCACTTCACGCTTTTTATCTAAGGTGCGGAATTTGTATTCGTGCTTTCCATTTCTATTGGTATTTGCATAATACGGCATGTAATGGTAGAAATAATAAGAAGAAAGCGGGTTTTATTGCATCCGAAAAATTGTTACTTATGTACTTTAGTTTCACTATTCATTCTGTTTGTCCACTATAGTGCGCGCATCCTCTCACTTTTAGGTTTGAAGTTGTTCAATGGTAAGATGTTAATTTCGTGGGTGATTTCATCCCATATAGTGAAAAAGGTCATTTGATTTTTAAATACACTAATCTTAACCATATACAATTTCATGTTAGATTTGCTCTTAAGCTAGCTAAACTATGAAGGGAAATTAACAACAACAACAAGTTAACAGTAAATTAAATTCTAATCGGTTCACTTTTATACGAAAAATGAATTACATCGGCAATAAATGAATCCTTATCCTTTACTTGACATCAACTGCCGTTCTATTCTACTCACTGCAGAGCAAACGAATATAAGGTGCATATGACTTTAGTTATAAATAATATATGGTAATCACATCTGTTTTTTTGAAATGGAAGATTATATTCTAATATCACTTTTTCAAAATGTGATGTGGTATTGACTACTCAGATGATGTTCCGCGCATCTCTAGTTGGCCAACACTCTTTCTATCTGTTTATCTTCTAAGAAACATAATCTTAAACTGTGGTTTAGATAAAATTGTTGTAAATGAATCTAATGATTGAATTTAGCCTGGAGGGAACTTTATTTTGTTCTTTTTTATTAAAATCGGTTCACTGTCTGTCCGGTTCTCTTTCACACCCAATTTTCTTAGGAGATGCGGTTTCCTGGAGAAGAGTCGCTACACCATATATTATAGCGGCCATCCAGTAAACCATGTGCTCGGAGTAGGTTTCTTAGTCAGCCAAAAAATGAAATGAATTACAGCCGAACTAGTTAAATATGGAGGCGACCAATTACCCGCAATGGTTCATCAACTTGAGCTAAAAGTGTGGGACAGCCAATTAATGTCTGACGACCGGCAAAGAGGCATTCTCTGCCTCTTACATATCACGCAGTGCAGCAATTATAGAGGTATCACGTTGCTGAGTACCATCTATAAGATATTCTCCGCTATCTTGCTAGACCAAATAGCCCCATACGCTCAGAACATCATTGGCCCATATCAAAGAGGCTTCACTCCAGGCAAATCAGCAACAGATCAGATTTTCTCTGTGCGGCAAGCGATGGAAAAACTATTGCAATATGGACAACAGTTCCACCATCACTTCATCGACTTTAAAGCCGCCTATGATAGCATAGCCAGGGTAAAATTGTACACGACCATCAGAGAATTCGGTATCCCGACGAAATTGATAAAACTGACTAGGCTGACCCTGACCAATATGCGAGTCCAGATAAAAGCAACAAGATCACTCTCGAGACCATTCGACATCAACAACGGTCTACTACAAGGGGATGCCCTATCATGCGTCCTCTTTAACCTGGCCCCCGAGAAAGTGATCCGTGATGCTGAGGTAAATGCAAGAGGTGGGATCCTCTTCAAGTCCACCCAACTATTGGCCTATGCTGATGATATCGACATCATGGGAAGTACCATCCGAGACGTACAAACTGCCTTCATCCAGATCGAGCAGGCGGCACGAGATCTTGGGCTGCACATTAATGAAGGCAAGACAAAATATATGGTGGCAACGTCAGCACCGAAGACGAACCAACCAACAACATCAAACCACACTGGTCAAACACGAAGAAGAATAAGGATAGGAGAATACAACTTTGAGACCATTGACAATTTCTCCTATCTAGGGTCGAAAATCACAACCGATAACAGCTTCGACGATGAAATCCGCGCACGTTTGTTGGCAGCCAACATAGCCTATTTCAGCTTATAAAAACTGTTCCGCTCGAAACGTCTCAACATAGGGTCAAAGCTCTTACTGTACAAGACAATGATCTTGCCAGTCCTCATGTTCCTCATTTATTCCTCGGAGACTTGGGTTCTTAGCAAGAAAAATTGTGAAATCTTGGCCGTGTTCGAGAGAAGAATCCTCCGAAGAATTTTTGGCCCCCTACATGAGGATGGACGATTCCGAAGCCTACATAACGACGAAATCTATGAGCGACATAATGACCGTCGATTCCGAAGCCTACATAACGACGAAATCTATGAGCGACATAATGACCGTCCGGTTGTGGATAAAATCCGGCTCAATAGGTTACGGTGAGCGGGTCACTTAATCCGTATGGATGAGGATGATCCAGCCCGGAAAGTCTATAAGGGCAATATCAATGGAAGGAAAAAAAGACGAGGCAGACCTTGCCTGAGATGGAGCGATGCCGTAAGTAAGGACGCCGCCGCCGCTTTTAGGATATCGAATTGGTGGATCTCGGCGCAAAGTCCTTATTAAGGGAGGCCTAGACCGGTATCCGGTTGTTGCGTTCCAGTTTCCGACTTGTTCATAATTCCTTTAATTCTAATTTCCAATTCCATGAATATCTTTTCTTCTTGTTCTTTGATCAAATATGGAATTTAAAGTTCGATTCGTTGCTCCAAACAACTTTTTAAAAACTTTTTCTGTCCATTCCCGATAAATAAGGGTTGACTGTATCCGTTTTTTTTTTGTCTTTGTGGCTTTAGCAGAGGTTTTCACATAGCAACGCGACCAAACAAGTAAGCGTCCCACAATCGGTTTTTGGCTGTAGTTAGCGAAAAGGATTTACACTGGGATTTATTGGTTTTTGCGTGAATTTCTGAAGCTTTTACGGGTGTATTCTACCTACCGTAACAATAATAAATTTATTGTCACTAGTTTTGGTAGTTTTAAGCCTTCCGGGGTGCAGAGGGTTTTCATTACTACCAGTTTCCTTGTATCGTACAATAACGTGATGAACATAAGTCTTCGATAGTTTAAGGGTCTACCTTCACCATAAAAAAAAGATAGCAGTTTGCCTAGCGTCTGCTTATATCAGTCAACTTTTTACCTTTTGTCGCATTGTAAGATGGATAGGTTTATTGAGCAAAGTTTTTGTGCGGATAACGAAATTTCGTGTGCTGATGCATTGACAATGTTGCAGGAGGAGTCTATTCTATCGAAAACTCGAACATACGAGTGGTATAACGACTTTAAAAGTGGATGTATTGGCTACTGAAATGCTTTCCCCGTAGTGATTTTTTGACTCGATTGAACAGAAAGAATTAACATAGAACGAAATCAGGTGAACTCTGTGGCTGTTACGCTTTTGATAAAAAAATGCGGATAATGGTAGCATTGTTTGACAGTGCGTTATCATGACGTAATATCCATGAGTTGTTTGCCCGCAAGTCCTTATTTTCGCGCAATCCTCTCAAAATGCCCAAATAATACTCCTTGTTTATAGTTTAACCTTCTGTCATTCATGAGGCATAACGCTGTCGTGATCAATGCAAACCGTGAAATCGTGTTTTTCGACTGAAAACTACGTGGTAGTGACTGGTTTAATGGCGCAACCATCCATATTGGATCAGGGCCTTGAAGTGTGTTAAAGCACTTCATTCAAGATCGTAACGGTACACTACAGTATACTGTAGTAGGCAATGTGGTCAGCATTGCGCTCGCCTTACATTATTACCCCGATTTGACTCAGGTACTCATTCACAGCTGGGTCGACTGCTATCCGACGTCAAATCGCGATACAAAACCGACTGCCATCAATGAGATTTGAACCGCGACCTTCCGTATGACAGCCTTGTGCTCTAACCACTCAGCTATCCGAACACGGTTTGGATTTAGCCAAGGAAATTATGTCTTAATCCTGCAAAATTTAAAACAAACCCATTATAAATTTCATTCCATTTTTAAAATGGACTTAAGACGGCGCTACTTTAACAACTATCGATCTATAATGCTGAAATTGGGAGGGAAAGTCAATAACAGATGAGTCAATTTAATAGAAAAACAGACTTCAGAACTTAAATCGAGTCAGGAGGGGATCTATTCGGTGGTTACTCGGGGAACTTTTAGATCATTATTAGAGATTTTGGTACATGTCAAATAATATACTAGTCAATCAGTTCTTTATAATACAGACTTATGAAAATTGCGAATACTCTCTCTCGCGTTATATAGTGAAGATATTTTCGAATTTTTGAAGAGAGATTTCTCTTGGAATGCAATTAGTTTGACATTAGGTAAACTAGCTTTATTATTTTATTAGAAGGATTTGACCAGATGTTTCTCTTGCTATTTACTATCTGCATGCTGTCATTATAACTGTAATGATTAAACATTGTCAAATTCCATATTTTGAAGCCAGTGTAATGTACAATCATTTAGGTCATAATGGGATCCACGTTTTCATGATATTTACACGACAACTTTCAGGTGCATATTACAGTTCTCCAGCATTACATTCCGTTCTAGTTGTTATAAGAGCTCGCGTGTGCTATGTCCATTTTAAAATAGTATTAAAAATTTACATGTAAGTTCATACTAGTTAGTTGATCAAACTAATATGCAGATCTATAAAAGTGCATGTCAATATATTGTGCATTTATATGTACGCTATTATATATGTTATGCAAGGTTCCTTTTGTTAAAAAATGACACATTCTTTATGAAAATTGAAATAGGCCGGGAAATGGAATAATACTATAAAAGAGATACATTCGAAAAGTAAGGGTCAACTGATTATTTAACAAAAATTCATTTGCTAGTTATTTGTGTCGTTGATGGATTTATAATAATATTGTTACTTGTTACGTGGATGCCTACGATTTTGTAAGAACCTAAGAATTCGAAACCACTTTCATGTGAAACCCTGAAACTTCAGTAATTGAAATCCTTACATATAATTCTGCATACTCGTATGAATTGCAAGCACTAGTTCTGTGGACCCGTATTATTGGGTTGCGTAGCGTATAGAAACACTTTAAATATGATGTCTTCCCGAAAAGCCTACACTCTTCTTTTGTCTTGTGCCCTATATTCTAGGGTGATCCACTTGTCGACTACTTTCGCCGTTAATTAACACATCTATCGGTACCCGGCTCGTATACCAGCAAAGTCCTTCATTCGGCATTTTCCCATTCCAAAAAAAAATGGCACGGGGGAGATAAATGTTAACGAAGGCTGGGACAGGTTGTCACTTTCCATATGTTGCTCCCATATAGCAGCGCAGGGAGAACTTTGGCGCAGAACAGCCTCAACGTAATGTTTTCGTTGGAAGTATCTGCATTCCCAAATTTTAGATAGAACAGTAGAGGGAGCTAGCGTTTTGATATCAAGCTCGGAGACAGTGTTAGTAAAAACAAGATTACGAAGATAATTTGATCGATGCCCTGGATGTTCTGCTCATCAACGCAGATAAGAAAATTGCGGTGAAGTCAAACTAAGACGCTTAGTTTTGCTGCTGTCCGACTTCATTTTTCAGCCTGACTCTTCTTGCCTCTTTTCAAATCTAGAGCCATATGGGGAAGGTCCTTGACACGCTGAGAGCAAATACATGTTATCAGTGTAGACGATATATTTGAGGAAAGATGTCATGTTGCATTGAACTCTTCCGTGTCCTCCTGACAAGACAGCAGGGAGTAAGGAATAATATCGGTGAAAGAATTCAATTCTGGCGGACTCCCCTTTACACTTCAGATTTCTTAGGAATTTTATCTCGATGCAACGAGTGACATTTTGCATCATGTGTCGTTCTGATAATACTCATTAACTTCTCCAAAATTCAACCTTCTGCGTAGAGCATTTCAGATACACTCCTTGTTCACACTGCAGAAAGCTTTCTCCGAATCGATGAAGAGCAGGTGAAGCGGAGGTATGAACTGTTTCGAAATTACCCTAACGGAGCTGATGTTGTTAGTATAGGATGATACAGAGTACGCTCAGCTGGCCCTCTGTTCATCAAGCTTCCGAAATGCTTTTTTAATTGTTTTAGAGTAATTTTAACTAACATCTTCTCGACACGAATACCCTTTTTCGAAATCTTAAAAATCATCTCCTCTTCCATTTACTTGGAAAAATTTCAATTCCCCAAAGACAGGGGGAGCTGCGGCGAAAAATCCCGCGAGGAGACAGTCATGTCCAGCAGCGTTACAATGCTTGAGTGCATTGATGGCCGAGATAATTTCGCTTCTTTTGGAGAAGCAATCCTTATCCACATAGGAGGGGGAACTTTATCAGATGGTGTACTTTTGAGAACCGCGGTGAAATGTTTCCTTCACCAATGAAGCTGCTCATCATCGTAGATTAGGGGTCGATCGTTAACGTCCCTCACAGAACCATCGAAGCATTTGCGATCACCTGCAAATTCTTTGGTGATGCGGTATATGGTAGCGAAACCGGTATTCCTTATGCCAGGCTTTGTATCAGTGACGAGGGCAATAACAAATTGCCTTAGCGCATGCTACGTTGTTTTTAGTTCTTTACCTTCGTTGATCCACTTCTGAATCTTGGTAGTTAGCGAAATCTTATGGCGCCCCTTCGGGATGAAGCCAACAATTTTGTTTCCGTCGAAGAAAATGGCACTGACAAGTTGTTCAAAATATCTGCCGAAATTGTATTCCCACTGGCGAACGATAGAAGAATGCTGAAAGCAGCGCCTGATGAGTTTCGGAGGTCGATGTTTCTCAACCTTACGAGAAGTTGCGGGCGCAATACAAAAGCGAAAGTAAACGACCATCAAGTGATGATTTCACTCGAGGAAGAAATCAACGCCTCTTTTGCTTTGCACATCCAAACATCGTTCAGATCGGTAAATTTGCGGCTTATTACGGTGATCAACATAAACCTGACATAAGACACTGCAAATTTCCAACGATTCGGAATGTCGAAAAATCACTTTGCCCAAATACTCCTCACCATATCTAGATACAATTGATGCCAAAAAAATCGACTCCTCGGATCCGAGACACTGCCTTAAAGTGCGGATATATATGTGTACGGGTCTGTTTCTCAAACTAAATATATAGACCAGAAAGTGTGCAAATATTTTTCTAAAAAAGCTACTACTGCTTATAGACGGAACTACTTATTATACAACTTCTATGACCTTGTTAATTGTAATTACTATGAATTCTAACACCACGGATATTTTCGCAAATTGATTATCATCACAGTATCATACAAACGTATTTTATCACACAAACCTATTTCAACACTTTTAACACCTTATTAGCTATTAATCAGCTTAGTATCGCCGCCGCTTACGCACCGAGAACTTATTAGGACATTTTTTCGGAAGTCTACTAGATTGATTTTTATAAACTAAAAAAATGTAGATTCGTTGTAAAGGAAACTAGACAATAAACATCCAAAAGTTTAAAGAATGCCTTCATTCATTATTTTATATGCGGGGAATTGCTCCAAAAGAAGGTAATTTTTCGATTTTGTCAAAAGAATATCTAGAAAACAATGAGAATATGAAACAAGTCGGGAAATCGGAAGCTAGACGCTTTAGGGGGTTTTGTGTTTCCCTATGTAAGGAACGATTAGTGGATGACATTTCCGTGTGTACATAATTAAAAATTCCATTGCACTTTATTTTTTACAGATCATTTACACAAATAATTTGATCTGGAAAGCACTGTTTTGATAACAGTCAACCTCATACGCTTCGCACTAGGAGCTCAATATTATTAGCAAATGTGAAAAAGTTAGCCTAAACCAGATATCAAATGGGGCTGGGGAGAAGTAGATGCTTCATGAAGGGAACTTTAATATTCACTCGAATGTCAGTCATTCCCGCTAATTCAGCATCTTATTTGCATGACTTAGGATGCAGTAAATTCGCGTAAAATTGATAATGCTATAACGTTGACACTAATTTTTATGAAACTTGGTGTACATATTTGCGATACTGCCCTCTATCCTGGTGTGAATTTAGTACTCCTAAGTTGAACTTAAGGGGGGTTTTCAGTCAATAAAAACGTCTCAATTTAGTTAGCATTTCGTAGTATTCGCCAGCTGTAATTGTTGTACCGCGTTCTATGAACGCACCCAACAGGACCCTCTGTGCGTTCCAGAGTAATCATCTTTTATCATGAGATTCACAGGTATACATCCATATATGTAAAAGTATATAGCCTTAAAATAATATTCTTCTAAAATATGGATATACATATATATGTATAAAAAAAAGCAGAATTGCGTGTGGTAGAATTATTAATAACTATTCACAAATCAATATCATTCTTCTACATTCTCTTACCAAAGTAACCAAACATATTGCCCATAATTAGGAATAAAATCAACCGTCTTTATGTAGTCATTGCTATTTTCAAATTTAAAAGTCCATGAAAACCGTAATCCGATGAAACTAATTCACTTAACTGCCTAATTACGTGAATATAAAGACGTAAAATCTTTTATTTTTCAATATATCCCTAGATGGATGGATCGCAAACTCCATTGGACCAACGAAAAGAAAACATCGATGTCACTCCAGGAACGAATGAAAATGTGAGCACCGATAATACCGATGATAAGGAGCAAACTGTATCTGAAGATAGTGAAAAAGAACTCGAAAAACCGAGTTTTTCATCAGAACCTCGTGACAATACATCTGCTTCAAACACTGGTGGTGAAAGCGACATATACGCAAAACATGTTACGTATAATGAAGAGGGTGAAGCAATTTACACAGACCCTGAAACAAAATGTAAATACACGTGGTCTAATGAAAGAAATGAATGGGTAGCTATGGAATCGTCGGAAACTAATCCTTATGAGAACGAGCACTACCGGTGGTGTAAAGAAACGAATCAATGGATTCCGAAGTTAGAAGTTAGTGCAGAAAAATCAGCAACGGAAACAGAGTTTTACAAATGGGATGAAAATAGCAAACAATGGATTCCTAAGACGCAATCGGCAAATGTAACCTATAGTTTTGAAGATGACGTCCATACTTACACTGATGCTGACGGTGTAAAATTTTTCTGGGACACAGAGAAAAATGCATGGTTTCCGAAAATTGACGATGATTTTATGGCTCGCTATCAGATGAATTATGGATTTATAGACAACAATTCAAAACCAACGGAAGGCTCTCAAGGCGATGTGATAAGTGAACGATCGAACGCTACAACTGGTGACGAGTCAAAAGAAAAAGGACATCCCAGCGGTGGTGCATTGAAAAGAAAAGCGCAAGCAGATCCGCCTAGTGAGTGGAAACAGTTTCTGATATGATGTCAGTTACCTGCCTTCAACTTTTTACACGTTTTTAAATTTCTTGCAGAATGGTTTGATATTTCTCCGGAACAAAACACCAAAGTTTATGTGGATCATTTGCCACTAGATATTACGGAAGAAGAATTTGTTCAACTCATGTCAAAGTGTGGATTAATTATGCGGGATCCAAAGACACAGAAATATAAAGTGAAACTGTATGCTGAGCCTGATGGACAACTAAAGGGCGATGGATTATGCGATTACATTAAGGTAAGTTGTATTGATTAGGGCAGCGTTGAAGTGATAGTTTCATCGGACAAATGATTTGGAAGTCGACATTCAATGAGATATAGGCATACCTATACAGTGTAACGATAAGACCCTAGAAGTCATAAGATTCCTATTATTGTAATACAGATTTCAGCTTCAACCCACGAACCGCATCTTGCTGTTTGACAATAATTTTCTTTGACGTAAAACGTCCTGTTCTGTGTTTTATATCCTCTATCTCCTCTGTTACTATTGCCTCGGTTTAGTACACGTCTGCTTGAAACCAAGACGTCTTCTTCAGCTTTTATCTCGTTCAGAAGCGGTGTTAGATTGCGTTACACCATGACTTTTATTGCGTTATATGTTTTCCATGATTTTTCACCTTGTTTCAGCACATATAGAACTTTGGAAACGATAATTGTATTTATTTATTGCTGATTCTGAAACTGTTCCGATTTGACAACAATGATTGTTACGACCAAACATCTAATAGTTAAAGTGTGAAGTAATTTGTTTTTCTGTTGATTGAAAAAAGATTAAAGTATATAGAATATTTTTGTATATTATTCAATTTCAATTCAATATAATCCAGGTATACATTGTAGACAATGATTTCAAAGATCAGGATTTAGAGCCTATATAATTTTGGTTTATTACAAGAAAAACTCTGAGCAAAAGAAAAAGTTTGTTTATCAACTTATTAGTAACTTAGATATAAACACTAGTTTAGATGAAAGCTGATGTTAATTTCACTAAAGTATCTTGAATTTTGGCAGTGTTAGCAGAAAGATATAGATGGTTGGTGGAATAATCCCAAGGTTTGTTCAAAATTAATTTCAAGCATTTGTTTTGAGCTATTTGAAGCTTTGCATACTGATGCCATACTGGCGCAGCGGGGGGTTACAATTGGTAGGATGGTAGTTTTACATAATAACAATTTGTTCGATTGTGAAAGATGAGATTTCCTGCAGATAAGTGGATATAACGAATGTACACACTTTGAGACTCTCAGCAATATATTTCCTACAAGATTTTTCAATGTAAACTTCTTGTCAATGGTTAAGTCTAAATAGTCGATGGAGGAACTCCAGGGAATGTTTTAGTCAATGAAATTCAGACTCTTTCCTGACAAGTTTTTTTTTTTATTTTTCTAGTGGAAAAAAATTATCTGGTTTTAGAAGCATTGATCTGAATACGCTATTGAAAGAAATATTGATAAAGTTTATCCAAAAATGTTTCCAAATTCTCTAATATCGATTGCGTATCTGATCCGACGGAATAAATACAGGTATCATCAGCGAAAATTACCAGTTGACATGATGATGTCTGCTGTAAATATGTTGAGCAGAATCGAACTTAAACATGATCCTTGTGGCACATCTGCTGGAATCTTTCTGACGGGAAATGTTACCATTTACCTTAATGCTAAACGTACAATTCGCAAGAAAGGATTTGATGATTAAAATAGGATATAGTGGGAACTTAAACCTAACCATCTTGCATATAAGCCCCTGATGCCACATGGATTTTTTTTTCATGGAGAGCTTGCCAGATATCACTGGTTACTATGAAAAGCTGGCAAGTGGTAGAAAATCCAGGTCGGAAACCGAATTGAAAATCGGGAATAATTTTATTGATTTCTGAGTGTTGCTGCAGTTTCGAGGCGAGAATTTTTTCGAATAGTTTACTCATTATGGGAAGCAGACTTATTGGACATAGTTTTTCGGATCAGTTTTGTGCTTCGTCCCTTTTGACTATCGGGGTGATGATTGCTGTTTTCCAAGCTGTTGGAAAGTATGAAAGCTTGAGACAGGAGTTAAAAATGAAGACCAGAAAGACAATTGCTTTTTCTTGCCAAGTTTTTTAAAATAAAAACTGTAATTTTGTCAATTAATTTTGTAAGTAATTTTGGCTTTCCTATTATTCAAGTTTTTTCGTATTCCGTACAGCTCCCGCGGTTTGCACAGTGAACCAGGAGGTAAAGGTGTACTCTTTGTTGGTATTTGGATAGTATTTTCAACTAACCGATCGTTTATCTTGTTACCTAGGTGTTTGGCGGTCTAGTAGGCTGTAGATAAAATTTCAGCAAGAACTTCGGCTTTTTCCAAATCATTGAATAGTTTTCCTTCAACTCTTAGAAATGGGATTGAGTTGCTTGTTGTTTTTTCAATGGTTTTGTAAATTTTCCAAAACTTGTTCGATCCTTTCTCAAAATTAGATAACAAGGTGTTCCATCTCGAGTTCCGTAATAAGAATAATTTACGCTGGGTTAGTGCACTGAGATGGTTCAGTTTCAGACAAAGGCAAGAGCAGCGGCAACGTTGTCATTCTCGTCTTATCGAATTTCTTTGCCGAATCATTTCTCGCGGTTCATTAGCCAGGGTTAGAAATGAATAGTCCAATGTTTTATTGCATTCCAAATGTTACTGGTAAATAATATGATAACATAGTATCGATACGTGAGGTTCACTGACGCTATTCAAATTTAGACAATTGAGTTCAGTGTTTTCGTTTAGGTATTTCCTGAATGCACTCCAGTTTGTATTTTTAAAGTAAAAAGCTTCAGAGATGGGAATATTGGGTTTCGTTGCACTTGCTTCTATTTAAGTGAAAACAGGAAGATGAGGTGGATTAAGCGCATATTAGACTGATATGTCTCCTACATTGGTTTTGCCGTCGCTGAGTATGAGGTCAATCGTGGAACTATAGCCGTTACCTGCGAAGAAAGTAGGCTCGGGAGGTGCATATATCAATACGTTACGTTGCGACACTACGTCGTAAAGAATTTTGCCAGTCTTATTTGCTCTTGTGCAATGACATTAGCTAAGCCTGGCGTTTAAATCTCCACAGAGTAAAAATCCATTTAAAGAAGTCAGCTGTTCTATATCCCTCTTGAATGCATCTTACTTATCACCCGATAAGTTCGTTCTCGGGAAATAAACAGCGAAAATTGGAGTGTTTACACCATCGAGTTTGATTCCAACGGCTTAAATAATTTCAGCTTTTGGAACCGGTAAAACTGAGTGTCGGATGCTGTTTCTCACGCATATTGCAACGCCTCCTCCCCTAACGCCTTCTCTGTCATTCCTATAAATTTTATAATTGGGAAAAATAAATTTATCTTTAGGTTTTAACCAAGTTTCGGTAATCACAAAGATGCCAATATTTAAGGAGTTGATAAAATCAAATATTTCAATTATTTTATTTTTAATGTTTTGTGCATTCCATAACAGCCAACTTATCTGGTTACACATATATATATATTTAATTGTCACCTCGAACTGAACGTTTAATTGATCAACACGGCTTTTAAAATTAGCCAAGTTTTTAACTAATTCCGCTGCGATTTTGATTAGTTCGCTCGAGGAAAACAGATCTTGGGAGTTTGCAGCCGTAAGTGGGATATTGACTGCTTTTCAATATGGAGCAATAAGTTGGTTTATGTCTGTGTTGAGCTGTCGTGTTCTCCACATTTAGTGAGAGAGGGGAAATTATGCTGGAAGTTTCCAAAGCTTTGGAAACAATCGGTGTGGTTCTTTTGTGTTGATTGCGTCCAGCCAATTTGTCTTTTATTTTTAAATATTTTGTTCTCTTAGAGCAATTGACGTCGTTAGAGAAATGTCTTTCACTACAGTTTGCATATTTAATTTCATCCAGTTGGTCCTCTTTGACGGAGCATTAACTGTAATTCTGATGCCCACTACAAATAAGACACTTGGCTGGTAGGTGATAGTTCTAACATTGTGTTGGACCGGTTTTTTCCGGGAGTGGTAGTTCCAATACACCACGGTGTGCGATATGGATTTAATTTGCCTTAGGTCGTTCAACTTTGTACTCCTGTTCAAGTAAAGAAAGTAATACGTATTGGATGCCTTCTCTTCCAGCCGAGAATTTTTTTGTGTCAACACAAACAATGCTATAGACATCTGTATATGTCTTAGACCTCCAAATGTGAGCTTCAAAAAGTGAAACAGGTCTCGTTCTCAGAACTCATCCAACCGAAAGATTTGAAAAAAATTCGCAGTGATATATCTGTACAAAATCTAGGCCTCAAAATACATCCCATTACGATATCTGCTTAAATAAAGTTAATAATAGCATATTAATATATTTTAGAAATTCACCCGGAGACCCCCCTAGGCTTATTCTAGAAGTAAAAATTTAGCATCAGTATAAATAATAATATTAATATAATTCTGAAAAGTTTGAAGACAATCCAACTATTATTAACAAAGTAGTAGAAGGTCAAAAGTTTTGCATTTCATGTGAATTTATTACACTCTAAGACGTGTATGAAGTTATCATCATATAAAGTGAACTTATATGAACGGCGGAGTTGGAGTTTGGAGACATATCTTTATTTTGAATTTGTAGCTGTGTACAAGTGGAAAGACGTGCAAGATGAACACAAAGCCTGAAGCGTCCACCTTCTAGTATTCTAATTTGTTTCACTATTGAACATGATTTTCAACATTTTTTAATTTTTTAATTTTTCTATAAATAGGGAAGCATTCTTATTCTTATTACATATTATTATTACTCCAGTTTGGATCCATGTTAATTGTACCAAATTTCATATGGTTATCATACGACCGCTATGTGGATCATACCGCGTCGAAGGCTTTTGGAAGTGTGCTTTAGACACCCTCCATGACTTTCTGAGAAGTGTGCATTCTTAATCCTCTTCTACGCCATGTGGCTCTATGCTAACCTGCACGTCGCCTATCCGGCAATAATGAGTTCCATTACATAATGGTATAGCCTGCAATAGGATTTTCGCCTTTTCACAATATGTGATCTATTGACTGCCTTTTTGGCATGGTTATCTAGCTCCTACGCCGATAAGGTCCTTCATTTGATATTATTTTAAGCCAAAGTACCCGATGACTCGATACAGACACGAGCTGATGAAGGCTTGGAGCTTCGTAGTAATCTTCAACTAACATTAGGCGAATTTTTTTTTACAGAATATAGCCATGTTGGGTATCAAATGAAAGCGCTCGATCGGTACTTTTCGAAACTGGTCCCACATTTATAATCCCGTGAAACATAGGGGAGTGAGGGCTCAAAATATACCCACCAAAAAGTGTAACAGGGCTCGTTCCCAGAATCTATCCAACCGAAAAATCTGAAAAAAATGGCAGTGGTGTATCTAAACGAAATCTAGGCATCAAAATACATCCCGATCCGATAAGAGAAGATCATGCTAGAAGTACAAAATGGCACAAGCATAAAGAATAGCATAAGGCACAACTATTTGGGAAGTTTGAAGGAAATCCAACTATTGTTAACAAAGTTATAGAAGGTGAAACTTTCACATTTTATCTTAACTTCGTCCATTCTAAAACATTTCAATTCGTCAATACCACAACAAAGTGAACGCATATGAATGGGGGGGTCGCAATTTAAAATTTCGTTTTAAGATTTTAATCATTTATATATCAATTACTCGAGATAAATTAACATTTGTTTTACATATTCAATATATATGTACTAATGCAGACAGATACAGGTGTATTTTTACATTAAAACAGCGGTATCCAATATACGTATCATATATGTACATACGTATGCTGTTTGTGCACGAAGTAAATCGGAAATATGTGTAATATCAATTTTTATACGTGCATGTATAAGTATAGTATTCGGTAACAGGGTATGTTTGTTTGTTTAGGGTGAGCATAATACATATTTACGTCTGTAATATGTACGTATAAGAAAAATATGAAGGAATATTTCGGGTCTTTGCCAATACGAATGCAAAAATGTGCGTAGAAAGTTTCTCACAAAGATGAAAACAAAACCTTTATACCCGAAGTACCAGCTTCCGGTATTCCGACTCGTTTCTATTCTACTATGTACATTACTTATTATTTTTTTTTTTAAACGACATATTTATTTTATTGAATCTTCCTAAAATAGAAATTAACAATAAGTGTTCAAATGTTAAAGCCAAGCTTCGAATGTATTCCTCGTCAGTGCTACAGAATACATTATTAAAAAAAAGAGAATATAGGATGTCTACATACACTTGGCTTTGTTTGTCTTTTATCTACATCGAGTAACATTAAGCTATTGTAGCAGTCTTCTGGCTAAGGAGCTGGGATGGAAATCTAACCTTCCTTTATACCTCGTCACTTGCAATGAAACTCTTCTCTTATTGTCGCAATTTTAAGGTCTCTGTGGATGTTTTCATTTCTCTCCTACCAAGATACATCGGTGATTATCCTTAGTATTTTTGACTGGACTCTCTGTTGCAACTCGATTTTAGATGTGTACGCTCAACCCCACAGTTGAATTTCATAAGTTCTTATTGGCATTATAATGGGTTTATAGAGAGGGGTTTTGTACTCGATCCTAGTTAAGAATTTCTATTCAGATGCCAATAGTTCCCTTCGTCTCAATGTTTTCTCCATGTTAATAGTCTGCCCAGGAAAAAACTGAGATACTTTACCTCATTCTGTTGCCTCACCATTGATTGTGACCTTAGCGCAGTTTTATCGGTTCAGAGTGAAAGTGACGTGACAACACTTGGTTTTTCTTACGCCACTTTTCATTTCGTATTTGTAATTTGAAATAATAAAAAAACTTGTTTTCTCTTTTTCGCTGGTGTAGATATATTGTTAGCACTGATGAAGGGAACAAGTGGCTCCCGAAATATCGGAATTTGCAAAAATAAATATATCTTTACCAGCGAAAAAGAAAAAAACAAGTTTTTTTATTATTTCAAATATTAATCGCTGGAAACACCGCATAATTACACTCAGATCGTATTTGTAAGTTTATTGATACAACCTGAGGATTGGTGTGGATGGCAGTATTATCTGCAAACGCTGAGGCTATCAGGTTAGGATTAGTTGGCAGATCCGAGGTATAGATGAGGTAGAGCGCTAGTCCAAGTATACTGCCTTGAAGGACTCCAGCTTGGATGTTGGACTCGCGAGAGGTGAAGCTTTTGTATTTCACCCTGAATTTGCACTCCAAGAGTAAATATTCCAAAATTCCACGAAACTGTACTAGAAGCAGCTTCTTTATTTTAAAAGTCAGACTTTCGTGTCACATTTTGTCGAAGGCTTGCATCACGTCCACATATTCAGTGGTCTGAAGAATGCTGTCTATCCTCCAATGTATTCCTTATCCCAGAGACGGTCTTGTAAATTTGTTCGATCCTACCATGCTTCTCTAGAAAGTCAAATTGAGACGTTCAGTTGAATATGTGTGTTACGTAAGTAATTGCGATCCCCGGAAGATCCCTCAATATTTTTCTCGTAATGTGCTCTGGTCTCTTCTCAACTTGTGCTTTACTTGGACTAAGTATAGTATGCTATGCGGTGTACTATTTCTTGGAAAATGGATTGTTGGATTTCAAGGGAGTATTGATTTGTAGATGTTTTTCACGGGAGTATTGATTTGTAGGTGAGCGCTTATATACTTACGCTGTACTACTTAGGGAAATTCAACCAATTCGCAGAATTGATTGTTAGTTTCCTGCTTGTATTGCTTGTTATAGGAGGTTCGCTCGCAAGAGTCATAATGGGTGAGTGGTATGAAAGCAGATCATAGCACGGCTCGTTCGTTATCAGCTCCGGTCTCATGTGTTTAGTAACACCAAAGTCAATCAGGTCTGCAGTTTCTCATTAACCTGCTGGCCAATAAGTGGGCTGTCCAGATGAAATGATGCCAAGTCTATTGTCTCGGACTGGCATGACCCAAAACTGGTACCGCAATGGGCTTTGCCTTCCGGATGCGTAGGGTCATAGAAGCAATAACCATTAGTTTGAAAACTGTCTTTGTGAGTGAGGTGCGTTCCAGATTTGAGCATTATGTCTTTATATTGGCTGACGCCGTTTGCATTTCAGTAACATACTTTGGGCTGGTCCATTTGTTTCTAGCAGGACCCACAAAATCTGGGTTCATCGTTTGAGCCAGTTTAAAAGAAGCCTTTCCAGATTGTGGGTGGGGGGGGGGCTTGGCTTAGATATGCGGATTTCAAAACGCTAGCGTTTGGACTTTGCCGAGCTAACAGGTCTTTAGAGCCTTCAATCCCAGACGTGCTGGTTGGAGTGGTATTTTTCTCGGTGCGTTGAATTCGTTGTTTCGGTTGCGATTTTTGCTTAATTTCAGCATAAACTAGGGAACCTTTGTATTTAGTCTTGTGCGGTCCACTACAATTGCTACAGTTTTTAGCATTAGCGTCCTCTTTACTTTTCTTACAATTAGCTATTGGGTACAGATCTCAACAAATAATACAAACACTGGGTTGAATGTAGTATGTTTTTGTTTGACCAAATTTTTGGCAGGTGTAGCACTGCACCGGGCCAGGTCTTTTACGCAGCTCTCATCCGATTCTTTCGCGAAGTAGATAAGCGTAGGCGATATATTGGTTTCGCCCTTCTTAAGGGGGTAATCCCGTAAGAAGGGCAGAGCAACTTATACACCCATCTCCAACAAAGTTGTGTTTCTGCTGCCACACTGGAGGGCGCTGTGATCATCTCGAAGAAAAAATTTGAACAACATTTTAACGTGCGGGCTTAACCACAGTCCGCAAACCAGGATTATTGATTATTTGGTGCCTTTTTAAACTTTTTTGGGTGTTTTTTCAAGGCTTCATTAATGAATAAAAAAAACTATCGAATGAATTCCAACTATCCTAGTTTGCGGACCGTAGAAATATGTTCTGAATAAGTCCCGAAAATTTCAAAGAATTTCGTTGGGTAGATTTTGGGCTATGGTGGTAGCCGTTTGGAGAAAAACGCATTTATAAAGTAGATTGCGATTTTTAACCATCAAACCTCCCCTTAAGGTGTTATATACAGTTGTTATGACCGCGGATGTCGAAAAGTTTTTGATTGCATATTCTTTAAGAACATTATCTCAAAAATATTCTCATCAAATTTCATCACGATTGGATCATTAGGTCCGAAGTTATACCTATTTATAACGGATTACCTCACTGCTTTTGTAAAAGTACGTTTCCGGACATTGTAGAGACGATAACTAAAAAACTACTAATCCAATCAACGCCAAATTTTTACCACTTATTAACATAATCGCTAGTCGCTGAATGAAGGATTTTCAATTCTTTTAAAAAATATTATATTTAAATAAAAAGATGGAAATTTTTACATCTAATAAAAATAAACGTTTTGGTAAAATCGCTGCCATTTTTTTATAAGTTCATTTTTCGAAAAATCCTGCATGCAGCGACTAGTATATCGTATAGATATACTAGCGAACAATTCTGATATCGGATGAAACGTTATCAAGTTATCGCGCAAAACATTGCCAAAAAAGGCACTCTTAAACAAACGGCTTAAAAAAAATTAGAAGGGCCCCACCCACGCTGCTAACCTCTTTTCAATAAACATTTACTAAGTTGTCCCAAAACAAGAAAATGTAATCATATAACCCGAGGTAGCGCGGTTTCATGTACTTATGAATCGTATTTTGTTTGAAATAATAATGTTTGATAAAGCCATTGGTGTCCTGCAATTGAAAAGAGGTCAACGTGGTGCAATAAACAATAATCAAACCGGTTTTATGGTTCTTTATTATACAAATTTTAACAATTTTCTCAATTTGCACAATATGCGTTCATAATCTTCCGGTCGCATACGCGTACAATTGTTAATTTTAAAGCACTATATTAAGAGTAAGACATATTTTAACAAATATAAAAATAACGTAATATTCTTTTCCATTTTTTTTTGTGTTTCTCTTTCTGCAAACTTGCATTATGAATTTTTACAATAAATTCTACGAGTTTTCCAGATTCCTAATTTGAATTTTTAACAAAAACAGGTGATATCATGTTTTTATTGCTCTTAGCATGGACATTAAATTTCATAAGTGTCGCTTTAAATATATTCCTTAAAGTAACGAAATTTATGAAGGGCGTTACAATCTCAGTTAAGTAGTTGTTGGTGTAAACAGATTTCTGGTCTGTCTCCATCTTTCCTTAATTTTTTCTATAATTTTTAGTAATTTTTTACAAATGCCGAAAGTATGAAGCATTTCCTTAAAAGCTTGGAAATCCAAAATATTTTATATACAAAATACAAAACAGTTTTGCGCATTCTTTTCAAGTTCAAAAATTTCTTAAAAAATATTCGCATATACTTGGTTTCTGCATACATCCTTTTTGCGTGTGAATTTGTTTTTTGTGTGAACGATACTGCTTGGGCAGGCGTGCTCAATGCAATGATTTGCTGGAACTGTGAGGTCTAAAGTAGATGCATAAATATACTTAATACGAAGGAGTCAATAGATTAGTAGCTATTCAATAATGTTTGGCGAGTGATAAATGAAGGATTGAGGTGGACAATTTGACTCGTTACCCGCTCTATGGAATGAGTACAGATCGTTTGTTAGTAATGTGCGATCTCTTTAGTTTTTGTTTTTTCCGTTGCATTCGTAGTTCATGGAATCGTTGCCGTTGTTCAGGTGTCAGTTTTTCAATTCGATCACGAAGTTTTTGCAGACGTAATTTTTTCTCCTCTTCTGTAATATTTGAAGTATTTGGTGAAGCGGATGGTCCCGTGTCGTTTTCGTTTTTCGATGTGTTCTCTGTGCTTTGGCTGGAAAGTGCCTGGCGGAGTTTTTCCTCTTTCTGCTTTCGAAGCTTTTCCTTATATTTACGAAGGGCTTCCATCCGAGCTGCCTGCTTTTCAAGTGATCGCTGCTTTTCTGCTTCCTCCTTTTTAGCCTTTTCTATGCGAATACGTTCTTCCTCTTCTTTGATTTTGAGGGCTTCTTCTTCTTGCCGTTTTAAATCTTCAGCTAATTCCTTTTCTACCTTCTTCTGTTCCTCATCAAGCTTCTTCAGACGTTCAATTTCCTTCTCTCGTAATTTCTTCAAGTTTTCACGTTTCCTTTGCTCTTCTACAATACGGTTCTGCTCTTCGATTTTTTGTTGTTCTAGTTTGTTAAGGTATTCGTCAAATTTTTCGGGAGGTTCATTCGCTGTTGGAACTTTCGGAAGGTTATCGCCTTGTTTATCTTGAACTGAATCACGTTTCGTGCCAATTGGTTTGATATATTCTTCTTCTAAAGCGACTGGAGCAGGTGTAGTGGATGTTGTGGTTTCTGTTGGTTTTTCAGTTGGCTTTTCAGTTGGTTTTTCAGTTGGCTTTTCAGTTAATTTTTCAGTTGGTTTTTCAGGCTCTTTTTCGTCTTCCTTTTCAACAAATGGGAAATATTCCTTTCTATCTTCAACATTCAAATTGATTCGTTGAGTAGAAGTCGAAGGAACGGAATCACTTCCGATATCGGGGAACATAAGAATTTCTGTTACAGGTGGGGGGAAATGTTGAGCATCGTAGGTTCGGTTTTTCGCAGCTTCCTTCTCTTTTCGTAATCTCTTCGCCTCCAATGCTTCCTGTCTCCTCTTCTGCTGGATACGCTTTCGTCGTCTTAGTTCCTTCTGACGCTTTCGCTGTGCTATTTTATCAAAATCTGTTCTACGCCGAGGCTTTTCAATAGTTTCATTGTTCTGACCAGTAATTTGAGCAGGCCACTGCGATCGTTTCTGGCCAGGTTTTCCTGCCTCAGTAGGTGGGACATCGTTGAGGGGTTGGCTTGTATCCGAGGTGGGTAAAATGTTTGATTCCGTTGTAGAAGTTTGAATGGAAGGTTTCCGTCTTCGATGATTCCTTAAATGGTAAATAAATGTATCATTAGAAATCGTCATTAGTTGCTTGAAATGATGTGTTACAACAGTGGGCTACGATGTTCATGTGAACTAAAATATATGAGTTCAATTTAACATTTTTCTTCTTGTTCGGTTAGTAAAATCTATGTAAACGAACAAAGTTATATAAATTCACTTAATGATCACCAATTTTTGCAAGGATATCAAGATAAGTTTGTGTATACAGTTATTGCTCAAACAATCTGCAAGTAACTTAAATGGTTAACTTATTATACTACCATATGTACATATTGTGTAGGATTTGAAACGATGGTAATTCCTAATTTGCATAATACTTTGATCAGAGGACTTAGGTATAGTTAGAACTTTTGGACAGAATGAAGTAGGTATTGTAAGCTTAGAATATATTTATGCAGTATATATAATAATTATGCATATTTTTAGCTATATATACAAATTGAAGCATTGAGGAAATGTTTGGCTGAGAGAGTTATTCGGTGGGGAGATTTTCTGCCTCGAATCAAAGAAAAAACGTAAATGAAAACAAATATTTTGGGATTCCTCTAAAGTGGTTATAGCTGTCCCATTCTGACAGCAGTTCAAATACCGCTGGTTGCACATGGGTTATTTTTGTAGGTTGTATTTCGGGCATCAATTGATTGAGTCAAATTAGAATAAATATCCCGGCCACTGAGGTCATTAACAGAGAATTGGGTGTCATTCTCTATACTAGATACTCTGAACTCATACTGTTTTTCATACTTTCATTTTCTAAAAAAGATCAGTTGTGAATACTATTTGCGAATTCCCTCCGTATGACATGGTAATTGTTTAACTAAAATTAAAATTGGAAAACCAAAGCAATAACGAAAACTGTATGGTTGCCGCTCAAGGAATTGAGCAGATAACACTTATTAATTTTGGGTTTGTAGAAGAATGAAGACGATGATCATTTTTTAACTCTATATATTCTCGTTTATTTTCATTATTTAAATAAAAAAGAATATTATTTTAGGGTTAACACAGTGTTTTTTATTGGTTTAAAGAATGCTTTAAACCTTTTTAAAATAATGGAAAAAATTGATATCTGTGGAACATTTCTTTCTTTAAAATTCCGTTCTACCGTCTTGATTTAATATTTTAATTTAAACACTTACATCTGAATACTTAGGTTTGCCTAGATGCGTGTTCTAATGAAGATATTTTAATATAACGTTGGTATATGTACAGAAAGGGCGACGTCAGTTGCTCTTTTGAAAGGAAATTTTTTGAAGTAATTCTGATTTTTGTGTGTAAGTTGAGTTAAGTGTGTAAGTTTAAAAAACAAGGATACGCAGGCAAGAAAATTATGAAAACATCATACATGATCCGAAGTCGAAGTTGTGCCTCAGGGGGACGATGCGTAGACTGGATAGTGGAGTCGATGCCTTCCTTCCTTGGAAAGCTTTTAGAATGAGTTAACTTTATTAAACTAACTTACAAAGAACTTCATCTTGCCGAGTTACTAAATGGTTGCTTGGAAAGCTACCCACAAAAGAACAATCGTTGCAATGCTTTGTTTGGAGCTGAGTTCCCAAAAAAATTAAAGTAAAAGAGGAACGAAGACGGCTGCTGTTTCGTACGAGGGCAGAGGCAACTCATCAGACGTTCCCTCACATGTCCCAGGGCAGAAGTGAGGTAGCGTCTAATGAGTTTTAATAGCCCAACTTTAAATTATTGTGAAATAGTAAAAAGCTAAATTTGGTGATCATTGTGAAGATAAAAGATTTCACTTTCATAGAAAAGCCCGACTTTGTAAATAAAATTTGGACGGTATTTTTTTATATCAATCCTTTATATCTGTAATAATAACGAGCTGTAACTATTTGAATGGTTGTTGTTGCCTTCACCCATGCATACTCAAATAGTTAAGTAAACAAGCTCCATCCTAAAATGCCAATGCTTTCCGCATGCTCTATTTTACCAAAATGATTGTTCTCAGTACAAGTAAATCAATCATGCAATTTTGTCAGTTTTTCCATGAAAGTGAACTGGGACTGAGTCCAGAACGCAATAAATTTAGTTCCGGGCTGTCTTCTATTGCATATCGATCTATCTAATAGATTCTATATTTCGTTTTCACTGCCTCACTGTTGCTTCGTTTGAAGATTTCAAAACTAGAACGTTTGTCATTGCTCGTTTACAATAATGTTAGTAGTTTCAATTAAATTCTCTACTTTTTAATGCACTTTTACGTAATCTACAAGAATGGTAAATGTGTGCTGTTGGTGTTAAACTAATATACTGAAGCGAGTTTGACGTATTATATCTACATTTGAAATGTGTTTTTTAATTGGTTAACTTTATTCATGGCACTTGTAGTTCTAAAGGTTTTGTATTCGTTGGAGTAACACAAAAAACAAAAGTCTTTAGGGATGGATTCTCGAAGAACCATTATTTACATATTGTATTCGGAGACATATTGGATCTATTTCCCATAGGGTTTTATAATGAAATGTTGATGATTGCCCGACATGCTACTCGTAATTTAGAAGCAAAGCAAGCGGTAGACTGATAGTGATTATTTGGTTAAAATTACAAATAAAATAGAAGATAAATGTTGATGGTCCATACGCTCATCTATGTCTTTCCTCCTGTGCACCTTCTTTGGAACTTTAAAAAATGATACATCTTTATTTAAACTAGTAATTAGATACATTTATGACGTTTCTAAACACAATTCAAACATTTATGAAATAGTACACAAACTCAAATATAATATAGTTAAGCCGTTCCTTTGCAAATAGTATCGGGTCGAATATTTTTATAAATAAAGTGGACAATTAACTAAGACTGCTTTGTATAAGATGTTCAGATGTCGGAAAAGGGCTTTGACTTATATTTGAGCTATGTTGCAAAACTTCAACCAAAAATCCAGTCGATTTCAATGGATTGTTGTTTCTTTTAATAACTTTTACAGGAAATACGTATGTCTTAAGTATTTAAAAGAAAAAAAAACGTACACCAAACATATCAACATAATTAAAAGTATTTTCCAAAAACTTAACATGCTTTTTTAAACTTTGTGAGTTTTATTTTCAATTAAGGACTCCACTACTTGTGCATATGAACATCAGTGACGAATCGAACTTACCAATTCCCCAGATTCTGCCTATTAGTTGCCAATTTTCACTCTGCCACTTGAAGTTGTGCAGAAATTTAATTTGAAGGCTGACCGACTACTTCGATTCTTTTCATATACGTGATAACCTAAATCAATCTACTTATGTGACAGGATAGTCATAGTGGATTTTTTAAGAAAAAATCTTTAAGCCTTAAATACCATTTTTTCGGGGGATCCGCTCTTATAAACGAAGGAAGTAACACTCCAGGTATTATATACTATGGAAACGCAAGGTTCTACCGACTTTTATTCATTTTATGTTTAAAGTCTACTTCCAATATTCCAATGCAAAAATCACAGAACATGTTCCTAGTTTAACGCAGCTAGTTAGATTTATTGCGAAAAGAATTTAGACCTGGTTTCAAAGTTTTATTGGAGGACCCTTGTAAAGCGCTTACTATTTGTGAAATAGACAGTTAAAAATTCATTGAGGTAAATTGGAAGTTCATTCAATGGTGCCACTAATTATTTCTACTTAGTACTATTTGATGCTAGTATGCGACTTATACAGGAAACGATTTGACTCAACAAAAAATTGATTGTTTATTAAAGCATATTATGTATGGTATACTTAGTGTTCGCCAAAAATGTTGGAATTAGCAGATAACGATATTTCAATCTTTAATATTGCCTTCGGAACCTTCGGAAAAGTTTCCGGGGAAATGAAGCGCAAAACTCTAGGGTGTTATTCAGAGACAGTTGAACCACTTGTTACGAAGTTGGATGAGAAGGTGTAGTTTGTGAGTCCCTTTACATATAACGCCATTTTCTGTCGTGTATAGCCCTCTCCTAAACTCGACAAAAAATGGGATCATAATGTTGCATCTACATAAAAGTCAGACTTAAAAATACAACTCATTCAGATATCCGTTTAAATAAAGTTAATGATTACTGTTTTTTTAAATTATCACAAAACCTCCCTTAAGTTCATCCTAGAAATAATGTAACCTATATTTTATGATTCTAGAATAAATGAAAGGGGGTTTACATTTAATTATTAAAAATGATACGATAGTAATATACCATTATTAACTTTATTTGAACAGATATTGATATGAAGGATATTTCGAAGCCTAGGCATTGTATAGTAGAATTTTCGTGATTTTTTGCCGATTTTTCGGTTGGGTAAGCTCCGTTCTCCCCATTTTTGCATTTAATGTCAGAAATGAGACCGGGAAAATTATTGATCAAGGCCTTTCATTTGATAACCCACATGACCATATTTCGAGGAAAAAAGTCAACACCCTCCTTTTGCGAGTATGCAGATCTCCTCTTAAATTCCAGAGAGCACGGTGTAACTCACTATATGCGTTCCCACCTTCCCACCAAATTTCGTGTCAATCGGTACAGTCGTTTCTGAGAAAAGTGCGTGTGACAGGCAGACAGTCAACCGATTTTAATAAGGTTTTGTTTTACACAAAACTCTAAAAAGGAAAAGGTCGCTTATATGTAACCTGTCGATATAGCAAGAACCTACAAAAAATGCGTTCGCTTCTTCAAAGACATAAAGCGGCCATTTAATGTACGAGTTATAAGTTGAACCACTAGAAACAGATTTAAACTCAAAATTGTGATTTGGACTCGAAAGTTGGAAACAAGTCTTCACATCGTGGGACTACAGAATGGTTGTCATGCCATTTTGGATTTAATTATCAGAACACTAAGCGTATGAAATTGTTTAAAAAAGTCGTTAGAATCTTATACCGAGATCATGATTGACAAATATCAGAAAACGATGACGGGCCAGGATCGACCTGGAATAATTGGAAATAATTAGATAGATTCATTAGAATAACAATGAATCAATCATCAATCTAGATGAAATATAAAGTTCATTGGAGTGAAGGTTTTGAATAGATTCTAGACTTAAATAAGGCGATCAGGTGACGCTAAAGTTGTGAAACCTCGCTTTGTAGTTAGAAGTATCCCATTTATGGTTGCGAATAAAGTCTATTATCTCGTGTTTTCTGTAGTGAAAAACAAAAAAGTGCACAAGAAATCGAAATCGGTGATATATAAAAGATAATTTGGTCTGTCCTGTGTCACGGGAGCCAGACGTAAACTATGAAACGCCTTCAGATAACGGGTGTTCTGGTGAATAACAACCAGTAACAAACGGAGGAATCTGATTGACAAGATTAGTTAAGAGTTCAGTGGACTTTTGAAATTGGAGGACACAGTCGTACGACCGTAACGAAAGGAGATGAATCCTTCGGGAGACCAAGGACTGAAATCAGCCCATAGCACTTTAGAGGAAGAAGAACTTTGATAACGTGTAAGAGGAGATCACAAAGATTAGGAAAATAAATAAAGTTGTTTATGAGTGGGCTTACTAGAAAAAATTGGTGTGATAGTGACGTGTTAAATCTAGTCAAATTTTAAATTCCAGTCAAGCATTGTTAAAACTGCCGAATGGGGGTACAAGATCGGGGGCAGCCCATGAAAACTACGAGAAAATTCAATAAATTCAATCAAATTATATTAAATCTTCTCCCCGGAATTAGTTTTATTTTATTCATAGGCTCTACCTGCCATAGCGGTCATGTTCCTTTAACTCGAGATATAGACAAGCTCTTGGGCTCAGTTTCTTTTGACAATTGCAAAACTCAAAACGTAACCGGTTCAAAGTTCCCATTTTGGATGCAAAATCCATAATATTTCTTTGATTTGACGATCTATCTATTTAAGAGAGCTCTTGAAATGTATAATGCATCTTCTCCCAGCACTTTATAACTAATAAAATAAAAATAATCAGGCTAAAATCAAAGTTTCCTTGAATGGAGGAAGAAAACTGCTTGTTGATTTGGTTGGCTTATGTAGATTCGATATAAATCTCCTTCTAATAAAATATAAACAGTTTTCAGATTAGTTTATCAATATTATTTGAGTAGGTTCCGGACATGCGCTTCTTGGAAAGTAATCCGCAGCTATCGTACGTAACATTGTGGTGATATCTATAACTAAAAATAGTGATTGTTTCGGCGAACACTGTATACCATCTAAAGAATGATACCGCCCAAAGCAAATTATATGATTTTCATTTCATTAACTGCCTTTATAGTGTGCTTATTTTGATGTTACTTTTTAAGTCCATATTTTCATATTGGCTAAGAAGCATTAGAGTATATATATGTTGTTTAATTCATTAAGATTAGATACATAATAACAGAAACTGAATGAACCTCTTGCGAGGTTCCAAAATAACACTTAAATCAAAAATCAAAAATTCCCCCTATTCTAAAAAAATCTTATCTATTCCAATTTCTTCACTTTATTAAAAATTCGGAGTTTAACGGATATCTTTATTTTAAAACTAAAAGTGCCATTTGAAAATGTGAGGTTTATTCAAACATTCTTTACAAAATGCCTTTGTTATTTTCGAAAAAGAGTACTTTTTACGATATTCAAACAAATTTAGATTTAGAATTTTGATAAAATGGAATTTACTTACAACGGGCGAAGTTTGCAAGTGACTTCATACGTTACATTTTTATATGTTATCAATCGCTGCTTTATTCTTTTTGTTTGTTCGGATTATTATACAAATTTGTCATTAATGAAAGATTTATACAATTTGTACATTTAATTGTTTTTGAGTTTGAAATTTAAGTAGTCGTGATATATATATGTATATATATTATATAATTATAAGAGGATAGTTAAGTTATAAATTAAAATGTTTTTACAAAAGATTGGTAAGGCAAGGAAAGCGGAAAGTAGTTGGAAGGGGAAGAAAATAAGAAATAATAAAATATTAGAAGACTATTGCTATCAACGTCCTATTGATTATATATAAAAATAATGGAAGGAATCATGTAGTTAAAATTTACCTTGGCAAGCGTCCATCATCAACCACTTCCAATATCACTTCATTCGCCATTTGATGTGGATATGTCTCATTCCAGCGATTGTATACCTTTGCACGGTTTCTAGCGGTGACTTTTGGCATTTTGTGTTGACAAATGAATCGATGCGTATCCACGCAAGGTCGTGCTGACCATCTGTAATTGAATTGTGGTCTAGTTACTAATTGGAATATATATTTCTTGAAAGAGAACATGCAACCACATTTATATCAATAGTTGGAGTAGCGTAAAAGGATATACTATGTTTTAATCATTACTTTAACTAAATTTAAGATTGGGAATTTCGTATTTTTTATTAAAAACTATCGGCATCCACTGATTTTTTACATATTTAATTTTCTGCTTCCCTTTATTGCTATTACCCAACTAAAGCAACTATTTTGATTGAGCAAAATCATGCACTTAAAATATTGTACATAATGGAAATATCAGAACACTAGTAACGGAAGGCAAGCAACTGATAGACGCTATTGGTGAAAGGTAGAATTCGCAGTAGTATCTACGGAAGGTTGTTATTCACAAGTGTAGATAAGAAGACATTTATTACACTTTTTACCATCTCTCTCGTATTATCAGATGTAATGTAATCTTCGGTCATTTGTAATGTTTTGGTTCGTTAAAAAGTTCCGCCAGCCTCATCAAATTGGAACCTTTGACTCCGAAACTAATGAGCTTTGTTATACAACTACATATATCATTTTTTATAACATAAGATCGTGGCGGTGCTATTTGATGTCACGATGATAATAATTTCGATTACAATATTTTATTCTATTGTGGTCAGGGTTGCTAATTTCCCATCCAACTTTTAAGCTTCATTTCATTTAATCATTATGAGGCGTGTATTTTTTTCATGAATTTGGTTATAGTTTCATATTTTTCTCACTAACAGTGACTGCACTCAGTAATCTTGGTTCGTTAATCAAAAGCATGGTAAGATTCTAATTAAATGCTCTTAGATTCCACTCAAACTTTGATAGCTTTTCTGAGTGCGTTTTTTGTAATGCTCACCGAATGTATATGCCTAACTAAAACTACTTAGAAACGGATAGGACAATGACATGCCACTTACCTGTACTTAAGGTCGGGATTAAGCACGGCACAATGATATTGTAAATCCTGGCTGCTCCTGCAACAAATGCTCATGAGTAATGTACCAAAGAGAGAAAATTATATTAGTTGGTTTGCTATGCAATGATTCATTGCATACCTCATAAAAATTAAAATCTTTATGTTCATGTATCATGTTCTACAAGTTACAAGTAGTATTATATACACATTTTGATTATCATAAATAAAGAGATTTAAAATCATATATATTATAACAAAAATGTAATGCCAAAAACATTTGACTTCCAGTAGTTGCGTAAGTTAAGGTCTTCAAATATTATTTTTTGGAGTTCCTTAATAATCTCTCTACTTTACGAGCTTTTCCCTTTTGGACGGATGAAGTAACCCAATTGAACGAAAGTCTCTTTAAATGAACAAACTAATATGCTATAAAAAGGAGACATTGTTGTTCCATATGCTCCGTGAAGGAATTACCATGCAAATTTCCAGATCAGCTTCAGAATTTCAGAAGAGCCAAGTTTATAATGCATTATTTCAAATTCAGAATTTTCCATATCAAACTCAACATTTATTAAAAAATTTCGTATAGTGTTTTTTATCAACTGACTATGAATGGAGTTGCGAAGTGAGAGACTGAAAATCGCCTATTGTATTTTCAAAAAATATCGATAGTTTGATAGTATTCCAATCTACATCTGGGTACTATCTACCGAATTGAAGCTAAGGTGTGAGCCATAAGCAAAAAGTCATTTGACATTATTAGTTCAAGAAACTTCAATGCAATTTGTTTCAACAATTAGATAAATATTATATAAAACCAGAAAAAAAGAAGCGGTGCAGTGCTGCTAATGAATAATGCTGTTTTCATGTAGCGATAGCAGTTACAGTCAAAATGAACGAATTGGAGCTCAAAGTCACTTCAAATTCCCTTGCTAAATCCAGCAAAGAAGACTTTCTAAAATCACCATGTTTCTGGCGAACGTTCCTTCCGATGGGATGGGGAGCATATCCTCACAAATAATATGAAAGAGGTGTAGCTTCAATAGAATGATTGGCTGGCTGAATGGCGGTAGATTTGAAAGCAACAAATATCCCTTTGCACTAAACTGAATCAACTTGCAATTTGAAACGTGTGTACAGATATTTAAACAAAAATATTGAAGAATGTGAATTTGTTGAAATTTTATGCCGACGTTCGACGCAATAAGCTTACGCGAAAGAAGCGACTTCGACCTACTATAAATACATTTAAAATAGTGAGATTCGCATCAAACTTTTCAATATCGTGCTTTTTGAAAGAAATTAAAGTCTCCAGTGCATTTCTAAAATATAGTAACATAATACTATTAATTTTATTTGAGCAAATGGTTCGTTTATGAAAATGTGGCTTTGATTTAAGTGTACACTTTTTGACTTCCTCCCAGTCCTCTTCATCTACCTGAAATAAGACTTGCTTGGAAAGACTTTTCATTTAATACCCCATATGGCTGTATTCGGTGAGAACAATTTTGACATTTCCTTATGAGAATTCAACGTAAATTAGCGTCATTCATTGCATGCTTTGGAATTCACAGTTCCAATATCGCCACCAAACTGCGTGTTTATAGAATGGTTTTCGATTAAAGTGCGTTTGACAGACAGACAATGAATCCATTTTATTGGGGGTTTTGTTTTAGGCAAGGCCCTTAAATATGGGACAATTGCGCTTCTCTTATCTCATTTCACCATCCCTTATCATTTGTCAAACGAATCAAATCTAGTCAAATTGGATATTAGCATATTGAATATTTTATACTTGAAATATTTTTGAAGTGAATTTAGGGGACAGTTGTATAGCTTGTCAAGCTTGTGCTATTATTACATTGTCATCATATAAGCCAAATAATAAGTGTCATGAGCGTCAACTTTTGAATACATTGTCCTACGCTTAAAAAAGCAAGGATCGACATATATAGCAGATTCCTGCGATTTTTTTAATTCGATGAAAGTCCCTCATTAGTAAAATTCTGACTAAAGGTTATTCAAATCACCTACTCAATATGCCTACAGAATTATATAGATTAAGATGGATTAAGTCGGCCATTTATAGCTGAATGTGTTGTTTTATGTCATTTGCATTTTAATGAACAGGCAAACAAAACCAATAATTTTATGTGATTAAAAATTTTGTCGGGATGCCTATATACATCTATATCGATATAGATAAGGGTGTTTAACCTTATGTATTTGGATGTTAAGGTTATTCAGTATTGAACTGGTAATATCGGTGTGACATTGACTGATTGTATCATTGTTTCATTTTATTTATTTAATTATATCTTCTTCAAGGAATTATAATAGTCTCATAACAGTCTATCACTATTGCATAGGATAATAGTAGTCTGTCACTGCATTGTTACAAGAGTAACAAACGCAGATACCAAGCTGTATTCAGGGCCAAATCTTACGAACCGAGAGCAATTTCATGAGGACTTCTGAACCATTTTGCTGAATCTGTTCCTTTAGCTACCTTTGTAAATATAATACACAAATGCAAATGTAAAGGCAATTTTGATATCAAAGGCATACATTCTCGTGTATCTTCCTCCCAGAGCCAATCAAGCAACGTTAGGTCGCTTCTCTGTATTTATAAAACGAAAGATAGTCTGGAAAAGTTTGCATCGGTATAAATATTTTATCTGATAGGAATGGCAAAAGAGCGTGCGTAAGATATATCACAAAACAAAATTGATTCCCGTCGTCGTCTTCGGAACTTTCCTAAACCGATAGAAGCCTTGAATAATTAAATTCCATTTCTAAGTAAAGTGTAGGTTGTTTTCTTTTATTCTTTCCAATAGGAAAAGAAGAAAAAGACGAAATTATCTCAAAGTAACAGAAAGTTTGCATATCTTTTGAAATTCGGGTGAAATAGCGGAATGTTCATGTATATTTTATGAGATTGTTCTATTAACCTGAAGATTCATTTCAAGCTGAAAGATTCACTTTAATCATTTTCATGTTGAGCTCTTTAGGTTTTGCGTCAGTTTGGGATAAATGCAAACAGAGGAAGGAATTTAGTCAGAAGAATATAAGAGCTTCGTTCCGAATTATTGCTTGTAAGCGTTTTCTACTTGGGAAATAATGTTAATTTCTCGAAATATCCGGGCCTTGCTCAAGTTCTCCATTTACTCATACATGTATTTCTAATTCACATGCTCGAATATTGTTGAGAAGAGGTCACTGAGATTATCTTCAATGTATGCTAATTCGAGAAAAGCTCCAGATGCTTTGAAATGTATCTCCTAATTAGTGACCTTATACAGTAATATCAGCTACCGTTTAGAAAAGAAACTGAAAAGAAATCTGAATAACTTGTTCGTTTTATAATTACCGAGGATCCATTTGGCTAAATGATTGATATTTCATGTCATTCCCACTGTAACCCCAGACCCACTTGTTTTTGTTCCACTCGTACGACCCGCCAATCCAAATCTCATCTCGATCTGAAATCAAATGCATTCAGTGAAATGCTCGTTCAACCTGAGCTGAAAACAGAGTGATGCAGCAGACTTCTGCTACTGATTAGAGTGGTCGTCGGAATGCACTCACTTTCATCTGCAGCAATCAGATACTTTCTCAGTTGTCTGTCTGTGATTTTTCCCGGTTCCGCCAGCTTGCTGTTCTTGTCCTTGCACTCGAAATGCGCGTCGAGCCAGTTGAGCTTTTCGCGTGAAATGAAGTAGCAGAGGGAGCCGATTCTGTAAAAATTAGGCGGGCACAATCCGTACATTCGTTTAGTCCGAACATGATTCGAATATACTCCGCCAACAGCTACAACGAGTAATTGAATAAATATTAATGTAGGCCACGTCTCTCATAAATAACTTAAGTTTCAACTTACCAAGAGCGATAATTAAAACTATTATGGACAGGTGCATTTTGCACTGTAGTTGTTTCACCCGAAACCCAGCTGAATCTAGATGAATAGCGAAAAACGTTCTTAGTGGAAGTATCCCCCAGATCTGAATGTCCTAATTTTGAAGATGTAAATATTTAGCAGGCCGCTCACATTGTTTATTCAATTCGATTCCAGAGCAACTGTAACGAAAGTTAAAGTGAACTATTTAGATCGGAATATACTATCACGCACAAGTCGCAAAGATTTGCACGCAAAATACACAATATTGTAAAGCATTGGTTATGCCGGTTGGATGCGAGTGGTGTCACTACGATTAATTGCAGTTGGATATGAAAATGAGGTTGCATAGTTTGGTGTTTATTTACTCGTTGATTCTGGTTGAAACGTTGTTGGTGGGATGAAGGAGACGACTCTGTACATGATTTGAGAAATAGATCAACCGACGTAGAAATGCCAATCATAATGTTCAGTTGGAAAATCTAAAAGAGAAGTAATATCTTTCCACCGCTTCTGCATTCATAATCCTGTTACGTTTAAACGCACTCAGTCTTTGTCACATGATTAAGGCACTATCGTTGATAAAAGGCTACCGTAATTCACCCCTTTGATAGTTTCAATCGAAAGGCATTAAAAGTTGTTTTTAAAATCTCTCGGATTTACGGGGAGAATTTCGCGATTGCTTCTGCAAGTATTCAGGATATTTCCCTTTTTCTTCCAAATGCATGTTCCTTTATCAACCAGACCAGCCTGCTCTGAATCTAGTTTGTTCTGATATGTCATAAGTAGCGCGTAAACTACACATTGCAGCAATAGCAATTGTGTAAAGTTATTTGAAAAGTAACACTTTATACTTGATTTAAAACCTAGAAAGCCACTACAGTAAGGATTAAGATTTAAAATTCGTTTGCATTCGGAGATGTAGGAGAAGTTTCAGTATATTTTAGCAAAATTATTAGGATATGCAAAATTTTTTGTTATGTTCTTTGGCATTCTTCCAACGTACTACAAGTAATGAAATATCCCTTTAATACTACCCAGCAGTTTTATACATGGTTGCTAGTTATCCCTGAATGGGGTATAGCACATCAAGCACGCCTTCGCGATATGGTTCATGGTTTGTTGAAAGATGTTTCAGCCGACTCCAGGATTTACCGAGAAGCTTGCACACTCTCTCTATCGTTCCGCGTCATATGTCTCTGGGGCGATACACTCTTCGATCATCTTCGAATACTGGGATTCATTGCATGGGTAAGCCAGAAAGCCACTTCCGCCTTCTCATCAACACGCCCAAGGCCTATACGCTGACTAAGTTATTCGTTCGAAATTTTATCAGGTGAGAGTACCTAGATGAACGAAGTCATGTCATGTAGTGGAGGCCTCTAACCCAGAATAGCCGATTATTGGCGTCGCAGGACAGATGGGGAGGAGTGTGCTTTGAAGTGACATGAAAAACATTGTCAAAAGCCGACAGTGCTGGTATATAGGGATAGCAGAGGCAATGTTCACATATTCCCGATCGTTTGCTTTTGAATTCACGTGTCAGGACACAGGGAGAGATTTGAGAAAGTAAGTATAGGCAAATGTGATGCGACTGAATAGCTGAAATAATCACTCCCATTAGAAAAATTCTAGCAGCTCGCTATTGTTACGATCTACCATTGTTTCTTGCGAGAAAGTCATTATGGATAAATACTCGATTAAATTGCTAGAACCGGAAGTCTCCCTGAACGTGGAACAGAAAAATGGTTCCCTTAGCCGCGTCGATGAATTTCATTTCATTCCATCGATCTTAGTCGAGGGCAGAACAATAGTTTAAAATTCATAGGAGGAGGCTGCTTCGATTAGGAAGATACTTGCTTTAGTGTACATTCTGTCTATCCGTTTTGCAGTTCTCTAATCTGCGTCTGGGTTTCCATAAATCTTTTCTCTGTCCTATGAAACCTAGGACCTAGTGGTTTCCACTCCCAGTTTCTTAGGACTTGCTTCATCGCTAACAGTGTCCCATTTTGTAGTTGTTTTTCCATTGACTAAGCACGCTCATAACGTACACAACTTCCGGCCGTGTGGGTTGAGGGAGATATATAAAGCATTTAACTTACGAGTGATACATTTGAACTTACGAGTGCTTTCACAATGGGAGTAGTCGAAAAACCAAAAATCAGCGCGCAATACCGAGTTTTATTCTAGTTTCTTTTGAAACCATAACCTCAAAAGCAAAAAGGGGACCTGTAGAAAATGCGATATTTAGGTGTAGCAGGTTTCGCAGATTTCTCATGTAAGAATGTTAGGGGTACATGACAGTTTCATTTGTGTATAGCTCATGAAATATACACATTAACTATGCCACACTATTTACTTTAATGTGATTATGACATTCTACATATGATGTCTTAGGGGATAACTTTGATCTACTACAACTTCATTAATACTTTTAGGATTTCCAGCAATATTTCCATATTAGGGCCTACATTATAGCAAAGATGACTGATTTTCCAATCAGTTTATAAAATAAAGTTCTATAATATTATTAACTTTCTTAAAGCAGATGTCGGAATGTCGAATAATTTGAGGCCTAGGTGCTATATTTCACGTACTTCATTTACACCGGAATAGCTCGTAATGTACACGCCCAACAGTTAAACTGAATACACCATCTACGTAACGGCAAGCGGCAACATTATTAGGTCAACTCTGAACGTGGAAGGACTTGAGATGAGAATTTGAGAAATTTTTGTGTGTGAGCATTTACCAAAAACGTTCATTAGTGATAAAGATGCCCATGAAAATTCTCGATCATAGCTTAAATAAGCATGAAATCTTCGCTCATAGCCTAAACAAAAATATCTAACCTGTTGGCTGAAATATGTTTCGTTCGATCAACCGTCGCCAGAAAAGTCAGAACTGACAGACAATTGCATTCCATCCACGTAATGGCCGCCGGTCAAATGCGGACTATTCAGACGTAACTTACAGGCAAAATTGTGTTTAGAGGTATCACTATTTCGGTTGGGTACTTTTTGAAAATAGGATCTTGAATTAAGTGTGCATTCTGCCCCCACTCCACCTCTTTACAAGTGGGGTCAAAGCTGATTCCATAAGTACTAACCAACTATGATTTGGTCTTTATATATACAAATACTAAGGGTTTGTCAGAAAATAGTGTACCAGGAGGTTAAAAAATATGCAAAAATAGTACAATCACAATCACAAATTGAAGAAAGGCCGCTAAATTATTTTCCATGATTAAATATGAACAGTTGAGAATTAGATTTTTTTGTCCGAAAATAGCAGCTCAGCTTCACTGGCGTGAAATTATTACCTTTTTGACTACCAGATGTAAGCTGTCAAGAATATTTTAGTCCGAAAGAAAACCTTTTACTCGTTGTCTGTGTTATACGTATATCTTCCACTATTTTAATAGAATTACGAATCAATTTACAACCTTATCATAGTCTCGAGGTAACGATGTTAATACTAAGAAAGCATTAAACGATTTTAAGCGCCCCAACTTGTAGCTCATTCAAGCGTTTACATCGAAGAAAGGAATTTTCTAACAAACTAAATTTAGTGTAGAAGTTCAGTAAGACCATTTTGATACACTTTAATACTTTCCTTTGATTAAATCCATCCTATGTCTTGTTTCTAAATATATTCATAAGGCTGCCCATGGAGGGTTGCTTGAGCTATTCCAGTTGGTTCCACATTGAACTTCTCGCTAGAATAAACTGGTAAAGTCAAAGTAGTTGAGCCTATCTATTCCCATATATAATCTATTTCCATATATAATGGATACAAAAAGGGACGTAGAGTTGTGAACGAAGAACCTCTTCTCCTATACCAGTTGCAGTAGGGGATTTTCACTTATGAAAGGCAGTGTGTACTAAACCTCCCAAGTAAATTATGTTTTCTTATGAGTAAAAAAGTCAAATAAATTTATTTGAGGGTGTATGTATAACGGTCGAAGGAACGGTTCATGTTACTGCTTGCAATGACTACAGTATTCCACTCAACCATAAGGATATGGCATTAACTTATGGCTAAGAGACAACAGTTGTATATAATGTATATTCGTGTGCACTTTGGAATAACTTCCCTAACTATCAATAAAACTTGGATGGAAAAGACTATGTATATTGACCGGCGATTAAATTTAATTAAGTGGTGAGTAATTATACATAGAGTACATAAGGCGTTGTTATTTTTATCACCTTCCCTTGGCTCTTGTTTGCATATGTATTGAATGAAGTGGGCTGAATCCAGAAGTGGCGATAAAGACAGACAATGTCTAGAATGTGTTATTATTGATTAATACGTGCTTGATCTTCTTTAATGACATTTTGCTCGTCTAGATGTACATATCATAGATAGCACTTCACGCTATGCTAACTAAGGTGACATGAAATCTTGTGTTCAAACCCTTTAAGTAAGCAGGCTGCAAGCATGCTTGTCAACAAAATCGACATTAGCATTAATACTTTACGTACTTTACGCGTTCATGTGTATGTGCAATAGATATTACGCTCCGGCAGGCACTCGGGGGGCAATCTACTTGTTTGTACACATGATTTGCCATGGCGTTAGCTTGGGTAGATTCATCTTTTTCGCATCATTTTCTTTCGAGAGAAAATTAACTACCGCACGAATGTAACTTGAGCTCCCTCATCTAACGGCAAGTTGACGTGAAAGATATCCATCTGAATTTGCCATGTTACTAATGGTGTTGTTGGTGCCCTACCTTTACTCGTTTTCTGCATTCAGAGAGAGATTCGTATGAATATGATGTCATATGCCTTGTATCTATTTCCATGGGCTACACGGTGGTGCACGAAGTAAAGTGTTTTTTAAAGGTGAACTCGCAGCTGTTAGAATCGGGATATCCTGGGGGTTCCTTATGAGATATTTTTTGTAATATGGAATTTTCACATTCTTTGTTTCCATTTAATTAAATTATAACAGGAACACAATTCACCAGTGGTTGAAACATATTACTTTTTGCTGTGAGTGCAAAATTATATATCATCCATATACATGTGTACTATATATAGGCAACTTGCATTTCCTTAAAGAAATCAAAAAGGAAAACTTACTTAAAGACACAAGAAAAGGTTGAAAATTTCAGAAAATAAAAAAAAAATAAATAGAAGAACAAGAGAGGTAGGAAATAAAGTTCATCATACAGCGTTGTGAAAATATATCTTTTACATACATCTTTCCATTTTTCTTGGAATGAGTAGACAAAATTTATGATTGGGTTTGTTCTGAAACATTGCCTACCTACGCTAACGCAGGAAACATCTTTTTTGCTCTGTTTTATATTATACATGTCTTCTAATTTGAAATAATATTGTTGGTAAACTTGGAATTAGGTTGTTTAATATGGTGCTTGCCGTTTAATTCTTTGATACTTTTCTTTAGTTCGCTTATATTAACAATTTTTGATATCTTTAAGCTTAAACGGTCCAGATATTTCCTATATGGAGTTTAAGTTAGGAAGTAGGGCTGATCAATCCAAAAGACTATTGCCATGTTGAAATCAGATTTTAGTAGCACCTACTTTGTGGATAGTCCCTTTTTTGCTCTAATTCACTTTTCTCTTTGAGGTCAGCGGACTAATAAGCAAAGCCTAAGTCCAAGCACCCATGCTTGGGAAGAGCACTACAGGTGTGTTTGATCAAATCCAATGCATTAGGAGCTGCAGCCATTCGAACCACGTGTGTATGTGGTGAGGGAGAAGCTACAGTTTCTGAGCACTCAGGCCGTGTTGGCCCATTGTACTCGCCACCCTCGTCTAACGGCATATTCCAGATTCGTTAACGTATCACAGGAGTTCTGTTAGTGGATGCGATGCTACCCCTCGCAACTGGAGAACACCGGCATCAAAGATCTGATGCCTGATGCGTCCATAGGCGGAGCATTCACATAGGAAATGCTCCGTCGATTCCACTTCCTCATTACAGGAGGTATCATCTTGAGTAATTCCTATTCTGAACATATGCCCTAGTGAGTTATGGCCTGTTGGAATGCCCACAATACACCTGAAAGTCCTCCTACTTTTCGACAGAATAAACTTTGCGGTACGCATGTTCGGTTCTGGCAGGAAAAGTTTGGTGTGTCGAGCAGCATATAGGCTCTGCCACCTGTCATTGTGGGAAGCTTGTTCCCAGTTTTTGAAATCAAACTTAGCCGATGCTACTGGTACTCCAATTGTTGGTTCCGGTCCCGGTCTAGGGGAGATTGACCCCTCTTTCGCTAAAGCATCCGAGATTTCATTTTCCTCTGCTTCAGGGTAACATCATATATTCTACCAAACAGATGTATGGGATCACGAGAATCGGAAAGCATTGTAAGAACTGGATTCAGTCGTCCGAGTAACTCTTCCAATGCCTCGTGCCCCCACATCCGTTGTTTCCTCATAAATCTAATCGAATTAGTCTATGAGCTGCTCTCATTGCAGTAATAACAATAAAAATCGTTGGCGCAACAATCCATATTGGATCAGGGCCTTGAAGTGTGTTAGACCACTTCATTCAAGACAGTAACGGTACACTACAGTATACTATAGGAGGCAATGTGGTCAGCATTGCGCTCGCCCGAGATTATTACCCCGATTTGACTCAGGTACTCATTCACAGCTGAGTCGACTGGTGTCCGGCGTCAAATTACGATACAAAATCCTACTGCCACCAGTGAGATTTGAACCGCGACCTTCCGTATGACAGTCTTGTGCTCTAACCACAGCTATCTGGACACTCTCATTGCAGTGCTTTGAATAAATATATCCAGGGGCTGCAAATTGAGTAGTGCATTCAGAGCTGCGCCGGATGTCACCAGTGATACCCATACACACAGTTCTTTGCGGTGCGGCTAGTTTACGGTGAAAAACTTTTTGTCTCACTTTAACCCACCACACTACGGATGCATATACGAACATCGGCCTAATGATGGTAACGTATATCCACATTACCACATGAGGCCTCAGTCCCCATGTCGAGGGAAACGTCCGTCTGCACAACCCATACACTGTGAGAGCTCCTTTCATCTTTACCCCTACATGTTTGTTCCAAAGAAGTGTTTTAGAGTGACTTCCAAATATTTCACTTCTTCTGAGAGTTAAAGAGTAGTACCCCTCATCTCAGGGAGGCAAAGTCCATCCAGTTTTCTCCTTTTTGTGAATAACACCATTGTGGTTTTATTTGGATTAACTGACTTAGACCATGTCTAAGGCACCAACTGTCTATCAAATCAAAGGCACGTTGTATATTCCTACACAACGTTACAAGATCCCGAACAACAGCAAGCACAGCTACGTCATCACCATAAACTGGACGCGTATATTGGCAAATTTTGCAGTTCGCATAGTATTTCGTCGATCAGCGTATTCCACAGCCCTTCGTTTCTTCTGCAGTCAGATAGCGATCGACACCTACCTCAGCGCACAGCAATCTCTGCGTTAGCATAGCATGGATCCACTTATTAAAGTGTCATCAACACCATGCGCTCTGGCGGCATCACAAAGTTTCTGAAAAGGCGCACAGTCAAAAGCCCCTTCAATGTCCACGAACGCTCCCCTCGCGTACTCACCATTCAAAGTTGCATCCTCTATCTTTGTGACCAAAGAATGAAGAGCAGACTCACAGGACTTTTCAGACTGGTAAGCATGTTGATTTTCATTAAGTGGGTGCGACCTAAGTGCGTTTCCACGAATGTGACGCTCCACCGGTCTCTCCAAACCTTTCAGTAAGAATGAAGTCAAGCTGATCTGTCTGAAGTTCTTTCGATTAGGATAGTCATCTTTCCTAAGTTTCAGTATGAAGACTACCTTAACCTTTTGCCAAGAGGAAGGCACATAGCCCAGAGCAAGACATCCTCGATAAATATTTCGTAGAGGTTGCTCTAAGTGCTCCATACCCTCCTTTAGCATAGCCGGATAGATGCCATCCATCCCAGGTGCTTTGAAATATTCAAAGGACAGTATGGCAACTCTCACCTTTTCATTGGTAACTAGTGCTTTCGCAGTGTTCCAGTTCCCCTTGCAGCACTTGCGTGTTGAAGGGGTTGCAAGAACCGTCTCCCCCTGCCACTTCTCTCACCCGTTCTCCCGGGTGGTGTACTTCCAGGAGGGTATGTACTGAATCCAGTCCCGGTTCCACCAAGGAATCGTTTTACCGCTTTGACCCCGGGAAATAGGACTAGCCTCCTCATAGCACTCTAAAAGCGTGCAGTTCAGATTTTCTAAATCATTTTCCACCGCCAAAGGGGTCCTTAGTCGCCAAGGGAACTGTATTTTATTGCCAAGAAGTTCACTGAACTTTGTCCAATCCGTTTTCCTAGGATTCCGTCTTTGTACTGCAGACTGTTCGCTGGGAAAAAGAGATACCATATCCTCATTTTTCAAAGTGAACTAAAATTTCTTCACACTTTGTGTCGTGTATTCCCTATTTTTCACCGAGTGTTTGACTCATGCGCCCAATATATTTTTGCGATCATATAGGGAAATTACTGACTACTATGATATATCTGAGCTAATTTAGTGGTGTGTAAACCATTCGTAAGCTCAGGATTCTAGCTCAGACGACTCAGTGACCTTGAGCGACAGGATATTCACTATGATGGATTTGCAAACAGTTTAGGAGATTCTCTACTTTTTATTGAAGGGATGTAAAAACTTTTTACAAACAACTGTGAGGTGTCAAATGAAAGATTTCGACTATTATCCTTCTAAGCAGATATTACAATAGTTCTGACGTTATTTGCAAGGAAAGGTCTGGACAGAGGGATGTTAAGGGCACGCTTATATCAAGGGCCCATTCTTCAAAATCTCCAAACTAAAATCTGGTAACATTCCGAAAACTGCTAAAATAAAGTTAGCGACAGCTTAATATTAATATTTTTCTTAAATTATAAAATTTTGTAATAATATATAATATAGAGCACAAAAAATGGGAAGTTTATTAAAAATCCTAGTATCATTAAAAAAACTAGAGTAGACCGAAAACTGGCTACATAGATTTACACTGTTACTGTGAATTATTAATCTAATTTATTAGAAAATTTCATTTTTTACAACCCCAATATTTACGTATACCAACTCCAATTGGAATTTACATAAGCTTATTTATCTATCGCTACAAAAGCTAACGACCAAAAGAACTAACGTGCCTCACTATTGATCGTGACTAGGGCTGTAAAAGAAGTAGATGATTGTACTAGAGCGCTCATAGCAACTCAAAAACCAGTTCTAAGAAACAGGAGCAGAGTGAGCCGAAACTTTACCGCTGATGGCCTCGACTTCGGTGGCACGTCAAATGTCCGTTAAAATGCTCATAAAACTTTACCTTCGGCAAGTTTTTTTTCACCTTGACTTTGTTAAAGTTAACATAGAATGTTTATGTCGCCCATTGAGTGAGCATTTCTTAGAATAATATCCTATCGTTCATCGCTTACATAGCTTTAAAAAGCAAACATAAAGAAAAGATACAAAGCAATTCGTCCAGAGCAAATTATGTTGGCGACTGGGGCATATCTACCTACCACACCACACATATATGTATGTACTGTTGACAAATATTTAAATTTTCAGTTACACATTTTGGGACCTTTTTTAGCATTTTTGTTTGCTATGAAAACATTCGCTAATTATTAACTTCGGGCCGCTCGGAAATAAATAGTTACAAACGTTGTAATTGTCTATGAACATGGGATGTTATGTTGCAAGACTTAATTTTGTTGTTCTTTATGGAGGGATTACAATTATAGCAATATTATGTTTTATTCGTATCAGTGGTGTAGAAGAAGTTTTTAAACAAACATAAATGCATATGACGTTTAGTCTTGTCTGTGCGTTGGATTGGATATAAGATTTTCTCCTTGAATTTTATTTCGGATATGATGAATAGCGGTTAAAACGGAGCACACATCATACCCAATATATAAGAAATGTAAATGTATTGCTTAACTAATCAATTTTTTCTTCTTATGGTCTTATCGCCGACGAAATCTTTTCAGTAGTTCAGACAATACTTTTATATTCACAAGCTCTACTGGCTCCGCATCACAATCAGAATCTCTCATCATTAATTGCTATCTTTTCCATCATTTTCAAAAGTCAGTTAGAGCCCCACATAAAATACTTAAAATTTCAGTCAAGTTCAAGTTCACGACCACAAATTCAGCCATCTTATGCCTCGAACCTGTTGATACATCAGATTTGCATACGAAAAAATTACACGAATATTTTATGTACATAACATATTGCTTTGGATAATATTCATACATTATGGCCCCTACGGCTTTCCAAACAATAGACTTGAAAAATTCGGCATTTAGAGCCATATTCACTTCGTATTCGCAGTGAATATGGCTCTAAATGCAGAATTTTAATAATGAATTTCAATTCACTTCTGCATAATATAATAAATTTATAATTTTGTGGATTTTTTTCTACAATAAAATACGCATATCAGTGAACAGAATCTGCAAATGTTAAAGTTATTCGAAATTTCTTGCTTAATCTATTTTTTTTCTAATTGGATTCGAATACGTTTGAATTAAGTCAAGAGGAAAAATTAATTCAGTTTCGTCTGCCAAGGTCATTTGGTTTAGGCGGACTTAAAATTTTTAGAAAAGAGCGTGTTATGGTGCTAACTTTACTGATTTAATGACAGAAACAAAATCCATAAATGAATCAAAATTAACATTTCCTAGTCAATTCTATTTTTTGTTTGGAGGTAACTATCGAGATTAATTTATTTTTCTTGTTTTTCTGCATTTCTATTTTAATAGTAGTTTATTTACATAAGACTCTGCATATATAATATATAGACTTATATTTCTACAGAGACGTCCACATGTTTTATATGTGAAGAGATTTTCTATTGAGAAGTGACACAAAACGCTTATTCTTTAGTAGTTTTTTCCTCTTATGATTTCCCTGGGTTCTAAAATTTGAGTTAAATTAAGGATCAAAATGTGCTCGCTTTAAGTGAGTTAGGACTCTTTTTAGGAAATTACCCAGCCCAAGAAAGCAAAAATCCATCCAGATCCACGGTGATGAGCTTGCATGAAATCTAGGCCTTCAAATACATCCAATTCCTTTCTAGTTCGGCGCGATGGTTGAGTTAATTGAGCGTCAACCTGGCCATCTGGTTGCCTCGGGTTCTAATTGCGGTTGGCCAGGAATGTCTGTGTTCTTGCTGCTGTAGGTTTATCATTTGCACAGCATCAAGTGTGATGATAAATGTTAATAAAATAAAGAAACAAATAACAATGAGAATTGAAAGGACAACAAAAAATCATTTCAATAATGAATTGGCTTGCCGCTCTTGGTGTTTCCCAATTTTTTCCCAAGCATCCTTGATTGCCTTTTTCACTTTTTCAGTCATTGTTGACTTGACATCGTCATAAATTCCTAAAATATGATTGACTGATACCCTTCGAATTTGATTCGGGTATCGAAAAAAGAAAGTGCCGAAAATGCTATGTAAATCATCACAGATTCTCCACCAAAATAATGAGATTGTTTTCATACGAATAACTGGCAAATCCATTTGAGCCTTCAATACGAAGTTTTTTTCATCGGACAAGGTACTCTAATAATAAAAAAATTAAAATACAAATGGTGAACACCGGGAAATGTTTACCTTATTTCATCCATTCTACCGCATCCAAGTCTAACGACAGTTCATAAATGTCGCCCTAATGGCAATATTCCGCCTTCAAAATCATTGTTATACAATTGTAACTTTCCGGAAGTTCATGGATAATATTATACTTGGGGAATATTTTCACGAAATTTGGAAGCGAAATTCAAAAAATTGTAATAGTTACAGCATTATGAGCACCGAACTTGAATCATGACGAAGGTTTGGAAACTCCTTGAATGTCCTCCAAATTTTAACATGCTCAACGTGAGTTTAAATTCTACGGCATCCCTTTATTGAGATTTGACGTTGAATTTTCAAAATTATCCGTCCTTCGCCACAACAAAGGACTTACAATTGAGAGGAGATTTTGTACGATGTGACTATTTGCATCAGCCGAAGATCTCGCAAATAATTTAAAGGGTCCTATTTCATCAATCATGAAAATCTGACCTTGCAGGTACACATTTCACCAAAACACAATCGAGAAAACACACTAAAAGCACATCAACTAATGACAGAAAAAGCTAAAAGTTTCGCGTTTATTCACGGCGCGTTTTGAACCAGGCTGACAACTCATCCATGTAAAAACTACTCCATGTCAAGAAACCTGGAACATTTGCCTCACATTGGACCAATAAACGACGACGACCAAGCAAACGTCTAACGGACTATTCTTTCGGATCCTGGAATGTACGCTCTCTGAACAAACCAGGGACCATTAAGGCCTTCCTTGAATAGATCGAGATTTTCATATTGAGCATGATTGTAGTCCAGGAAACAACTTGAATTGGTAGCGAGATAAGCGATATGAATTCGCACACAATTTTCAAAAGTGACAAACCATTGGATCACAAGGAGTTTGAAGTTGCATTTATAGTGAGCCAAAAGTTCAAGCCGCACGCCTCTGATTTCAAACCCATCAACGAAAGGTTTTGTGCGATTCGCATCAGGACTTGTTTTTTCAACCTTTGGCTCATCAACATGCACGCCTCGAGTGAACTGTTTGACTCACTTCCAACAAACGATGTCAAAATAATGGTGGGGGATTCTAATTCGAAAATCGGAAAGCTGGCTGGTTCGGGGAACCACTGGAGGACACAACCTCTATGAGGAATGCAATCATAACGATCAACGATTAATTGACTTGACCAAGAGTTGAAATCTTACTGTAAGTTCCACATGCTTCCAGGTGCATTCAGAAACAGACCGGGAAATAAGCAGACGCATCTACCGTCAACCAAATTAACCACGTCGGCAACATATCAGTGCACCAATCAGGAATCAACCCTACCAAAACCTTCGCGGCTGATAGACTTTTGAGCGATGCCACGGCGCAGGCATATACAATCGCCCTGGAGTAAAAACTATCACCTAAGCTACACATCCTCAGCAACACAGATGTACACGGGTTCTGGACAGAACTTAAAGGCACCATGAAGCAAGATTTAGAGAAGGTCATGGGACACAAATCCCGACCAGCGCGTACTGACTGGTTTGACTATGAATGCTGAATATAACTGGATAACTGGATGGAAAGAACGAAACCTACAGACATTATATCTAAAAAACAGAAATATTTTAACAAGAAGTTGCTGAGCATTAATGAAAACCTAGCTAATAGAAACACCAGACAAGCATATACAGTAGTGAGTACAGATAACAACGGTTACTAACTCAGGACTAGCCTTTGCAAGGACAAAGATGGAAACATCATCAGCGATGCCAAAAGCATCAACAAACGCTGAGCGTCCTGAGTTCGACACCTGGCGTCATACAAGTAGCTCAAATCGATGGCGGTATTAGTGATTCTGACTCCACTATCCATCCTCCGGCAGCAGAAGAAGTTTATTTTGTCGTGTAGTCACTATAATCAAACAAGGCGCTGGCCCGGACAAAATTCCAGTCAAGCTGTTAAAATCCGGTGGAATGGGTCTACTAAATGCGATACGCTAACTATTGCTGCGAATCTGGGAGGATGATCCGAGACGACTGGCGCAGGAGCATCACCTATCCACTCCACAAAAAGGGAGATAGATTGCAGCAACTTGTGGGCTCCGAAGATTGGAGGACGCGGCCACGTGTTCGAGATAATTGAAGGACAACGGTCCAGGCGGCCAGGGCCCGACACCGGGCTTTAGTGCCACGATGATGATCATGATTACGCATATTCAAAAGCCAACTCCCAAAGGTGTGTCCGGATTACTCAGTGGTTAGGGTGTTAGGCTGTCGTAGCGGAAGGCCACGGTTCAAATTTCACTGATGGCAGAGGGATTTGTATCGTGACTGGATGGTAGATACCTCCTACACTGTACTGTAGTGCCCAAAAGATTAAAATCAACTTTGTTGCATATTGGACGGACTTGATCAAACAAAAGGATAGAAAGTTACAAGTTTAGCTTTCCTTTCCTGCAGAAAAGAAAGTACTATACATGTTTGAGGGTGCTAAGCCTTGGAACTGGACGCGCATGACCTCAGCTCAGCCATTATACACGCCTAATTCTGCCTTCAGATACCTATTGTGCGTTGAGACTTTTATGCAGTGTCAGAGAACTCAATCAATTTTGGGAATATTATTTCCTTTATTTCATTTCCTAGGTGGAGAACAAGAATTCACATTTATCTAGTTTCCCAACTTGACCGGAGAAAATTTCTGCATGAAATAGATAAAGATTGAACGTTGTGTTTCATAACTAAATGAAAATCTCAATTTCCAGCTCAATTGAAGCCCTTCATGTTAGAACAATTAGAATAACATCGCCCACATCACAGCACTGATTGCAATATCGACATCCATTACGGTGATCATCTAACCACAAGCCATGAAATTGATATTATGCTTCGGTCATTTCAATCCATCTTAATACTTCTAGGTCTCAATATGTACGGTACATCGATGCTTGTGGAAATGTTTTAAGTTTTCCATTACAGACCATTTAATTTCAGAGATGACAAACACATCCACGAGGAAGTGGTGAACAGATGAATGGCTGAAGGTATTATATTGTATGGAATCAATTTATGAGCAAGTATCTGCATGAATGCCACCCAGTTATTTCTCAAGAGCGACACAATGTCAAAGCAAGCTGGCATTAGGAAGCGCACATACATAAGTACGTATAGTAGCGCAAATAGGGGAGGAATTGCTTCACAATAGTGAATTTTTATCTCTTGATTGCACCTCTAGAAATAACAATGCAAATATTGGTTTTGCTTGAACTTCCATTGTGTGCTCGCGTAGATGCGCCGGATGAAAGTAGTGGCATTTTCTGAGCGATATGCGTTAGGGTAGGGGTTTTCTGAGTTTTGTAGAATGACAAGTATCGATATTGTGCCCAAGTATCGAATTAGAGAATTCAAACGAACTTTTCGATTCTTGAGAACCTTGGAAGTTCTAAAAAAGCCTGAAGAAGGAGAGCTACTGTCTCGAACGACACAAATGAATTATCTCGCGCTTCGAGCCATGATCTGAGTCCTGAATGATTGTATGAATCTATGTATGAGAGAAAAAAAAACTTTAAGCTGCTATTAACTCTCTATATTGCGAAAAGAGAGTTAATATTGCGAAAACGAAGGCGAATCGTTCAAGAAGATTAACTTCTCCTGCAAAAACACTACATGCTTGCATTCGCATTCCTTTAAGTGCAAGCGCCCTAATATCTGAGAAACTTGCAACCTGATTGCGATATCCTTAAGTCTGATATTATTCCGGCGTTTCATCAAGGTAGTAGTGGAGCGACGAAAGAATTATATGTTTGTTTCCTGTTCACTTGTTTGTCGAATACAGGGTATCCACTCAGTTTACTTGTTGTTAATGGTATTTTTTCAGGCATTTTATTTTCAATGTGTGCTTCAGTTTTAATGGCATTATATATAATGCTGTGCAAATAATAATCATACAGCAGCGGAGATAAGCACAAAGACGAACGAGCACATCCATAATGACCGCGGTTCGAACCAGGAGTAACGAGATCAAGAGATCAACACTCTACTCGCTCAACCATCACGCCACCAAAGAATTATTAATTAAATTAATTAGAAGGATTATATAATCTCTTAAAATATCCTTTTTTATTTCATTTGAAATTTGATCCCTTCTACGTGCTCTGTGTCTTTTTTAGCTGCTAACTTCAATAAAATTATCAGCAATATTTGGACGGCCAGTTCACATCACTTTGACGGTTTGCATAACCACCACGCACCTCTATACAGACACAAGTTACAGATAAATACGAACACATTTGTGGTTAACAAAAAAACTACATTTCTGCAGAATAGATTTGATGGATAAATATGAGTTAATTTTTTTTAAATCTTTGCTCCTGACATTACTGTGTTAATTATAAACCAACAGAGAATTTGCCCTTATTTGAGTGTGTACTTTCTTAACACGTGACTTTTACAGGTAGGCAAATAAATAAGACCAAACACAATATCATTGGGTCATACTATATTAAGGAAAGCAAAAGATTATTCTGATAGACACCGAGGTCGTTGAAGCGGGATATTTGTAAGCCGAGCTGGAGGTTTTCCTTTCGTTCCGGTAATTGGACCCTTGGAGGAATTTCATAGTGGTTACGCCCAGATCACAGGCAGAGCTACTTACGACCTTAATGTCTGGAGGTGCGTGTTACAACTTAACACTGCTTAATGTCATCTACATTCTCCCTCTCAGGACATAATACGGGTAATAAAGTTATAATGGTGTATATGAAAAGTCTTCTTCTTTTTCTTCAGCCTTTGTCTCGTTCACAAGCGGGGTCGGCTCGTCGTGATCGGCTTCGCCATTTGGCTCTATCGAATGCCTGATCTGGGTGCAATCTCGAGGCTTTTAAATCCCCATCTAGCGTATCAAGCCACTATTGTTTAGGTCTGCCTTTTGGTCATTTACCATCGACTTCGATGTTGAGACCAATCTTGGCAAGTGAATTCTCGTTGGCACGAATTGCGTGACCATACCATCGAAGACGCCTCTCTCGCAACTTTTCCACGATCGGTGCAATCCCATAACGACCGCGGATATCCTCATTTCGGATGTGATCTAAAAGTGTGACGCCACTAGTCCAACGTAGCATCTTCGTCTCCATTACCGCAAGACGCCGTTCATTGTCTTTTATAGTCGGCCAACACTCAGAACCATAGAGAGCAACTGGACGGACGACATTGCGGTAAATTTTAGATTTGAATGGTGTATATGAAAAGTCACAAGTTTTATTATATTAACAATAAAATATGACGATGGCTATTTTTGAAATGGCATCTTTCAACTATTTTATCGTTGTCGAGTTGGTTAAGCGCCGGCTTCTCGATACGTATTCGGAAAATAAAGGAAAATCATTGACAAAAAAGGAAATTAGAATCTGTTTAGTTTTTCGGAAATGTGACTGACAGTTTCGTCGAAGGTAGAAATTTGGTCCCAGTTCCAGTGAATGTGGACTCAAGGCTTACTCAATCCTAAAACAGAATATTATCTGCTTGTTTTACCCTCAGTACATTTATTATTATTATTCATTGAATAATATTGAATATCTGTGGGCTGAGTGATTAATCCTCTTTTTGTCCATCTCTTATTGCCTCTTTATAAAACTTGTTATCTTGTAATTCAAAATATGATTAAGTTTCAGCAAACACTTCTTAAATGGATGGAATTATATTTGCCTGGAGCATTTTTTAGGTCTGTAAGATTTCATCATTATCATCAACGGCGCAACAACCGGTATCCGGTCTAGACCTGCCTTAATAAGGAACTCCAGACATCCCGGTTTTGCGCCGAGGTCCACCAATTCGCTCCATTTTAGGCAGGGTCTGCCTCGTCTTCCTTTTCTACCATAGATGATTTGGAGTAGTTTTTTTTCGCAATTTCTCCCTTTAAATTCCAAATAATAATATTTATTATTGAGAATCTCAAAGTAATTTATGAATAAAATACACGTGACATTTGTGTTTTTAGTCGCTTCGGATGATTTTTACCCTCCACTGTCTACACAGCTGACTGAATTGACTATAAAGCGTTATATTGGTTCCATCTTTCTTCCATCCATTTTATTTTCTTTATTCTCTTAATTGCGCTGAAAGAGCTCGAAACAATGGTCTGAATTAGGAAGTAGAGTTGCGTTGTTGGTCTTGGTCAACTGAGAGCAAAGCTCATCTGCTTCGAGCAGAGTTGGACAAATCTTCACGGTGTAACGCAACTCCAATTTACGATTGACGAAAACTATTTTGTGAACTTTTTCTTTGTTTTCTAGAATAGCTCGGGTGACCAGATCATTTAGCATCATCGGTCTTTGAATGATTGTGTTCAACATGAGCTTGAACTCATGAAAACCTAATTTTTTCATTATTTTAAAAATTGAAGAAGAAAAATCAAAAAAGACTATAAATTGTAAACTAAACGTCAGATTGTCATGAAATTTTGACGCGTATCGCTTGAAGGCTTGTACTTACCAAAACTCATAAAGATTTGAAAAATTGGCGCTTACTTGTCGTCCTAACAGCTTATTGAGTCATCTGTTTTTCAAGACTTATTAGATCAGTGTTTAATGGATTACGATGTTGACGTCTTAGTTAATTGAATTTAACGAAAAATGTTCCGTCAAAGACCGAGAAAATATTTGTTGTTATTCTCATTTAGTTCTGGGCTTTAATTTCTTAATAAGACAGCCTTAAGGGCTGCAGGCGTTCACCCGCTTCCTTTCAATCGCCCGGGGTGAAGTACGTTATGAGGTACATGTGCCTCATCCACATAGAGCTAGGGCCTACTAATTAAAATAGACAAGTGTATAAATGGAAAGAGGCAGAATTGTGCAAATTTTCAAGATTTAAAGCATTTTCTATGCTAATAAAAATTATCTTCAAATGATTTTTCACAACAAATAAAGAAAATTTACTTTTTACTTCGTTTGAGGAAAGTAAATTCCTGTCATACATTTCGAGCCCATTTGGCCTCAAAGTCATAACTTGCATTTTTTTTATGAGGAACAGTTGGCTACTATCATGAGTACATGATAGAATTCCACATCCTGTTTTATGTCTATGGCTCTTACTAATAAAGTGTAGGCGAATGATATAACGTCAGCGAAATTGAGTCCCATAATCGCTTTCTCAGGGTTGCTATGATATTTTCTCTCATATTGAAAGCACTCTCGGCTAATTTACGGGAACCATTCACCGTAAAATTGGCTGAATCCTTGTATTATACGCAACATAATAAGAAGACGATTTAATCATAACGATTATGGCAAGTATCGAATTTGATTACCAACATAAAGCCTGACCACGAAAGCACATCCCTTCTGATTTAACCCTGAGAAGTGGGTGCCATCTCGCCGCCTGGTGATATCGGCGCTATGCAACTTTTGCCCGACAACAATGTCCGGAACATTTCAAATGGCCTCGTTTTCATTTACGGTAATAACGCGTTGACGTCGCCTTTATGTGCGATCTTCTCGAAATCTTAGCAGACCAAAACGCGATAAGTCACTCAGTTACTGAGGAAAACAAAAAGGTAACTAAATGGAGAAGCAGCCATACGAGGGCTCGCCACATACTGCTCGTAAAAGCCTTTTCAGTTGGCGTGCATTGTACATTGTGCACTTAAAATATGATGGTAATTTCCATGGCTGACATCATATTTTTACAACTTTTAATTCAATTGTGGTGCTCTGCAGCAAACATTGCAGTGACTCATGGTGGCTCCGATATGATATCATGGAGAGGTGCGAACAGTGATCAAATGCGAACTTAGTGTTCACTCGCGGAGGATGAACGGCAATGGGTTCAAAACGTTTCTCTTTCACAATTTGCATAGTGAATTAAGGGATTAGAGCGTTTATAGTTAGCTGCGGAAGAAATAACAATACCAACCATCAAATACTATAGAAAAGCAGAAGATGAACGCAAATTATTCAATCCCTTTCGTGAATAGAATATGGAATAGATGCATAACTTGGGAGAATGTAAGTATGCGATGGAGCTAACTACACTGAACTGGTAAGCAGTGAAAAGTTATTGTAACACTATATATGGGGTGAAAACCCAACTTTTTGTTTGACATAATCGGATATTGTAAAGTAAAATTAACACACTCTTCATAGCATCTGAAATTTCACTTGAATGAGTCAACTCGCGGAGCCTGACTCAAGTGAACGTTGATACCGTTCAGTTTGTAATTAATTGACTCGAGTATATAGAATGATGCGTTGAAGCACTGTTTTTGCAGAGTAATTCTCTCTTTTGGATGTAAGTTTTTGCTAAATCCGAAAAACCGCAGCCAGCCTTTGCAATATGTCCACATTCATTATTATCGACTTCTCTTAGAAAAACTCCAGCCTTAATATTCCAAAGAACACGCTCATTTACATAAGTATACTATATTCTCCATATTTATGAACTTCACGAAATGAGAAAGAGCTTTGAATTGAAAATAGACCAGTCTCTAACGCACGTAGAGGGAATCCTCCTGAGTCTGTTGTGCATGTTTCATAGAACCCAATAAGTAAAGGAACTTCCTCTGCATATTTTCCTGGCGGCTGCCCTGTTGGGATTGGATACTTCTGTAACCATTCGATATCACCGTCTATATAATGGGTACGCAACGTACATATGATTCCAGCCCTTACGTCATTTTAGATGTATGGGACCTTATCTCTCTCATGTGCATCTCGAAGAACTGTGCAAGGAATACGTAATGGTCTGATTTACTCTCCAGTGCCAATCATTCATTTCAACAATGATACATATAAGCTTCGCAAAAATACTTTTTTTTATTATCAAAGGAGCGAAGAATGAGTTTGACCCTGGAAGTGTTCTGCGTCTACTCGCCCCGTACTGAGTAAATTTACTCGTATCTAATGGTTTGTACATATAACGTGGAAAATTCAATAAATTTAGGTCATGAGGTAATGTAAACGCATTGGCATATTGCAAATGTGAATTTATTGTATTTGTTGATCTGGACATCTTATCGCGAAACTGATGTATGACCAATGTGGGGAAACCGGTCAATGAAGATATACATTACATGTCAAGAATCGAATGAATAGTTTTCTTATGATTATCAGTTAGACTGTGACTTCGCGATAGCTTGATTTATTGAATTTACATACTCGCCGGCCCGCAACTTAGGAAATGAACAGAATACACGTATGCTATGAGAATATATATAATATGTAGGTTTTGGATATAAATTTGATAAATAAATGAAAACATTGATCTACTGTTCTTTAAATAGTATACATAACTATTAGTTTTAATTACAAGTAACGATATTTCGAGAACCACTTTTCCCTTCTTCAGTGCAGACGATTGGCACTGAGGAAACGAAAAAATGTTTTGCAATATCAGCATTTACAGTAATATTTTAGCGTAAGAAAACGACGTCCATCGATTTGAATGCTAAAAACACCGCAAATTAACTTTGAATAATTAATAAAGGCAATTTCAATTACTATTCGTGTCGTGACTCCATGCACATATTAACTCTGGCACGATAAGGGGATATCCTTTTCGCGGTGAGACTCTAAACTCAGAGCAATTTTAGGCTTGAAACCCCAACAATGGATTTTCCTGATATCTAATCATTTCTCATAATTTACTATAAACTGAACTGGGAAAAGAGGCTGAACAGTATCTTGAAAGGTAAGGATGCCATAGAAACTTTAGTAAATTTAGGTCCGATATACAGCTTATCGTTGGGACTCACCCCAGTCGTTGTTACTGCAGAGGCGTTGAATATTGGCTGACCCTTTGTGGTATAGTTCTCTACTTTGATAACCAGGTGGTGGCGAAGGTAGTACGCGTCCTAATTTTCCACAGAAAACGGGACCACCTTTCGCATGTAGTCCAGATCGTTGTAGGTATGTCTAGTCTAGGTGTAATTCTTCTAAAGTTAAGTAGCTCGTATCAATGAATTTAATCATCAGATATCACGGAATATCTTATCAAGTCCTATGTCAAAAACTTTAAAGCTGCACAAAATATTTAGAATTTAAATACAGCTATGTTGATGGAGTGTAGGTGAAGCCATTGTCGAAAAATCTAGAATTCCCTTTCTCCGAGGAAGGAATTTGTCACTTAAAATGACATCCGGAACACCGAGATATTTTGGTTATATAATAAAGCACAAAGTACTTTCTGAATCTGGGAATGATATTGAGTTCATATTTTCATGAAACAAAGTTACATAATCAACTGTCAAGATATTTCTATATAAGCTCCGGATAAAGTTGATCTTACCTCTGGGCTGGAAAATATTATCCGGAAAAAGTGGCCTCGTGAAACTTTTTTTGCTTTACATAAAACCTTACTAAACTCGTTTTTTTTCAGAAACGGTTACACCTATTGACACGAAATTTGATGTAAAGGCTAGAAGTATGAACCCCCACACATGAAGTGAATTCTATTGTTGTACGCTGAACTTAGGGGGGATCCTCATACAAGAAAGACGGGGAAGAAATTTTTTTTTACAGAATGTGTCGTAATGGGTATCAAATGAAAGGTTTAGATTAGCACTTTTGGAATAAGTTAGTTGTTATTTTTGACATTAATTGTAAAGGGGAGGTGTGCCGAAATCCGGAAAAATATGGTGATATAGGTCTAAAAAAATACTCTCAGTTACGATATCTGCTCAAATAAAGTTAATAATAGTATATTATCATATTTTGGAAATTTACTGCGAAATTCCTTTAAGTTAGGTCCATAAAATCCTCCAGTAATATGAATGTTGAGCCTATTTCAGCTTACAAAAACTGTTCCGCTCGAAACGTCTCACCATAGAGTCAAAGCTCTTACTGTACAAGACTATGATCTTGCCAGTCCTCATGTATTCCTCGGAAACTTGGGCTCTTAGCATCCTCCGAAGAATTTTTGACCCCCGACATGAGGATTGACGATTTCGTAGCCTACACAATGACGAAATCTATGAGTGATACCATGACCGTCCGGTTGTGGATAAAATCCGGCTCAATAGGTTACGGTGGGCGGGTCACTTAATCCGTATGGATGAGGATGATCCCACCCGGAAAGTGTATAAGGGCAATATCTATGGTAGAAAAAGAAGACGAAGCAGACGCTGCCTAAGATGGAGTGATGGCGTAGGCCAGAACGCCAGACAGCTTTTAGGGATATCGAATTGGTGGACCTCGGCGCAAAACCTGGATGTCCCGAGTTTCTTATTAAGGCAGGCCTAGACCGAACACCGGTTGTTGCGCCGTTGATGATGAATATAGATGTTAGGATGTAACACTTTTGTGTATCATAAAGTTGGATGGGGATCCTACTATTATTAACAAAGTTATAGTAGGTTAAAGTTACTTTTTTCGTGGCAAATTATTTGTATATTTAACGCATATACACTACAAACTATGTATTGTATAAACGGAACCATTGAGCACGCAAATATTGTTTCAGAGAAATTCCACAAAACCTTCCGAGCTTTCAATTTTCGACTTGTTTCTACATTAAATTCATTTATATCTTGGCGTGCGAGTCAAACATTGATTGTTTGACGGCTCTTCCTCGGAAAGTCCTTTGAAAATAGAATGGATGCTAGGTATGCATTACAACGTTTATATTCAGAAACTTTGTGTTTCAGGTAAATTTTCGTCTTTATATGTATTATTACAGAAACGCAGAAAAGCTTATCCTCATATTGAAACACTGCAGGACGAAAAATACAAGTTACACCATTCCACACAATTTGCAGTTTTTTTCTGAACGAACGAATCGCAACTGAGGAATAGATAACAAGTAACGATGGTAAAAAAAATGGTATCATCGCTAAAAGTGACTGCAAAGACGATGGCAAAAATGCAGATATGTGGTGTTTTTAACAATTCACCAAAAGGCGAAGAAAGCAGCCGAAATTTTTGCTACTCCATGTTTAGCAGGATCCGAATTCAATTCTTTAGACTTTACTTCTATGTCTCCCGTTCACTCCTTTGTGGAGTGCAAAGCATCCATAAAATATTGTCCCCCTTATTTTAATTGTTTTTTTTCCAATTTTCCTTTGAATGTGTTTCAGTTTTATTATTGTAACACTCAATGCTATATAAATGATAAGCCGACAGCAGCAAGGCAAACATTAAGACGAACACAAACATCCATGACAACTGGAATTCAAACCTGGAGCCAACAGGATCAAGAAACTGATACTTAATCAGTTCTACACTTGCAACACTCCCAAATACAACAAATTTTTAACGAGTTCAATGCCACAGTCTCTTTACTTTTTTATTTTAAAATGAGCAGTGCTATTAAATGTTTGAATTCTTTTTAGATGTTGTAATTGGTATCATGTACTTCGCCTTAGCCTCATTTTCTATGGAAATCGACCAGATGATCTTGAGGAGTTCTATTGTGTATCTAAATAGCACCCTACTATATAAGTCATCTCGAATAGTGGAAAAAACCAAAGTAGCTAACATTAAGATTAGCTACACAAATGTTTTTCCGTTTGAGAAAATACATTATCCCGAACTTTAACATTGAAATCGCTTCAATAATTTTTGTGCAGTTGATTAACTTTCACATAACCTTAGAACCGCTGAGCATTTAGTCCTAAGATATTCAGGTAGATCGATATATTCTTTGTATATGGTTCATGCGGTAGAAATATTTGTTTAAAGGAATAACTTGTTTCAAACGGGTACATAATGCGAGATATTCCAGAGCAACTCATAAAGCTCTCTCTCTTCAGAATTCTTCGATAATCCTTGGAAATTGTTTACGTCCACCTTGCCACCCTCTATTGATCTGAGTGTTAGCCGACTGTAAAAGATAGTGAATGTCGCCTCGGGTTAATTGAGACCAAGATGTTGCATTGGACCAGTGGCACAACAGGATATCCTCTATCGATATGGGATTGTACTGATGGTGGAAAAATTGAGGGAGATTTTACCATGAGAATGGAATGAAGGAGTATTAAAAATAAGGAAAAATTGCTTTAAGTTGAGGATGTTATCATACTTAACTCGTAGGACCAGAAGAGACACGGGGCACTTTTGAACAAAAAAGCAGATTTTTATAGCTGTAAAAATGTCGATTAACTTTGTATCAACTCATTCATCTCTTTGATGCTCACATTCAGAACACTTTGTAATGTACAGTTTGTGCCGGGGTGCGACAATATTCTATATATACACACAACAACTTTAGTCAGAGCAGATTGGTCTCTACGTTGATGGATACCAGCATAGAGGTCGACCAACACACCCTGCCGTGTTCGCTTGATGGTGATTTGAGAACTTCGCAATTCGACCCATCTTAGGTTTCAAATAGAACAAGGGCTAAAGAATATGGAGAAGATCCACTGAAACTTAACTAGACTTTGTGATAATAAAATGGGGTTGGAAATTATTATATTTCACAACATTTTTTGGAAAGTATCGTATGTAACTCACTTTCAGTATGCACTTTGGCCTATCTTCTAATATTTTATTATAAATGGTGGAAAATTTTGTAACGAGGTTATGGTGGGTGGTGCGACCAAAGCGCGTAGAGAAGCCACTTGTTACGCTGCTTTAATGAAGCGACAGAACAAAGGGTTCAACTTTCACAGTATGTTCACCAATGTATAGGAAAAGTCACGGTTCGAGCAGAAAAATATTGGTTCAATTATCGTCTTTATTAATAATTTTAACATTAATATTTTATAAATTGTATTTTTGGCAGACTTTTTCTATCGAAAGTATCTGTGCATCACCTAAAGAAAATCAAAGGCGTGATTCACATCCGACTTAATTTTTCTAAATCATTTACGGCGTAAACAAGATAAAATTAGCTTTATTATTATGTTGGATTCTTTTAAAATATAATCTTTTCTTTAATTCATTGCAGGTATGTACAGAATATAATAATCGGGATATTCGCCGGTCAATCAAATTAGATGATTTGTTCAGACGAACTCTGGTCTGTCTTCACATGTAGCGTGCCAAGAATGTCGTTTAGAAGAGAAGGTAATCTTGAAAATTTAATATTTTCGAAGTAGCATGGTTCAGAATTGGTTAAATGTCAAAAGTCACTTTATAATCCCTTAAAAATAAGGAAGGAGTTGAGTGATTACATTTAGAGTGTATATATGTTTGTATAGATGCATATGGCGGACATGAGCCCCTATCTGAGACATTCTGACGATGCCCTCGAGCTCCCCAATAACTTCAGAGGCTCTACCGTTTTCGGCACTGACCATCCACGTAATGTTAAACAATATAAAATAAAAAAAGTTCCAGAATTATATTCAGTGGCTTACAGCAGCCTGCCAAAACTAAAACTAAAACATTTATGTAAGCCGATACTTGAGTTCTCAATTAACTTTATGAAAAATCTGTTTGTAACACTATGGCAGGCACCTCGTTATGAAGGACAGTGACATTTTTAAAACGAGATATTTTTGTGCTTTTAATAATTGAAATCATTTCAAATAATAACTATTTATAATTAAACCCTTATGTATATGCAGCGGTTATTATATGGAGCAAATCCTTCAACAAGCAACAACAAATCAAGCACGTCTAAACACTTCTACGAAAGTTTCATGTGATTTGCACCTTTTGAAGCGATGACAGCTGATAAGGGTCTGCTCGTACATCTTTCCATTCCCTGCATTTGAAGCCAATCAATATCTGACATTCTTTCTATGCTAACAAATGTGCATTTGTAAATGTGTTTTTTGAGCATTTGATTGCCAAACCCCTGTAGAAGGAGGGGCGTTAAATTCACTATATTGGTTCATCCTGTTTGTCTGTAGAGATAATATGTGTTGTTGGGATTACTTTACTACTACTGAAAGTAAACGAGGTCTTGATTTAATAGAATAGAAAGTATTGCCTGGACGATGTTAATTGGGCTCATTTGCTAGTTACAAGTTAACGCATGTTCAATTTCGAATCGTTCAGGCGTCAAAAACCTGAACACTGTCCAATTATTCAATAGAAATATATAGTAGGTTTGGAATTAAATATTCTGAACTGTGAAGAATTTCTCAAAACATTCTGAAAATTGTTTCGTATTTTTTTCTCTGAAAGAAGAATCGAGCGCCAATTAAATTTGATTTCAAAAGGCTTCTAATATTAGCTCTGGGATAATTCGTGTAAGACTTTTATTCACTAGAAAACATAAATTCAAAATCACTCAAGATTTAGCCTCGCGAAATGCTCTGCCAGCACCTACTGTAAATATACGAAAATACAACGAAGTGTTGAAATATTGACCTAGCCAAAGCAGAGAGGCATGCATTTAAAAGAATCACTCTAGTCTCAATAATTCTGACTCATTTACGTTAGTAACACAATCGAATCACCAAGTTGTTTATAATATTGATATTTTCATCAACAATGGCAAAAGAGTAGTTCGAGACATTAACCTTGCGGCTAATAATAGTTCATCAGATGACGAGAGAGAGGAATCAAACTTGTCAACCATTAGATAATCTGATATAGATGTTAATCGGACGACTCGATGAGCCGCTATCCCTAGTTTCTGGCAGCCCATAAACTACAATTTGAAAAGATGTCAAATTTATGCCGCGGAGGATTTACTCGAGTTGTGATTTATATGGATCACAGAGGAAACTTGTGTTTTTGGTGATATTTTAGAAGATACATAACTAATAGCTGGGTGTCGCCTTGTTTCACGTATAATTTGTTGCTAATCGATCATTTAGGTAGGACTCCAAGCATTCATCATGTTCTGCTTGGCACAGTTTCTTGTGAAAATTACAGGCAAAGAAAATCGTAAATGAATGGAAGGAAAATATCAAATTACTAAAAGGGAAACTATTTCTGAGATATTTATTACATAGTTGATTACTTTCAAATCTAAAATCGGTTTTCTGCTTTAACTTTGGCTTGCACAAGGCCTTAGAATATGGGGGAGAAACACATGTGCATTATCATAGTAAAATTTTATTTTTTGCTATCCAATCCAGAGTAATGCTATATCATAAATATAAAAATTATAAACGTCAAAAATATAGATGATGATTTCTTGCAATTAAATTTACAGTCACGAATAAACATTTAGTTATTGTGCGATGATATATTATTAGCGATGAACGACTAATGCTACAATATGCGAAAGTTACTTTCGTTATTAGCTTCATGTTCATGGTGACCTTAATGAATATATCAAATTTCCAATTGTCACTAACATCGGATGATGAAACCAATAATTTATATATAAATATTGTCTCAGCATAGTCCAAGGTGACTAGAGTAGGAATTTTTACCAAGTCTTGGAAAAGCACCCGATCTGAATTCTTGTTTTGTCAACAATTTTCGCAATATCGTGGATTAACTGCAAAATTGGAATGCAGAACTTAGTTGGATATAAGAAGCTATATAAAAATTACTTATAATAAAAGTATTGAAGATAATCTGCTTACGTGATCTGAAAATATTGCAGATTATCTACGTATATGCTTCGTTATCCATGTGCTAGTAACCATAATCTGCCATTCCAATGCTTTCAGATAATGTGACCTCAGAACTACTTTCCTAATTTTTTCGGTTGTAATTGATTGACAAAGATAAAGAATTTGTACAAGGCCATTGCTGAATGTGAACAAAAAAGATAAGTAGGTGAAAATATGCGATAGAGATTATTCGCAATTGTTATCAAATCAAAATTGAATAATACTACTCTTTCTTTTTAAAACTCAGAAGCAAAATCTATTCATTGATTTAGATCTTTCTGTAATGTGATTTGTCCGAATCTCTCCTGTTTAGATATGATTCTTGAGAGTAAGAATATATTCCGAAGGCTTGGATATTGCAAGGTAAAAACCAATCGAAAATATGACATCGCTTTTGGGTCTTGACCCCTTAAAGGGGGAAATCATATTAGAAGGCTTGTTTTCATGTAGTTTTTTGGTTGTTTCTTTTTTAGGGGTAAGAGTTAATGGGAATTTAATCAGATTTGGACATTTTATTAATCATATTTCGAATAACTTTTGAGAATTTGTTGGAAGAATTTAAGCTAAATATAACAGAATTACGTAGCATTAGTTCCATGAAGGTCGTAACTAGAGTTCTTCAATTGCGGGACGCGTAGCGACTCTGATTTTTATCTGAAACCAAAAAGGTTTTCCTTTGGCGTTACTAATTTATTTTCTAAAAATATGAACATCGACCCATGGTTTTTGCTCGATTTCCAAATTTTTTTGCAGCTTTTACCGGATTGAAGCATTTATGACCTGTCGATCCAAATTTATTATAATGGTAGTTGTTACCTGCTTTCAAATCTTTGTTCTAGGCTTCTTTTAGGCAAAAGTTATTCGTTCCACACGAATATTTAACAAACATGCGATATGCTACATTTAAAATGCAGGTGACCTGATCTTTGCAACCCACTTCGAGTTCTAATATGGTGGTAAATATTGTAATTTACCGCAAACATTTTACATCAGTCCGATTAGCTATTTCCTCACCATGTCTATCGTAATTGCTCACTTATCTACTATTTACGAGATCAAATACATTCAATTAAATTAGTAAGTTATACAGTATAGCAAATATCGCATGGCTTATAAGACAACGTAGTCTTGCATGCATTTATGATTAGAGCGTGAACATTTCATTGCACCTTTGAATTCTTAGCGCACATTCATGGATAGGTTAATGGCTCAATTAATTTTACTGTTGGTTTCATTTATTACTAGGAAAAAATATGAGGCTCAATTAAGAGTTATTGATTCCCTTTTCCATACGATATGTGAAATTAATTGGTAGAGATTATTCTTTCTTCCATGTATCGGATAAATTTGCCAGGGAAGCAAATCTTTCAGGTCGCCTGGCGAATGAATGGACAGTATTCAGTATTCCACACATGCACTAGCGAAAAAATCTAATTTGATAATTTAGACCCATCCATCCTTGTGATAACTACTAACTGTTGAATGAAGTTAAAAAATCGTGGCTGAATTATGAAAACATAATTCCGCGGTGTTGAAACAACAAGGATCTAACATCGTAACTAAAAGAAACTACCTTTAATTGGGCAAAACCACTAAAGTATGACTAAAGCAGTGCAAATTCTCATTAAACTGACAATAAGGGATGATCTAAAAACAAAGCGAAAAGGAACTGACTTACTTCGAAAAGTGTGTATACAATTCATGTAGATTAGATCGCAAAGAAACAAATGAGACCTACGATTAGTACAGTTATAAGTGATAATATAGTGCATAATTTTGACAAAACTCAACTATTATTAACAAGTCAAAGTCAAAATTGTGTATTTCACGTGAATTTATCGCACTCTAAGACGTGTATGATGTTGTCATCATAGACGGTGAACTCATATGAACTGCGGAGTTGGAGTTTGGGAATAAATATATATCAAGGGATATTTTGAATTGGAAGTATTCGTGAATGGGAAAACGTGAATAGGATATTTATCACACAAGATGAACAAAAAACCTTTATACCTGAAGCATCCACCTTCCGGTATTCCGACTTCTTTAGGACAAGAAAACTGGGCCTTTGTCCAGGGCACATATGCTGTCAGCGTTCCCTCGAACTTATAAGAAAATTTTATTTGGTCAGTTAACCGTGGCGATTTTTTCTTGAATAGCATTTTTATATATGGCATGTATCCCAATTCATAAAAAGGGAGCAACCAACATCTGCACTTGCGATTATTCTGCTCCCTAGGCAGATATGTGACAGCGTCTGATGAGTCGCTTTTGTCTTCGGTGAACCGCAGATCATTTTTGCTATAAAATATGTGTTACATGTGGATGTGAGATATGGACATTCTTAGACAAACAGCGTGTTTGACCGATACATTTTATAAAAATTCTACAACTTGTAATTGCAACTTGAGAGGAAATTGGCGCCGATAGAGCAACATTTTTTGAGATTACCCAACTCAAAAATTGAGGCAAATTATCACGGGTGTCCTTACTGAGACTCCTTTAAGTTCATTCTAGAATAAAATTTTAGTAACATCGGCTAGAAAGAAAACCAAGTAACAAATTAAGGTTTGTTGAAAATCTTACTACGGTTAATAGTTATAATAGGTCAAAGTTTTCTCTTGAGTGTAAATTCGCTGCAACCCAAGGCATTGAATATAATATCGCACCAAAGTAAATACGCTGATCTATAGAATGCATAATGCCGAAATAGGACAATTGCAACTAAATTGTGCTAAATTAAAATTGAAATTTTTATATACTTTTTGAAAACTCAAATCCATCGAAAAATTAGTACTGAAATATCCTAAATAGGAAAAATCACCTTAAAATTAATATGAATTTGAAAAACAATTAAATTGGATGAACCAAATTAAAGATAATAAAATAAAGGAAAAAAAAATTTTAAAATATTTTCTCACATCACGATTTATATATATTCCCCCGGATTTTATGAAAAATGTCCAAGCTTGGTGATGACTTTATTATTGCGTGAACAATGTCTGAATTTCGTTGTAAAGGACGTCAGACTGTTTTTTTGACATATCAAACGAAATTGATGATGTATCTTGTTGAAGTATATTTTTGAATTTAAAGCAATTGTTAACCATGCACTGATAATTTTCTTGGACATCTTATTCTTTTTTTTCGGTTCGTGATTGCTTCGCAGTAGCGTTCAAATCTAGAAAAATAGAGAAAAATGCACCACTCTGTTCCTTTTCAACTGCACTTCATGTCAATTTTATGTTGACATAATTAAACGTTTTACAATGTTTATCGGATGATAGAAATTACATCATGTTTATCACAAGTAATGGGTGGGAAGGCAAAAAGATAGACTTTTAATTCTACCACTGTTTTACAGTAACTGTAATGAAATATTCTTGGTATGTTTTTTCCAATATTACAGAACTATAGCACGCTAAAAATGGAGAAAGGGGCGAGAGAAGAAAGTAGAAATAGTTTACCGGCAAGTACCGTACGAAACACAAGGTTGAAGTCACCTAGTTGCTGATAAGCATTTTCTTAAAGTTAGACAGACATTCCTGTTCATTCTTTTGTGAAGTATCGCATCCATTGTTAATTTTATTATATTTTATTTCATTATGGATGAAACTATCGGTCAATTTCATTATGAGTTGATTCTTTGCAAAGTGCAAACTTACAATTCGTAGCGGGACACGCACACACAAGGCCACATATAAAATCCAATACTGGATTAGGATCATAAGATCGAAATGCTGACACTCAACTAACATCATAAAGTTATATTAACATTATCACAACTTTTTATATGAGATATCGATTGTTGCTGGTCTCCTGCGGTGCTTTGCCGATCACAGTTTTCTTTATTTTTTTTCTAATTGAGTTTATTGTGATATTTTCGCAATTTTTGATAATACGACCTTGCATAGCCAAAGCCTATTTGCATAATCCGACATATGCGTTTAGCTACCCTAATAGCAATGATTTTGAAAAAGTGGCTAGAGATAATGTTGTCGACTAAATGTTTAATAAAACTAATTTGATTTATGACTGGCGATGGCATCTGAGCTTTGGCGCCGCTAACATTTCACCATTATTTTAATGCTTTGTTTTTCTTAATTGAAATAAGCTTTATCGATCACAGGTATACACAAAACCTGTGATCAATAAAGCTTATTTCAATTAAGAAAAACAAAGCATTAAAATAATGTGGCAATCTTTTATAAAAACAAAAGTGATCAAGTCGATATAGCAGTGGACCCAAATTTTAGATGCAGATCGATAGTATGTGTTTAGTTTATCATCGGCTTTCTCTCCACTTTCGAGACTATCTAGGATGTCTTGATTTTTAAGATGGAAATGGCCGTTCCTCAATGTAATGAAAGTTTGGTGAGAATCTATTTGTATAATCTACCTGAAAAACCTTAAAAATACAAGAAGGGAAATATACGCATAGATCTCTTAGAAACAAATATCTTGACTGGAGGAAAACAGAAATTTATCCAGGAGAAACACTCGCGGGGGGGGGGGGAGGGGGAAAGTTCCAAACAGTTATCAACTCGGAGCGGGGAATTCGACTGTCTTGTTACTTTGAGAGAATCATGAATCAGTCGCTTATCGAGTAATAAGAAACTATAGGAGGTTGGGCTGTACTCGGTCATGAAACAGTGTTTAAAAGCCTTTCCCTAAGTGGACTTGAAACAGGGAATAGTAACCCAGCTGGCCAGATATAGGGTGATTCATTTGGACCTTTCTTATAGTAGGGGTTTTTGTTATATCTCACCTGTGTCAAACTGTCATGTCACTTTTGGTGTTGATTTCCAAATTATCATAGAAAAATTGACGCGCCATGATGAAAATCAGTGTTTAGTTATAAGGGCTTTTCCGAGTACTTAGAGATATTTATGGTGTACATTATCGGCGCATTTCGGCCTAAATGGATGCGTCAGTAAACAAACCAAGAGCTACCAGTTTATCTCGTGAAAATAACGATTTGGTGAAATTTATGGGCTGGTGAAACCATCGATTCATTTTCTTCATAAATCAGGCCAGAAAGGATTTACATAACTATCACTGGATACCGTTAAACCGTGATAACAGATTGCTTGCTATTTGAAATTTCAACCCATGATCGTGGTAAGTTTTGCTTTCAGTGTGAGAAATGATGAAATTATTAGGAAATTATTTTGTAGGGCCCTTTAACATTTTGACTCGGTAAAGTAGTGTCTAAATCGTGCGAAATCTCTTCTTTGGATCATTTTGTTTGGGGACTATGTGAAGCCTCTGGTCTTTAGTGATAAGTCAGCTTTAACTGAGGCTTTGAAAGTTAGCATTACTGGCATTATTCGTAAGATACCAAGTGTTGTGCTGGAACCCATAGTCCAAAATTGGACCATAGGATGGACAATTTCAAGTGTAGTCACGATCAAAACTTTTAAAAAGGTAAATCATAATAATTTTTTTTCACCATAAAGTTCGATTTCTTTAAGGTTTAAAAGAATCATCCTATATTTCGATTTGGGTGATTCAGCGGGCAAGGTAAACTTGGACCAGAAAGAACGCTGCAGTTTAAAGTAGAGGTAGCAGACGATCTCATAACCGCCTTAAACACATAGATACAACTAATAAGATTAGCTTCCAAAGATAGGCTCCTTGTAATCGGTAAATCGAAACAGCCTATATTCTTCAAGAGAGGCGAACTTTTTCTCTTTCTGTATGAAAGAATACAAAAACCTAGATGACTTTAGATATTTTTGGTGATTCTTGCATACGTGATTCTGATCTGAAGCTTAAGAAGAATTTTTTTACTGATTGGCAGTCGACCAGTGCGGTTGAAATGGATACACATAATTTGGATTTTCGCAAGACGATTCAAATGTCATACTTCTACTCTTACGTGATTTGATTGGTTTCACCTCTCGTTTTAATCTAAGGTGAAATTTTTTTGCCCTTGAAGAACAACATTGTAAAACCCTTATCAACACTACGACATAAAATTTTATAGATAAAATAGCGGAAAATATAGCAAATTAGACTGGTTAAGGTTTTGCTTCATACAAAACTTTAACAAGTCGGGAAAACGGAAGCTGGAGGCTTCAGCTATGAAAGGTTTTGTGTATTTCTTTTATAAAGCGATTCGAGTGTGCATTTGTGCCATTAGAATCTAGCACGTAATGTATGTATATATTATGTGAGAATATCCACTTTCGCGTGATATTAACATTCAAAGTCTCAAATTTTCACGGAACCGGTAACTTTGAGCTATTATAACTTTGTTAGTAATAGTGCGATTTCAACCAAACTTGATAAAATCATGTTCCATACTATAACCTACACTGCTGCAATTTCGTGATTCTAGGATGTATTTAAGGGGTATTTCACAGCCAATTATGTATTCAAGATTCGTTGGTTAAAATTGGTGATTCGATTAAAAATTCAAGTATTCCAATGACAAGAAAAGCGTGTCCCTCAGGAATAAAGCAAGTCGATGGGATAAGCTAGCTTCTTCCATTTCTAGAACTTTGGATCCTCCAAGTTTAAAATAGCACGCATCCTAATATCCCTGAGAAACAAACCGAACTTAATATATCAGACCAAAACTATGTACAATTTTTCCTATTGATAAGTGAAAATCTGTTAAATCTTTCTGCAGTTTATTTCTGTTGAGAGTCTGGATAAAGTCCTGTTGCTTATATCTCAGTAGCAAATTTTTACAATATCTTATTGAAGCGGGTCAAAGATAGGAACTCCAGTTGCGATTTATATCTTGTTTGAAATTCGAACAATGGTGGCTGCTTCTTTTTCCATAAAAACATATCTAGGCGTTCCTTGTTATCCAACTTGTACCAAATTTATAAAAAAAATCAAAATTTGCCGTGATGGGGCTCTTTCTCCATTATCAAATGCTGGTTTAATTTAGCTTAATTTGAGATCGTCATAAAGCCGCGATTTGGTTTATTTCAGGCAACTTCGACTTCTTCTATTAAGTTGCAAATCAATTGTATTAAAAAAATTTTCATTTATTTAATCCCATAATTTAGCTATGTATAATCCGATTTGCATGAGTTTTTTAGGAATGTCAAACAAGTTGACAAACAACACGTTAAAAGTGTCGGTTTCAGAATTATTTATTACGATATTTCTTCACAAAATCGCTACTAAAGGCAACTAATATAACTAATTTGCTGTCGGGACTTTTATTACCATTACGAATAGGTACTTTTCGAGGAAAACTGCTTGTATGAACCGATAAAAAGAGAGGGTTAGATTACTGAAAAATTGACATGCGGTGAATTAGGAATGCGTTTAATAAGCTCAATGTCTTTCTGCGTTAAATGAACTAGAAGCTGCATTGAATTACCACATGTGCAACCTGATCTTCAGCGTTCCAATAGAGCCTGAATTTACAATTTTTTCTGAAGATGCAAGAATTTAACGCAGTCATAAAATACTATTTAATATTCCAATCATTTGCCGCAACAAAATAACTGCAGTTGACTTTAAACAACTAATCGTGGCTAGATCGTAATTATCTGTTATATTTTATCTTGAAATGTTTGTTGATTGATCGTGATGCTGACTCTAATTAATAATCAAATGGTGCAGTCTGCTATTGGAATATCGAATGCGACTGATACTTAGCAATATCTTCCATTTCAGATTATGTAATTCGTTGAAATGGTACTTTTCGAATGAAATAGTATCCTACCATTATGAATAAAGAAACCGACCAATCTGTCAAGGACTCATGTGAAGGTAGCGTTATTTATCAATTTCATTCTCCAACTAATGCGGTTATTTTCTTATTTTTCCTAAGAGCTATAAAGCTATGTTAATTTTTTTCGATATATGGTTCCTATGATTCTAAAAAATAGCAGATGCTTAACTTCGAACTTTTCGCCCTATTAGCATATAACCATGATTGTATCAGGCCAAAATATGGAGGTTTCAGGTAGGTTGCTTCCAGCATTTTAGTGCTTGATAAATTATTCAAGGTCACGCTTTAATGGATTGACTGATTCTTATTCCCCGAAACGGTCTGAGCACATTAAAATCTTCCTGATGTCCATCTCAGATTACGAGAATCTATCCGACGCGCTATTAATAATAATTCGCCCAAGCGTAGCTGATTTATCGTCTAAAAATAATCAACTGATAGGATTCCAGCTATGTATGCTGTATCTGAACGGCCTGGACAATAGATCAGGCATTTAAATATTCTATTTATAAATATTCGCGTATGCGGTTTTGCTTCGTTATGTTACGCAATTATTCTTATCGAAATATGCGGAAACTGTACCGAGGAATTTCCTATGATTACTGGTAAAGAACAGAGCTAAATTTCGATGGTATCCTGTGAATGGATCAATGAACGAAAAAGAATTTGAACTTTCTATGTATCTTATTAATTGAACTAACAATTAGATACGAACATGAAAATGGATTCTTCACGATTTTATGTGAAGCGAATGCTAAAGTGGAACAAGTTATGTATATTTACCTATTATTTTAGCAAGCCATTTTCTAGCATATTTGTGGGCAATAATTATGCATTGACTAGAATCATCTGATCTCAGTTTATCCTCCTCAACGGAGTTTTGGATATGTAAAAGTCATGACCTTATAAACAATGAATTAGAGTTTCGGCTTATTTCTACGTTATATACAAGAGTAATTTAGTTCAGCAAAAAGATACTCATCACGTATAGCCTTACATGGTGTTTTTGTTTCGATTCAGACCCATTCAAGCCAGGGATTATCAGGACGTTACATATTTATATAGGGGATAAACAGCGATTTCTCGTTTCAACCTTCATATTTGTAATTGATTTCCCTTTTCACCTTCTATGTAGCTCATTCACATTTTCAATAAACATCAACGTTTCGATAATTTTCCTAAGCCTGCAAGGCATTACCTTCCTCATTTTACATTTGATCATAACGACTTATGCTCGTTGTCTTTGGTGGCTCGCCTACTCTCCGAACCATAGATAGGTACTGTCGCGACAGGGTGAACGATGTTGTGATTAATTATTTATTTAAGATGTTTGCTGTTGTGTCGATCGCAAAGGACGACAGTTGCGGAACGCCACTTCATCTAAGTTGCGTTGATAATGACATACTTCACCATTGATAGAGAACACCATTTGAGGTACTTAAAGCGTACATTTCTGGGCAGGTTGTTGCCACTTACAATGATCGTAGTACATACAGTGATAATACAGTCGTCGGCAGCACATTACAAGTCTCCATGTGAAACATTTAATTTGTTGCATTGAAGCAATAAATTAATAGTTTGTGAGATTCGCTGAAATGATAGTGATCCTTATCAGTTTGACATCAATTCGCTCACTCCGTGTTGAGTGTGTGGGACACAGTTAGATACTAGACAGCTACCTCACTCCCCCTTGCCCCTCAAGGGGGGAAATCAGTGCGAGTACACACGATTTCAAATTGTTTTGCCCTTGAGCATGAGCGAGATGCACCGAAAACCCGATCAGCTGTGTTTGACATACCGCCCGGACTTGCCAATGTATTGGTGAGATTGGCAAGTTTTTGCTTATGTATAAGTGAATACGTGAAACAACTTTTTGCTATATACGTGAGCACGCCGTAGTACCAGAATAGCAAAAGCTCACCGATCTCTCTCTTACCAATACGATTTGACGAAGATTATGTCTTTTCCTTGTTTAGCGTCTCTCATGTGTACAGATAAGCTTCTGCAAGCACATTTGCAAATGGGGTCATTTTTGTAAGGGTACTGCCTATAGTAGATCTACTGTGGTGTGGGATACCAGAGTAGAAAAGTTTATAACCCTTTTACCGCGTCCATGTTGTATGTCGCAGTACTTGGCAGCATACCATCAAATTTCTCGCAGAGCGCAGATGTCGATGCTACTCTGTCGAAGCTTGTACATTCTTCCTCCATGCCGATGGGTGTACTAATTTTAATTGTGTGAATAAGTGTTTGTGTGGTTCTCATAGTTTAGACGTACTTAAGGTACTAACGTCCTGACGCCGCCCGAGGCATGTTGCTCGGCCACTTTTACTCCTCTTCTCTGAACACAAAAATTAAATTTTTATATTACTGGGGATAGTACTGCGCAAATTACCTTCAACTCTCTTCCTTTACCTGAAGAAGAAATTGAAAATAAAAATTTCCCTCAAATTCCATCCATTAATTTCATGAATAATAACTTCAATAATTCGGAAACTTTATGTGACTAGAACAAATTACGTTCCAACGTTATCCCGCAGCTCCTGGAAAGAAATTACCGCACTGAAAATCTAAAAGTGGGGTATATTTATATCCTGTATATTTATAACGTTTCAAGACAACAAAACAAAGCCAAGTTGAAATGTTAGAACTTGGTATCTGTAGAAACTTTTATTTATCTCCGTTCACATTCGGGTTTCGCCATTAAAAGAAAACAAGACGTCTTGCCATTGTAAATGGTCATCAGTTATGTATGTACATCATCGCACACAGATCCAGATATGTATTATACACAATGAAACCTGACTGTGAAGTCAACTTTGGACAGGGACATTAAAATTGATGTCACTCCCAACCACAACTGGCTTTTTCAAGGATGCCGACTCACTTTCTTTGCGTACTCAAGACGTGTTTCATTTCGCGGTTTAAATCGTTAATACTCCAAGTTTGCAGCCATGGCTATATACTCTTAGAAATAATCATATTGACACATAGTCACGACGGTTGTCGGTGTATCTTTTGAGGAGGAAGATAAGATTCAATGATTATTTTTCATCTTGTCTTGAAATGTGCTTGGAAAATGTTTTGAGTTGTTTAAGTGTTAATTTTCAATGTTCTTGCTGAGATAATCCGACAGATATCTACCAAATCTTTCGCGATTTTCAGGTATTCCGGTCAAAAGGGCTGCGTACTCGTACACATGGATATGCTTATATAATGGGCTTCGACGTGGTTGTATGATATCAAATAGACTCATATTTAACATATATTTGTCCATGACCTTACTCAAGGCTTCTTTGCAGGGAGAGAACCTATTTGTTCTAATATAAACATACATATGTAAGCTTGATAGGGATTGTTCCTTCCTTTTTCTCACCTAGTAATCTTTAAACGGATAAAGTGAAATTTCCAACACAGAAGGCTGCCATTCAAAATCAATTTTCTTACGGTCTCTTGGGAGCAATGTGATGCAGAGATTCGAGTTGAGCCCATTCTTCGAAGGGCAACATTAAGATGAATAGGGATAGATAAGATTTTCCACCAACATCTTCTCGTGATTGAATCTGATGGATATTCAGATATCAAGGTGCGTGGAGTCAGGTTTGAAAGTTAGAAACATTTAGCCTTTCTTAGGAATGATCTGTATTCGCCGCATGTCCCTAGCCTAAATTTGTAAATGTGTCTACTTTTCAATGGGAAACTATCACGTATATCTGAGTAGACCATTGCTCTTTTTCAACTGCTTATATTTATTTAACGAGATATATATCTATTCAGAGGGAATTTTCATCGTCATTTTCACCGCATATATATATATACATTAATGCTAAATTATCTGGCATGTATATCCGCAATATCCAATCAAGCAATCATAGCATAGTAGTAGGATACGTTAAGGGACAACCCAATTTCTAGTACTGTAAACTATATACATTCGTGCCAGGGATTTAGAGGTAGTATCACGTGAAGGACACACATAAACACCCCAGAGGTCATGCGAATCAGCAAAAAAAATTATTTTAAATAATTGTATAAGAAGACCAACTTGCAAATCCAAGGACCCCTTTTTCAAGAAATAATAACCATCTTTTCGCTCGTCACAAAAAGTTCGGAATGCAACCGACAGCCCTATTCGACCAGTTTACGGTGTTTCTGGAAATGCGGAAATTATGTGGCAGGATCGACAATAAGACCTCTGGTTTAGATTGCAAAGCAAAATCTTATTAACTAAACTTAATAAAGCCCCAAAAACATCAGTAGTCTTGTTGTCTTTATAAATATATCTGCTAGTTATTTCCTTTTTGGAGGAAGAAACTCCGCGAACATTGTCCCACTGAGCGCTAAAGGGGACGATCTTTGAACTTCTCCTTGTTTTGCTTGTTTTCAATTGATCAATGCTAGGTATTTCATATCTAATTGATGGCGATAAAGGTCTCCTTCAATTGCTTTGAATAAGTGTAAAGTGTATTGTACTACCACCAAACCCAGAATAAAGCCTCCCCAACGGGACAATCCTCGTTTAGCTGTCAGTCTCCCATTTGTCCTGGAGTCAGCTTTTAATTTTGCTTATCTGAGTTTCTAAAATAAACCTACTTTTCATGAGGAGTCACAATTCGGAAGATTAAACGGGCAGAAGAATTTCCGCAATGTCCTTTTCAATACTTATTGATTTGATGGTTAGATATGATATTTAATGGTAAAACGGCGTTCTGACTTCTCCTTTTTCTCTCTTCTATTCCGTGATTTGTCCCTGTCTATTATCATTCATTAATGGCAATAATACATATGTATTTCCAATAGCACACTTCAATTGAGTTCCATTTCTGCACATTCTTATCCCAACAATTAGCAGAACAAGATTACATGCTTCCATTTTAGGTCATCCTGAAGCAATCATTTCAAGTAATCATAACACGTTTCAGAGCTAATAAAGTGGATTACACATTTTCATGCCACGCAGCTAACATTCATGTTATGCAACCGAGACAATATGAAAGTGCGCCGACATAGCTACTAAAGGCCGCAGGGAATACGGATGACAGATAGAATAAGTATAATAGATGGCATCGTGACACAAGAAATTCATATTGATCTTAAAATGGTACGATTCGCGTACGCCTTGCCAGCACGCATCTTAACAACTACGCCAACATGATAATCGGAGGAAAGAATCTCCTATGCACTAGCGTGTTGCAGTTTCATTTTGATGATGATTTAGATGGCATCGTTCTGCTGCATCTGCGGATTCTATTTGTAAGATATTTTTTTGGATTGTCGGGAACCTGTCTAAATAGGCATCAAGTGAATCTTTCGTAATTGATTGTATATAGAAGCATCTACTGTGCTTTAGCAGCAGAGTTCAGAAATATACGGGCTTCCCTGGATGTTGAATTATACAATTAGTGACAATTTTCTCGGATTAGATTAATGAGCGCTTTGATAGACATATCAACACGACGTCATAAGATGATTTGCATAAGCATGATTCTAGTTGGAATCGATCCATTCTCTAAGACTGCCAGCCAAGCCATTACCTAAGGCATTCAAGCTATCCAGGCGATGGAATTGCATCTGCAATCTTTCGCTTCGCGTTAATTAGCCTGTGGTACTCTAATTCCCTTTTTAACACATTTCTAACGGGTTCGGTAATTAATATTCTGCCTTTCAGACGTCAGATGCATTACTTGCGAAGAAAGACTTGCAGAAAGATTCATTGAATATTTGCAGCGACCAAACTATTATCAATTGACTTACTCGAGTGCCGTTCATTGAGTTATTCACTCATCGCAACGCAATCGACACCAAAACGCTTTAATTCACTGGAATGTTTTAATATGGTTATGATCACGTTCTTGCGGAGAAACCATAATTGTGTTTTATGGAGTGGCACATGAGGCAGATGGGCATCTTGTAAGTGGTGCATTGAGGGCGCATTGGAGAGTAATGTTGAAATCATTGTAAGTCGTTTAGAGCGAGAATGCGGAAAATACATCATTTTACCAAAGATATTCTACATACGATCAGATTTCGAAGGGTGTCTGGAATATTTCTAAACTGGGCCATATCGGTGCCATATTTCGCCTTTTTATTAGACCTGTTTCCACCCTGAAATAGATATACAGGTTATAGGCTTTAGCTTCTAGATATGCTCATTTTCATCTTGTATCTGATGGGTGGTGATATTACGCTTTTTTGTTAAGCTCTCATACGCCGTAGTAAAAAGTATAAAAGTGGAAAGTATGGTGCAAACAAAGTAAAATGTTGTTTCAAAAACAAATTCTGTTTTTAGTTTCAGATGGCTAATTTCTTATATTTTTGAGTTTTGTTCACAGTAGAAAACGGATTTCCTTTGCATTTCTATTATATATCTGTCATATAAAATGAATTCGTGAGTCCAACCGCAATTGGCACAAAGTTTGGCGGAAGTATGGGTTCTCGGAAACTTTTATTATACAATCAGTGATATTATTTTGTGTGACATTTAGTTGAAAAGGAATTTAGTCTTCGCTGGTCACGTAGTCCACAAATGATCTCGACCTTTTGCTTGTCTTCAGAGTCATATGGAAAGTCCATATACTTATCAATAGCCTTCTACTCCTTCTCATCCTATCATTTCTGTAATTCAATTTGATTTCTTACTCCTCTTCTTATTTCCGGAATCAAAATCAATAAAAGTCAATTTTTAAGGTTTTGTGTAAAACAAAAAAACTTATTAAAGTCAGTTTACTCTCTGTCTATCTAAATGTTTGTCACACGCACTTCTCTTCAAAACGACTACATCGATTCAATTTCGTGCGAATTTACTGCATCCTAAGCCATGTAAATGAAATATAAATGTTTCTGTAAAACAAAAACATTTTTAAAATCGATTTACCGCCTGTCTGTCTATCACACCTTTTTTTCTCACAAAGCAATTGGAAACGTGGAAACTGTAAATCCCATTTGTATGCAGCAAGTAGTATTTTTCTACGTTAAGTTTAAGGGGGGTCTCCATCTATGCAGAACGCGGCTGTTTTTTTTTTCACTAAATATAGTCGTGTCACTTTTGACATTTTAGGCAAAAGGGGGAAAGGGAAGGACTAGAAATTAATAATTTATTGCACAGGTCCATTCTCAGAAACTACCCAACCGGAAAATGTAGAAAAAATCACAAAGCTGCCACTATTTGGTATCTAGGTTCCGAAATACCCTTCACACCATCTGGATTGATATTGATTGGAAACTCCCTTAAGTTTATTCTAGAATTATCAAGTTTTGAAATAATATAGGCTATTGATCTGATCATGATACTATCAAGTTTAGTGGGAATGACACTATTGCTAACAAAGTAATAATATATAAAAATTCTCTCTTATATGCAAACTTACGGTAGTTCAAAACACTAAATATACATAAATATCACATTAAAGTGAGTAGTTTGACAACGCAAGTGTATATAGATTCTGTCAAAAAAGTACCCGGAATTTGTAATTTAAATAAACTGCGCTAGTGATTTTTTAGATAAGTTTTTGCACAAGCTGATAACACTGTACTTAATTATCCTGCACCATTTGAAAACAATCTGTTAGTAAGCTTGTTAACGGCAATTAATTGAATCAGTACATAGTGCGTCACTATTTTTAAAGTGAATATTAATATTGAACAAAGAGCTTGCCTTAAATTTTGCAAAGCAAACGGAATTTCATGTTGGGATGCTAGAAAAAGCCTATGATGATTCACTTTTATCAAAAACGCAAGCCTATTCTGGTGCAAAGCAAAGAAGACCATGAAATGGTTGAAGATTTGCCTCGTTCTGGATGACCATCAACCTCTGCAACAGATGAAAACATAGAGAGAGTGAAGAAAATTGGACTTGAAAATCGACGTTCCAGCTTCAGAGAGGTAGGACGACATCTCAATGTCTTTTACGAGTCAGTTCATTCAATTTTGGACGATAATTTGGGTATGGCACCATTATGCTTGCCCCAAAAGAGAATAATTTTTCGTAGAAGTGCTCAGTAATTTTGATAGATTAGAAAATCTGCTTGATAGGTTAGAAAATCTTCTTTGAATCTGAGAAAGAGGCTTTCTATGTTGAAAGGGAATAAAAATTTGGTAAGTCGAGTAAGTTGTATCTGTGGAAAATTTAGGGGGTTAAGTCATGGTCCATGTTCACTTTCGTTTGTTACTTCACTTCTCAAGGTAAAACTCTCGGCAGGGAAGAGGCTGAGAGAAAGATTAAGAAGGAAGTGATTTTTGCTTTGGTTTGAAACCAAACAGGTGGGGAAACCGAAAGCTAGACGCTTCAGGTATAAAAGATTTTGTGTTTCCCTATGCAAAGAATGATGAGTGCATGGCAGTTCCTTGTGTACATAGTTAAAAATTCAATTGCCCTCTACTTTTTAAAAAGCCATTTACATAAATAATTTGATCTGCACTGTGTTGATAGCAGTCAACTTCATACGCTTCACACTAGGAGTTCAATCCACTTGATGAGGCAGCTTACTTCGCTTCCTCTTTTTGAGTTAAATACCCAACTTTTTAAAAGAAGTTGGTTCATGATTTCGTTCAGGCCAGAGGGAGCTCATCACACGCTGCTTCACCTCTGCCCTGGGAGAAGCGTGACCGAAAGTGGCGACAGGTGATAATCGGTCCATTTATATAGAATCGCAAACACGACATGAGTATGAATGATAATGAATGAAATCCGTCGTATGTTCAGACCTAAACTAGACCGAAGTGGTCCGGTCTGTCATCAAGTGGATGCGGACTTAAGACTCCTCAACGAAAAATTAACTTCGACCTAGACGAACTGAACTCCTAGGATGAACTTAAGGGGGGTTTCCAGTCAATTTCTAAAAGTCGCTAATATATTATTAGTAAGTTTATTTGAGCAGATATCGCAATGAGACATATTTTGAGGACTAGATTCCATATACGCGCACTATCTATTTCCGAAAATCAGTCCTGTCTCACTTTAAGTGTGCACATTTTGACTCCTTGCGCACCCATTTTGCAATCCATGTCAAAACTAATATCAGTTTCGGAAAGTACTAATCGAGACCTTTTATCTGATATTCCACATGACTATATTTGGAGAAAAAAAATGTGCATGCCCCCTTTGCATATACAGGAAACCCTCCCTTTAAACTACACGTAAATTTACGTCACTCATAATTACCATCTGTCCACCAAATTTCATTCGGATCGGTTTAGCCGCTTTGGAGAAAAGTGCGAATCTCAGACAGACAGACAGTGAATCGGTTTGAATAAGGTTTCGTTTTACACAAAACCTTAATAAAAAGCGAATTTATGTCATTTCTTCTACAAGGAAACCGCGCACTCCGTGCCCCCATCGAAACTGAAGCATTGGATGAAGTTGAGTTTCGTCATGGATTTTCTACTCCCCGATCAGGGAATTTTATTTGGCTTCGTATTGTCTCTAATATTTTTTAATCTTAAAATTCACCATAATACCTTTATAGATCATAGGCCATATATACAGTCTCTACCTTTTTATTGTTATTTTTCCTTCTCCCATTTTCATTTCCAAAGAGACCATGCTACAGTTTCATGATCATCACACTTAACAGTATTCAAGTTATAAACCTTCTAAAGCGAGGCAAGGGTATATATGATCACGGGTCTGTATAATCAACCATCAGTTGTTTATTTTTGATATAGCAATGCCGCCGAGATTGGCCATAGTCAATCGAATGATAATTCCTAACAATTGCAGTGGTATTATGTATGATTTATCAAACCAAAAGCTTCAGTTATTACTTTCTAACACAACATAAACTTATAAAATGCGCACATCATAAAATGTAGCTGGTTTTACTCTCATAATCCATTTCACCAATCAAATCTACTCTTATAAAGCTAATAATAATATATCGCCAGATTTAATTTACGTTTAACCTTAATAAAGTTCAGTTCACGATACTGAAAAGTTCGATACAAATGCCACTATTATTAGCGTTATAGCAAGTCAAAGTAGAGGTTGCTGTGAATTTAGTGCGTCCTAAAAGATAACAGAACGACAGTCTTAGATTGAAATTAACCCTTTGATACACTATATAGTGGGAAATTGCATTCTCATATATTTCAAAAACGAAGCTGAAACTCATACCTGAAGCATGTGGTTTTTGAATTTGTATTTGTTCGATCTACTTTAGTAGTCCTATTGACCATGCTATCACAATATAGTTATGGCGAATTCTCGTCGATTGTTCAAAGCAGGTATCTTTTACTTTTAAAGATATGAGCCAAACTCTGCCAATCCTCCCAAACTGAATGTCTGATATCAACGAGTGAGCCGCTCTCCTCTGCTTTCATATTGATTGCATTCTTGATTAATTAATTATTACCAATTCTCAGTGAGTCTTGCTAATTTCAGAATTTCAAATTATATTCTACGGCGAGAGTTGGAATTCTTCCAATTGGAGCGGTTAAGCAGAGATATTGACGTTGTAAAAGAAATATCTGTTGATTGATTTTTATGTAAACGATGTCAATTAACTATATACTTCCGTCGGTAATAACTGCATATTTTCTGCAATTGTTTATCAGTTGGGTGCTTTTAGCTATTTCTCGTTTGATGTTGATTCCATGCCGCCATAGAATGAGTACAGACAGAAAGCGAGTTATGCTTTCTTTCTTCACGTTACCTCTAGAAATATTTTTGATATGCTTGACTATATACACAATACTTAAAACAAATTGAATTGATTTCATTACTTTTTCGTCACTTTCAATTTAATCTTTGCTTCTCATAACGGTTGATCTTGTCGGTATTCTAAAATTAAAACTAGAATGTTTTTTGGTAACCCGAAGTCCTTTGTTTTTCCACCGTTGCATTAGATCTATTTGCAACTTTTTGCTTCCACTTGCTTAGTGAGTAGATTTTATGAAATTTCATATTTGCATCTATTCACATCCCTAATCGAATCTGTTTTTCTGCTCTAATTTCGAATAAAATGAGTTAAATGTCGTGCGAGATGAAATGGTATTGGGGAAGAACGTATAAGAGAATTCATTTGGGGAAAAATATTCCTGAGTATATATGTATGTGATAGGAAAATTAATGCTACTTAATTTAACGGTTGGTATTCGTCATCTTGTGGGGAAGTTTAAAGCTAGATTCATCGAGAAATATTGATTTTATAACGACTATAAACTTTCGTGAAAAAAAGTATGGAAAAGTAGATTTCTTTCTGGAAAAGTATTAAGGAAAAGGGAAATAAAAGCATTGTTTGGTCAAATAGGCATTCAATTATTTTTACATTTTCAGTTGTAACATAGGTTGAGCAATATACGGCAGATGATCCAATATCACAGAAAAGATTGGGTGGCTTTTGTTTGTATTTAACATATTCACAAGATTGTCCAACGTTATATAAATATATAAACAAATCTGTGCTAATTTGCTTGTCTACCTTTGTTATGAGCAAATATTGACTGCAGTAGGCGCCATAAACACACTTTGCCAGGTTATGACGGAAGTATGACCTGCAGTAGTTATTATCAGCCCATCTAGCGACCGCATGTAAACAACTACTGGAACGTGTCAAATGGGAAATGAGACCTAATAGAAAGCAGATTCCATTATGCCACCACAGCTTCACTAATCAGAATCTCGTCACGTCGCTAATATATTTCATTTCCAAGTAACATTAGACATAACCCAAAGTCAGCCCTAACATGATGCGAGCATTAGTGCAAAAATTAGAATTATGTAAATCGAGTGGTCCTGCAAATACCAAGGTCGAATAGGATGAGAATAAGGCATTATAAAAAATTTAATTTGCAACCCTAAACAAACGCTCAACGTGATAATATCCGACCGAAAGAATTCCACATTACTCTAGTGCTGACCTTTCGAGCCCCATGCCGTGAACTTTGCCCTGGGCTGAGTTGAAATCTTTAAAATGGCTTTACTGCTCTTCCGTTGTATTTATGTAAATTTTATAGCAAGGGCTGTAGGTCAAAGTTGCGCTGGGAAAAATCCACCATCCATTCCAGAGTATGGTGAAAAACTTTTAATGTTTTCACTAAGCCCCATGAGAAGTCCACTTTGCCTTCTGGTTTTCTATGATTATCTTTTCAACATAGGCCTAGTACACATCCTTAACCTGCTTAATGTTTTATTTTGGTGCACATTACATATCCGAGTTCATAATTATCGGGAGTGAACATTCAAGTGTTTACAATTGCTCTTGAATGCGAATATATTTGATGGACAAGCTTAAGTAGTCGAGCGAATTGCGTTACTTTGGGAAAATGTGGCTTCGTTGTATGAACAGCTTCATGGACCGAACAGAGCAACGTACAAATTATCTTGTATTGGAAAAGTGATTGACATTCTGAACAAACACTCAACGAAAGAATGTTCCTCTTCTTCTGGATGACGGGTGTCTGTTGATTCAGGTATTCGACCTCCGAGGGAAGCACAGATAAATGTTGATCTTGTGAAGTAAGTCCAAGTTGTTGGGCGAATGTTTACATGTGCAACATATGTTTGTTGCAAATTCACTTTCCGCTGTAAATAAGCAATATTTGGTTAACTTATTTTACTCTCCACTTTATCCACTTTTGAGACATCACCAAGACTCAGGTCTTAGGAGTCATTGTCTCCAACAAACAGCAAACCTATCCCGATTGAAATAAAGCTTCTTGTTTTCTGAATTGTTTACTTTGTTACTTAGTGTTGCGTGTGAAGTGTTCTGATAATAGAATCAACAGTTGCTATATACTATGGAAATATGTTTAAACGAGTCGTTCGAAAACTATAAAAGGAGAACAAAAGCAAAAGCGTGACGTCATCCTCAATTCATGCCAAATGTTTAAATAAACAAAATATTGCCCAAGCAACGCTAACTCTAGGCCCACAAACGTGGATGACAGATAGAGAAAAGTGCTACTTACCAACGTATTGTACTTAACTAACTAACCATTTAGATGGAAGTGAGAATGGCAGAGAGTAAAAGATGATAAACATATAACATGCTGATAACTTAACAATTCCTATGCAAACTGAAGATACAATTCCCTATCCAATCAGCATGGCGTGACCTAGCATTTAAATAAACATTAATGAAGTCGAGCTCGAGGTGCCTAACGTAATTTTCTTTGGACTTTACAAATAGTCGTTCGCAAGATAATAATACAGAATATATCGAGCCATACCCTATTTTGACGCAGACCTGCCTAAGTATGTCAAGTGAAAAAATAAGATGTTAATCACTAAATCTAAGTTACTTCAATTAGTTTATGTTGTGGACATATGTAAGTAACAATAGTGGTAGCGTCAGAGCGTTCGTTTTCGTTTTATTCGTGATGTCACCGATTGGAAGCACTTAGCTTTCTTTAGCTGTTAAAATTAATAGTACTTATCGGTTAGTTGAAAAGGTGATTGCTCCATACTATTTGTTAAACGGTGATCCATGATAGAATAAGCAGCTTCCTCTGATCCATTCAAGGTCAGATTCCTCTTTGTATGAACAGTTTACTGACCCTAGTCGGAAAACAATTGAACTGTAACGCTAGCACCACTGTTGTTAATATCGAATGCAATTTTACTGCAGCATTTGTGATTTTAAATTCGCAAATCTTCATTCAAAAATGGCAATTCATGATCATGATGAAAGTCTACACAATATTACGGCTATTCAGGTAGTTGTAAATTTTCTATTTATGAAGAAGGATCAAGATGGCTATCCCGGGATCTCCAGATTTCAGGTTTGCCAGGAAAAGTCTTCGTACCTTTTTACATGTAATTTAGATTTGCAGGTACAGTGATTCATGTAGAGGTATAAAATGGAAGTACGATTTAGCGCTGAAAGAAACCCGCATTTTTGCGGAAAAACTGATGTTTAACTTTTGATAGAATGGGTACAGTGTAACTTAAAATTGTTTTATTACTTTTTTCGAACAGGAAAATAAAACAGGATCCCTTTGAATTACAAATTTTTAAGGTTTTGTTTGCAAAACTCTAATCGATTTTTTAAAATCATCAAACTATACTACCCGAAAGATTGCAGGCTTAAAAGCTTTCAATGCATTGTAAAAACTCGAAAAAAAAAGGTTTTTAAGAAAAGTAGACTCGAACTGTTAGACCCTTCTTATCGTGGAAGCAATGAATTTGGATTTTCTTGAACTTTTTACCTAGATAATATTTGCACTCTGTCAAAAATTGTTTGGAATTGATTGAATTGATAATTTATAAAGTCCGCTTGATAGGATTGTAAAAATTCTTTTTATCGTTAATTTGGGCGAACTGGATTTATACAGTTCCTTGAGCTTGAGCGCAATCTATGATACAATTTTGTTTGTTTACAGTAGTACTACTCAGTTTATCTCAGTTCTTTTTTCCACTTTTACAATGAATAGAAGTCTCGAATAACGAATTTATCTCAAATTTTGTAATATAAATGAAATTTCGTGCATTGAATCCATATCAAGTACATAGAAGTAGTGCATTCAAGAGCGGCCTAGATGTGGTAGAAGATTTGCCCCTGTCTAGCCAATCATTAACGCCTCCAACTGAAGTTATCTCGTCATTTAAAATGGAATGAACCGCTATCAATGCTTTAGTCATGAAACGCCACTTGATTAATTTCGAAAAATCTGAGTTTCCTTCAGAAAACCGCATATACCTCCGATTGTGTTTCTTCTCTTCCCAAAACTCAACACCTGTTTTCAGACGATAAAAAACATAAAGGACAATTCGCGGCGAAAACTGAAGTCGATTCTGGCAAGTGCGTTTGAAATATATTTTGATATTTGGATTGCTCGTTGGAAGGGACTTACTTTGAAGGTGTTATAATAAATTTGAAATAATTATAGATATTTTGTGTTACTGACCAATTCTCAGTATTTTTTGACAGTGTGCGTGTGTGTGAAAAGGGTAAATTCAAGTGGCTTACTAACATAAAGGATAACCTACCTAATGACAAACAGCCAGTTCCTCAGCGAAGCTAACCAAATTGCTTGGGTTGATCACAGGATATTCTCCCAATAAAAACGAATTTCAAATATGCAAGGAAAGCTGCTGGATGGGGAGATTTTAGTCATAACTTGACGAGACGTGGTTTTAATTAAAAATCCCACACCCTCAAATCAAATTCTTTCCTAAAACGTTTAATCTCATAACGTTCCTCATCCTCAAATGTTTGTAAAAATTTCAAGCTTGCTTTTCTGTTTTTGTTAATTTGTAGTACAGCCAAAGCTTAGATTCCATATATCTTGAATACTATTACTTAACGCATATCAATAACCTCATGTCGGTTTGGTCTTTCCAGACCGCATGTATTTAGGTTGAGCCTGGTTAGCACAGAGGTATTCAAACGCGTGTGGAAGACTTGTTTAGGGATGGTTCTGTCTCCGTGATTAATTATAGTCAATCCAGATGATCATACTGGCTTTCTCTAACATCAAATTTTATTACAAGCAACAAAAAGAGTTTTAACAGTTTTTGAAGTAAGAAGATCGATTTGTGGACTGTTCAGTTAAGGCGCACTCAATGGATCTGCCGTTTCACAGAATCAAACTGAGTAACGACGTGATAGTTGAGGGAGTAGAGGTTTAGTTTCTTAATCTCGCTGTTCCGGGTTCGAATCTCTGTCATCATGCATGTGCTGTGTTCACTTTGTGCTTCTCTACCCTGCCGTAAGCTTATCACTTGCATCAATTGTCTTGGTAGTGGTAGTGAAACCGAAGGACAGTCTAATTGAAAATAAAAATGTAGAGGGGAAAAATAACAATAACAACATGGCTGTGGAGATGTCCTACACTTCACCAAGATGTGAACAGGAAACAATGTCGATAATAGCGAGCTTCATGCTTCTTAAATTTCGAAAATGCGCCAAGAGGAAGAACACTACTTCTTCCCCCTCAAATGGTTTCTTTTGAGGGTATTTATGCATGGGAAAGATAAGGATCAATGGTTCTAGATTATCACTGTTGCATATGCGCAAATCGGTCTCGTAAGAGTGAGGTTGTCGGAGGAAATTTCCTAAGAAACATTCACAATTATTTTTTAAAATTTTATATATAGCAAGATATATAAGATATAAGTAAAAATGCAAATACGATAGCCATTCAATTCCAGAAATTAGTTGTAATACGTGCTGCGGGAAACTTACTAAAATAATATAGTTCTAGAGGGCGGAGATCCACAATTGATTCGATTGAGGAAGTGGCTGAAGGGAGAGAGGAACACGGTAGAAACTGTTAAGGTGCGGTTTGTAACGCTACATATGCACAAAATGCTGGAAAATTGTTTTCGTATTCCAGGCTACCCTTTGCGGATATTGAGGAACCATAAAAGACCGCGTCCTGCTCTATGAAACTCAGGAAAGCCACATTGAGGCGGCTCAGAAATCTGTTCTTAGTGCGAACCTTGGGAAAACCTTACACGATAGTCTGCTTCAACTTGAGATGCCTAATGAATAGCATCTGGTAAGATACGCCACACTGACCGCTGGCCTTACGATCGAACAAATTCAGGACACATTGGAAGTGGTGATGCGACGAGTCGGCGGATGAACGACAGCATGGACTCTCCCCAGTTTTAGAGAAAAGCGAAGTATTTTGCGTGTAAATAAATTTCACTTTCAATGAGCCCCCTAACTATTTAATCAGCTTTTGGAAGGAAAGGAGACAATACTATCTTCGGAACTCGGAATTTATATGTCGATGACAGACATAGAAATCCAAGTGCTTATTGCTACAACTGCCATGAAAATGGGCTTTTGAAATCCATACTTCGGTCAATTAACCAGTTTGTGTTCCCACAACATTTGTCTTTCAAGTAGTTCTTTCAATTTTATCGTGTAATGGAATGGAACTAAACCATCGCCTCGTATCCTGTATTTCTTCCAGCAAAAAACGATGTTTGTCTCCACTTCAGCAATTCAATAGAGATGCAAATTTGGTCGTTTTAGTTCTTTTCGTTGATAAGGGATGTCTGTAGCTCCTCGACGTGATTAATAAAATGTTTGCAGGAGATGGATTTATATCAATTAGAATAACTTGATCGAAGCTCAGACGAAAGAAAATCAATCAGGCCTCAAATTAATCAAGATGGAATATTGTATGTATTCCAAATTCACAAGTCAAAGGACCTGGGTAGTCTACCCCTCCTAGATGTTTTACCGTCAATTTGTAACCCTGGAAATCTCTCATAAGTAAAGCAAATTCCACCCATTATATCTGATATCTACTTCGGCACCAGTAATAGTTTCCGGGATAACAATTGAATAAATAACGTTGTTGGAAGTCTATTTCAGATTAGATGATGTCAACTTCATACTTTTCTTGTTCTTTATCAGCATAAATTTATGTAAAAATATTAAGTACTTTTGACCAGACTTTATGAGTTTCGGGTTAGATACCCTAACAAACAATCTGAATGCTAATATTTTCATAATGGCAAATGTTCTGTAATTTCGCACCTATGAACACTTGCCCTAACAACGAGGAACCTTATTTGTACGCTTAACAGCTTCCATTTGATATTATTCAGTTTACAAACATCAAATCCGCCCTCTGAGTTGTATAACATTAAATCCACGCACATAAGCTATCAAAAATTTCAGAACATGCCATAAAACCATTTAAAAATCGAATTGTTTACATTGCACGCGTATTGAATTTGAACTGTTTGATTGGAAAAGCCAAGCGGCTCGGTTAAAATAAAAATGACGATATTCTGTAGTAAATGGTTGTACATCGTGCATTCATACCCATGAATCAGCATAATTGATGAATCGTTTTTCGGATGGCAAATTATTAATAATACAATATTTAATAAAGTTTCAAACACTTTGCCTAATTTATTATTCATTATTGAGGCATGGATGGAATCACTAACTTGGAATCTATTCTTGGCATCCGCACGTTTACAACAATGTATGCAGATGTATATCTCTAACGCCACTTGATTTACCAAGCATACTAATCATATTTCTGAAAATAAATTGTATTATTTAAGTGGATTACTATTTTACTACGAAGTAGACCCCATTTTTTCCCGAATCAATTTCGATTATATGTGCATAATTATGATGTTGGGGTTGATATCTGTGTGTAATTAATATACATATTTAATTCATTTTTGTATTCATGAATAATTAATTTGGAATTTAGCATGAATGCAGCGATTTTGGAACAAGTTGATGCATTAATTATCATGAAGGTATGGGTTAAAAACGAGAAGCAGAAATTAAGTTTTTACAATTCCTAAACTCGAAACTCGATTTCACTAGTTCGTTCCCAAGACCAACCTATTAGCATAAAGCTACCTGCCAACCCCCATGACCGTATCCGGCCGAACACTAATTTCACATAGATGCAGATGACTGGCCCGAAATCAATTTAAAAATGTGGAAAATATGTAGTAATTACCCATAATTTCCAGATAAACCACAAAGATTGTGCTTATATAACTTTAGAATTTCGGACTATACTCATACACATAATATAGCGAAGAAGACCTTGTTTTATTCTCAAATCTACCCAACACTACTCAAGGAGTGCCTTTTCGATAAAAAATGCTAGATAAAGAGTTTTTTGCCAATAATTTTGATGATTACTTTGTGGCCTATGACTTTGATTGCAGGAAAAGATCAATTTCTATACTAATATTGCTTGCGCTTGTTGCGAATAGTCTACTTAACTGATAATGGCCGACAAAGATACTTGCGAAAAACATTCCATAGAGGCATAATTATTGAAGCGAAAATTTAATGTTAAGAATATCTTACGTTTTCGATTGCTGCTTGAGTATTTCACGCAAACATGACATAAAATTAAAGATAATGAAGACAGTTGATGGCTACTTGATGTCACCTGTGAAATGTTTATTATTATCTGAAATGGCTCTTCATTTCTATCTTAAGTGAAAAATTAGCAGATTCCATTGAAATCAATCAATATCATGTTATACAGGGTGCAATGTAATTTTGTTCCAAGTCCCCCCTTCAGTTCATTGTTACTGTTACTATTCTTACAGTTGCCAGATACGTAATTAGCTGAATTAACTAAAACCCGTTCGATGTCTGTTTATCAGCTATAAGAAATTTGATCAGGTGAAACGGGTTGAATATCTATTGGTAGCAGTTTTTCTCCGTATGTAGTGCAAGGATATTAAATGGAAGGTATCGATTAGCACTCTCTGAAATTAATCTAATTTTCGATTTGACGTCGTGGGTACATGGTAGTGAATGTTAAAATAAGTAGATGCCAAGTTTCCTTTTCTGAAACTGCCTCACTGACCATTTTGAAAGGACTCAGTGATGCTGTATGCGTTCTACAAACATCCCTTTTTGTTAGCGCTAAAATTTATTTAAAATTAAATTTATTTAAAATTTATTTATTTGTAGCGTCTGTTTTCTATTTTTTAATCTCGAGGTATTGAAGGTTTCGAAGGACCTATCATTACAAAATCCGTCCAGATTTATGGTTTCCTTGTCCCGTATGACCAATGTGTCGACTCCAATGTGAATTGTATCTCTTCATGGAATGAGTTGAATTCGTGCAGAGTATTCTCCATTTCCGTTTTTGGAAAAATCTGAAATAGGTTTCCAACATTTTTGACCAGCGTTTTCAAAATATTTTTCGAGTAGGTATTCCTCACAATATATACTTAAAGGATTGGTAACTTTACTTCATCTTGGATTAGCTTAACTAAGGATTTCCCATCGGTCAATTCTTCTCTGAAGTATCTGCCAAATTGAATTTCGCAGACTAATCACCACATTCATCGTATTGCACAGAGTCCTCTTCTTCGATTGGAATCTTCAACAATAGAAAAGTATATGCTCTGGGTCTTCGCATTAGGGCCGATTTGAGGAAATATCGGATAGAAACCTTGCCAGCGAGGTGCTTGTTGCTTGTTACTAGAATAAAATGGGTGTACCTTGGGGCTCAGATTCGCATCAATCGAGATCTTCTTTAGTCTTTTTCCCTTTCGATCTAGATCGGCTCCCAGCTTTTCTCGGTCGTTGTGGACTAAGTCCAGGTAAAGTTGAAAGTTTCTTAAATCGACATCTCGAGTATCAAGCTTTCGCTGTTTCGATCAGCCTTTGGGCAGTCTACACCAGCGCACCTTACACAATCATATCATTGTTTCTCTGAGGCATCGATAACTAATATAATTCTTACAAAGTGTCGCTCCTCGAGGTAATCCCTTTAACGTGGCCATCGCATCTATTGCAAATTGAAAATCTATATTGGTTTTCTGGGAATCCACCACCGATAGCGAAAAACAGTTTGTTATAGGTTAGTTTCTCAAGGATTTTGGATCTAGGAGATGTATGGGGTAATGTGAAAATAGCTCGGCTGATCTCTTATTAGGATTCGGTAGCAGCCTTCCGCTTTTTTCGTATTGCTCTAAATGTTTCTGGAGTGGATATCTGACTGCCAAGTTAATTGTTCTTTTGGGAACATAAGTTGGTGAACCGCTTGGTGTAATTGGTCGCCTGCTGTAATTCCATCGACTGATGAATTGCACGGATTGTTTCTTCTATGCTTCACCCTCCTGACTTGTTGGTAAAACTTCCGCGCCTGGTGCCTTTGCTCACTGTACTTTCCGAATTCACAGTCCTGAAGTCGCTTCTCCGATCGTGATAGGCCTTCGTACGTGGCCGCGTCACTTGAGAATGTAACATTACTCGGTATGCAGCATTCTTTCGTTCGTTGCTAGCTTGCATTCATCGTCGAACCATCTTTTGTGGCCGTGCCAATAATAACGTTCTTCAGGTGGCTGTGAAAACGATTTGTTAATGCTTCATCTGTAGGACCTCTGTTTACTGCGGTTACTACGGTATCCATGTGTTGTGGATGGCTTCAGTGGTCACTCTCACTTGGTTGTCAGAAGGGATACTAGGCGCTGCTGCTATTCAAACCCGGAGCACCATCCCAATGAGATAGATGCTCTGACGTTCATCAAGGCCTTGTTGCCAACCCTTCTGCAAATCTCTAGTTTCTACTATGTATCCGTAATGTCGTGCTGTTTGCCTCATGGGAAGGAAAGAACTTGTCAATGACTTTTAATAAACCAGAAATAGGTGTTTTCCATCATCACACTATTCACCATTCATCATTGATTGATGCCGTGCTTAAGTTTACTCCAAAATTGCTTATGTTCCTGTTTTAGTATTTCCATTCCTCGTGATTTGCTCTGTCTCTTTGGTGGCTGATAACGCCTTCTCGCTCGCTCATTAATCGCATTTGAGTGACTTTGCTAATCCACTAGCAAGTGGAGTGTTTGTTGCTCGCCATTTCAGCATAGAAGCATCGAATGCTTCAAAAAAATGTCTTCTGATTTGTGTCACTATTTACAGCTTCTGCCTCGCTCCAACATTGTGACAAATGCGAAGCCTCCTTTTATCAGAAAATCGCCCTCTCCCAATTATTTTCAATTCGTAGTAAGATTGGTTAGATTAGCTGAAAGATTGGGATTACCCGCAAATCCAAGCACTCAAGCCTTTTATTAAGTTTTTTGTACTTTCCCTTAAAGTCGCCTATTCGGCAACCTCCTGCTTGTAGTGCTTACAGGCTTTGCGCGCGCAGATTCTTGAAGAAAATTTTTCTATGATATCTATATCTAAAATCCAACGAGACCATATGGAATGTTGGGGAGTCTCCTCCTCTTCCCTACATTGGCTATATGTAGCCGAGACCACTAGCTCCATTTATTCCATATTGTACTCACTTTAAGGAGCCGTTTCCACTTTAAAGTCCAGTTAGGATAAAGGCCATGTGAACTCTGATTGTCAATAATTCTCTTAACTTGCTCTTGTTTTTATTTATAAAGCTGTTGTTGATTAATTAACTTGTTTTTTATTTTAGCGAAATACAAATTCACTACATTACCGCATTCTTAGTGGCAACCATATATATTACACGTCATTTCCTGGTAGATGCACTGCTATTCTGTTGGAAAATTGCAAGTTTTCTTCAACAAAACCAAAATCGAACTACTTTGTTTTTTACTTTGGGATATATCCAAGCGTTACGTTTCCCATGGGTAAAATTCTTGGTTACATCTCCCATGAGTAGAGGAGGTATCTATGGCAGTTATTCCAACCGTAATTATGCCTACTGTTTGGGATCCTTGCCAAAGCTCCTCCGACCGCTACATAACACTCATGAATCTCCACCCAATAATAAGCTATTTTTATGACATTGTATTAAAGCCCAAAGCGGTTTCTGCTCGCCCTAGCATTTAATTTAATTCAATGCCCACAGGCAAAAAACCGGTAGTGAAAAAAAATTGAAACGGTTAATTCACTTTAGAAGTTTTTTTTAAAGTGGATCAATTTTAGCGACGACCCAAGGACTTAGGCGGCGGAAAGTGATGTGACGCTAAGCCGGGTGGGGTCTAGCAATCCAAATGTTAGCTTTCCGTTGATTGATATTATTGATCACTTATGCTCGATTAACTTGCCTGGCAGCGGCGGCATTGTGAGGAAATGGAATTTTGAAGTTTGCAAAGTCAGCTTATCCTTTCGGGGACGGATAAGAATGTTTGAAATGGCGATGAATCGCGAATGTTGGGAACAGAAGGCTTACTTCTCGGGGAAAAGGGTATAACCCCAAATGGGTTTGTTCCATGTTAATAATAAAGAACGCAACTGAATGGGTTCAGTGAAATATGAGGCACAGACTCAATTGAGTTTATCTGGAACGACTGGAAAATATTTCGTCGTCTTTGTTGAATTTAGCAATTATGTTTGAGAATTATTTTCTTTCTAGGATGTTGCTGTAAAAAGGTAGCTGTAAATAGGAAAACCTTTCGATTCTTTGAAAAAAGAAAAAAAAAACGTACACCAGTAGCGCATTTATATCAAAAGCCGCTGGTGCGTTGTTGCATCGATGTCTGCCCCACAGGTTGCATTTGTATATATTCCCTGTTGTACCAACAGGATTAGTCAACTTTTACTATTCAGGTTTCATTTTGAAAAAAATGTTGTTGAAATTATTATCATAAATATTTAAAAATTACAACATCCCTCTCATCACGAATTTAGATTTCGCGAAAAACCAGTGCAATCTAGCGTTTGCGAAATGAAATTGCTTCTGGGGAAAGGTCTAGGATGCAGCAGAGAGCCCTCGATGCGGACACTTTGCCCGGAATGAACGTTTACAAGAGATATAAAGCAGAAAAACATCTCGGGCGACTATCAACCTCTACCGAACTGATTTCACTTTAATTTCTTTGAAAAAGAATTTTGTCCCAAATACTTATTTTCTTTGCCTCTGCTTTTCAAAGTTTTGTGTAAAACAAAATCTTATTAAAGTCGGTTTGTTTGTCTGCCTGTCTGCATGTAATTTGGTAGAAATCGCACTACTACTAACAAACTTTCTTTACAAATTTCCGACTTTGAATGTCAATATCACACGAGGGTGGATATTCTCGCATAATATATACATATATTACGTGCTAGGTACTAATGCACACTCAGATGGCCTTATAAAAGAAATACACAAAACGTTTCATACCTGAAGTGTCCAGCTTCTGGTTTCCCGGCTTGTTTTGACTGATTTGCAAGATGAATCGAAAAAACCTTTGAAAACCATTCCCAACTATCCCTGGACGCTATATTATATTTTGAAAGCGGCAAAATGGTTTTGAAAGGATAAATAAAGAATTGGTCTTACTTTACGCAATAATTACGCATTCATATGTACAAACTATATGTTTCAATAAAGAAAGCGACGACGAAATCGCCCAAAAAAAATTCTACATAGGAAATTTCCCAGACTATATTTTCGGTAAATTTCCTAATGCCGAGATTAATATTTTGAAATCAAATTCGTGAAATCGACAAATATATTTGTTCATTTTAGAAAAAAAAACCCTTCCGTGATGACAAGGAAAAATTCTCTAATCAGAGATTTGTTTCTAAAACTAGAATATTAGGGAAAATCTGATAGCATACGAATATGTGGTATCCAAACGATCGGCTTCGCGCGAAAGCAGCAACCTAAACATCCAAGGTGCTTTCAAGCAAGTCTGTCGGGCCGCGTGGTCTACCTTTTCACTTCGGCCTTATCGACAGACACCCTGACAGCTTTGCCTGTTTCAACGATACTGCAATTCTGAAAAAGTATTAGGATTGAAGAACGACTTTAAACGTGGAGAGTAGTCAATTCACTTCTAAAGCGGAAGGTATCTAGTAACTCATCCGTAAAAGTTTAGACTGCAAGTAGCTTTTTTTATTGAGGGCTAGTAATGCCAGTTAAACGCTAGCGTCCTGCCAAGATCTGTCATAATGGATATCAATGAAAACAATCTAAAAAGCTCCTCTCTTCCCGTTTTTGTGAAGCATCCTAAAAAATTGCTTTTCATGCAGTAACGCACGATTCCCGAGCAATGTTCTCAAAACAATTTTAGCATCTTCATATATAGAGTTCCTAATCTCCCCTAAATGGGACATAGCCCGTTAAGCACACTTACAATTTCGTCATGATCAGTACAGTTTGCTTCTTGTTCCCCAATCTTTTTCGGGATATTGTTTGCGATCATGGCGGTTGATTCTAAAAGGCTATAGCTATTTCCATCGAGCAGGATACTGTTATCAGCATTTTAGGAAGGATTCCTCATTACGTAGGATTGCTCATTCTCGACTATTAGAATGAATAAGCACATATAGTACTCCTATGTACGCAATACTTTCGTAACTTTCTTATAAGAGAAAGTATTATCGAAAGGAACAGCGTTGGGTTCTTTTGATAGATTCCCATCCATCAAGGTCGATCGAAGTTGATCCTTCAGAGCCATGTTTATCGAGGTTGATCGAGAATTATCCCCGGAAACCTCATTCATCGAATCACTTGAGGTTAACTGGTCAACGAGCAACATTGTCCCTTTAGTTCTATTCTCCGGCAGATACGAAGCGGTATCTATAAATAAGGACATTTTTCACGACGCTCATTGATATTTACATAATAATTATATCATTCCTCTCGCTCGATCAAAATTCACAGTCGACAGTATCTTAGAGTCGCATTTGAGATTGCGGCTATGTTCGGGCAAGGACCTTCAAAGTGCCCCTCGCATTGCTTCGATGAATTGAATTAATGGAGTTTCTTAATATCGAATTTAATCATTTGGTATGCAGTAGGGGTACAGACAAACCTTTTGTTAATGTGCAATCACTTGGTTTGTAGTGCAGTAAGCATATCGGCTCTTGTTGAGTGCCGGCGACTTTTGTTAATTTTGCCATTTTCATCCATAATTTATACGTAGCCAAAGCAAACACTTGGATGAAGCTTTCAATATTTTATTCACGATTGTTGTTCAATAAATTGTTGATTTATTATAACAAATCTAATGAACAAACTTTTCTTTGTGTGAAAAATAAATTTTTCAAAGTTTTTTAATAAGTTAAGACTCTTGAACACTAGACAGTCAGCAATGGACGCGAGGAAGTGTCAAAACCAAAGCCCCTAACCAGTCCGTCAGCCCGCTCATTCCTCTCTACGTTCCTATGACTGAGAACTTAGATAAAGGTGACTTTGAGCACACTGCTTAGACTGTTTAGCATGTCCCTGCCCTGTATATGACACTTGACTATCGGCCAGAATGGCTATATAACCTTTCCAGTTCCAATGCTGCGAGGTGCATTCTTAAGTGTAGATGAACGTGAGAAATTTTAACTATTCTCGACTGAAGGGATATTCTATTCCCCAAAATGCAATACAAGTTAATCGAAATATGTAAGTGCACTTTAAACGATTTCGTGGAAAATTCGAAAGATTATCTGAAAAGAAACGATTTGCTTGTCCACCGAAACTTGATTAAAGGACGAAAAGACAAATAAAAGACATTAGTCTAAACAAACAAAAATTAGCTGGTCACAAGTTCAGCAGTCTTTAGCCTTAATTTCAAGCAAAGTAGAATACATTAAATATCAACAAAGGTCGCCAGAGCCTCACCCCTCACTCTGTCAAAAATCTGCCAAATTGAGCGTCGCCCAAAAATACGAATTTTAGGATACCGAATGGGAATTTGCCATCTTTAGTAATTAAAGCAAGTTCAATTTGGATTGTACTTATTATTTAAAAAAGTTTTAGAAGGAGGTTCACCCAGAGCGTGAAACAGGATTCCCTGGAAACTTTAAAGGAGGATAATCCTTAATGACACCACTCTTGAGCTGCTTTTGAATATCGTGAAAAGTCCCCAATTTGCCTTGTAGTGGGCTCTCAGTTTTGAGTGAAACAGATTAATTTAGATATTTTTATACTTTTCCGGTATATATATTTTGTTCGGCTTGTTTATTATTTTTTATTGTTGTATATTACTATTTTAATGAAATAAGTATTTATTATATCATATAATGTCTTTAGGTCCACATTGCATGCATAAAAACAAAAGGAAAATTATTGAGGCGATTTTGTAATAAATAAAATCTGTTACTGTCCGGCGTAATTATATGTGGAGATCCGGAGGTGCGCGAGTACATTAAGGGTTTCCGTCAGGCAGGAGTGCAGGACCGCATTTAGACTTGCACACGCATTTGGACCTGCACAATGAGAAGAACAATGGCTGTGCACATGCAGAAAACCATCCTCGCCCGGACACCCCATTTGCTTACAAAGACCATCCTGCAAGCGTAGAAGGCTATACAGGTCTTTTTGGCTTTAGTTCAATGTTCAGTCTCCAACTTAATTTAATATGCAGGATCACATTCAAATAATTTACACTGAAGGGACCAATCTTTATTTATTTAGCTGGAGAAGGAGGAATTCACTTACGTTTGGGAGGTTCTGTTTTGACTGGATTTATGCCGAGGCCGCATCTTGCAGCCCATTGCCACACCACTGGAAGACGATTGATCTCTATTCCAAACTATCAATCCATACCTTGCTAGCGCTATGTCCTGCTAGCTAGGAATGTCCAGAAAAACTTATCAGACGCTGCCTCAGTTCTGTTCTGGGAGCAGCGTGACCAAAAGCGGTTGCCAGTTGCTGATTGATCCCTGATCTCAAACATGAAGTGGAAGCGAATTATATCGAGCCTAGTCTGGGTCTAGACTGGTAGAGATACAGATGATTTTGCTTCTAGATTGGAGAATTCCAGAATCCACTTGATAAAGAACCGGACGAATTGGGGAGAAACTGTGTCTCAGGGTTTTTCCTTCGCGAACCCCTCGTTGTTGGTTGTTTCTGAATTCAGATTACGTCGTATGTTGTTTAGGTTGGGGTTTTCATATCAAAGCTATATTTACTTGGATGTTGCTACAAACGAACTTCTATTCAATTTAGTTCAAAAATCGGCATGAATTTTTACATCAACCCAATGCATCCGGTTTCCTGTTTGAAAATACGATAAGACTGTTCACAGAATTCATAATGATATATATTTTCAACAGTTTTTTGACTGAGTATCTTGTATCGGTTCCGATACTCTTAAATTGATTATTGTTATCTAATTGTATTGTTATATCTGCAATTTCAGTTCTAAATGGGAAATTATGTAATCGAAAATGCTTTATAAATTATGGTGTAGTCTTCGTCTCGTCGTGAAAAGTAATTTGTTTAGCGCCATAAATTCGCGCTGCTTAGAATCTAAATTGCATTCAAATTTATATTAACACTTGTTGCATACGTCAATAAATTTTTATGAATGTTCCCAACCAATGTGTCGATGGCTGGCGGCACTTTTGCAAGCTTTTTCAATACATTGAAAAAGTTTCCAAGATAAATATCTATTCTATTGATTGTTAGCGCAACATGGCCATATTTTTTCGCTATTCAGAAAAATTTCTCCTCGGGTCGTTTACTTACCAACATGTGCTGATAAAACCTTGAAAGTATCTTAAAATATAGAATATCTGAATATATTTACTTTACTCGATTAGCAACTTTTTTTCTTTAACATTCAGAAAGGAGTGGTAGCAGGCATGGCATCAAGCAACAAATTATATAATCAAAACTACGAATCGGTCTAGCAGGTCGCAAACCTTTCTGAGCTTAAAATTATGTTCTTGAGAACTAAATTCACTATGTCCATAAATTCATCTTAGATTCAGTGATGCTCAGTATGTCTTCGTTTAATCCAATTTAAAAGCTTGAACTTTCTACTTGTTGGTTTAAAGCGATTTTGGCAAGTGCGTTGTCTCCTTTTATTAGTGTGAAATCTTAATGGAATTGTAACCTTCGTTGTAGATTTATTTTGCTACCTCGAATAAGATTTTAGGAAATTGAGTATGGCGAAGACTGGACTTGAACAGCAAATACTCATTGCGGACTTTAAGATGTATTGGATTATATATATTCAAGTTTTAGTAGACCGCTTTTGAAAGTCGTGATACAAGTATTATCTAACGATGAATAGATGCGGGGAAAGATATGCACATCTACAAAGCTGACCGGTTCACCTAACGAGTTCATTAATTTAAACGCCGTGATTTACTGACCGTTCGACGAAGTAGTTAAGGAAATATAAGTTCATAAATGATGCAAATGCAGATATATATGCATATTCAGCACATAAACAGGAACATGCGGTGATTGATATTGTTATCCACAATCTTGATAGAATAACAAATATCTTTGTACATACCTATGCTTACGGTGCGAATAGTCTATCTTTTAAATAAGATTTTTCTTTATTACTCGTTCCATGATTGCCAAGAAACATTATCGACTGGAAGTATTATCCACCAAAAGCATCTCCTATCAAATCCACAGGATTTAAATAATTCACCGAATCCTGTCTCCTCAATTTGGAAACAAGCAAGATTGATTTTTCGAAAACGCAAGAAGCATCATTCGATTCGTTACTATTTCAGGAAGCATCATGAAATATTCACAACCTCGTTAGCAAAATCGTTCACGAAACCATTTAATATGTTCTGCCAATGTAGTTCTTATCCCATATCAACCTTCATCACCACCACCTCCAGAGCTTCTGTAACGAATGTCTCTCCTTGCTTCGACGTGATAGATATACAAATGGAAGTAGGCTTTATTTTCATGTCATTTATTGCCGGAGACAATCCGTAGGAAATCCTTCTCAGACTATTCCCTGCAATGAATCACTCGAGATACTTGCCGAAGATATTCGGTATATTTGTCACATTATAGAAAACGGTCGAGGGTGTTATTTCATTTACCCTGTTATAAATGGAAGACAAACATCGAGGATTGACATTGAGTGTATTAAAGATGAATTGGCACGAAATGGTCTGTTGTGTTGATCAAGGCCCTCAAGCGAATTGATACTGGATAAATAGTCTAGATAGCAACGACGATAATTTCTATCTAGCCTTGTCTGCTCCGGGCACATAGGGGTAAACAAACGGTTCAGTTGATGATGGTCGGAGAATTCGATACTCATCAGCTCCATATATCCTGGATAGAAGCTTTCATGGTCACAGTTATGTGCCATGTGTGTTCCTTCAATTCAACATAATTATCTTCCTTGCAAACTAATTTAAAATTCATTAACATTGTACCGGCCAGCTTTCAGAGCCATGATGTTGTTTGAGTGAGCCGAGAGCTGGTTAACTGCTTAACTAAGGGAAATGTTTGATTCGTTATTTATACATGAAGACAAAAAAAAACAAGGAAGAGAACAGTTTCAGTGAAACATGGTTTTCATGCTATCATTAGCCTTGACCAGAATGGAGTCAGGAATTTGGATGACACATGGGATTCAGAAATTGGTAACAAAACAAACATCATTTCTATATTTAATGGACCAACAAATCTGACTTCAGATATTAGTCAGTAAATAAATAAGCTTTGGTCCTTATTACTCAACCTAAGGCTATTGACGAATGAGGATTTGCTTTTCATGAAATCATCTATCATACTGGAAAGCTGTGTTATTATTTTGAATGATATTGCTATATAAATTTACAAGTTCTTATACATCTTCTTATCAGCTCCTAGAGCGCCCCATGAAATCTAAACTGCTAAATTTGTCTAGGCTAAGAACTTCCAAGGCAAATCACTCCATGACATATCCGATGACAAATTTGTCAGATTTTCTCAGTATTTCACTACGTCGCTTCTATATTCCCATTAACATATCCGTGTGCCCGTTGGCAAACATAGTTCCTGATATAAGATGGAACCTGGTCAGAATAATCCGATGATACTTCTCAGATAAGGTTTGAAATACAAAGATTGGCTACGAAAGGCAAGCTTCATTCTAGATTTTACTGATTTTGTCAGCTTCTTCTTCTAATCTTTGTGTTTTTCATTATTAGTGAATGCATACTATTGGCGCTTTTGCTACATGACCCTTTTTCAAGGTTCGTGCCAATGTATCGGACGTTTTCGCTCTGAGGGGTTGTTTGCCTTCTTATCCTTACAGGAAGGCAGGTGAGAATAAAATTGAAATGTCAGCATATGTTCTTGTTGACTTTAACTCTCCATAACATAAGTCGTCTTTTCATTTGTTAAAGTGTCCGTAAATGTTGACGTTGAAAGATGAGAATCGTGATATTGCCAGAAAATATTATTACTAAGTGCACCCTAGTTAGTATATCTGCTAAGATATAATATCGGGCCCAAGACACGTCCTTGAGATGCCCCAGTGAGATTACTTTTTCCACTGAGTTAAAATCCTTTTCCTTTACTTCACTTTCTAAGAAACAGAAACCTGCGTAATTTAAATATAAGGCTTTTGCGCCCCATTCTATCGAAAACTTACAGTATATCTAATAATTGTGAGCAATATCTTGAACTTTCAAATGCTCTCCATATTTCTACCACGAGTCTGTGTATTGGTTTTGTCATAACGTATTTTTCTCAAAAGCGAAAGTGGCATTGTGATGTTATCTTTTGATCTGAAATAGTTTCCCGCAGTAGCAAGATCTAATATGGAAAGAGCCCTTTCCTGGCTTGAAAACATCATTGTTATGGGTGAGGATAGTGTCACGGTCCAAGGCTACTATTAAAGAGTGCTTAAACGTCTTAGAGCGTTCTGCCTGATTTAATTATTCATTCATGGTGAGGGACTTTCGTTGCGTCTCTCGAGCGTATAATTACATTTGGTAGTTGTTTAGCTTTAAGACGTAGCTCTCAGGGTGCAACTAGGCAACTAGGTATCAGTGGCTACTCCGAGAAAATCAGCGCTATGGTGCGCCGTTTCGATGCCACAAACGCCTGAGATCATAACTGCTGTGGTAATAGCAAGGAGGCAGAGCTGGGGCAAACGACTGAAATTTTCAGAGTCAGTAGCATTCACGCCAGAGATCTCTCTGAGGCCCTCTAAGAATGGTTTATCTTAGGTCCGTAGCCTGGTTCTAGCTAGAACTGGACGATTGCAAGGAAGCCCTTCTCCACAGCTTCGCAGCATGGTTGCCCATAAACCAGTGTAAAGTACAAACCGCCGTAATCCTGTACTGGCATGAACGATCCGGGTTTGCTATAGACGTTTCAAATTCTCCTTGACTTGGCACAGGTAGTGAGCCTTCACTATTTGAGGTCTATGGCTGCTAAGTAATGCGAGTAGATTCCACCTTTAACTGTCGCCAGCGGTTACGCTACAGCAAGTACATTGAGAGAGAGAGTGTGATCCGCATACCCAAAGAGGTAAAGTTCTGGTCAATTTCGAAAAACCACTGCATAATTGGGGCTTCATACACTCCAAGCAAGGCTCTGATCCTACAGTCCTCTTCGCTGGCGCGAAAGTGCGTCTGAACCAGTAGCTACTGGACTTCACCAAAAGATTCCGTCCGTCTGATCGCGGATTAGTTCATAAAGGAATGGTACCCTCACATTCTATTCAATTCATGACCGTTTTAAGCGAAGCATTTAATATACTGTGTGCTTTAATATACTTAATTATATGTTATACCAATTTGTATCGTTGTCAAATAATCGGCGGGGCGTTCGATCGGGTTTTATTCAATTCAGCTGTTCAAAATTTACTTCTGAGGCTTTTATATTGTACGTCTTTTCTTCAATGCTTTGTAGACTTTGAAGCACCCACAAAATTTTGTCGTAGTCATTGCTATTATTCCCACATTTTATTTGCAATGAAACTGTGCTTCAATGTTATTATCATTACCCTTAAAGCTATCATATAAAAGTGATAAGCCTACAGCCGCGAGATCAATACAAAGATGAACGCAAATATGCATGACGACCGAGATTCGAACGAGATCGAGAGGCTAATGCGCAATCAACTCAACCATCGCAGTTACCTAAAATGCCCGTCACCTATCCCCACGACTTCCCGGGATGCTCGTAATCCTCTGCTGTTCTGGGGCACTTGGGCCTTGAGGCGACCTACTCGTTGGCTATCTTGGGAGAGTGGAGTGTATGGCGTAGCCCGCATAGCAATTGTCGTTCCTTCTTAATGTGAGACTTGTCTATCCACTGCCATGTTGGCCTTCTGATCGCATTGCAAATGAGTGCCAGGTTTATGCGCCGGACGAGTTCTATGTTTGAGATCGTGTTAGGCCAGCGTACTCCGATGATATGACACAGGTTCACTTTCCATGTGCTACTGCCATATACAAACACAGAATGGCTACTATCACAGAACAGTCTTAACTTGACCTTGGTGTTAAGATAACTTCTTTTCCAGACTTTAAACAGGGCAGGGAGACCGGATCTAACGTTGTAAATGCGTCGGGCAAGATCCAGTTCGATGCCACCGTCGGCAGAAACCACGCTTCCTAGATATACAAATTGAGCGACGCCTTTGATGATCCGAATTCTTTCGGTCAAGATCCTTGACATAAAATTTGGGGTGGGGGTAGAAGGTGGCATAAGGAACAAATGCTCTATGGCGCCGATGTCTGCCTCCAACTCCCAAATTACAATTTTCTGAAACTACGCACCGCCTCGCGGTTCTAAAGGCGGTGATATTGTGTTGCATCAGTGAAACTAAACAGAATTTTCGGATGAATTTCCAGAAGCGAACACTCAAATGGAATATTGGATCTAACCCTATATGATTCTTATATCATACAGCAAATCCCAGTACATTAAAGTTTTTTGTCTTCGAAATTTCATCAAGTTCAAACATTCCCTGGTTCAAGGTTAGCGATTAATCCACTTGTAATTGTTTACAAATGACAATTCAACTCTGGTGACAGTAGACATTGAGTTGGAAAACCTCCGCACTTCCTGGCCTTGCGTGAAAACACTGTTTTGTGATTAGAAATAATCCAAAGATAGTAAAAATGTCTTCTTGTTTTATTGTTTCTCATCTTCGAAAAGTTATCTCCGGAATGGTTTGATAAATAGCTAAATTCCAGCAATCACCCAAAAATATAATTTCTTATCAAATATATGTTAGTACGATAAGCGAACATATTTAGCCTAGAAAGAATGCTCTTTCTGCACAATCCCTGTCAAGATGTAGATCTTTCGATTGAATCGGCAGTTGGTCTATTTGGAAAAGTAGAAATGCGTTTCAGCACTTATAGTTCACTGTCATAGTCCACATGAAACAAAACGATACTTCCAATTAGCCAATCTAATACAAAGATAGTCCTCAAGTATTATATGCAATTAAAAGTGCCAATCATTCAATTATTTTCTCACAATATGCGATCAAGAAAATAAGAGGGATAAGTCGAGGCGCCGGCATAAAATTCATTTTCATGATTAAACTCCGTCAGTGTGTACAGAAAGCTATAAAAGCCAGATAATTTAATCACCACATTCACGCTGAGTTATTACTTAATATTGCTAAAAGCTTTCACGACTTGTCCTGACCTTTCTCCGCCCGTAACGAAAAAATCACGTTTGTAAAATTAGAGCATTCCGACTAAAAGAAAAATGATGTCATTCACAATCTCTTCTGCACAGATTGTGCCGCACAACAGTTAAAGTACTTTCTTCAGCAAAAAGAGCAAGGAACGCCAGAGCGCAGCCAGATCTGGGGAGGCCTCCGCCGAGGGACTCGATTACCTGTGATTATAATGGCGAAAATAGCTATTGAGTGGTCTATTTACAATGCACTTGCTCCCACGGAAAGGGTGTGAGGAACCCCTATGCAAACTGGGAGGGATTGTGGTGTTATTTTCGTAAAGCTGTCAACATGCACGTTTGCATTGTCCCTGAGAAGTGCTTTAAATACGCACAAATTTCCTACACAATCCTAGGCTATCACATTCCATGCATATATCAACTTAGTCATAAATAATGATTACAGAACGGAGGACTCACCGAGGCTGGAACGGAATTTTATCGCCGAGAGCGAACATATCCAGACGAAGCGGTTTGAAACCAACAGGGAAATTTATGTCAGATGAAGCCTTTTCCGGACTCGGCGGACAATATGAAATTCCAATTTACCAGTGCCACCTGCCCTACACAGAGAATACCTAATTTCGGGTGGATTTTGCGTTATGCTTTTGAAATTGTATTCAACTTCCCCAGAATTATGAATTTTAAATGTGGGTTCAGCATACTCGTACATGAATAGCAATTTTTAGGGAACGCTGGCTGGTCCCTGAAAGGAATTTAAAATTAATCGGATTTTATCATGCATTGCAAGGCAATGGGACAACGGTTCACCGAATTCCGTATTGATTATATTTGAGATTCACGAACAAAGGTGGTAGTCGATTGGGAATAGACTCCGTTCTCATTCAAATTTTTAATTGTTCCTCATTCATTGAGAAAAGTAGACTGTCTAGTCGCTGGAGACTAAAACGTGCTATGCATTGCTCATCGGGAAAACATGCAACTTCAGTGGTTCATGGCCGTGTGAAGAAAGTAAATCTTTTTTTCGGATGGTAAATGCAATTTTTGTGATTTTTAGATAGATAAACGAATTAAATATCGCGTTTTTCAACGCTTTGAGTAGCAGTTTATTGTCTGTCTGTCACATGCACTTTTCTCGAAAGCGGGTACACCTATTAAGAAGAAATTTGATGCAGATATACAGACGCATACGGTGGATGACACGGTTTTGTTGGGAGTTTAAAGGTGGGTCGTGGAGGGTATCAAATGAAAAGTCTTGACTAGTACTTTACAAAACATACCCCGCCATCGTTCGCGGTTATTTGAAATGCACTTCAGCTTTACCCGCGATTTCATGGTACGCTTGCACTCCTTTTCTGTTGTACTGCCCTTAGAGCAACCCCCACTCGTCGATCATCTTGGGAGAGTAGATCCAATTGTTAATAATAATAATAATCGTTGGCGCAACAATCCATGTATTGGATCAGGGCCTTGAAGTGTGTTAGAGCACTTCATTCAAGACCGTAACGGTACACTAGGAAGCAATGTGGTCAGCATTGCGCTCGCCCGAGATTATTACCCTGATTTGACTCAGGTACTCATTCACAGCTGTCGGATACCAGTCGATATCCGACGTCAAATCACGATACAAATTCCACTGCCACCAGTGAGATTTGAACCGCAACTTTCCGTACGACAGCCTTGCGCTCTAACCACTCAGCTATCCAATTGTTGCCCCGCTTTAATTATAAAAATCGGTTTACTGTGTGTCTCTCTGTCGCAGAGGCGGTTACTTCTATTGATATGAAATTTGGTGGAAAGACGGAAATTGCGAACCCCTTCGCATGCAGCGAGTAACATAGTCATGTGGATACCTTCAAAAGCCTCACTTTTCTTTTGATGGTTGACGCAAGAGAAGAAAAGGCGGGACTGGATCATGATAATTTCTTTCGTTCTTAGAAACTGCAGTATCAAAATTAAGTGAATAGTCTGACATACTAGATGCACACTCAAATATTTTACATAGGAAATACACTAAACCTTTCATATCTGAAGCGCCGAATCTCTGGTTTTCGATTGTTTCGTTTTTGTTTTGTTCATTATCACGTTTATTTCACGATCACAAAAAATGACCGCGCTTCATTAGAGGTAGAAATTCTCAAAATTTTTGTTGGTAAAATAACCGATTCAAACTAATCCGAAAAATGGGAATAAAATCCAAAAAATACCGGCTTCTTTCATTCTGTCAAAACTGAAAATACATACAACTCTCACAAAGTTACAAATTCATCCCCATTTGTGGTTTAGAGTTTGGTTTTTGGTTTTAACGGGGTTTAACAGATGATTATGGGATGAGTACGGGCCCGTTCGGAGTCTATACCAAAAGCAAAAGTTAATCCACACATTGCATTGCAACATTACTCCAGGCTTTTTTTCGTTTCTAAGAAAAACCGAATAGAAACCGAAAGCTCGTCGATATTAAAGGTTTTTTTTATATGTGAAAATACTTGGGTGCTTATTGCATCCACAAAGCTCATAGTCGCTGTGCATTAGCTAAGTCAGACTATTCATTTTAACGTAACACTAACATTCTATGAACTATGATGTTTTAGGACGCAGAAGCTCATCAAAGTTGATCTACTATACCTTTGTTAATAATAGTATGATTTCTACTAAACTTTCTACTGTGATATTCTGCACTCTAATTTATATCAGTTTAGGATTTTATACGTATGGCATGAACTTAAAGGAGGGTTTCTAATAAATTTTCCAATTATAATAATGTACTACTACTACTACCTTCATTTGAGCACATATTGGTGTGGAGGGTATTTTATAGCCTAGACGTAATATAGACGCACCATCAGATTTTTCGAGAGAGTAATTTTGAAATGGTTCCTTAATTTAGGTGACCTTTTTCTAACCCCTACGCTACCTCACTTTACAATCGATGTCAAAACTAAAATTACTACTACCTGACCCCTTCCTTAATCACTACCACCCATTTCGAACCTCAAGCTTGAATGCGTTACCTGCAATTATCTAGAATCACTTACCGCACTCATTAATTCCTTATATCAAATAGTAAAGTGATGTTCTATTGTAATCTAAGAAAAAAAACCCTGGGATATCCCTACCTAGTGAAACATGTATTTCACCAGCAAGTTATTTTGCTACATCAAGAAAGTCAACACTTATTGCAAAGTTTTCTTCGGCGACACACTGAAAAGTATCAACAAATTTGAAGTGTGTCATCAGCTGCCATTCATTTCAAATAGCACATACCAATACATCTACTCAATTTCAAATCAAATTACTGTCAGAATTAGGACAAATGGCTGTCACAGAGAATAAACGAGAATAGAAAAAATATGATTTACAAGTGGGAATATAACTACACATACGAGTAAAACAATGTCAGAATATGATGAATTATGATGATGAAAATTTAAAACTATTTATTTTAGGCAAGGTATTTTGAAAATGTACCTTGAAAGTTGGTTTCTTCATTGGCTTAGGTTTCCTATTTATACTTTCTATCCATGACATTGTATTGAGAGCACTTCTAGTTTTAATTAGACTGTTGTTTGAAGATTTGGTACTGATTATATTTAAGGTTGTCTGTTTGTCACATGCAATATTTTCAGGAATGGCTATACCTCATGGCACAAAATTAAATTATATTAATAAAAATTAAATAATAGGCCACGATTAACACTTTTGGCATTGGTTGCCAAGGAGTTGGAGGAGTGCGGGTGCCAAAAAGGGTTCGATTACTTCAAGGATCCGTTCTCAGAAACTACTAAACCGAAAAATCGGAGAAAAATTATGGTGATCCGTGCATATGGTATGTAGGCCTCAAAATATTCTCCGTTACGATATCTGCTCAAATAAAGTTTAAGTTAATAATAATATATTATATTTTGAAACTTTCCTGCTAACACCCTCCCCCCCCCCCCCTTAAGTTCATCCTACGCCCGCAGAGTAAGATAGGTTTTTATAGGAAGCATCATATTGAAAAATTTGATGGAAATCCTACTATTACTAACAAAGCTATAATAGGTCAGAATTGCTTCTTTGTCAAATTACTACTACCTGAGAGATCAAATGACCATATCACATTTAACTGGTGCATTCAACGTATATACACTAAGAGCTATATTAGAACCATGCTGGGGGCCTTTAGTTGATGGATGTTGACTTAACAGCATCATATCATTTGTATGCAGAAACCTGGCTTGATGAAATATATGAAGCTCCGTGCTCGCCGAAGAGAGCTGTATTATATATGTGACAGGGACTGAGCTTCATCACTTAGATCCATTTTCAGTGGAATCCTACGTGTCTGTGTTCATTATTACTTGATTCTTTCAAAACAATTGCTCTCCCAGTGATGTGATGAATAGTTTAAAGCGGCCCCTGAACGATGTTTCCTCCGCGAAATTGATGTTAAAAAATTCACATTACCATAACCGGGCGTTATCCAAACAACATCACCACATCACTTTCCGTCACGGAATCACTTAACATGACAGATCACATCACCAGCCAGTATGAATGGTTCATTCTTCAGTCATGCCTACTAGTGCACTCGTACATTTTACGCTAAATGTGATAAATACAGGTCTTATCTAATGATATGTAATATTTGGTAATATTGGCTATCGACTGAAATATGTAATATTGGTGATATAAAATCACATTTACCGCTAAGTAATGAAAGGTGATACTCGCGATATTACTTTGTAACATCACTTTTCTCAAAAAGCCATGGATGGTCTCTTAGTTGATAATTTTGAGAAAGTTGTTAGGCGCAGGGCTTGAGTAGGTAAAACTTTTCAAAAATATGAAAGCACAACATCGTAGGATCAGTTGTTTAGATTATTGAAGGAAAACACATAAATCTTCCTGATATAGTCCGTATTTTCTTCTATATTATTCTGTACTAAACAAAGCATACTATTCCGCAAAGGAAGTGGTAACTTTTGCATCAATTATTGCAGGCCTAAGTTTGTTCTTATCCGAAAGCAACTCGGCAGGTGTCTTTGCGCTATATTCTGCAAATGTCCTAAACTCCCCAACAAAGGCCAATTGAATGGACGCCCACTTCAACAATAAGTACACGCATAACACTAAATAGTTCATTTTACGGAACGTCTAATCCAGGTCATATGTCCACCACGACGGTGAATTATGTCCAGCATTCTTTGTATCGTTCTAAATTCAGTAACAAACGAGATATTGGTGGCAGGCCCCCGTGAAATCTCTTCACTCGTAAGCGAAAAAGAATGTTTCTGCAGAAGAATGAAAAAATGCCAAAGGGAAACAGCATTCTTAGACTCCACTAAACGAAGGAATGAAAAAAGGCCTGAAACGTATAGAAAAGGAAATGTATCTCCTGCCGGCAGAGTCTCATCGTCGACAAAGCTATTAACTACCCCCAAAGCGTGGAGGCGAACGTTCGTCCGATTGTTACACATCAATTCTTTGTGATTTAGTCCGCAGGGAAGATCCCAGATACAAAAGCTGAAAATCACGACAACATTATTATGCTTGTAAATTTTGGACTAGGACTATGTCTTAATGGAACTGCTCAATCCGGTCTATTGAATATAGATTTTTTTCTTAGGTGCTTTCCGGAAGAAAAAGCAGATTTGAATTTTGGGGATGATTATGAGCTTTATGAATAAATAAATTGCAAATTTAAAGGGCGACTTCGCCAAGTTCATCAAATATGTAAACATACTGTTGGGCTGCTGATGAGTGCTCTATCAAATTTCATGAGAACACAAGTATGTACATAAATTGTTGAGATTCCTAATTTGACATTTTTATAGGAAGTTTGGGTTTCAATGTGGAGAAGAATTATAAAAAGATGAATGTGCATTCCCTACATTTGTGAGTACTTAATGTTGGGTAGATCTACACCAGAATACCGTCACAATTTCCTTTCTACTGGTACATACATAGGATACGATGAAATTGGACAGCAAATCATCCCTAGTTTCATTTGTAATGGCGTGGACAATTTTTCGGCGATAGCTTCTTGTGATTTTCCTATTTGCTTGAGCGTTAATGGCGGGAAATATATTTTTTAGGATTGTTAAATCAGGGCCGTGTATAAGCTTCAAAAGAGACATTTTTTTTAATGAAAAAGGCATCACATGTATTTTTCTTTATTCACTACTTCCGTTTAGAAAAATTATTGTCAGTTCTGCTAATGATTCAGAGCCACAACCTCAGTCGGCCAATTCAGCAGTAAGCTCTTGCAAAATTGTTTGTCATTACTCTCTGACCAGAAAAACTAGTGTCTGGTGCAATGACCTTAGCCAGTTCTGTATTGAAAAGACAACGAGACCACGTGCACTTCGGCCATAAATCTATATCCAAAATATTTTTTTTAGTTTGGTTATAACGACATACGCATATTGCGAACTGTGAGGTTTTCTTGATTGCTTCAGCCCACAATGGATAAGGAATAACAAATCAGATTATTCTAGCGCCAACGCCTTCGTACGTACGAGAACATACTCCACATAAGAATGGAGCATACAATTCAATTTTTTCTTAGACAAATTGAAAGCTTGCACACATATCGTCCACTAACCTTGAACTTCGATTTAACCATTTTTGGGCCTGCTGCCCCCAGAGCAACAACAGAACAGACTTTCGCTCAGACTTGAAGTTAACCTGTTGTGTTAAGCGTTGGGGAGAGTATACAGGAGAGATTAGAAGCAGAATATCTTTTAGAGAATTGTGTCAGCGAATTCAATGTCTCTAGGAAAGTGTAATAAGGAAATTATATATGATGATCATTATCTGCAACCAAATGATAAATGATGCAGTAAAACGAAATGTTTTATCTAATCTTCAATGTTATTGCATAATTTCTGGAAAAGATTGTACAAAGACTATACATTTTTTTATAGATAAACATCGAACTCATTGTTCAGTGACTTAATAGTGCCAAATTTGCGCAGCACGTGTGGGGAACATGATAACGATTGGCTTGTAGCCTTGAAAAATACCTTATTTCCCGGCAAGCTGAGATGTATGAATCAGAAACTTTTTCCAACATCTATAAGAGTATTCAAGATTACGGATAATCAAGTCGAGGTTATATTGTATTATCAATCATGTAATAAAGTTCCTGATCTATCTAATATTTTACTTCCGTTAAGACAAATGGATTTATTTAAGACCACTTTCACTCTGGATTAGTTACAAAAAATACTTTTAAAAAAAACATAATTTGTCATTGGAATTTATAATATAAATGTTCATTAATTTTGGGGACATAATCTTTCTAAGGTTCTGTGTAAAAACTAACTGTTTATCGCCTGTTTTTTTATCATACGCACTTTGCTGGGAAACGGTTATATCTATTCATACGAAATTTGATGAAAATGCTATAATTGCAGACCTTAGTAGCAGTAGTAGAGTAGTGAAGGGTGTCATTTTATGTTGAGTGCACCATATATGCAAACGGGTGTTGTAAAATATTTTTCGCCGAATATAGACATATGATATCACATAAAGGGTCCTGAATTGTGCTATGTGAATCAGGCCAGTTCTAACGTGAATTGTAAATGGAAACTGATGAGGTCCAAAAATGTGCACAATGACACCAAAATACTTTCCATTCCGGTATCTGCCCAGATAGAGTTAGTAACAGTACGCTACTATATTTTCTAAATTTACTGGAAACTTCCGAGAATGTCGAGAAAAAGCCCGGAAAAATACCCTGGAAGCAAAGTGTTCACCGTATGACGTGGACGAGATCACACTTGTATGGGGAATATCGAAGTAACTAGAATCAGATCCATTTAGGAATACGATGCTGTAGACGGGTAGGGGTGAAGATTGGGAAAGCTATCAGAAAACCCTTTAATGCTGACGGCGGATCCAAACAAAGAAGAGGTATTCGAACTTGACCGAATCAGTGTTCCGTCTATTCGGTAGGAAAGTAAACGGGTCGTTCATATTTATACAGAACAAATCCAACGTGCATGTCTGCACAACAATGGTAATGCCATTAGAGACGCCGCATCGCTTATATCATCTTGAGTCATTGCAAATTACGCAAATTTTAGATTCTAGTCAAAAAATTATTCTTTCGTATAGTTCCAACATTCCAAAAACCCTCTCACTAGAGAACGTAGAAGCCAGGAAAAAACGAAACTACCAAAGTTGTGGAAGCAACGAAACCACCCTTAACCAAAGCAATAGAAGTGGGGCCCTAAAAAACAACCACCCAGAGGTGAACCAAGGTTGGCCGAAAGAAAAAGGAGTCATATTAAAGGTGGTGCTTAGAAGAGGTAATAAGATATACATGAACATTTTCCCGAAAATTAAGTTAGGTTCGAAGCTTATGGACCTTTGAAAAACATCAGTCGCACCAGACATTCTCCAAAGTGTCATTTGATGTTAGAACTGAACAAGTCTTTCCACCAGATGGCGAAAAATTTCCTCTGGAAAGTAGAGAAGTCCTTGAGAAAACACAGTGAAGTAAGTGCTAAAAGACACAAGTTTGTTACAGAATGCAAAAATGTTGACGAACAACGGATGAGAGAAATACGATTTTACTGAGGAGTAAAAAACACAAAAATCTCTCTCAAGACGTAAGTAGGCCGTGCGCGCCAGCAAGCGCCAATACTTCAAAGAAATTTGCGCGGAGGTTTGAATCCCTACAGGACAGCGTACAAGATTATTATGAAGCGTATCAATCAGCCTTATAACGTGCAAACATGTAATTTTTCAATATACTGTGGCTACCATAGTGATGCTCCCTTTGAAACGCGTTACGTAAAATTTATTCTTCGGGCACATCAGAAAACCCTATAGCAATCTCAACAGTTGCGAATCATCCAGCCACGGAACTGAGCCGTTCGGTATCATTTTAAAAGGCAAGCAATGTTTGAGGTTGTAGCGTTGTCAGATAAAAGGAGTTGTGGATTACTGATTACTTACCGCGAATACTGCTTGTAACTTTCCCATCTGATTATCTAATCATGAGCAAGTGTTTTGTTCTCTATTATCTTCCTTTTCAATTTCATCCTTCGGGCGCAATAATAACTAAAGTGCCTCTTATTAGTAACTAATGCAGCCGCCGAAGGTATTAAATACTGACCGACAGGAAAACATTAATTTACACTTGCATCATTCGTGCTATGATGTTGAGTTGCGAGACTTTGTAGACCGAGCAAACTTTGAGTAAGTAAAATTTATTGGAATTGAAGTGAGGTTTCTAGTCCAAAGGGAAAAAACCTAACGAAAATGTCAAATAATATAATGAATAATCCAAAATAAATCCCTGCAATCATCCAAAATTTAATAAGAATCGTCAAGGAAGGGAATATTTTTCATCATTCCTAAATGTCGTATAAGTGCATCGTTGTGATCTTTTGAGATTTTTTGGATGGTTAGGTTCTTGTTCTCAGAACTCCTGCTGCATTGTATATTGCGTACGTTTCAAGTTCGAAGTCTCTTTCAAGTTAAGTCTCGGGCCTCTTTCGGTGTGAACACCAGTTATTGTTTCAAGGCTGTTAACCTCATGGTCTAGGGCCAATGGAGTGGGACTTGTCTATTTAAATATACAGAACACCGGAACAAGCCGAGCCGAACTTTTCCAATGACTGCATCCACAGTTATAAGGTATCTATTTAAGGCTTTAAATCAACCATAGAACTGAGGTGCTCAAACAGTGGTGAATTAAGTCACCCAGCCAACTCCTCGAGCTCAAATTATTCCCACTTTCTATAATCGTTTTCTATACCAACATTACAATATTATAATATTTCGTTAGTTGGCTTATTTTTGACCCGTTTGTCCAATAAGCCGACAGCAAACAACAACAACAAGAGCTCTGGCCGACTTTCGTCGATCTTGTTGATTGACAACAAAAAAACATTAACCTGGGTCAAATTTCCAATTGTGTTATACAGAAGTGTATGCTGGTGATTAAGGTAATTTCTCTATTATTCTTAACAACTGTCTAAATAGTGGCAAATTTCTCGAAATTTGAAAAATGTTTGTTTTTCCAATACTGAAAAAAGCTGCTTAGTTGACCTTAACGATTTGCGTCCTATCTTTCTTCTATAGAATATGGATAAAGCCTTGAAGGTCCTGAGGGCTTAACATGAGTGTCTTCCATATAGGAGTGATCCAACAATCGTCTTCGAACACCGAATGATTTGCAAACTGCAATGAGAACTTCACCATGACTAAAGTCGCGGCACTAATTTATATTGGGTTCCGGCTCAGCATTCATACGAGGGATGCGAGGCTTATCTAACACAACTGCTAACTAAGAGATCAAAACACGATAGATCGGGAAAGTCCTCTGAAAATACGAATGGTTTATGGTGTTCAAATCACTATCGGCAGTTTTCTAAAAAGCCAAAAAACCGACGTACTAGAAATGAGCGGGGGATCCATGTAAAAAGACGTACGCAAGAATCGTTAGGATCAAGTAATGTGAGTATCAAGGTGTGATTTACAGGAAAAAAATTGATTCTTCCAAGCGGAGGAAGATTAATTCACAATTATGTTGTTCAATCTGACTAGGGAATATTTCACTGGACATATATTAGCTTACACCACATTACTATTTTCGTCTATACCACCAGATCAGTAGCACTTGTAGATGACATCGTCACAATACCAATTTCAGATGTCAGAAAAGACGCAATTCAAATAAATCCAATTATGTGATGTAAACAAGGTAAATCGGAGGTTCCGATATTTTATACAGCAGTCTCCCCAGTTCCGGCCAAAGTTCAGACCTAATCACTTCTTCTTTCCCAAAAAAGGGGAAAGAATGATATAAACTTCAGAAAACTTCACAAAGACAAGGACGAACATTTCCAGAAGCTCAGAGTTGAAAAACCTTTTAGCCACTTAAGGTTGTATGTTTAGAGACCTCTGGAAGGTGAAACCAAGCCCATGCACAAACAAGGATGCATAACTTGGTGATATATTAGGACGGGAAAGGAAAGTTTACATGAATTTCTAAAACAAATTATTAATTCTGCTAAGCGTTCTTTAGTCATGTCCTACTCTGAAGCACGTTGATTTTAATACAAACTTCTAAAAAATTGGTGGACGGCAAGAAACTTGACCAAGCCATTGGGATGAGAACCAACGAATTACCCAGCAAACAATCTCAGAGGTAGAAAAAAATCTACAAAACAAGGCGACGAAGCAGTAGGGAAATGCGACTAGTCTGTGGTAATGGTGAAGATTTGGCAACTAGAAACCTAAGCCGATTGACAAATCTGGTTGAAGTCTAAGGCTTTTCACGACCTATCTACAAAATCCTTTTCACAATTGTGTTTCTTCGATTTACCCCTGCCTATGCTGGCAGAATAAAATAGAGGCACCTGCACAACATACTTGTCCAAATATCTGTATTAGCGAAATATTTCGCCAGCAAATATTGTGACAGTTTGCGATAACTAAACATATTTATCTGCGAATTTCATCTGCAATAATTCCTTCCCAATTTGATTACTTTGGTTGGAATATTTATCACAAAAAAGTTACGAATATTACCGAAGAGCTTTGCATGAATTTTCAAAATTCTGTAGCTTCACAGTTTGCCATTATCAAAACATATATCATCTCCGGCAAAAAGAACCAAAGAAACTTTTAACATATTTCTGTGGAAATGAGAGGCATTCTCTACAACCTGCCGCCAACTTATCATTAGGAATCGTAAATACACAGATCAGAAGTCAAATTATTTCTATTTTCCATTCGCAGATTATAAATAATAAAATAAAAAAAGGCGTATCCTCAGCCAAGCGTGCTAAAATTATATGAATTTTCTCTAAATCGGGGAGCTCTGTGCAATCGAAAACTCTGCAACGCTCGTAATGCGAGTGTCGCCCTCATCTGAAATATTCCGCATGTGGTTTTCGTATCAATAATTCATCCTCATTTGTGCTGAGTTCAGGCGGACGGACAAAAAGGCATCGAAACAATTTCGAACCTCATCCATCCACTTCAGACTTGCATCCAGCGCAGCATAACATTTTGAGATTTAATTTTTAAAAATTAGCCAACATTTACCACTGGCCGTGCTCGCTGTGCCGGCGACAGGAGCGGGATTTCAAATTTTCACTGAATTTTCTTCGCGAAACTTTTCACAACTTGATGAAATTCACAGCATCCAAAATTTATTTTCAAAGGCTCCTGGTAATCGCCAAATGAAAATTTTTTGAAAACACACTTTTCACCGAAAAATCACTTTTAAGGAATTTTTGAGTACACAAAACAGGATTCACGGTGCGTTCAATTGGCGAATTGAATAGAAATTATCGCTTTCAATCACTATCAATCGATCAGCACAATTTGATATTAAATGATATCCTTGAGAATTTTCCTTTGAATATCCTCTGGACTTGTTCCCAGCCACGAGACTGGCACTGTTACTTCGCCCGATAGAAGAAAATCCACGCACCTTCAGCCGTATCGGAGGCAAAATCGTAACTGAAACGGATCGCAATCATGCAGCTCTGAAGAACCGACCCAGTCAACTTGAGTTTGAATGGAGTTGAACGCAATCTATGAGGGTGAACGGGAAAGCATGGCGCACACACCCAGCCCAGAACGAAACGTCCAAGCACGGCCAGTATAAACATAATTTCGCGTGCTTTTCCGTGTAGCGTAGCGCTGGCGCTCGCATGAAGTCATTGAGTCTCGGAGGGGCCCGGGGAATACCCGACAAGCCCATGCCACTCGCATGAAACCGGGGAATTGAAAGCAGCCACCATGTGACAAGTGGAACTTGGCCGTGTCGTCTGCATGGACTCGCAAAACTTCTTGCCGCCAATGGTGGTTGTAGACTTTGAAGGGGGCGCGAGGGAGGGAAGGTCACTGTTGCCGAGAAAGTGGCAATAGCTCACGGGAGCTTTCATTCATAAATACTAAGTTGAATGTGAACGTAGAGCTTGCATTGAAGTTGAAGGTAACTCATTGATTTCAGTCCTCTCGCATGACACTCTTTAGCTGAATGCTACATTGTACACTGTAAAGTGTCGAGAGCGCCTAAGAACGGCGGTTCAGGTTGAAAGGCTTCATCTTGGCTGATCACCTGGCACACGTGAGCTGGAGCGCAAATGACTAATAACGGGTGGGCGTCGCTGAGATTTGCAAATCCAAGTTTTGTCTACCATTGCGTCATGCTTCGGTTACAATGAGGTAATGGATGTAAATTGAATTGTTGAAGAATCTGAAAGTTGTGCTCATGATTTTGGCTTGCGAATTGTAATTGGCAAAACTATGAACGAGGGTTGAATTGAGCGTGAAAATAAATTCTTTGTATGTTCAATGCAGACAATGGGACAAGCTTATAAATAATATTTTTTGGACCTAATGTTAATTTGTTGGAATTTTTTGTCGACAAAGTGTGCGCAAAATATTCAATTTTGAGATGAGTGGTTGAAAAGCGGCGAAAACATACATATAACGCGTTCATACATTTAGCAGAAAAATCTGCGTGCACCTGCTTTCAATAAAATCGTACTCTTGAAAAACTAACACGAAATGAAACATTTTCCTTGAGTACATTTATTATGATACTTTCTTAAAGTGCTATCTGCAGGCAGAATTTTATTAATTTTTCATAGTTTTTGAGAAATCCTTAAATTTTACAACACAGAAAATTAAGGCGGAAAAAGCTTGCGTACACATTTAATAATAATTTCACAATTACTGGTAATTGCAAACATACAATCAATTAATAATTTGTAGGGTATTCTCGGTTCTTAATGATTTGTTGTAGACGGTTAGGCATTGAATCGATCAGCTTTGTTGTCTCCTCAGATGAAGTTTTCTCCCACTCTTCTCTGAGAATATTTCTCATCATTTCTTTGCTGGTTATATTGTGTTGACGAATCCTTCTCTCGAGTGAGTGCCATAAATGTTCAATGGAATTAAGGTCTGGAGATGGAGGTGTAGGAAGCTGTTTTTGGGACATTACACAGTAACCAGCGTCTGAAAATTTGGGCTGTATACCTGGGATCATTATCATGTTGAAAATAATCTTTCTTTACCCAAGCAGAGATTTCGGGCACTTTGCTCCAAATTATTCCTTAAAATGTTAAGGTAAGCTAGTTTATCCATTGTTGAGTCAATAAACTCGTTAGCCGACATACACCCCAAACCATTACTCTGCCACCACCGGGTTTTGCTGCAGAAAGTAAAATTTCATTTTGAAATTCTGTCCCTGATTTCCTCCATACTATTTTTCGTCCTTTTATTCCGAAATGCAAAATTTCTTTTCGTCTGAAAACAAATCGGTTTTGACTCATTTACGTACTGTTTAGCAAAGGCAACGCGGTTTTTTCCGATTAATCCTCGAGAAAGGAAAGGTTTTCACCGCGCGATTTGTCCACGGCATTCAGCCTCTTTAAGTAATTTACTACTTTTAATGGTATCCGCCAAAATTTGCTTATTGAACTTTTGCTTGATTTCCACTGTCATCTCCCTTGCAGTTAGTCGAGGTTTTTTTCACCGTTGCTAGAATACCGCGAACCGAATCCAGCACACAATCCAGGGAATTACATAAGCTCCAAAGGCTGGCTTGCGTGTGTATCAGTGGGGCAATGACAAAATGCCCAACGGCATCCCTGGAGGTCATTCAGGGATTAACACCCCTCCATCTGCACATACAGATGCAGGCAAGGAGGGCAATATTCAGGATGGACGGTAGTATCAGTGAGGCGGGAAGCTGCCTAAATCGAAGGAAGATTGATATTCTTTCTAGGCGGTATCCCGAATTACTGATACCAAGGGATAACATGACAACGAGGTTTCACTTCGATAAGAAGTTTGAAGCACGTTGGAGTTACAAGGCAAACTGGGAGAGCGTGGCTGCGACATACGGCTTAAACCAGCAACTGATTACTTGGTACACTGACGGATCCCTCACAGCAGAGGGATCGGGTGCCGGTGTCATTGGTCCAATGAAAATGTACTTTAAGCCAATGACAAATGTGCCTCCTTTAATCTGCAAAGGAACTACAGGGGGCAGAACATAGCTCTTCTCACCGATAATCAAGCAGCGATCAAGACACTTAGGTCCAACCAGATGAACTCTAAACTGGTGTGGGAATGCCTTGAGAGACTGAATACACTCGACTCGTCTAAAAAGGTCTGGATACTTTGGGTTCCAGGCCATGTTGGGTTGGAAGGCAACGAGGCAGCGAAAGAACTAGCCAAGGGGGGGGCCTTTATACGGGCCAGAACCCTTTTGTGGAATCGAAAACGGTTTCATGGCTATGACTCTAAGAAATGAAGAGGAACGGTTGAGGGAACTATACTGGGCGAGCCTATTAGGGATGGAGCAGTCCAGGGTGCTTATTGGGGGATACGAATCCATGCGCACAAAGGATTGCTTAAACGTCACCAAAGAGAACCTCCGCATCATAGTGGGACTTCTCACTGGGCATTGTCGGCTGAACTATCACCTAGGGAAGCTAGGGAAATCTACGGACACTGCCTGCAGGTTTTGTGAGGAGGATGACGAAACCTCTGTACACGTCCTGGGAGAGTGTCTGGCACTTGTGCAAAGTAGGTCGAGGCATCTGGGAGAACACTTAATGCCAGATGCAAAGCTAAAAGATCTGGAAGTAGGGAACATACTAAAGTTCCTGACGGTTATAGACCTGCTTGCGATACTAGGATCAATAGGTACACTATAACCAGTAAAAGGGGCACACTAGTTCTTTAAGGACGCGGTGCGACTTTCCCTTAACAGTATAATAATAATAGAATACCGCGCCTTTCTCTCCAGGGAACATTGATGGACGACCAGAACGGCTTTGCGAACTCGCCTGTTGATTTGAAGTTGTTAACAACCCGTTGGATCGATGAATGTTGTCTTCTGACGACTCCCGCTATTTTCCTGTAACTTATTTCCTTCTTCCATAATTTGATTTGGTGATTTTTCTTTCGTTAACGGAAATTTCTTTTCCTTTATTTGCCATTGCAATGAAAAAAATAATTTTGTTTAAGGATTGAGGAGACCTAAGTTCGCATCTGCTTGATATTGGACCGGATTCCTCGTTTAGCACCCAAACTTTAAAAAAATATTAAGCGGAGACGGTTTTACAGTTTCTTACCAGGGCAGAGACACATAATCGAGAACATAACAAAATATTTTCAGCTCTCACCAAGCTTTAGCCCAAAGTATGGGCGGATTTACGCTCAATATAATTCGCGTTCATGTCGTGTTCTGAGAATTATTATATATAAAAGAGCATTTAACATTTGCAAGTCGCTACGGTCACACTGCTCCAGGGCAGAAGTGAGGCAGCGTCTGACAATCTGCTTCTACTCTGGTAAGAAACCGTAAAGATGTCTACACCTAATACTTTTTAAAAAAGACTTATTCCACAATATAAGCTTTTCACAAACGTTCTAATCACGTGCATAAATGAAAATAAATTAGTTGCAGATACAAGAAAATTTTAACAAAGTGCATTTGAGACGTCATATCTCGGGGATTTCCCTAATTGGATTTTTTCGGTTTTGATTTTATTATTTTCGGTTTTGATTTATTATTATTATTATTTTTGTTTTTGTTTTCTAGTTAACTAATTTCCAAAGCTATTAAAAAAATTCTACCCCACAACTTGTTGCCGTATTTCAGGCGGTTTCCATCGGGAAAGCTGATACGTCAGTTTGTGGGTCACGGTCTACAGAAGATTAACTTGTCGCTAATAAAGTAATAACTCTGGATTGGTCTTCACGTTCCCTTGACTAAAACCCAATAGAAAATCGATTAGGCATCATAGTTTGTGGCCATTTTAATAACATAGGAGCGTCAAAAAAGGCAATAAAAAAAAATTTGGACAAAATTGAGTGTCAAACGGTGAAGAATTTTGTTTTTAGTCGCCCAACACGAATGAAATTAATTATCAAGAGCAGTGGAAGGACATTACATTATGAACAAAATTCATTTTGCATATCATAAGCAATATCTTCTGCCTCAGATGATCTTGAGAAGCGGCCTTTGGGATTCCCATTTTACTTTGGTAACATCAGGCCAACAAATGGAGGATGAGGGAGACGGAGTCCCCCAAATGAAAGACTTTATTTCGGGTGTTTCGTTTCGCTAAGCTCACGCGATATTTCTTTGTTGATTCTCAAGGTCCGGCGTGGTCCCACGCATTGGCGAAAGGACACGTGAGGGACGTGTCTAACTAGCTAGCAAAGAGGTGTGAAAGCGCATACACTTCCCCTTGTCTTAGACCGTTGTTGATCTTGAATGGTCTTGAAAGTGATCCTGCTACTTATGTGGCCTCACACATTGGTGAGGGTCAGCCTAGTTAATCTTATTAATTTCGTCGGAATCTCTCATGGCCATGAACAGTTTTACCCTGGCTATGCTGTCATAGGCTGCTTTAAAGTCGATGAAAAGAAGGTGCAAGGCACAACCATATTCCACAACGGACTACGAATTTAAATCAGGAAAAGCGGAAGAAAGGCATATTATTGGTGGTCACAAATGGTTTAATATCAATATGTGTAAATAGATACACATGGACCGGATATCGTGAACTTGGAAAGACTTCCAGCTAACAGCAAAGGAAAATACGCTCTTGGGGATGAGGATGTGGTCGATCCTGCATCACTAGGTACAACTTTTGGTGAAAGGGCAAACAAGCTGGTGACCCATTGGACGTTTGGCACCGTATAGTGGTAGCTTCGTAATTTTTTTCTGACTTTTCGGTTGAGTAGCGTTTCCAACCCCGACACTCGTCCCTCTTGTATCAAGTGTCAGAACTGCTCTTGAAATTATTAATCGAGACCTCTCATTTGATACCACACATAACTATATTCGGTGAAAAAATTTATACCCCATTTGGCATGTATGGGAACCCCCCTTGGAACTCAACGTAGAACAATGTTATTGACTGCATGCAGTTTCATAGTTTCCACCTTCCTACCAAATTTCACATCAATAGGAGTAACCGTTTGTAAAAAAAGTGTGTGTGACAGACAGACAATAAATCGATTTTAAAAGGGTTTTGTTTTACACAAAAATTTAAAAAGGAAGCTTTTCCTTTTGGCTTAGCTAAACATTGAATAAGGGAGTGAAAGGCTCCTGGAATATGTACGCATTTACGAACAATTTTTAGTAGAAAGGGAAACCTACCTTTTTGTTATCATGTAATAAATACTGGAAACATTTGCGGCTCCCTTGGGATAAGGTTCGGTATTTCAGGAGTTGATCACATGCACGAGGTAACTCTTTATGAATTTATTTCCTTTACACGAGAATATAAACACAACAGCGAAATAAAATAAAACGGTTGCGTAAGTTGCTGCCTGGGGTTAAATGTCAAAAGCATAATTTAGTATGCGGAAGTATTTGTGGCAAAATGTTAGAGCTGGAACAACACACCTAAAGCTTAATAACCAAGGTTTTCATGATTGGCACCTCCATTTGTAGTGCACCGATTTTAAGGTGGTCTCAGCAGAGAACCCTAGTGGGCTTGTCTAAATTCACCATGAGAACACCGAGCTTTGTAGAGGAGAAAAAGGAGTTTGTTAGATGGTGGTTTCCCGGCCCTAGAAGCCATGAGAGATTATCGGTGCGCGTGGTGGACCCAACTAGACGTAAACCTAGACGTTTAAGACGTTCAGGATTGCAATTTGGTATTCGAATTTGATCAAAAATGTCTCTGCGTTCTGCACTTTTTCCTGGAAAGATTGAGCTTGAAGCATATCAAGGAACGGTAGAGCCTCATGTTGACAGTGAAGAACAATTATGAACTCACTCGGTAGATAGAACCACCAAGAACTATTATACTCCCCTTTAGTGGATTCACATTCTTTGGCATGGAGGGCGTATATACAAAGATCTAAAAACTCATGGCGCAGTACGGGAGAAAAGGGGTGTAGCCTTCTCCAAGAGGCCTGGAGAGAGCTAAAACACTGTTCAGTGTGAGCGGTTGCGATATTTAGGGGATATTGGCAATCATGTAGACATAATTATATATAAACTATGTGTTTAGTTTATTATACTAGCTTCATTTGCGTACCCAATTGCCTCGTTATTTTTCGTTCTTCTGCTAATATCTTTTAACCGTATAGGGTTCTAGCCGTTCTGCTAGATTTTTGAAAGTGAGTAGATCAGATCACCCTAGTTCATTATCATTAAGAAAATACAAGTGTTTGCTTTGTGGTGTGGACTAGGTGGAGATTGTTCATCATGAGGTTGTTGTAAAACCTTTGTTTCTAATCTATATTATAATCAACCGTGTTTTTTCAATTTAAGTTGTCCAGATGTAACCTTTTCCTCTGTCTTTTATTAACAAATAAAATGGTAAATATCTATTTTTTTCACCTTTGCAGGTTCGTATGGATTTGATTGAATTAGAAATGAATTTTCTTTGAAGGTAAGCTAGCGTTATTCATTTGTTAACAAACCCAGGGGCGTAGATTATTTACAAGATGATATTTATGGAATATGAAAAACTTTTAGAAGCGTGGACCTTTAACTTATCTATAGTAATATGGAACTTGGGCCCAGAATCGGTATATAGATCAACCGGCAACTCAATCAGTATTTCTACGACCAACGCAAGATTAATGTACACTTTGTCAATTTCTGGATGCTAGAAAATTGTCCAAATATAATAAAGTGGATAATAAAAGGATGCGGTCTGCAAGAAATTCAATTCTTTTGTATGACAACGCGAGGTTTCAGTCAAGGAAAGTTGGTGGTTGCCATTAAACAACACCCACGTGCCATCGCTGTCGGTACTCAAATGTTCAACAACTTCACGGCTCTCCTAAAAGGTTGCCTCACCATAGGCCTTCTGCAATATTTTCAAATCATCAAGACACAAAATTTTATACAAATTCTACCACTGATATCGACTGACATATTCATCTGCATAGCAAGTTCTGCAGAATACGTTCGTTTTAATTGATTAACCTCGTCTTTTATCTTCATCTTCTTCACGATGCGGAACTGACCGTTCTCAGTATCTTAGGATACATTTTTTCCTAGGACTCATTCTCACAAACTATCCAGCCGAAAAATTTGAAAAAAATCATGGTGATGCTAGACGTCTCAGAATAGTTTCCATTCCGATATCTGCTAAAATGAAATTATTAATAGTTTATAATTGAATGTGATGAATAATGGGATGCAGCATTTTGTAGTTTTAGGAGGAATCTAAAGGGGCGGGGTTCACTATAGTGGAAAGTTTGGTGAAAATATTACTATTATTAATAATGTTATAATAGGCCAAATTTGCTTTTTCGCACTGTCACAATGTCATTGCCACATTGAATCGAATAGTCGCAAATATTCATAACATTTCCAATACGAGCTACATACAAACGGAAGACCGTTCATACCTGAGGCGCGGAGCTTCTAGTTTATGATTTGTTTTTATTTAGATTTTCCTGCTTTTCATTAGGCTTTCATGTTAAACTTTGTCGATTGTGTTCGGCAGTTCCATATTTTTTTCCTGGTGGCGGGGAACGATTTCCTTCTTGTCCAAATATTGTTTTAGCTTGGATAATAATAGCTTCACGATTAGCTCTGAGAGTTAAGAGCAGGCTTGCGATCTTCAGAATATGACTACGTTGGACCTTCAGACGTAAGGTCCTATTGAATGTGCTCATTGGATGGTAGCTTTCGACAGTTTTTTATCACATTGTCTGTAAAAAGGTCGACATAAGGAGCTTATTTGGAGACGACATGGTAATGCGAAAATCTTGACGCTTCGACAACTTTGAATTGTGTCGACTGGGGTGGATCCTGAAAAAGCGGTAGAAGTAATTGTACCTTCGTTAGCTAAGATTTGCTTTTAACAGTGCTTCTCACATGACCAAAAATTGGATTCTCCTTTACCTAAGCTTAAATGGTTGCCAAAAACTCGCCCTGTCACCTTTCTTTAATGTGTGACCTATATACTGCAGTTTCCGACTTCTGATCAGCGCACTTATGGATCTGTGAATCATACGTCGTCGAAGTTCTCCGTTCGCTATCTCAGGTGAAGATATCCTGATGACATAGCGCGGACATGACTTGTTGAAAGCTTCTCATGTGCTATTCCTGACAGACAGACAGAAATTGATACGAACCTCACCTCAACTTGATGTTAGTGTGTAGATAGTTTCATTTCTAACGTTTGGACAAACAGTAAACGCTGACGGCAAAAACAACAGTTGTTCGATATAATAATTGATCAACCCCTTTAATGCTCTGCCCATTAATGCAAATACAGAGAGTGGGATGAACAGTCAGCCTGAAACCCTTGGTTTTGGTGGTGTTTATGGTGGTGTTGGTGATGTTTCAAGTCTGCCTGCTTCCTTCGTTTCGCCATCAAACCCGGCGGCTTTATTCCGTATGAGCGCATCTGCATACACATGCTACGCTGACTTGTTAATTGCTGATTATTATTGTGGATGAGACATCTACTGATAATGTCTTTTATAGGACCAACAAAAGGCTTACGAGCACCTGCAAGGTGCAGGCATTCTGCTATCATCAGTAATGGAATGATGAAATTCCTTTTGACACAACGCACACCACGCTGCACTCCTTGTACTTCTACAAGGCAACAGAGTTTCAGTGCGTCTCGTCCTGATGTTCACCGATCCATCTCGACGTTTCCGTAGTCAGTCAGTGCTTGTAATGTCCTGGCGCAACGACCGGCCTAGGCCTGCCTTAATAAGGAATTCTAGACATCCCAGTTTTGGGTCAACGTCCAGCTATTCGATATCCCTAAAAGCCATCTGGCGTCCTGGCCGACGCCACCGCTTCATCTCAGGCTCAGGCTCATCTTCTTTTTCTACCATTGATGTTGCCCTCATCCTCACCCATACGTATTAAGTAACTCGCCCGCCGCAACCTATGAGCCGGGTTTTATCCACAACCAGACGGTCATGGTATCGCTCATAGATTTCGTCGTCATATACGGAATAAAATTCTTCTCTTGAACGCGGGCACGAGTTCGCAATTTTTCTTGCTAAGAACTCATGCCTATGAGGAATATATCAGGACTGGTAAGATCATGGTCTTGTACAGTAAGAGCTTTGACCCCATGGTGTGGTGTTTCGAGAGAAACAGTTTTTGTAAGGTGAAATAGGCTCTGTTGATTGCTAACAACCGTGCGCGGATTTCATCGTCACAGCTGTTTTCGTCTATGATTTCCGACCCTAGATAGGAGAAAATTCTCTCTCGAAAAGTCTCGTTGTTCTCGTTTGACCAATGCGGTTTGATTTTGTTCGTTGCTTGGTTTTGGATACTGACCTTGCCATCATATATTTCGCCTTGCTTTCATTGGTATGCAATCCAAGATCTCGCACCGTTTGCTCAATCTGTAAGCAGTTTGTACAAATAGGCTCGTTCTTCCCATAATGTCGATATTTTCAGCATTGGCCAATAGTTGGGTGGCCTTAAAGAGGATGGTGCATCTCGCATTTACTTCAGCAGCACGGATCACTTTTTCCCGGGCTAGGTTAAAAAGGGTGCACGATGGGGCGTCTTCTTGTCTTAGATCATTGTTGATGTCGGATGATTTCGAGAGTGATGCTGATGGTTTTATCTGGCGTCGCACATTGGTCAGGGTCAGCTTAGTCAATCTTTTCAATTTCACCGGGATACCGAATTCTCTTCTGACTATGGACAGTGGCTATCCAATCCAATCAGTGAGAAGATGCTGCAATTGATGGTCATATTTCAACCGTTTTTCCATCGCTTATTACAAGGAGAAAGTCTGATCTGTTGCTGATTTGCCTGGAGAGAAGTCTCTTTGGTATGGGCCGATGACGTTCTGGGCGCATGGGGCCATCCGACCTAGCCAGATAGAGGAGAATACCTTATTGATGCTACTCAGCAACGTGATACCTCTATAATTACTGCACTGTGTGATATCTCCCTTCTTATGTATAATAATAATAATCGTTGGCGCAACAATCCATATTGGATCAGGGCCTTGAAGCGTGTTAGAGCACTTCATTCAAGACCGTAACGGTACACTACAGTATACTGTAGGAGCCAATGTGGTCAGCATTGCGCTCGCCCGAGATTATTACCCCGATTTGACTCAGGTACTCATTAACAGCTGAGTCGACTGGTATCCGACGTCAAATGACGATACAAATCCCACTGCCACCAATGAGATTCGAACCGCGACCTTCCGTATGACAGCCTTGTGCTTTAACCACTCAGCTATCCGGACACATTTATGTATGGGACAGATAATGCCTCGTTGCCAACCGTCAAGCATTGATCCGCTGTCCGACACCTTGAGAATAAGTTCATGAACCGCTTGATGTAGTTGATCGCCTCCATATTCAATCAGTTCACCTGTAATTTCATTGGCTTCTGGCGACTTATGATTTTTAAGCCGATGAGTTGAATGGACTGTTTCTTCTATAATTGGTGGTGGCAGTGTTTGTCCGTCTTCAGTTGGCGGGACCTCCAACTCGCTGATATTCTGATCGTTCAGCAGTTCATCAAAATATTCAACCCATCGCTACAATATGCCCATTCTGTTGAAAATCAGATTGTCCTCTTTGGCGGGATGAACACCGAGGTGTAAGGCTTCATTCTGTTGACTTATTGGAAAAACTTCTGCACCTGGTGCGGCTGCTCCCTGTATTTTTCGAGTTCACAGATCTGTTGGTTCTCCCAGGCTTCTTTTTTAAGGTTTTGTGTGAAACAAATTAATCATCGTGCGTCATTCCCCCAGAGGCCATATTATTTAATGCTGCAGCAAATGGCGTATCATCCTTTTGACGCATAATTACTTTTAACTCGAAAAACTTGAAAATCTCCCAGAGTGGGGCCCCCGCTAAACTCGCCAAGGGATTCCGTGTAAAGTTTGGTTGGAAAATCCAATTATCACCCACTGGTGGCAACTGCCTAAGATCCCCTACAACTATAACTGATTTACCCCCGAAATGTTCTTTCGTTCCAAAGATTTGCTGCAATCTTTGATTAATTTGATGAAATGTGCGTGCCCCAACCATGGAAATTTCATCAATAATTATTAATTTCAATTGAGCTAATTTGCAGGAAAGTGTATTGCTTACACTTGCAGATAAATTTGCCATTGTGTACCCTGCTTGTGAAACAGGCAACGCAAATGCGCTGTGTATGGTTTGACCACCAATCCCGAAGGCCGCTTTCCCAGTAGGTGCACAGAGAAGTATTCGTATGTCATCTGGATGACTACCTGGTTTTCTGTTGAAGACATGTGTGACGCTTTGGTATATCGCTTTAATTAGTAAGCTTTTCCCTACTCCTGCTCCTCCACTTACAAATATGTTAATTGGAGGAGTTGAAACCGAAGCAGTTTCAAAGAAATAAACTACATGTTGCAACAGATCTCGTTGATCTGCATTCAATGATCTGGTCATGGCTTGTAATTCTTGTTCAGATATAGACGAGGGTTGTCTAACGAACTCCGCGACACATTCATTTTCATCTGATCGCGGGCGACCACCGGGAATAATGTCTTCATTCACGTCACCTATTTGTTCGTCATATTCGAAATCTTTCAGCGGTTGGCCCTCTAAGCTGCCAATTTCTACTTCATTCACAGCATCTTCTGCTGCTCGCATCGCTTCAAGAAGCAGTTCAAATTGGTTTTCACCTCCCAGCCGGTTGAAAGGTGAACTTGCCACTTTTATACTTTCTAAACAAGCTTCAAATTTCTCACGGAGATTAATGTTGGGATCTAATAACTCCACCTGCTCATTTCGCCACGGGTAGTAGAGCATAAGCTGTTCGCGATAAAACTCTTCATCGTTCTCGGCACGACTGAATCGACAAAATCGTATGACCTTCCCTTTTCGTCGCCGCCGTACGTAACCTAAATTATTTAATGACTTCACCCAATTACTATTGACAGTATATTCTCGTTCAATTTCTTCCTCGGAATCCGAAAGCTCGACATTTTTCGTCTTGGAGGCATTTTTTGAATATGCGTAATTCGAAGCGAAGTAAGCCAAACACATCTTTTCAAAATATTGCGTAGCAGGTCTGTTAATATAATAGTCAATGAGGCTTGTCTTAAAAATTTCAATACTGCTTGGATCCATTGCTTCCAGTTCTTTCATGCTTTTTAATAGATGAACCCTTTCACTTGGCATGGATAACGGCAACCCTACCAATGAATATATCGCTTCCTGAGCAGATATTTCCGATGCATTTAAAAACACATTTGAAATGCTTCGGAGAGACTCTTGCACACTTTTGTTACCATGTTTCGCTTCCTCAGTAAGCGGGACATATGGCGATCGCCTTTGTTTATATAATTTACAATATATTGTGAGCAGGCAAAGGGATCCAGAATATACTGTATATCCATGTTAGCTTTGAATAATTCAATAATTTTCTTAGAGAACGGATTAACATAGACATCTTTCGGCAATCGCTTCAGCATGATTTTCGGCCTGGTTAATCCACTCCTAATAGCTAATATATACTGTTCTCGCGTTACGCCAACAAACGCTAAGAAAGCTTCGAAAGATTCTATTTCTGTAGGAATGTTATTCAGTTTTTCCCTTAAAGAAATAGCCAATTGTTTGGAAGTTTTTGCTCCGGGTTCGCTAGCTTCCAATTCAAAAAGAACCTCAGTTTTGTCCATTGGGAAAAAAGGTATGTCAAACCGACAAGGCCTTCCTGGTTTTGGGTGACAAGAGTGAGTATGCCTATGGGTTTGCAACTCAACAAGATCTTCCCTATTTCTTTACTATCACATGAAATTATCCTATCAACAAATGCCACGATATCATCTGTGGAGGTTGATTCATCCTGCTTAAAAAGAGGTGCTTTATCTAGCCACAACATTAAATGAGCATGGGGAGATCCCCGGTGTTGAAATTCAATTCGGTAGTAAAAATGGCTTATTCCATATGCGCCAAATGGTCCAACTGGAGAAGACCAGGTTTTGCGAAGCTCTTGAAATCTTATCTCAAAATATGTCCCACAAATAAATGGGTCCGATTGAATAAGTCGCGCCTTCTCAAGATAAGTGAGTTTTTCAGCTTCTTCTTCAGTTATATCCTCTTTGTCCACCACTAACTTCAGCATCTTAAGCAATTCCGGCCATCGTGTTTCTGCTGCAGAAAGAGTAAGGAATAGAGAGGGAACCCCAAATTGTCGAATCATTGCTAAAACCTTCTTTTTCTCGGCTTCCCAATGCGATGGTGAATTTCTAATTCCACTTAAAACCCGATAGCCATCATCATGCTGAATAAGATTGCTGATAAATGCGGGATCTAATATATTTCCGGCTAATATCGGTGCACCTTTCAGCATTTTCTTCCGGAGACATATCGATATATTATTTTTTAATGTTATTACTTGTTGCTTTTTTAAAGCCGTGAATAAATAATCTGGCCTTACAGCGCGCCGGTCTTCCCTTGACACTTCGGATTTTATTATGTCAAGGTGTGATAATCTCACTTTAAAAATTCGCTTTTGCCCACAATGTACTTTGATAAATCCCAATTCCTCCATATTTTCGTCGTATATTATTGATAAAGGTTTCTTACCCTCCCCAGGAGCCATTACTAAAGTATATTCATTTTCTGAATCTAATAGCGTCTCTCCTCCACCAGGGTTGATTAAGTTTTCGTCTCGCCTATCCAATTCATTGCAAGTACATTCTTCGCTTTCATCGGGATTATCATCGAGTGGAGTGTTGTCAACCCACATTGCATTCAACGTTATATTTAAATCTTGGAAAAGTTTACCGCTCGCAAGATACCGAGCAGCTTGACGGACCTTCTCTGGTCGTATTCGTTCCTTTCGTCCATGTTTGTAACACATTTTGCGTTTCAACTCCACCGAAATAATATGGTGATCAGAACTTGCCCGGGGTAGTACGGACACCATTGTATCAAGTTCTACAGGCACATTTATTACATTCCCCGCGAGTGCATGTTGATATCCAAGTCCTGTGCCCTTTCGCACTATTTTCAGGAAGATGTGGCGTGGCGAAACTAGCCTCTCTTCAAGCGGAGTTAATTCTTTCAAAAGTTCCGGAATGGGAGGAAAGAATAGACCATTATTTCTTGCTAATTTTGGTATTTTGTTAACTTGTATGCTTTTAATGCATGTTCTACAAAATAACCCGCTATTTTCATTTGGGTGTAAGGAAAAAATATTCCCTAGGTATTCATCTGTAAACGTTAAATTGTCTGTTCTTTTGGCCCTGAGTGCATCTTTGGAAACACGCCTAACCGATTTCATTGGCCACAGCCTTCCACAACAATTGCAAGCATTTGTATAACCTTGCTTGATATTTTCCAAATATACATTTTTAATTGACCCCCAGTCCATTGTACGCAGCCGTTTGCGCATAGTTCTAATTCCCTTTTCACTTTGCAGATATTGCGGATCAGATCGAGCAGTCCGTCTGGCTGTGGCATCTCGTTCACGCTCCACCTTCCTGTATCGTTCATTGCGTCGTGCAGCTTTCCTTGACTTCTTATCTTCATTTCGCTCCTTACTTCTGAAAAGAATATTTCTACGAGCTTTCCTCCGTGCTTCCGTGTTCCGCATTTGTTCTTCAGTTCTATATAACCGTACCATTCGTACAAGCTTTCGCGCGATATTGTCGCGATATTGTTCTTTTTGCCTGTATATTTTACAACTGCGGAGCTTACAACGAGCATGAGTGTTACGAACTTGTTCCCAAAACCTACAATTTTCCGCATTTTTGGCGTGCATTCCTATCACGTACCCTTTCCACTTCCCTAAATTTAGGATTGTTACGCATTTTGCGCCGCGCTTCTGAATCCCGCTCTCTTTCCAATCCCCGATTGTCAATATTTTCACGAGCTTTTCGACGTGCTCTCTTATCGCGAGCCTTCTCCATTTGCCTTTGTTGCGGATCCTGCCTTACCCTTTGACGTGCATTTAAGTCGCGAACTCTTTCTAGGCTTCGTACACCAGCATCGTACCTAGCTATTCTCCGTGAACTACGATCGAGTCTTCTCTCATGTTCCCTCAATATCGCATCCTTTCGCGCTTTGTGCCTGGCTTCCAAATCACGTGCCCTTCTTTGCTTTTGGGCACCATCATCTTTCTTAGCTCTTGCTATTCTCCGTGCACTACGATCGCGACTTTTTTCATTTTCCCTCAATGCCATATCCTTTCGGACTGCGCTCCTAGCTTTCAAATCACGCGCCTTTTCTTTTTCCCGATATTCCACTGCTTTTCGAGCTTTCCTTCGAAGGCACTTGTCACGCTCTTTTTCAACTCTCCTGACTTCATTATCTTCTCTTTTTATTTTACGTGCCGTTTGGTCACGGAGCCTTTCCTTGATCCGATATTCTCCGGTATTTTCCAAAGTTCGTTTTCGCCGCTTAGCTTCAGCATCCCGTCTTCGTTCTGCTTCCCTATATTCTTTTTTTGCTCGAGCCGTTACATGTGCAACTCTATCTCTCTTACAATCACGCTTACGGGTGCGCGTTACTCTAGTTCGTCGCTTGTATTTACGATTTCGAGCTTTCTCCTTTTCAGCTACATCCTGACGTGACCGTGATATTTGTTTACGTCTGGTATTTTTTTCTGTTTGGGTCATAATATCATTATCATCGTTACTTGCCTTTATAATGCATTCTTCACTCAGAGCTACATCCTTTTCACTATCCCCCGCTTTAACATTTTGCGACGGCGTTAAGGACTTCCCACTTCGCTGAGTAGCTCTAATTTTTTTAACCTGGCTGTAACGTTTTTCCTTGTGTTCACTTACAATCAACTCATTCGAAAATATATCCCTCGCTTGGCGACCTCTAGGCCGCCGGTTGATTGAAGGAAACAAAGATAATTTTCCATTTTTTAAAATACTGACCAAATGCGTCCGCATTTCAGATATTATATAATTCTGCGTTGCGGGATTCTTTTTCAGTGCAATACTTGTTGCGTAAGCAATTGCAAACACACCACAATCAAACCCGTTGGTTTGCTTTTGCACATCTACGTATTGAATAGGAGGACTGAAAGGAAGTAATTTTGAAATAAATGCTCCTTCTAAAGGTGATAGATTTTTATACAATAAACTATCATATATACGTAGGATATTATTATTATAATAAATACAGACCCAATGTCCTATACAACCCAGATCCCCGCGGTACAAAATTTGGAGATGTGATTCATTTTGAGCTACTGGCTCTATTTGCTCTGGACATTGGAGAAAATCAAGATCACGTGGGCGATAAAGGGTGCTCCGTAATAAGATGTTGTGGAACAAACGTATCACATCATCTTCAATATAACTCTGTCCTAAAACATTGCTTTCGTTTACTTGCATACCCCTCCCTTGGTGCGAAAACATGTTTTCTACCATTGTTTATTATCTTTGATGATAACCACACCAAAGTACAATTTAGAAGTAAAAAAAAAAACAAAAAAAAAAAATAAAAAAAAAATATTTGCAAAATTTATAAAATATTAGAGAGATTATACTCAATGTACATACATTCGGTTGCTTAGCGGTTGGAGTTTATACACCTTAACTGATATTATCGAGACAGCTCCAATAGCTTCTTACTTTCAACTTTCACCACTAGCACTATACGTTCAATGTTTCTCCAATAACATTTACACAATAGTTCACTAAATTTTTAACACTTGGAAAACAGGATAAATTCCACATCTAAAAATTTTAAAATTAACCTTCTTCTCTCCTTGCAAGTTCAAATTGAACTAATCTACTTAAACTATTAATAACCTAAAACAGAAACTGTATGGAATATCTATTCACGGAATGATAAGAAAAGGAGATATTTCCTTATGTAAGGAAAGTGCTAATTGCTTTATCATATTTTCTGCTCGTCGGACCAAATCAATTGTTGTCCGGATTTCCCCATTGATGGTTACTTCAATGCATGCGGATGCACATATTGCTGTTACCGGAGTTGGTTTTCCCTCTACACCCTTTTATGCGGTGCCGACGGCGTCCTCATTAAATACTACCTAACAATATCCCGCACAGACTCCGTAAAAGCAAACACATTACATTTTTCTTCATTATTAGAAAAGATTTACATATTCCATGAAATAATCTGGCAAACGATTCATGCCGCTTGCCCTATTCTAAGGAAAACCTACCATGGCGAACCGCTTAAAATAATTTGCAGGAACAACATATACTCCGACTTCCTACAAAAGAAAACCACAAAACCTTAGTACCTGAAGCGTCCAGCTTCCGGTTTTCCGACTTGTTTTTCATTTGGGATGTTGCTTCTCCGCTCGACGCAGTTTGTGCTAAGTCTCTGCGCGTTCGAGAATTTTGCCGATGATAATGACGACGAGGCGGTAAAAGCTGCAGAAGTCTACAAGGCTTTCGCCACATAGTCGAGTAAGGTGTTATCAGAGCCCACTCTGGCAGTTAGATCACCTATCACAATCACAATATCACCTTTAGGAAGTGTCTTCTGAACCCCGTGTAATTGCTTATAGAAAGCATCCTTTTCCACTAAATGGAAGATCTCCGTTGGTGCGTGGAGCTGCAGTCAAGAACCTGTCAGAAATGAGCTCCAAGTCAGAGAGAGCGCCTTTCGGAGTTCCGACATCTAATTCGGGTTTACTATCACTAGGCTTTTCAGAGTACAAAGCGACAGTGCCACAAGAGGAAGAGGAGCGCCATCCAGAGTCACTTGGTTTGACTTAGGCACAGAATGTCCACCTTATACGACCGGAATTCTTCTTTCAATTGCAGAAACCGAAATTATTGGAAGGAGCATGCGCATTGCAGAAACCAATCAGCAACCGTTTTCGATATCTAAACATCGTAGCCGTGAAGTTGGTTCCTATCCGGAGCATTGTTGACGTTTCGGTTGCAGTAGAGTTCCGAAATTTGCAGGTTGTTACTCCACAAATGTCTATCCCCTTCTCGTCGTTTGACGTGTTTACTTTCTTTCTATCCTACAAAAATTACTCCTGAGAGGAACTTAAGGGTAACATGTGCCTGAGAGTCGTTATTACGAGACTTCCTTTTGGCGTACTCAGTTATCAAAAATTGCAAGCTTTTATTGAGATTGGGTCCATGTTGCGCCATTTTCTCATTTCAATCTAGCACTGACTAAATCCCCTTGTTTAGTTGTTCCACATTTCAGCCCTACGCGGACCTTAATATCATTTATGAAAGCTTATATTAATTTCAACTAAACTAGCATTATTAAAAATTATTGAAGTTAAACTTCCTCAGATTCTTAAAACATTTATAACAATATAAATTAAAGTGCCCACTTTTCGCGGTGAGCGTTGTGGGTGACGGAATTGCGTTTGGGGCCATAGCGCCACACCATACTCAGCTCGCATTCTGGCCTCGGCGCTTATTTCGAACTGATAATTCTAGATAGAATAGCGCGAAACTTTCTAGGCAGAAACCACAGACTTCAGTGATCGATTCCGGTGTTGATTTACTGATTGTTTTCCATTCGCTTTGCTTTTCAACAACATGATTTGTTGTTAGTACTGTGAAGGGGTGGGTTTGCTGCCGTTTCGCCCGCATGGTCCTAAAAATTTAAGTCATTGGCATGAATAGGAAATCTAGTCATCGGTTATTCTCAACACTGAAATGGGTCGGTTCGCTTGAAATTGAATTGGTCATTCTTTAAATTTTTATTGCTGAAACGTTTGTTCAATTTTACGTTTGTGTGCTGCCGGTTTGTACGGTGTGCCCAGTGCAAGGCCTAGATGCAGCGATAAGAGGCGACAATTGTTACGCCTGGCGCATAGAATGTGGCGCAAGTTGACCTTACGACACCGTCATGAAGGCCACTGTAGCGAACGCTCCCATGTGAATCACACTCTGCAACGATAATTAGTGCCTGCTTTCTTCTGAGACTGCTTGAAAACTTGGAGCGGGGGCGCGATCCCAAAGAAATGCTATTCTCAACGCGTGACTTCTGGAAAATGACGGGGTCCAGTTTCATGTTCGGCTTTCAAGTCATGCCCATGGTTGCATGGAGAGTCACACAAGCAATTACGAGTTGATGAAGTAATCGAATTTCGGTTTGGAAATGCTGAATTTTAATGACCGTCGATATTGTGTTTTGATGTTTTCCGATTAGTGTCTGCGCTGCTTCGTGCTAGAATGCTGGCTGTTTTTGGCTGACTGAATTTCGCTAATGTCGTCAATTTTTTCGAGACTAATTGGGTTATTTCGTTTTAACCGGTTGGTTTTGAGAAAGGTGGAGTGGCCGATCATGTCCAAATTGGGGCAGTTCCGTTACTCTGTTTGATCAATCACTGGTGTAATTTTTTTGGATCTTACGTTGATGTTCCCACTTTTGAGCACCAAACAGGGAGAATATTTTCTCTCCGGCGAATGTCTTGATATTATTAACCTCCAACTCTGCCTCTTGCAGTATTAATTCAGATAAAAGTCATAAAAGGAGGAATAATCATAAATTTTGTGACCACCCAGAAAGCAGTTGGAATAAATAAACAAGTCGGGAAACCGGAAGCTTGACGCTTCAGGTATAAAATGTTTTGTGTTTCCCTATGTGACGAGCATAACGTTCTCCATTGGCTTTTAGCATTGACCCGAGATATTGAAATCGCTCAGTTCTGGGCAGGTTACTGCTATTGCCAGAACTGAGTGATTTAATTATCTCGAAGGGCAGGTTACTGCCATTGCCAGAACTCAGCGATTTAAATATCTCGAGTCAATGCTATCAGCCAATGGAGAACTGCGTAATGAAATTGTTTCACGCATTAATGCCACCTGGATGAAGTGGCATTCCCCAACTGGTGTTCTTTGTGATCGACGTATCAGCGCGCGTCCCAAATCTAAAATTTACTGCAATGTCGTCCGTCTGCCGCTCTCTATAGTTCTGAGTGGTGGCCGACTATAAAGGACAATGAACGGCGTCTTGCGGTAATGGGGACGAAGATGCTGCATTGCACTGGTGGTGTGACACGTTTTGATTACGTCTGAAATGAGAATATCCGCGATCGATATGGGTTTGCACCGATCGTGGAAAAACTGTACGAAAGGCGTTTTCGATGATGTGGTCACGTAATTCACGCTAACGAGAATTCATCAACCAGTATTGGTCAGAACATCGAAAGTAATGGTAAGCAACCAAAAAGCTGGCCAAAACAATGATGGCTTGATACGCTGGATAGGGATTTAAAGCTCTCGCGATTACATCCTGATCAGGCATTGGATAAAATAAAATGACGAAAGCGATCACCATAAGCCGACCCCGCTTATGAACTGAGGGCTGAAGAAAACGAAAAAGATGTGAGGAGCGACGAGTGCACGACAGCTCCGTGTATTATAGGCGAAATTCCATTGCCCTCTATTTTCTAGAAAGCGATTTAAATAAATCATTTGATGGAAAGCTCTGTGTTGATAATGATCAACCTCATACGCTTCACACTCTGAGTTTAATATTATTAGCAACTGCCAAGAATTTAACCAACATCAAATATAAACAAGTCGTAATACCGGAAGCTCGCGCTTCGGGTATAAAGGTTTTGTGGTCATCTTATGTAAGAAATTTCAACGCACATTTTTGTATCCGTATATAGCTAGAAATCCAACATATTCCTTCATATTTTTCCAAACTACGAGACATACGTACATATTACAGCCATAGATATTACGCTCACCCTAAACAAACAAACTGCCTATTTCCGAATATTGTACACATATATGCACGTATATAAATTTATCGTACCCATATTCCCGATTTATGTCTTACATATATTTTATACCTACATACACACATGTCCGGTTGACAAATAACTAAAAAACTAAAACAAAATAATTCTCTGCCACCCAATTCATAAGAATTCATTTCGTTGTGGTATTGACGAATTGATATGTGATAATGACGTCATGCGGGTTGTAGGGTGCACGAAATTCACAAAAAATTGTAAAGTTTCACCCCCTATACCTTTGTTAATGATAGTTGGATTTTCTTCAAACTTGACCAAACTGTGCACTATGTTCTACACGCATTCCAAATTTTGTACTTCTGGGATGAACATAAGGGGGGTGTCCGGTAAATTTCTAAAATGTGGAAATATACTATTATTAGCTTTATTTGTGCAGATATCGGAACCGGATATATTTTGAGGCCTAGATTTCGTAGAGGTGCACCACTGTGATTTTTTTCAGATACACTTTTCGGGGGTCATATTTTGAGCCCTCACTCGCTTATGTTTCACCCAATATCAAATATTCAACCAGTTTCGAAAATTACTAATTGAGACCTTTCATTTGATACCCCACATGGCTACATTCTGTGAAAAAAAAATTTGGACCCTCCTTTCACTTGTATGGGGAGCCCCCCTTAAATTTAACACAAGATGGCGCCACTCACTGCATGTAAAGGGAACACCAGATTACATACTCTCACCAATTTTCGTGACAATCGGTCCAGCCGTTTCCGAATAAATCGGGTGTGACAGACAGACCGACGGACAGACAGACACCGTCTCGATTCTAATAAGGTTTTGTTTCACACAAAACAATTCAATTATTCTCGTTAATTATGACGTTAGCATCTTATTTGTATGGCTTAGAATGCTGTTAATTAGCACGAAAAAGATAAGTTTGAACTGCTATAACTTTCCCACTAATAGTTGGATTTTCATGAAACTTGGCATGTATATGCACGAGGCTGTCCTCTATGTCGTTTATTTAGTACACTTAGGATGAACTTAAGGGAGTTTTTTAGTCAATTTCTTATAGTTGATAATATACTATTAGTAAATTTTTTGAACAGATACCGGAATGGGATATCTCTCGAAGATTAGATTTCACATAAGTGTTTTACACAAAATTTTAAAAAGGGCTGCAGATAAGTAGATTCTTCATAAATGAGACTTTAATATTTCACGAGAATGTTGATTATTCCGGGTAATTATGACGTCAGCATTTGATTTGCATGGCTTTGGAAGCAGTAAATTCGCGCGAAAGTGCTAAGTTTGAACTGCTATAACTTTGGCGTTAATTACCAGATTTCCACGAAATTTAGCACGTATATACGAGATATTGTCCTCTATGCTGGTACAAAAGTCCTAAGTCCAGAAGTCCTAAGATGAATTTAAGGGGGGTTGTTCAGTAAATTGCTAAAAAGTAGTAATATACTATTAGTAAGTCTATTTGAGCAAATATCGGAATGGGACATATTTTGAGGCCTAGATTTCATTTTTTTCGGATTTTTAGGTTGGGTAGTTTCCGAAAATGAGTCCTGTCTCACTTCAAGTGCGTACATTTTGACCCCTCACTCACGCACTTTGCAATTTATGCCAAAACTAATGTCAGTTTCGGAAAGTACAAATCGAGACCTTTCATTTGATACCCTACACAACTATATCCGGTGTAAAAAATTTTTGAATCCCCCTTTTCATGTATGGGGAGCCCCCCCTTTAATCCCCTAACCCCCTTTAACCACCTAAATTTATGCCACTCGCTGTATGCGTGGCATTTCATAGCTCCCATCTGTCCACCAAATTTCGTTCGGATCGGTTTAGCCGTTTTGGAGAAAAATGCGTGTGACAGACAGACAGACATTGAATCGATTTTAATAAGGTTTTGTTTTACACAAAACCTTAAAAAGGGAAAATTCGAGGATGTCGAAGAATTGAATTCTTACTTGGATCAATCTATCCTCGGATTAAGTTCACTGTCTTCTTGTTATAAACATTTCATGAACCAATCCATTTCAGTTTCTAGTTCAAAGTTTACCTATTTTTCGGACATTTACGATGCTAAGGAAGACGTTGCAACTTCTTATTATTGGGGTTATTTTTGGCAGTTTATAGATATAGCAATATCAAAGGCATATTCTGAAAATCTTTTGATCTGTACAGCTGGACTCAACATAGGCTGCGTAGATAGTGGTGGTAACTATACTTCACGTCTTCTTGGTCACGTTCGCTAACAATTATCGTAAAATTAATTCATATTTTAGCATCCCCAAAATAATGTTTTTTTTTTGACTGTTTGTAGCTATGTACATATTATCAAAGCATATAATTAGTCAGCTCATAAAACCGGAGGTTGCTGTAACTTGAGAACTTGAGAAGGTTTAGCTTTTTGCAATTGATATTATCAGCGAGTCGTATTTCCCTTCCATATGAGTTTCTGGCAGTGCAATCATCGATGAGTTCATATGAAATCGCAGCGAATAACCTATTCGTCACAATAAGTAATTGCTCATCTTATTTTATGCTGATAACTGCACGTATGTTCGTGTACTTCATTATCTTCAATAATATGCAAACTCGCTTCATTATGGAATTAAGAAGAAATCTCAGATGAATGCAAAATCACAGTTTCTGAAAGCAATTCGATTCGAAGAACCTTGCGGAAATTAAGGTCTATTAACTTCCCGATTCACTTTCTTGACCTCAGTAAGGTGAGATTTTATGATATGACAGCCAGCCCCAGAAAAGGATTTCCACAAGCTTAATGAAAACTGAGAAAATTCATTAGAAATTACAATGTTTCTCTTTATTAGGGAGAGTTCTGACTACATTTGGTTTCACTTTCAGTTTATTGACCACAGAAATTATGGTAATGAGTTCGTTGATTTCTTAAACTTCCAACGTCTTGCCCTTGGTTGCGTATTGTTATTATTCAATTGATGGACTACATTAATCGAAATAGGGGGCAGGTGTTTATGGCGCAACCTTTTTACTATTTATATCATCTGTCAAGTGACCGCGTGAAACGAATTTTAGTGTCCTGCATTGTGGAAGAATTCAGGTTCAGTTGATAGTTGAATTTTATTGCTACCGAAAAGTCAATGACGTCTCGGATAAGGAATGGCTTCATGGCTACGACTTTGGGCTCTCGAAGGCAGACAATGATTGGTTTCTGGAATGTGCGCACCCGTCTGAACAACGGTACCGGGGGTCCTCAGAATGCTCACTATCTCCAAACCTAGAAAGAATTCCAACGATATAAGCTGCACATTTTGGGCCTGAGCAAAGTAAGATGATGACTCTATAGAGTACACCTCTCCTTCTTGCCGCAACGCATTTTTGTACTCTGCAAAGTTAAATGGTAGCAGATGTGAATCCGGTGTCGGATTGCTTCTGACGGTTACCACAAGGCGCACTCTCTTGACCCGGGGGCCGGTTTCTGACAGGCTTCTGACTGCAACATTCCTGTCCAGATGAATGAGCGTCACAATTGTGCGGTGCTATGCACCAACGGAGAGAAGGATACTTTCTACAAGCAACTACACGCAGTTGGGGAAAGGCTTCCTAAAAGTGACGTTGTGATGGTTATGGGTGATCTGAATACCAAGATGGGTCTGACATGTGATTAGGAAGCACCGTCTTGGCAACCGTAACGATAATGGTTGGAGGTTTGTGGATTGCTGCAGCTTCCACCGCCTCGTTATCGGTGGCACATCGTTCGACCACAGAGTCTGTCATAAGATCAGTTGGGTTTCAATTGCCGGACACCATACTAGCAATCAGGTTGACAATTTTGCGATCAACAGTAGATTTAGGAGTTGTCTCCTGGATGTGCGTAACAGAGAGAGGTGCTGACTTCGGCCACGAAAGGGATCACCATCTGATGGTTGTTTATGTTCGCTTATGTTTTGGGTCTGCTACATCTCGCAGCGTTGTAAGGCCCGAATCTGGAAATACCCGTTTTAACTGTGACAATTGGAAGGGTATCTGCTTCCGGCCGTGGCAAAGAAAATAGCTAAAATAATCCTGGAACGATGAAAGAGCATCTTGCTTGATCGACAAAGAGCAGGCTGGTTTGCGCTCCGGATCCTCCTGCATTGACCACATTAACACCCTGCGGATCATTTTGGGGCAGTGTCCAGATTTTAAAACTTTGGTTCATCTGTTTTTCAATGATTTTGAGAAAATTTTCGACAGCGTGAACAGGAAGTGTATCTGGCTCGAGTTATTGATAATAACAATTATTCCCTTATCTTTTTGCTACATCAGCAATGACAATAATTGTGAATGAAATGTGCGCGGTGTTTTGATTTTCATTTTCAATTTTAAACAAACATTTGTGATGCTTAAGCAGAAAATGTTCAAGTAAGCAAATCCACTCACCATCCGATCCATCGTTGTGATTCATCGTATGTTTGGATCAAGGAATTATATGTTTTAATCAAATTTTTGCCGAATAAAGACTTTTTGAAAAAGAACTAAATTTCTTATTAACTGGTGCTCTATATAGGAGTAAACTAATGACTATTGTCAGAGCGATATTTGATGTCCCAAACTGTCACGTTCCGCACCGAGACAAAAGAGGAATTTGAGGTCTAAAGCGGAGTCTGCTAGGATTGCATCTTATCATCGATATTATTTCTTCTTGTTATCGATGACGTTCCTCATGCTACCCGGAGAACGTGGAGCCGTTAATGGACAATCACACCTTTTCTCCATCATCTGGACTAAGATAATAACATCTATTTGCTCTCACTGGGTCATGGATCTTGGCCAAATGGCTCTAAATTTGGAAAGAGATGGAAGTAGAGTCGGACTGAGGATTAACATAAACAAAACCATGATTTTTATTCTGATGGGTTATCGCACTCCCTCCATCTGCATTATTGGGTAGAGCATCGATGCGTCGCTTCTGCCTATGGTGGCACCAAACTGGAAGTCGGCCGACGCATTAAAAGCCCAAAACTCCCTTCGGTTGTCTTGTTGAAAATTAGGAAATACAAATAATTTACGCCAAAATAAAGTTGAGATTGGTCTGTGCTGGTGTTTGTTCTTTATTGCTATATGAGTACGGTACATAAATGAAAAACTATTCAAGGTGGTTAATAAAAACAAAAGATGATTTCAGTTAATATTATGTTTCGGAGAAATGCTAAGGCGTCCGGCTCAGCTGACGTGACAGTGCGAGCCCTGATCCTTGTTCATTATTAATGCGAGAAGAGCTTCAGGACGTAAGCAGATTAGACCGCTCCATACAAATCCGTGCCTGCGCGCTAAATATTGAAATTTTCGCTAAAATGACGTGGAATTTACAAGAGAGACGATCGATCGAAGAGAGAGATCGATATCTCCCTTGAAAATGGTTACAAACTCATTTGGTAGCCCAAGCGATCAATATGGTTAGAATAAGAATTATCATCTCCGAAAGTTTCCATGACGCTATTGCGATACCTTCTGAGAACTACTCGACCCAAAGGCCTGTAACGTGTCAGCTGATAGCTATATCGTCAAACAAATCAGCTGGATGCTTCAGGTGTGAAAAGTTTGCTGCATTTTTTATATAAAAATATTTGGGCGGACATTTGTTACATTTGTGATTAGCCCGCAACCTGTATGCATATATTATCTCAGACTATCCACTTTAGTGTGGTAGTGACATTGAAAGCGTTAGTTTTCAATAAATTCTCACCAAATTTTGTATCAATAGGACCGTAAACGGATTTTATATAAATTTAAAAAGGGTATGGAAAACTTTTACTGTGAGAATGATAAAAACCGAACATTATATCGACTAACAAACCGCGATGGATCGATGGCGAGAATACGGAAGTTTATCCACCGCTGAACTGTGCTATTTGCACTAGACTGCTTAACGATTTCCAAGTGTAATTCCAATCTATTTGAAAGGAAAAAACACGATGAGACCAGAGCACGGATTAATCATAAATTTCAAATGACGTCGTTATGAATTAAACTTTTATTTAAACAATCAAACTTAATTTACGAAAGGAATAATAGAGACACTTTTAACAGCGTGAGAGATCCGTCGTTGTTCCAGGCTGGAGGCAGAAGAGAACGATTTGTCTTCATGTGTTTCTTTCTGCCCCCAACTCATGGCACACTATCTCCGCTAGTCCTCCACTGCCGTGGTGAGTTCTACAAAGTGGAAAGTTCTGCGCCATCTATTTGTTCCCATTCGCAACATTCGAAATAAATTTCGAATGCGGCGAATCCTGCCGCGCCACAGAACCAAATATCATCTATATATGTATATTCCAAAATTTCTCATACGGGAACTCGAGGGTTCGGATATGAAAGGTTTTGTTAATGTTTTGTGCAAGAATATTTGGATACACGGTGGCTGGATTTATACATAGCTGGTATCATATATACATCGAATATACCCGTTATTCAATCCGATGTGATATGGCATTTTATCTTTTAGATAGTAGTATTTTGCCGCGAAGGAGGCAATTTTGACTTGTTATAACTTTGTTAATAATAGTAGGCTTTCCACCAAGCTTTCCAGTATGATACAACAACAGCCCAATTGGATCAGGGCGTTGAAGAGTAACGGTACATTACAGTACGCTGTAGGAGGCAATGTGGTCACCATCGCGCTCACCCGAGATTATTACCCTGATTTGATTCATTGCTTAGTCGACTGACATTCGACATCCAGTCACGATAACAAATCCTTCTGCCTGAGATTTAAGCTGTAACCTTCCGCTGCGACAGCCCAGCGCTCCAACCATTTGAGAAATCTGGACAGTATATCCTTCCTTCATTAAAAGTTGCATGATAGCACAATTGTGTGACTTCATAAACTGCCTTACGGATTTGTCCCTCGGAAACTTTTGCTCTCTTTATGAACAAGTATTGAAGAATTCATCATGGAAACATGATCTGATAAGTTTGCTTTGGGTGAAATGTAAGGAACTTGTCATTTCTCCCGATGCAGAATCTAATCTCATTTACCCTAAACGAAAACCGCTTAATAACTCTGGCTTGAGCCGGTCAAAGCTGAACTAAATTTTGTTAGGAATCCAAACGAAAAGAATACGTCAGATGGTGATAGTACGCTTCTTTGCATGACCCCTACTTTTATAGGATGTGAAGCTTTTGTATTTGAATCGGAGCGATCGATCTTTTACAGAGAATTTCAAGATATTATGCATATTTGGAGGTAGCATGGTAGGAGCTTTTAATCTTGTTCAATAGTCCTTTATGATAAGAGGCAGAGAGACGGCAGAATTGCCGAAACAATGCGGTTAACCTGCCAAATTGATGGTCGAAGTATCAAATTGTTAGGAATAATAAAACCTTTGAAGTCAGGAGTTTTTCAAACACTTTTGATACAATAGGAAGCAGACTTATTGTATGATAAGATGCTATTTGCATTGGATCTTTTTCCTATAACATAATTATAGCTGACGTTCTCAACATGTTCGAGATGTAACCAGTACGTGTCATCACGTTGCACGGCATGGAGTAGTTCTTTGATCATTTCGCTTGTAATTATTCCTGGCTTTGGAGATGGCGTTTTCTGATAATTCGAGGCATCACTAGGGATCCATTCAGGAGCGAGGTGGAGAACATTATTTCGATTTTTCGAATTTCTACAAGCTTCCCAAAGAGAATAGTCGAGAATAGTTAAAGTTTTCATGTAGTTTTGCATACTCTTCTGCTTCAGGTTTCAGATTTCGTTTTTACCGATCGTTTACTTCTTAGAATACGCGTTGAAGGCTTGTAGCAATCGGTAACCTTTTGATTAGTTACAGTGTGTTGACAAAGCTTCTAATGGCTAAGTCGATGGCACTTCAAGTGGATGAGGGTATCGTGAATATTACAGTCCGACCAACAATTTTTACTAAGATACGACCGCATCTACGCTACGCGATGCGATCCGGTCATTAACAGCATTTCAAGCGAAATATTTTTTATACGATTTTGTAGGTAGCAATACACATTTGAGGGGCGGCGCGACGCGTTGTTGCTTGCAGTTGGCTGCCACGATAGTGAGCATGCCGCGTCGTGGCAGTTATGCTGAATGTAGTATCGCGTCGCGTAGCATAGATGCGGTCGTTCATCTACTTTATGATAACTGAATATAATATTTTTTGTTGAGGATGCTGGGAGTCCTAAGTCCGCACCTAATTGGTGACGGACCGAACCACTTGGAAAGCAACTTACTTCCGCTTTTGTAGTCCACGGACTTCTTCTTTTTGAGTTAAACCCAAGTATTCAAAAAAGAACGAAAAAGCTGACTGACGGTTTCGTCCAAGGCAAAGGCAATTCATCAGACGCTGCCTCACCTCTGCCCTGGGAGCAGCGTGACCGAAAGTAACGACAGATGGAAATCGCTCCACTTAAATATAATTGCAAACACCTAATGGGTACGACTTATATTTAAGTGAAATCCGTCATAAGTCCAGACCGAAACCAGGCCGAAGTAATTTTTTTGTTGAGGATGTTGGGAGTCCTAAGTCCGCACCCACTGGGTGACGGACCAGACTATTTGGAAAGCAAGGGCTACAAAAGAGGAAGTAAGTTGCTTTCCAACTGACCCGGTCCGTCACCAAGTGGGTGCGGACTTAGGACTCCCAGCATCCTCAACAACAAAAAATTTACTTCGGCCTTGTTTGGATCTGGACTTATGTCTGTAATTCATTTTTTTTTAACCCACCTTGAACTTTGTGGATATTAATATATCCAAATACCAATATAATCGTGAATTGTATCAAGTTTTTTAAAACTCGTTATTATGCCTCTTAAACTTTGCAAACTGTAATTTTATTATGAATACACTAACATCGGATAACGAAAAGAACGAACAAAGACAGAGCACTAGAGAACTGACAATAGCCGAAATCATAGAAATAATGGGAGGATTCAATCGACGTTGACGCCAGTTAATTTTAAATTAAAAACCCCCGGAAGTGTATCCGGGAAACTAAGGCTTAATCTGTGCTGGAACACCATCGGGAAAGCTATCGTCAATGTCTATTGAGAATTCGTTTCAAGTGGCCATCAAGTAACATAGGTGTAACACCGCATAATGTCACGTGTTGTATGGAAATAAAAGTACAGAAGATTTTGAAACCCAAAGTGGATTTTAACCAAATTATATTTTGTCAAATTATAATTTGGCGCAACAATCCATATTGGATTAGGGCGTTGAAGTGTGTTAGAGCATTTCATTCAAGACCGTAACGATACAATACAGAACACTCTAGGAGGCAATATGGTCAGCATTACGCTCGCCCGAGATTATTGCCCTGATTTGACTTAGGTACTCATTCACAGCTGAGTTGACTTGTATCCAACATCCAATCACGATGAAAAATTCCTCTGCCACCAGTGAGATTTGACGCACGACTTTCTGCCCAGCGCTCTAACCACTTGAGCCATCCGAACACGATAATACTAATATAATAATAAGCCATAAACAGCTCGAAGAACTGGAGGGGCTCTGGTCTGGATCGGATGCAGAATTTCTGGTATAAGAAATTTGCCAGCATACACAGTCGGTTGGCACATAGCATAAAACAGGTCAGTAGTCAGGCGGAGGAATTTCCACCGTTCCTCACTGCGGAAATTACGTACCTTGTCCCTAAAAAGGGTACGGTGCAGGACTCCGCGACACAAGACCGATAACTTGCTTACCAACCCTCTACCAATTCATAACGACCATTATTAGGGGAAGGTTCAATACGCACCTCGAGACCAACAACATTCTATCCAAGGAGCAGAAGGGGTGCCCAACGAGGCATTATCTGTCTCATACCTAAAAAGGGAGATACCACACAGTGCAGCAATTATAGAGGTATCACATTGCTGAATACCATGATTGACCCATACCAAAGAGGCTTCACTCCAGGCAAATCACCAACAGATCAGATTTTCTCTCTGCGGCATGCGATGGAAAAACTGTTGGAATATGGACAACAGTTGCACCATCTATTCATCGACTTTAAAGCCGCCTATGATAGCATAGCCAGGGTAAAACTGTACACGGCCATGAGAGAATTCGGTATCCCGACGAAATTAATAAGACTGACTAGGCTGACCCTGACCAATGTGCGAGGCCAGATAAAAGCAGCAGGATCACTGTCAAGACCATTCGACATCAACAACGGTCTACGACAAGGGGATGCCCTATCATGCATCCTCTTTGACCTGGCTCTCCAGAAAGAGATCCGTAATGCTGATCTAAATGCAAAAGGTATGATCCTCTTTAAGTCCACCCAACTACTGGCCTATGCTGACGATATCGACATCATGGGAAGAACCGCCCGAGACGTACAAACTGCCCTCATCCAGATCGAGCAGGCGGCGGGAGATTTTGGGCTGTCCATCAATCAAAGCAAGACAAAGTATATGGTGGCAACGACAGCAGCGAAAACCAACCAACAACATCAAACCGCACTGGTCAAACGGGAAGAATAAGATAAGAGAATACAACTTTGAGACCGTTGACAATTTCTCCTATCTAGGGTCGAAAATAACAACCGATAATAGCTACGAGGATGAAATCCGCGCACGGTTGTTCTCAGCCAACAGAGCTAATTTCAGATTACAAAGACTGTTCCGCTCGAAACGTCTCACCATAGGGTCAAAGCTCTTACTGTACAAGACTATGATCTTGCCAGTCCTCATGTATTCCTCGGAAACTTGGATTCTTAGCAAGAAAAATTGCGAACTCTTGGCCGCGTTCGAGAGAAGAATTCTCCAAAGAATTTTCGCCCCCTACATGAGGATGGACGATTCCGTAGCCTACACAATGACGAAATCTTTGAGCGATACCATGACCGTCTGGTTGTGGATAACATCCGGCTCAATAGGTTACGGTGGGCGGGTCACTTAATCCGTATGGATGAGGATGATCCAGCGCGCAAAGTCTATAAGGGCAATATGTATGGTAGAAAAAGAAGACGAGGCAGACCCTGTCTAAGATGGAGCGACTGCGTAGGTCAGGACTCCAGACAGCTTTTAGGGATATCGAATTGGTGGACCTCTGCGCAAAACCGGAATGTCTGGAGCTCCTTATTAAGGCAGGCCTAGATCCGATAGCGGTTGTTGCGCCGTTGATGAAGGGCTGCCGAGTTGAGTGAAGGCGTTGCAAAGAGTAACTCATTATCGACTCGGTAGTTGTAGGACAAGCAACTAGAGGCCAAGGAAACCTCTATATTTATTACATTGATTATGCCAAGGCCTTCGGCAGCGTCCCGCATACCTTGCTAAATGATCTTCTGCATCTGTATCGCGTTAATCCCAAACTAATAAAAGTCTCAGCGATAATCATAGAAGGGTGGCACACCACCTTTTCAGTGCCTTTATCTGAGGGTGCCAATACCTCAGAGCTTATCCATATATGGAGAGGCATCGTCCAGGGGGATTCGTTGAGTCCACTCTGGTTTTGCATGGCACTGAACCGAAGTGGATACTGAATGATGCTAAAGCGCATGGTTTCGGAATCAAATATGGCCTACGTTCTAAGTGTGAGATGACACACTTGATGCACTTAAACGACATCATACAGCTTGATGTCGATGGCACTGAATAGTAGATATGGTTAGCCGGGGATCGGATGGAATTTGAATTAGACAAGTGTCGAATCCAGGCCATCCGCAAAGGTCATCACGAATCGCATGCCGGACATAGCATTGGTGACCTCCGCATCCAAGCTATGACCGAGGCAGACTTCTACAAGTACCTATGAATTCTGCGAGGAACCCATGCTCGAGTTGGTGATCTGAAGGATGTTCTGCTGTCCGAATTCCAGCGACTTGTAAAGCTGGTACTGAAATTGTATCTCTCGGGAAAGAATAAAATAAGCGCACTGAATGTATTTGCTATCTCTTCATTGGGTTATGCAATCGGAATACTGCCGTGGATGAAAACCGATCTGGAAAACGTCAGACGACGGATACGGACTACTATGTTCAAAGTCCGAGTGCATCATCCAAACTCGGCCGTGGAACAGATGAACCTGCCTCGTGATATCGGAGGTAGGAGCGTGGTTGACGTGGCGGCACAATATCATCGCCATGTCCACTTGCTTCACGCTTATTTTTACAGCAAAGAGCATGCGAGTCCTTTATAATATCCCCTATAATAGTAAGATTGAACGGAAATACGTGGAGAAGAGGGTGAAATATTTGCCCCTGGCTCGGGAAATCAAAGCAATTTGGCATCTCGGGCGGGTGGCTGTAGTTCCCACGATATTGTTAACTACAGGTATTGTACCTAAATCCCTCATGGCTTCCCTTAATGCCCTGCGACTCTCACACAATCTGGTTGAAGCCATGCAGAAATACACCATTCTGCATACGTGCCCGATGTTGCGGGGGGTTCTCGATGAATTCTCCCATTGGCCTACTTCCTTTATCTTTTCAATAGGTAAGATCATCCGAGTCTAAATGCTTGACACTTAGTGCTAGTGTTAGGTAAAATCCGACATATGCCGAGATTGTGAAAATCCGGAAAAAAAATAATAATATGATTTGTAGTGTACTTCATCTCGACGTCTCGTGGAGCTTGGTAAAGTGGTTCTGGATCTAGGGGAGAGGTAAGAAAAGTTAAGTTAAAGATTGAGATTGCTATTAGGGGTGGCAGTGAGATCTATGTCGTTCAACAAATACGCGGTGTTTAATTCATCTTAGCTGTGCTGCCTTAAATTACAAATTTTTAAATTATGTATATCAATGCCTATATCAAGCTAAGGTTGTATTATAACTACTAGTAGTTCAGTAAGGACGAACCAAACTTTGTGAGGAAGTTCTGGGAGATTGCCAGCTCATTTCAAGGAACCAATTACGATGACCCCTAAGTGTGTTTAATGTACTAAATATTGTACTAAATACTAAAATACTAAAAACGTGTCCACAATTTGTGTGCACGAAATGTGTTGAACAGTTGGTGAGATGAGAAAACTGTGCAACTGCTGCAGTGAGGGATCAATATCGAAAAGTCAAAATAGTGTGGCAATATTAGCATATATATGTATATACGTATAATAGCATACAACAGAGTTGCTCATTCACTGATGAACTAACCAAACTATCTGTCATCTCTTCTGAAGAAAAAATCACAACCAACGAGAAATTTTCAACCGCGGCTAGTCATCAATTTAGAAGACAACCCCATTTTTACTTAGAAGTTTAAAGAAAAGCCCAGAGTTGGTCAACCTTATTAGTGATTCATGACTCTTCCGCCTTTTCTAGAACTTCCATTGCAATAGTATAGAAAAGAACGATTTGGGGATTATTGGTGACTTCGGGTAGAACATGAGTTTACTCCAAACAAAGTAGTCACTTAAATCACATTGACTCAGTAATTCCACGGACACGGGAGGGTGTTGAATCAGATTATGCTCATTATAAGTTTGCTTACCGACATATTCGTCATGTTGAATGTAAATTAGAACAGTTTCCCCATTCACGAGTGATATATCTTCACGCAAATATCAGACCGGAAATGTAGCCAACGAAAAGTCGTTAGCTGGTAATTTATTTTCATAGAAATCAAAAGTTGTGGGTGATGATCAAAACGAAGACCGAAGCCCATTCCATGCTGCGCTCGTTATTGACCTTGAATCTCAGAATGGACCGAGTCAAATACCTGCTTGCTTTTCCCGTGAAGCCCTTTGGAGGTCGTCGAGATCTGATAGTCATGAAGCAGTTTTCAATATGGCTTGATGGATTGTTTATGGAAAGCTTATATTTGCGCTTATGTCCACTTCTGGAAAAAATAGATCTGATTAGGTCAGCTCAAGGGCAGTGTGAATTAATGTTTTTCTTTTCAATTGGTTTCCAATAGTGTGTTCGTAAATGTAAGTGTAACAGCGCTTGGTATCTTTTTAATTCTCCGACAAGTTGAATCAAAATATCCATTCATTGGAAATTTGGACGGGGATTGAATAGGAGTTTTAGCAAATAAAGCACTTAAAGGGCTAAATTTTAAAAATTGAAATTCCACCTGTCATATTTGAAAATTTGTTATTTTCCTTTGTAGGAAAAGGAGGAGGGTGAGCTCTAAGTTAGCAGTAATTCACCCACATTATTCTCTGATTATGGTTAAGGACAATAGGGGCTCGTGAGATAATATATAAGATTAATGCTGGCGACGCTCGCAAAGCACATGCTTCTGACCTTTCAGCTAGCTTCAGGCACGATACGAGCTAAAAGAACTGATCAAACTTAAGGGGTATTACAGCTGTAGAGTGTAAAGCCCCAACATAGACTTTCGATACAGAAGAGACTAAAATCTTGTTCGAGAGTGTTTCTTAAACTTTCATTTTGGTGGAGAGAGTTGGGCAAAATCGTAAACATGATTACGATTATAATCGGAAAGTGGGCATGATTACGAGATTACGCGACTATAATCATAATTCCAGCAAGGATTATGGTTGTAATCGTGTAATCTTGCAATCGTAATCACCGTAATCTTAATTATGCAATCATGTGAAACCGTCATGAAATTACGATCAGTGCCATTTGTGCTTTACGAAAGAGCTCATTTATTGACTAGTTAACTTTTTAATTAAACAAATTTGTGGATTGTTGCAATGAACAGAGGAACTAATAGCTGGTTTGATTGTTACTTGAAAATATGTTTTCGTCCAATTTGACAACGGAGAAACAAATGTCTGTACTCTCTCTCTACTTTCAGACATCAAACAGACAAGGGTCTGTGTTGGGTAAATGTTAGATCCAGACAATCTGTTGTGTCAGATAGAAATCTTTTTTTTTAAACAAATGTCTGCGTCTGTCTCAGACATCAAACAGATGGGTTGGATTGAAGGCGCTTACACACGAAGACGGTTTCGACCCATACCGCATCTTTTTAAGAAGGACGACCGCAGGAGATACTCCAAGATAAAGTGATTGACCCATTCACGGGCAGCTCTTCAATTCTCTGATCTTCAACAATGCCAAAGACGGAAAAAGTCTGTAGTGCCCTTAAACCGCAACCAAATTAGGGAATTAGCAGGTGCCTAAGGAAGGCACACTATTAGTGCCGAAGAACGAAGCTAAACATACGTACTCTTAGCGCAAACGTCGGAAACGGAAGTGAAACCTATGGGAACCTTAAAATTGTGGATGGACTAAGGTTACTCACAAAAAGCGAAAAAGAAAGGCGGAAATTCGCCCAGAGGCAATTGTTCTCTTCAGCAAGAGCAATGTGTCGAACGCGGAGATACTAAAAAAGGCCAAAAGCTTGCCCCAAATCTAAAAGATCTAGTCAGAAATGTTAACAAAATCCGAAGGACCCGGAGAGGCGATCTCATGTTTGAGCTGAAAAAATCTTGCTTAGGCGAAACTGATGGCTCTCGTTACCAAGTTAGGAACCCAATTGGGGAGAACGTCGTGGCACGGGCCCAAAAACATGAAATCTGTAGTCAGTGGACGAGCCTTGACGAAGTAACATCCAGAGGAGAAATTTGCACTGCGCTGAAAAAGCAATTTAAGTTGGTAGAACTGGGAGAAGGATCCATATCGAGTAGGTATGGTAGTACTCAAACATACAATGTGACTCGTAGAGGCAGCGCAGAAGCTGTTAGCGGTAGGAAAATTTCAAATCAGATGGGTTGCCGTCTATGCGAACGAATTTCATTCACTTCCAGTGCCTTATGTTTGGACACTCGGCGAAGGCATGCACACTGCATCGATCGATCCAATTAATGCAGAAGGTGCGGGAAGAAAGGCCATATTGTCAAGGAATGTAATAAGGATCCTAAATGCATATTATGTGAAGGAATGAAGGGACGGGATAACCGGCTTATTGCCCGACGTAGCAAATGCTCGTAATTTAGGAAGGAATTGACTGCAATGAAAAAATGAGATTCATTCAAATAAACCTCATTCATTGCAGGGTCCCTTAGAATTTGCTTGAGCAGACCAGCCACGAGTTTGAGATGGGAGTTGCCATCGTAAGTGAACCATACAGGAACCGTCACGGGGGCGTATGGGTCACAGACTCGACTGGTGGAGTGGCGATATGGGGTTGCAGTAGACAGGCCATACAATGCACCATGTTAGTCGGACTGACTTTGTGCTGACAAAAGTAAGCCGCGTATATATGTACAGCTTCTACGTCCCATCCAGTCTCGCATTGTCATTTGAGCGAGGTGTCATTGACGCAACAGAAGTGTTCGATATCCTGTGTGCGTTGGTTTCGGCTTTTGACAAGTCGATACATCCCGAGTGTAAAGTTTATCGCTCGAGTGGCAGTAATCGCTTTCTTTGCTTCCAGGTTGTCATTCTTATAAATCTACCAATTGGCCAGCGTTTCATCGTGAAGAAACTTGTGATAGAGGTGTTGCTTTTTAAGGACCTTCATTTCAACGTTGTCATTCCAAAGCCAAGTATCTCTGTTGATGTACCGCTTTCCAGGCTTGGTGACCCCGAGGGTTACAGTTCGTGTCTTTCATTTGGTTACACGATTCATCTACATTCTAAAGGTTGGTATTCGCGCAAGTGAGATCATTTCTTCTTTCGCTTTCTTCTCACGAAATTGTCACCATTTAATGCGTCGGAGGCAGTGTTTTCCTCACGCTGTTTTATCGCTGACATAATTGGCAGGAAGGCAATCAACGGCCGTTGTTGAGGTGTGAACAGCTTTGCAATCAGTGACGGTGGTAAAATGTCGGCGTCTTATGAGAATATAGTCGATTTGCGATGAGACAATCGTTTGATGAACCATATATTCATAAGCACAAGGTCACGGGTATCCGCAAAATCGATTATACACTTGCCATCCACATTGCGCGCTCCAAACTCTTTTCCCCCATGGCATCTGCCTTTTCACCCACAAGACCATTAAGGTCGCCGACAATGATGATATAGTCATCAGCAGGCACGTTACAAGTCTTTCCATGGAAAAGTTGCCAGAAGGCATCTTTCTCGCCGCCAGGTCTGTGCGTATGCGGTGAAGAAGTGTGCGATCAGCTGATATAATGGTAAGCTTCATCAGCCGTTCATCAAATCATTCAAATTCTTTAATGACATCACGGAAACCCTCTGAGATGGCAATGCCAACACCGTATTGAGTGTGTGGGCTACCAAAATAGAAAAGTTTATAGCCATTTTTACCGCGTTCGCGTTCTATGTCGTAGCTTTTGGGACCAGACCATCGGGTTTCTTGCAGAGCGCAGACATCATTGCGTCTTTTCCGAAGGGCTCTTGCGAGTTCCTCGGTCTTTCCAGTAGCGTGCTAACATTTAGCGTACAGACACGTATCTGTTTTGCTCGGGCTTACTTACTTACCTCCTGACGCCGTCCATGCGTCAAGAAATCTTGTCCATTTCTCGACAGGACCGGGGTCCGTCCTGCCGCGTCGACTGAGGTAGACGCATTTCTCCGACGCTTACTACTTGATCCGATCATCTTGTTTCTAATGATATTGGATGCATTTTCTTAGTCGGTCTGTTTTAGGACCTGTCACCAAGAGAGATCAGATAGGATTTAGCATAGTGGAATAACTCCAACTATACTTTATTTTTCTCTTTCGCTGATCTCAGCATTTTATTTTTGTTTTACTGAGGATAGTACAACGTACACTGCCTCAAACCCTCCTCCTTTGCCTGGGCGTAGGACCAGCTTACTATGTTAGCATGGCGGAGTTAATACTTTATTAACACATTTTTTAACTATTTTCTTCAAACTAACAAAAGTTGCTTGACTCGAAATGCTCTATCCCACAAATTAATAGTCCGAGGTCTGTCAAATTTGTACACATTGGGTTCCGGTTAATTAAAAGCTATATAGATTTAACACTGATAATGCCATCTGTGTGCCTACGAAATTTTCAGCCCCCTTTTCAGCAACATCTATAATATACGCGGAGTGTCCCGTCAGAAATGAGATGATCCAATGTCTCTAACGCCGAACTACACATTCTGTACTGGTAGTTCTTCGTCTGCTTCTTCATCATGAGCCTTTTGTAAGCTCGGGAGGCGCTCACACCATTGCCATCTGTGCAACTAATACAGATCACAAACGGCTGCCAGGGACAATTCACGCTCAGCTCGGATGGCGACAACGCCGTGCTGAGTGTCACACATAAATTTTCCGCCTCAGCAAAGTTCTCCCCAGCACGGCAACAATTCACGTGTTTACCGTACATTATCTTAGATTTTCATTTATTGATCTACTCTTGGTCTGACTTCACCCCACTCAGAAAATTTAAAGTTCGATCCTTCAAGTTAACGGGAGTGAGCCTGCAACTTGCCTTCCAAACCGCGGCATGCAAGGGACTCGCGGTACAGATCTAGGACATCGATTAGTCTGATATGTGGGACGTTGTTAAAAGGGTTGGTGTAAGCAAGGGTGGAAATTCCTCCGGCTGACTAATCCTGATTAATGCTATGTGCAAACCGGCAGTGTATAATGATGAAATGTTTGCACTAGGAATTTTCAACCCGATCCAAGCCAGGGCCCCTTCAGTTCTTTGAACTGTTTATGGCTCGTTAAATCTCCTTTTCGATAACTTAGGCAAAATTTATACCTGGCATGATGGAAGTTTGCAGCGATAATCCACTCAGTATGCTGGGCGGATAATTCCCAAAGTTCTCCCTAATATTCCTCTGCTACAGTCATCAAAATTACACTATTCCCTAAGAGATTTGAAAAAAAACAAGCCGGGGAACCGGAAGCTGGGCACTTCAGGTACGAAAGACCTTTAATTTGATACCCCACATGACTATATTTGATGAAAAAAAATTTTACACCCCCCTTTTGCAAGTATGGGGACCCCCCCCTTAAATTCAACGTAAAAGGATGTAACTCACTGTATGTGTGAGCGTTCACAGTTTCCACCTTTCTACCAAATTTGGTGTCAATCGCTATAACCGTCTCCGAGAAAAATGCGTGTGACGGACAGACAGACAGACAGACGGTAAACCGATTTTAATAAGGTTTTGTGTTTACACAAAACCTTAAAAATGGCCAAAAATCGCATACCAGAAGCAAATCTTTTACGCGCAAAACCTAACAGTCGCAAGTGCACCAAAATACATAAGTCACTGTAGTTACAGTAGCAACATATCCGCATACAATAGAGACGCAAGCTCATCATTGATTTGAGGAAGAACTTTCGTAATCACTAGAGATGCATAGAGTCTAGGAATACCGCCTTACGGTCAGTGGCTTCGATACCGTCCTGTCTATTACGGGAAACGAGTCAAAAGCCGGAAGCTCGATGCTTCAGGTATGAAAGGTTTTGTTTCTTTCTTGTGTAAGTATATTTGAGTGCAGAACTACCCCATTTGTATGTAGCCCGTAATGTAACCCACTTTAGTGTGATATTGAGATTTAGTATTTTGGGTTGCAGTAAATTAATACAGAAATGACAAAATTGAGCTATTGTAACTTTGTATTGTAAGTACGATTTTGATCAAACTTGGATATATCATACTTCATGTTATATTCTATATTACTGCTTTGCGCTTTACTATTCTAGGATAAATTTCAGAGGGGTTTCCAGTCGATTTGTCGAAAATATGGTAATATACTATTATTAACTTAATTTGAGCAGATGTCGATAGAGAGACTATTTTGAAGCCTGCGGAGCGTATAGAGGCAGTTTCATGGTTTTTTTTAGAGTTTTCGGTTCTCCATTCTCAGAAACTGAATGGGTCCGTTAAGGAGATGATCACTTTCTAGCACCCGCACTCCCCGCCTTTCAAAACTAACACTTTCTTCGGAAAGTACTAATCGAGACTTTTTATTTGATACCCTACACGACTATTTTTGGTGAAAAAAATCGTTCACCCCTTTTTGCATCTCCCTTCAAGTCAGCGTAGAAAGATGTAATTGACTACATGTTTGGGCGCCCACAGTTTCCACCTTTCCACTAAATTCCGCGTCGATCGGTAAAGCCGTTTTTGAGAAAACTGTGTGTGACCGACAAATAGGCGGACAGATAGACAGACATTGAACCGATTTTAATAAGGTTTTGCTTTACAAATAAAACCTTAAAAAAATCTATTGTAATTAATAAGCTACGACTACAGAATGTGGAAAATGCCAGTGTTTTTGTATATATTTATGTATAAAATCTAGAAAGAATTATTTCTGACCTGCTCTGAGACGAAAATAGACGTTACCAGCCTATTGACTTATAGGCTTAGACGAGTAGCCTTCAATCAATAATTGTACGTATTGTATTTCATAATAGTTCCCACTTTCTTATTCGCAACACAAAAATAAAAATCTTTCTTGGCTGTTTGATTTGCTTATATTTGCGCAGAGCGATTCAAGTGAAAGCACTGACAATAACTTCCTCAATTGTAATTAGCCAAACCAAGCACTCATATTAATTATTGAATGCAGAAACTGTCATGCTTCCCATGTGCCGCACCCCACGTTCTGCGTAGGTACATTAATCCTAATCTGAATTGAACTCAAGTACTTTAGTTCGGACGCTAATTGTCTAAAGTAGTTGGTTGCCAATTGAGAATTGCATTCAGCCGGGTTTCAAGTGCAAATTCGGTTGGCTCTTCGCCTGTCTACAATAGGAAAAGCACGATAAACACCACACTGCAGAACGGGCTCCTCATTAAAATGCCGCAGGGGTAACAACTGTTATAATGTTTGCAAAAGATAACCATATTAATCAGATCAAAAGGCGACAAGAAAGAGACTTGAAACAACTGTGCGTAACGCAAATTACACCTCGGCCTGGGGACTATCAGATACAATTTATCGTATGACACATTCTCGTCGCTGATGTAATAGTTTCGGCTTTCATAACAACTTTATCTCTAAACAAATATTTGTGGGAGTAATTAAGCTCCAAACTAGACCAATTTTCATCTGAGGTGGAATTTATTATATTTAGACATGGGAAGATGTTTTTTGTTTGCGGAAGTATTCGGGCAGGTTCCTGATCAGTATGTCAGCTATAATGATGCAAATCAAAGAAGTATAATATTATTGTATTAGAAAGTAAGGTCTGTTTTTGGGGAAGATTACAATATTATCTTCATCCGATTTATCCTTTTATAAGAATAAGCTTTAAGTTTAGTTATACACTTTTTAGCCCCTCATATAATCCTATAAGACTTTAAGGCAAGATTGGCGTAGTTGTCAGTGTTCTGGATCCTAATAAAAGGTTATTCCTGGAAACAAAGTCGAAGACATTATGAATGTTTCCTGTTCACTGCATTGTATGTATATGTATTGTATATAGGAAGTCCGTAACGGTTTGGATAAAAAGGCTCCATACTTGTATACTGGGTGAACTTTCTAGGAATGGGACAGCCCAGAGTGGAGCCCAATCACTCGAGGGATTGCTTAAAGCTCACCACGAAGAGCCTAAGGATCATAGTAGGGACGGGTCATTGCAAGCTGGAGAAACTAGGGATATTTACGAACACTGTCTGCAGTGAGCGGCGAAAACTCCGTACTTGTCCTGCATTTATGCAAAGTAGGCTAAGGCACCTGGAAGAATACTTAATATCAGATGCTAGGGTAAAACACGTGGAAGTATGGAATAATTTCCCCTTCCTTTTTACGTTGCCGATGAAGTAGCAATCTCAACTCGGTGCGCTACCCCACTCATCCCCCCGATGTTAAAGTGCTCGATGCAGAAGGTTCCGGAACAGAAAAACTCGGTTCATCAGTAATTGGCCTTTCGAGTTTTTATTTCATGATTATTATATTGCTGACACCAGAGAGCATGTAAATAAACTTTCAAGTGTTGCACTCAAGACACATGCACTTTTTCGAGATATCAACGTTCGATACCTTCTCTTGTTCCCTTGGAAAGTTCCCAGCTTCGCATGGTTGCAAAATTCTCTATACGAAGATTTCTTCCTCAGATTAACAAAAGTCCTAACCGTTTTTCCCCCGTCTTTCTTTCTTCTTCTTGACAACTTTAACCTGAATATGCTCTCTAAACCTGTCACTCTTGGCGTTCCTTCACTGTCCAATAACTCCTCCGACACTCCCCATCCCTTATCGTTTTCATGTAAATCTGTGCCGCCTTCCAATTCAACCTTTTCCGAAATTACTTAAATTGCACTCTTGATCTTGTGTGCTCCTAACCAACATTATCTTGTTCTCGAGTTTGATGATCAGGTCGCCCGAACTTTAATTTTCGTAAGACAAATTTCGAAGGTCTGCACTCAGCGCTAGCGACAATCTCCCCTCCTCTCTCCGCAAGATGTGACCCAACACTCAGCACCTTCTATACAATTCTATCAGATCCTCTTCCCTGTTTTGTATCCTTCTGTCATAAGTCCCTGCGCTTTTACCCTGCCTGGTTCACTAATGAAGTCCACAACAAACTTCGTCAAAAACTTACAAGTAGGAGGAAAGAGAAGGACGGGAATGTCGGCCCTGCCCACGACGGATTCCGTAACCTCTTTTTGCTTAAAACTTATCTAGTTCCCTTCTCCTCTCCATTATTTTCAACAAATCTTCAGAGAACCATTTTCCTAGCCCGTGGAAAGAGGCTCTCACATTCCCATTCACAAAAGCGGTCATTGCACTCTTGCTGCTAATTGCCTTCTCATTTCGCTCATCTCCTCCTGTTGTGTGCTTGGAAAAGTATGTCAGCCGTTGCTCTTCCGTCCACTTGCAGTGAAAGAGCAAAACAATAAGCTTGGGTTCACTGCCTCCAACCTGCTCGACTTCACCAACTTCGTGGCCAAATGTCTAAATTCACCTCAGGAAGTGGATGCTATTTACAGTGACTTTCCTAAAACCTTCGACACTGTAAATCATAAAATACTTCTGTCCCAACTTACTTCTCTCAGCGTTCACATATCACTTGTATCATAGCTTGCCTCTTACTTTTCCAATCAATCTTGCCGCGTCTCTAGATGGCTGTACATCCTGTTCCTTCTCCTCCTCTTCTGTCATCCCACAGAGCTCTATTCTGGGCTCTTTATTATTTTTATTCCTTATCCTTGTGGATTCCTCGTGTGGAATAATCCTCCCGCCTCCGCTTTCTAAGCCTCCCCCTCCTACAACAGTATTGTCCAATAATAAATAATGAATTTTTGAACCAATTCTGGATATATTGCAGAGGCAGTAAGAAATGGTTCCGTCGGTAGATTTCCAAGCCCAGCTCATTTGCTCGATTTAAACGCATTGATGACCAAGATGATTTCATTTTTATTTTGAGAAACAGTGCCCATTAGAGTTAGAATTTCTATGTCATCCATGTGTAGTCGAACAAACTGTTCGTTGCCTACAATTTTCTGTCTCGAAATAGAAGAGTGCGATGACTGGCCGGACAAAGATTTTATGTTTTGTTTGTTATTTGTCTTCAGTGGAATCAACTTTCTTGCTATTTGGAAATCCAGAGCAACTCAATTCTCAGGTTTTTCATAGTCGTTTTTTTCTTCCTGCTTTCCATCTCCCTCAGGCACCAAATTAGACCATAGTTCTTGCCAGAAAAAAAAGGCATAAAAGATGAAATACAGGCAAACCCTAAGAAAGGGAGTCCATTCTTTGTCAGTAGTGTTCGGTACCGACAAATCTGAGACATGTGAAGTCGCTTGTACATATAGCCCCGAGGCTTTCCTAATTAGAATTCCCACATTTCCGTGGATTTATACACAGGATTATATAGCGCACTGTAAAAACCCGTTAACTAAGTTTATTCACAATTAATTGATCTACATTTAGCTTCTTTTCAACTCGCACTCATAGCGATGTGCATCCTTTCGTTCCCCAAAATGGAGGGCAGGCCTTGGTTCCTTTTATAATCAGTTGAATGCTCCAGAAAGATGCATAAAAGTTTGCTAAAAATTATTTTCACTACAGAACTCGTTATCAACGTGTGAACCTTCTGTAATCAAGTTTGACACAATTTTTCAAAATGATTTTCGTCAAATTTCCCAAAAAAGATAGAGGAGATCCAACGTGTACAGCGATTGAAAAGACCCTCATCAGGGGTGGAAAGTTTACAAGAAAATGTAAAATTATGTATGCCGTAAAGCTGTTCGAATGATTAGGCAGAAATTAGTAGTCTCCGAAGCAAACAAACCATTGGGGAATTAGGCAGCGTTGGCACGTGGTGTTTGGCCAGGAACTCGCGGACTAGTAGTGCGTTGTGGCAAGAGGTCCTGTCGTCGTGGAGTTTCTAGGTAGCGGTGATGCCTTTTCTCGACCTGATGACCTTTTTCGGAGTCTCTCCAGTATTTCCACATAGTGTTTTCGAGGAACAAACTCCTTATAGACCACTCCTTTACTATCGAAAAGGGTAATGAGCATTGTTTTCACTTTTGATTTGCTCATTCTTGCGTTTTTCGGCCTGGCGGACTGGTCACTGCCACTTCGAACTTTGTTGTTTAGTTTCTGGGTTGTATTGAGAAGCCCAGGTTTCATTACCAATGATGACGTTGTCGAAAAAATCAGGTTCAATTTCAATACGTTGCAAAAGTTCACTTGAAATTTCCGCTTGTTTGTTCTTTTGGTAGTCTAACAACACCTTGGGTCGTGAACCTCTTCCCTCTCTCCTCTTTAAAGGCCTTCAAGGACCTCAAAACTTGTGAGTAGGACAAAGCAGATTCTCAGTAAGCCTCACGAATGATTTTGTTAGCCTCCTCAAGAGATTTTTCCAATTTAGCTCAAAATTTGTGTGATTTTTCAAACTTTTACTATACAAGGTGTCACGTTTATGATGGTAAGCCCTGATTTGGTATCATTTACCGAAACTATTATATAAAAAAAATTCTTATAAATGAATATGTTTTCAATTGCAATGGTCATTATGACTCGAAAATATAACTGTTTAAATTTTAAAGAAGTTTCAAAACCGATTTTGTTTCACACAAAACCTTCAATGTCTGTCTGCCACACTCGATTTACTCCGAAAATGCTGGACAGATTGTTACGAAATTTGGTGAGAACATGTGGTCTGTGTCCCTTTACATGCAACGAGTGGCGCCATTTTGTGTTGAGTTTCAACGGGGGCTCCCCATACATGCGATTAGTACAACTGATCTTGTTTCTGACATTAGGTTAAACACTGGGGAATGGGGGCTCAAAATATATGCCCCGAAAAATGAATCATGCTTCCAAATCTCCACAAATGAAGTTAAGAATAATATATTACCATATTTTGTAAACTTACCCAGAAACCCCCTTAAGTTTATCGCAGAAAAACAAAATTTGGCATCAGCGAAGGGGGGGGGGGGCGAATCAGTTTTAACACAATCTAATTATTATTGAAAGTCAAAGTATTGGATTTCACGAAAATGTATTGCATTGTAGGACCTGTCTGACGTCATCTTCATATGTATAAAGTGAACTTATTATATGAACGGCGGAGACACTTTCGTTTTTCTTTTTTGGCCGTTTTTAGTTATTTGAATATCAATTAGAGGCATGTGTGTGTATAAGTATATGCTAATGAAATTTGGGGGTAGTGTTCGATAAGATGGACGTGTATGTTTGTATGCTTTCGTGGACAGAGTAAAACGGAAATGGCTGAATGTGCGTTGGATCAATTTTCCGCACAATATTTATGTCTTTAATTTGTGTGTACATACGGTTATTTTGTTTCCCAATATATGACGGAATATTTTGCTTTCTTAGCTATGTACGAATGGACAAACGCACATAGAGACTTGCTCACAAAGGATGAACACAAAACCTTTTACCTCAAGCGCCGAGCTTCCGGTATTCCTGCTTGTTTTATCTAAATTTCAATATAAATTATTGTAACGGTACTTTAAACTTGCGAACCTGCAAAGTTGACAAAAGTTGGTTTATTATGTTAATTTTCAAATGACATGTAAAAACAATGGACTAAATTATGGAAAATGTAGCCCTTCTTTTCGTGTCGCTCTGAAGGACTGATCCGAAATTCATCGAGCACCCAATTACGGGTTTAAACACCTTACCTTCCCACTCCTGTAACTTTCGAAAAACTGCCAGGATGCATGCTTTAGATTAGATTTATATAAAGCAAGCAAAAATCGATCTTGTGAAGCCATCACACCGTTAAGTGAAAATGTACACTGAAATCATCCTCAAGCGTATTTGTCAATGGCAATTGTTCTGTCCGTCTGTCTGTCACACTCGAATTATTCAGAAACGGCTGAGACTTATCACAAAATTTGGTGAGAACATCTGGTCTGTGAATCCCTTTACATACAGTCAGTGGCGTCATCTTGTGTTGGGCTTAAGGGGTCTCTCCATACTTGTGAAAGGGGGGTGTAACATTTTTTTCACAGAATATGGTAATGTGGGGTATCAAATGAAAGGGCTCGATTAGCACTTTATTAAACTGATTTTTAATATTGGGTTAATCATAGGGGAGAGGGGGCTCAAAATGTATGCCTGAAGAATGTAACAGGTCTCGTTCTCAGAACCTATCCAACCGAAAAACCTGACAAATTTACAATCAGCACATCTAAAATAATTCCATTATTTTAAATTGATATAAAGTTGAAGTTTAAGGAATAATTTTGGCAAGAAGAAGAATTTTGGAAAATAATAATTCTAATTACAAATGCTAATGATCTACATTAAAGCAAAAGCTTAAGTTTGATTAAGCATCTACAAGTAGTTAGTGATTAAAGTGAATGTATAAAATATGAAGAAGTTTCAAAGAGAGTTGCGGCAATGTTTCGATGATTTTATGATGTAAATGTGTACTATACATATGAGTACAAGTCTCTGTTCTCCAGTCGTTAATAGTGCAAAGCTAAGAAGCATCCAGATAGCCAAGGTCAGATGAATTTCCATTTACTATTCTTTTCGTTTAATGAAATGAATAATTTCGGATTTATATACCACAAAGGATAAAATAAGATCAAATAAATGGTAAATGAGGAGCCAAGGTAATAAAAATTCAACAACATTGGCCGGAAACTGGGGCGCTTTAATGTTTATTTTTCTCTAGCATTTATGTACATAGTTAAGGCCCATTTATATTTGTAAATCATTTAACATATATTAAAGATACCACCGGAACCCATTATATAATATCTTATTTTTTGATTCTTTTATCCTGATTCTAAGTAACTTTTAGCTATCGTAACAAGTTTCAAGTTATTCAGGTATCGGCCGGTTATTCATTTTGATATTCAGAACCGTTTAAGCTACTGAGTTCGCATTAGCGCGATTACATGATTGAAGATGCCGCTCTCGAAATTTCTCCATGATGGTTGCAATGCGACATTGATCGCGCAAATTTTCACGTGAATTTGTTTTTCTTTAGCCTTTGTCCCGTTCACAAGCGGGGCCGGCTCGCCGTCATCGGCGGATGCAGTTGCGAGGCCTTCAAATCACCATCCGGCGTGACAAGTCACCATCGTTGCGGCCGGCCTTTTGTTCGCTTATCATCGACTTCAATGTTCAGACCAATCTTGGCAAATAAATTCTCGTTAGCACGAATAACGAAGACGGCTCTCTCTCTCACGATCGGTGCAATCTCTGATATCTTCAACAATTCGTTCCATACCAGTAGTCCAACGCAACATCTTCGTCTCCATTACCGCAAGACGCCGTTCATTTTCTTTTATAGTTGGCCAACACTAAGAACCGCAAAGTGGCGGCGGGGCGAATGAAACTGCGGTAAATTTTAGACTTCGTTGATACGTTGATCACAAAAAACAATGACAGTGATAGTGCCTGCTTCATGGGGATCGGTCGTCAAAAATTCAGTTTTAATCAGGTTCAATCTGAGACCGTGTTGCATGAGGCGATCATTCCATTTTTGGACAGTTGCTCGAGATCATTTTTGCTATTAGACGCTAGCAAAACATCAATCGATGTCGTAATGGCAAGAGTTTGCATGAGTAAAACCATTCCGTCTCCTTTCTCACGAAATCACTATCATACCTAATAGGTTTGGGCGGGAATGTTACAAATCAAATAAATTAAAAACAGCACTGCCGGATGTTTTATATGAAACTTAAACGTAGATCATGTTATATTAAAGTTATTGAGGTAAAAATCTTTACTTTTAGAGTTATTTTCCACGGAGTAGACAGGAGGTAAGGCCGCTAAGCAACCTCAAAACTCTACATTACTTTAAATGTGCAAAGAGTTGGGATCAGTCAGGAACGGAGCAAATTCGGAAAAACCGTTTCTCTTCTAATTGGTCCTGGATATCGGGTAGCGGTTGGGCACCAAAACTGAGCACTTAATTGGCATGATTCCGATGAATGCAATAAGCAACCAAATTAGCTGCTAGATAGTTAAATTGATTTTCTTTTATGGTTGTCATTTACCCTTAATTAGCACGTCAACCTCACTTACGGACAATTGCTGTAATGTATTTCAACTTCCTCCACGATTCCTGGAGATGTTTGCACTCCTTCCGCACTATTCTGCGGCATGTGCTCCTGTGGCGATCATTGGCCACTTTGGGATAAGGGATTGTCTGCTTCCCTTAATGTGTGACCTATTCATTGCTACTTCGACCTTCTGATTGACGCGTCCATTAGTGACTGGCTTGTGCACCCATGGAGTCCTTTGTTTGAAATTGTACCAAGCCAGCTTAAGCCGATGATATGGCGCAAACAAGTGTTGACGGAGGTTGGCAGTTCTCGAGTAACAGTGGAAGTTACTTTTTATATGTTACTCCCATATAGCAGCACAGGAAGAACATTAGCACAGAACAGTTTCAATTTGACGGTGCCATCGTGTCCGGATAGCTGAGTGGTTAGAGCACAAGGTTGTCGTACAGAAGGTCGCGGTTCAAATCTCACTGGTGGCAGTGGAATTTGTATCGTGATTTGACCTCGAATACCAGCCGACTCAGTTGTGAATGGGTACCTAAGTCAAATCAGGGTAATAATCTCGGACGAGCGCAATGCTGACCAAATTGCCTCCTACATTATTATTATCGTGTTGGTAAAAACGATGCTTCCGAGATGTACAAATTGATCTGCATCTACAATGTTCTGTCCATTAGTACAGGTAGGAAAAGTGCGACCACCAGTTATTATAGATGGAGAATCTTGGTTTCGGTAATATTTTTCTTCATTCCGACCCTTCTTGCCTCTCTTTCAACATCCAGAACCATTTGGTCAAGGTGCATGATTCTGTACAAGAGCAAACAGATAGTCGAGTTCCTTGAGGAAAGATATCATGATCCATTGAGCCACCCCATGTCCTCTAGACAAAGTAGTCCGAAGAACGACAACAAGAAGAAATAGTACCAGTGACAAGATGGAATCCAATCCGACTCCACCTTCAATTTCTAATTCCTCTATAAATCTCCGTACCTTACGTGACATCTTGCGCCATTATATGTCGCTCTAATAATAATCCTTATTTTCGGTGGAATAAGAAGGAGCTTATGTCGACAAAATAATAATAATAATAATCGTTGGCGCAACAGTCCATGTTGGATCAGGGCCTTGAAATGTGTTAGAGCACTTCATTCAAGACCGTAACGGTACACTAGGAGGCAATGTGGTCAGCATTGCGCTCGAAATGTCGACAAAAGCCTTATTGAAATCGGTGAGATGAACTTCGCATACTACTCCAAATAATCCAAAGAGTGTTGATGTGGTCAATGCAAGAGGATCCAGAGCGGAAACCAATCACCTCTCTGTTTCAGGATTATTTTATCTATTTGCGACCGCATAGAGCACGCGAATACCTCTCCAATTATCACGCTCGTTGCGTGCGCATTTTTTTTCGGAAACATGAAAATGATCTCTTTCTACAACACTGTCTGACAAATGTCTGGGGTTCGTAGTATTTCCGTATAAATGGAATTAGTAGCACTGCAGAAACTACAGGGGCAGCAATGGGGGATCATAAAGGACAGCGGGTTTAAACTGTTTGAATGCAATAATACCCAAGATAATTTTGTTTCTATTTGGAGAACCAGTCTGTATCCGTATATTGCAGTGACTAGCCATTTCGTCTATGAGAGGCCGAACTTAATTGGATGTGATACCGCTGCGAATCGTGGGGAGAGTCTAATTCCACCTCTTCAGTTGCGCATTATCATGAATGAGGTGTCAACCGTTTACGTCCCTCGTAGGACCATTGAAAATTTGCTACTACCGTAGCTACTACGTGCGAGTTTTTTCGTGATACCATATATGGTTTCGAAATTATTACTATCTGCGACACTTTTTGCTTCCCTGACCCGCGCACTAATATCGTTTTTTCACAGCGCACACTACGTTGAACTCCTCAAGATCTCACACGGTGGTGGAGCTCGAGCACTTCACTTGACAAAGATCTGCTGAGCATTAAATCCCTTACTTTCATCGATCTGCTTCAATTATTTCCTGAACAGCGCCCAAAAAGGCAGGCAGTACACATTGATATTCTCTGTCGGGTTACTCAAGATATCTACTGTCCGGTCGGCAAGATAGCTCTCTCACTTTTGCAGCTGAAAGATCAAAGCGGTCGATGTCGAACTTGTTGGGTAGGTTCCCCAACAATGCGAGTAGCGGCGACCGTAACATGGAAGCAAGGGCAAATGACCATTAAATGGTGGTTCCTTTCGAGTCTCGAATATTAGGCGCATTCAGAAAGCAACTCCTAAATCTACTGCTGATCGCAAAGTAGTCAATCTGATTGCTCATACGCTGCCAGTCAGTTGAAACTCAACGGACCTTATCTGTGCTCGAACAAAGTGCACCAATAACGGGGAAGTGGAAGTTGCCGAAATCTACAAATCTTTCATGCATCCAAATCAGCCCACAAGGATCATAATGTTACCCTTAGAAAGCCTCTCCTGGATTGCATTTAATTTCTCTTAGAAAACCTCCTTTTTCTCTGGACCGGTAGTCTCCGTTGGTGCGTAATATTATGCTATTGAAATGTTCCTGATGCTGTCCCCGAGTCTCGAAGTCAGTGTCCGAAACCTGCTCTCAAGTAATAAGGGCGCACATTTCAGTTGCATTATTCCAACACCAGATTTATGTTTACTTCCGCCAGGTTTTCCGGAATACAATAGCCTAGGGTCGTAATAGGGAGAGGAGTGCTCTCCAGAGTTCCACAATTACCCGAGGATGTTCAGTTTTTAATGCTCGAATTGAAGAAAGCGAGCATTCTGGAGAACGGCAATACCTTCATCAAGACCAATTCGTGATACGATGGCCAAAGGTCCGTTCTTATCTGAAGTATGGATGACGTTTTATGTATCCATTTTACGACCAGCAGCAGGGAATACTTTGAGTGAATTCTTAATTTGCAATTCACATTGGGGTCACTACCTCCGTGAATTCACCCCATTGCAAATTATAAAGAAATACTATTGAAGGCCCCATTCATTCTTTTATACTACCAATTAATTCTAGCTTTGCATTACGATATACGAGCAGTTCACAACCTGTAACCGAAATGACAATAGATTTATGTATACTCAGGATCACCTCCATATATTTCGGCATCTTCCGCTACATATTGAGCTGAGACTTTGATTTTTTCAACGTTGTGGTGCTGTGATGTACTGGAAACAGAGGGGTACGTATGTTGCAGGACTTCAAGTTTATCGCATGCCTGGTTAACCTGTTGACATCTAAAAATAGTATAAAATAAAAAATTACGCTGGGTTTTATGTAGTTCTGGACATTGCGTTTATGAAATCCACCAACTAAATTTTCGTGATCAAAAACAACTTAGTCGTTCACTTTTTCAAGAGTGGGTCTTGCTCCCAGTTAAACAAACTGAATTCATCTTGTAATTAATTGCCCGTCATAAAGTTCTCATCTGTGGAAGAGGATGTTTCTTCCACATTGGAGGGTTTTGTGTATATTAGTATTGCCATGATGGCGCGATGATTAACTGCCGAGAAAACTGGCTGGAGCTCATTATGTATCCTAAAATAAAGCCTCGTTTCAGTGGACCTCTCTGCTTCGTAAAAGATTCTGCGAAACTGCTTTAATTATGGTCAATGTCCATAATGTGAGTTCGCTCACGATATGAAGGCTTATATTTGAGTGAATTAGGTATTTGAAAGAAAACACATCCAAGCGCTGCAATATTAAATTTTTATGGCTCGTAACGTTTATGCGTGGAAAACGGATTTGAGTTGTTCGAACGAAGATTAATTTATTCGGCACTAGTGAATCGGTGCCGGGTATGGCCTCTGATATGTTTTCAGCACTTGATTTCGTCGGGGCTCCAAAGAGGATTTAACTCAATATTTGGCTACAATCTCGGCAATCAAACATGGCCCAGTTCCCCAGAACGATAAAATGTATGAAGCAGGCCTATCATGCAGAATAAATAAATCCGCTGAAATGCTGTCGATGCGCTAAGCTCAATCCGCCAACGGCAAGACGCCTAAATGCTCCCCGGAATTGTTTATCTAGTGAAATTCGCTGACATGAGAAGAACTGGAGGCGCAGCTTTCGTTGAGATGAAAGTGGCGAATGCAGTTTTCAATAGTTTGTCAGATACTGATGTTTACAATATGAAGCAAATCCAATATGCGAGTTATTAAAAATGAGTGGCGTGGAGTGCTCGCGGAGGCTAAATCTGGCATTTTGCATCGAATTCAAAAGCAAACTGAAGTTAATAACGAACAGAGTTTGGCACGTAAAGAGAAGATCAAGAGTATCGATATTAGCAATGCAGAGGCACGTAGTTTATAATATTTTCACCGTTCTCACTTCCCCATATACCCAGCCAAAAACCCACGTAACTCGAAACTTCGAACAAGTCGAAAACCAAAAGCTCGACGCTTCTGGTATGAAAGGTTTTGCGTATTTCTTATGTGCTTAAGTGGACATTAGTCCCATTTACACTTAACTCGTAATATTTATGCATTTAGTATGTCAGACTATTCATATCATAAATTGCAGGAAATTTGTATAAAAGAAACATCTTTGACCTATTATAACTTAGTTTTTAATAGTGCGATTTCCACCAAACTTGGTGTGCCACGCCTTATGGCCTATACAACCGCATAATACTGAAATGAATTTAAAGGAGGTTTCTAGTCGATTTCGATCGACTGTATGAACCTGGTTAATTCAAAATCAAAAGCCCAACGAAAAACTTCGTTGAAAATTCAAATTACAGAAGTCGGAAGCAGGAAATTCAAGGGACCAAGTGAAAAGTTCGAATTATTTTCGATTTCGAATTACCTAAGTTTCTATTAGTTCCACTGTAGTAATATACTATTATTAACTTTATTTGAGCAGATATCGGTATGGAGGGTATTTTTACGCCTAGGTAACGTATAACGACAGCCTCGTGATTTTTTAAAGATTTTTGGCTTGAATAGTTTCTAAGAATGGGTCTTTGAAAGAAATGGTGCCCTCCGAATATAGTAATATTCGGAGAAAAACATTAAAAAAGATTTTCAACGCTGGTTTCTTTGTATATTCAGAAAAACAGGAAGTCGAAGTGGTCCAGTAATTCTCTATGGCGTTATTTCGTAGTCTTCCCTGTTTCTTCTAAGAAATACAGAAGTGCGTGACTCCTCGTTTCCCAAAAATCGGCTCATTGGTAATCTCAAGCAGAGCAGCAACATTTAACATTAATTTTTTTTATTTCCATCTTTATTCATCTTGAAATAGAATGCGATCTAAGGATCGCTACAACAGAAAAAGATTACCATTGAATTGTAAAACTCCAGTTACTGTAAGTTGCTACCAATTAGAACTGTTTCATGAGTCAGTCTTAGACCTTTTATAACGTTATTTGAAAGACAATAACATATGAGGCTAAAGCGAATATCTTCTTAGCAGGGTCAACAAAGAAGGGAATAGAAGCCAACCTTTTGAACTATGTCGATATGCACGACCCAAAGCTTATCTTCTTTTTCTTCAGCCGTTCACAAGCGAGGTCAGCTCATTGTGATCGGTTTCGTCATTTGACTCTATCAAATGCCTGATTTGGAAGCAATCACGAGACTTTTAAATCTCCATTCAGCGTATCAAGCCACCGTTCTTTCGGCCGGCCTTCTGGTCGTTTACCATTCAGTTTGATGTTCAGACCAATCTTGGAAAGTGAATTCTCGTTAGCGCGAATTACGTAACCATACCATCGAGGACACCTCTCTCGCAATTTTTCCACGATCGGTGTAACTCCATATCGATCACGGATATCCTCATTTCAGATGTGATCAAAACGTGTTACGCCACTCATCTAACGAAACATCTTCGTCTCCATTACCGCAAGACGCCGTTCATTGTTTTTTATAGTTGGCCAACACACAGAACCATAGAGAGCGACAGGGTGGACGACATTGCGGTAAATTTTAGATTTGAGACGTTCGTCGATACGTCGATCACAAAGAATACCTGTTGTGGAACGCCACTTCATCCAGGTTGCGTTAATGCGTGAAGCAATTTCATTACGCAATTCTCCATTGGCTGATAACATCAGTTCTGGGCTGCCGCTGACAGTGATTATGCCTGTTTCATAGGGATCAGCCGTCAAAAATTCAGTTTTATACAGATTCAATCTGAGACCGTTTTGCATGAGGCTGTGGCGCAACAGGATTAACAACGTTCGAAATTTATTTCGAATGTTGTAGATACGAGCGGATGGACGACGCTGCCGCCGCTCTTCGCAGCTTTTCTAGAACTTGCCACGAGAGTGGAGAGCCAGCAGTGAAGGAGTCCGCATCTCTCTTCTCTTCCAATAGCCGGCGTTGTATTCATGCTTAATCTTAATATGAACAAACAATTTTAAAACAAAGAATTTACCCAAAAAAGGAATTTTCATTAAATTTACCCTGAAGAAGGATTTACTTTAAAAGTTTAAAGTGCTCATTAAAAGGCGATCATTCCATTTTTGGACAAGTTGCTCGAGATCAGGCTGCTGGACTTTGGATATCCCGTGAGACGGTGTCCATAACAAGAACAAAGGGGAGTGGTAAGAGGGTGCTTCCTTGATGAACACCAACGGAGACACGAAGCGGTCTTGATACATCCGCCATACTTCGAACTTTACTTTTCGGATCGAGGTAGAGCAATTAAACCCAGCACACGATTTCTTCTGGTATTAAGTGTTATCGTAGACCGTACCAGATGAGTTCGTGTGGCACACGGTCAAACGCTTTCTCAAGATCCAGAAAGGCAATATAAAAAGGGCGATGCTTCTCACGGTGTTTCTCCATGAGTATCCGCGCAGCGTATGATGGAACTGTGGTATTTTCTTGCCAGTCAGATGGTGTTCTACCTTCCTGAATAATCTGATTAAAGAATTCACTGAGCTACAGTGTTGGGTCCACCCCGTTCCAGAACGCGAAGAGCTCGCGATTTCGTCCTGTGGCTTTCCCCGATTTCATTCGTTTTATTGCTTCCTCGATTTCAGCTGTGTTCAGAGGTGGAACTGGTCCAAATGTCGGCAATGATTGTGGAATTGGAGGATGAGCAAATTCTTTAGTTGAAATCTGCTCGAAGTATGGTCTATACCCAGTTCCTGGCCAATCGAGCTCACATGCCGGTCTACTTGGATAATTTCGACGATTTTATCGGTTTCTACGACGATTGGCGTACCTATGTATCTTCGTCATCCACTACACCAGAACGAAATCGAACGAACCAACGCTGTGCTATGCGAATTGTTACAGTTTCGGGCCCATAAACTTACAACAAATTTTGTTGGCCGCCTTCGTTGTATTTTTACCTCTCAGGTAGTAAAAACGTAAAATATGACGAATTTCTTACTTGGTGGACTCCATCTTTGATGCGCTATAACTTGAGACTGAAACGTATGATTACAACACTGTCAAAGAGCCAGGTAGCACAGATTGTCGTCTTCAAATCGCCAATGACCTGATCCGATAAGTACAACACAAGATATGTTTAAGGGTCGCCATCTATTGACAAAATAAGACATTTCTTTTTCCCCAACCCAATATATACGTTAGGTACATAACTTGAAAACCACTGGTAGCAGAAGATTTTCTCTCTGCGGCAAGCGATGGAAAAACTGTTGGAATATGGACAACAGTTACACCATCTGTTCATCGACTTTAAAGCAGCCTATGATAGCATAGCCAGGGTAAAACTGTACACGGCCATGGGAGAATTCGGTATCCCGACGAAATTAATAAGACTGACTAGGCTGACCCTGACCAATGTACGAGGCCAGATAAAAGCAGCAGGATCACTCTCAAGACCATTCGACATCAACAACGGTCTACGACAAGGGGATTCGCTATCATGCGTCCTCTTTAACCTGGCCCTCGAGAAAGTGATCCGTGATGCCGAGGTAAATGCAAGAGGTACGATCCTCTTCAAGTCCACCCAACTACTGGCCTATGCTGACGATATCGACATCATGGGAAGAACCACCCGAGATGTACAAACTGCCTTCATCCAGATTGAGCTGGCGGCGCGAGATCTTGGGCTGCACATCAATGAGGGCAAGACAAAATATATGGTGACAACGTCAGCACCGAAGACGAATCAACCAACAACATCAAACCGCACTGGTCAAACACAAACACGAACAAGAATAAGGATAGGAGAATACAACTTTGAGACCGTTGACAATTTCTCCTACCTAGGGTCGAAAATCACAACCAATAACAACTACGATGATGAAATCCGCGCACGGTTGTTGTCAGCCAACAGAGCCTATTTCAGCTTACAAAGACTGTTCCGCTCGAAACGTCTCACCATAGGGTCAAAGCTCTTACTGTACAAGACTATGATCTTGCCAGTCCTCATGTATTCCTCGGAAACTTGGGTTCTCAGCAAGAAAAATTGCGAACTCTTGGCCGCGTTCGAGAGAAGAATCCTCCGAAGAATTTTTGGCCCCCTACATGAGGATGGACGATTCCGTAGCCTACACAATGACGAAATCTCTGAGCGATACCATGACCGTCCGGTTGTGGATAAAACCCGGCTCAATAGGTTACGGTGGGCGGGTCACTTAATCCGTATTGATGAGGATGATCCCACCCGGAAAGTCTATAAGGGCAATATCTATGGTAGAAAAAGAAGACGAGGTAGACCCTGCCTAAGATGGAGCGATGGCGTAGGTCAGGACGCCAGACAGCTTTTAGGGATATCGAATTGGTGGACCTCGGCGCAAAATCGGGATGTCTGGAGTTCCTTATTAAGGCAGGCCTAGACCGGATACCGGTTGTTGCGCCGTTGATGATGATGATGGTAGCAGAACACACACGTCTATTATATTGGCTACTACCGGCAAACTTTATTAGTATATACATGTGCATACACATGTCTACGTAGAATAATTTACACTGAAATACAAATAACTAAAAAAAATCAAAAAAGGAAAACTAAAACGTTCCCACGACCCCGCATATAAGTTGATTTTAGCGTTCGCAGACGTCATGAAAGTCTTGGGCGCCATAAATTTACCTGAAATGCGAAACTTTTACTTTCTATAACTTTGTTAATAATAGTTGGACTGTTTTCAAACTTTTGAGGATTATGTCCTATATTATCTTCTATGCTGATGTCAAATTTTGTACTCCTGGATTGAAGCTAAAGCAAGCTTGCCGGTAAATTTCCAAAATATGGTGATATACTATTAATGACTTTATTTGTGCAGATATCGGAATGGGATGTATTTTGAGGCCTAGATTTCATATAGCTGCACCACTGTGATTTTTTTTCAGATTTTTCGGTTGGGGAGGCTCTGAAAACGTTTCAATTTTCAGAGGACACATTTTGATCCCTATCAGTTTCGAAAAGTACTAATTGAGCCCTTTCATTTGATACTCCACATGACCATGTTCTCAGAAAAAAAAAATAACACCCTTCTTTCGCATATATGGGGAACCCTCTTAAAATTCAGCACAAAATGGCGTTTTTCACTGCATGTAAAGGAACACACAGACCACATGTTCTCACCAAATTTCGTCACAATCCGTTTAGCCGTTTCTGAGAAAATCGGGTGTAACAGACAGACGGGCAGGCAGACGTTGAACCGATTTTAATAAGGTTTTGTGTGTTTTGTGTTGTTGATTGACCTTTCGAAAAAGTTGAATTAATTCTCCCTCCGGTGGTTGCACCGCGTGAGTCCTAGATGATGTAAACAATCGTCTTAGGTTATCAACTAACACGATGCCTGTCTAGACAATGTTCTTAGATCAGACAAACAATTCTGGGCAATTATCAACATTGGTAATAACAGATAAAACTCTTTCATAGGAATTGCAACCGAATGCAATTCAGCAGTAATTACTATATAAATGGACTTTGTCTACGTAGCATCTCGTTCAATCGTTTGCAGGATTTCAAGTTGGATAGATCGAATAATAAACTTTGTTTTTTTCTGTTTCAAACTCGTCTTTTAGTGAAACCTAGAGTTTTCTTCATTTTTTATTTTTTTTTAAAAGGATTACCACTCAGCTACGAAACTCGTGCGAATCAACTTTGCTTTTGTGTTGTGTTTTGATAGATTGCCGAGAAATTCATTCAATTTTTTTAAATAGGATTTTCATCATTTCCATATCGCTATTTCCTATTTCCTATATCCCTTCCCGACTACACAGTATTAACATTAACTTCCTTCAAAGATTTACGTTAAATTGCGACATTAGCTTTTTTCCAAAATTGTTACCCAAATCTTTGTAATCGCAGAATCTCCTTAGCCCTAGTTATCATGTATTAATTAACAAAATGCTGCAATTAAGTATAGTTGTTGGCCTTTTTGATATTTTATCTTTGCAATGTTGTGTTTCCCAACTGTGCACAGTTAAATGCATTTTGTCTAAGCCAGGCGAGTTCAAGCAATATAAGGTATGCATAAACGCATTGGATTGGTATCTAGTGGGTACGGTATCATATAAAGAGACGGCTATTTCACGAAGGACCTTGCCTTTGTGGCTCGAGGCGAAATGAAGGGTGTTTGTAGGGTTTACACATAGCAGTCAACGTTGAATTTTATTTTAAGATTGCATCTGATCCAATTTTTGTGATATTATTTAAAGTTATGGATTAATTTGGTAAAGGCGAGTGGATTGAGAGGTATACGGAAAGCACCTTGGTGACGCTTTTGCTCTACAATCTGCCGGAAATGAATTTTTCGAATAAATTGAGCAGCATATTAAGACGAATAATTTTATTCAATATTTAGAGTGAACTACCATTGCTATTGTTCGCATTCGCTGCTACCTTGATTGGACTTTCATAACCTAAAAAGTCGATTTATCAAATTTTCCAATTCGCCATCATCAATATGAGGACAGAAATGGCAAATTTCTCCAAGTAGTGTTTTTCGGGAATCTCATGGATTTGCAACCGGATCAATTGAAGCATGATATACTCATAGTGGAGGGTATAATAAAGGACTTTGTCGCTGAAATAGGAATGGTGTAGGTGGGAATGTATATTGAACTGTGAAATGGCCGATTAGAAATTATTTAGATGAACTTAATGTGGAATTCGGTACATTAATGAAATTTTCGGAATTTTAAATTTTGCTTCTAATCTGATACAAATCTTCGGCATAGCTTGTTTTTAATACGTCTACTAAGAAGTTTGTAAACCAATTTGTTTTTCCTTTCACTTTATTATATTGGGTGGGCATATCGGCAATTTCGTTGCAACCTCAATTGAAACGCTCGTATTTAGGATTTCGTGCAGAGGATGTGTGAATTTTCCTCGTTTCAATGAAAATGGAGGGAAATTCTCGTTGTTGCTCAAGGCCATGCAGGCTTTCCATTGAGATGGACTCCAAGATAGGTAACTTCATTCGAGCAAAGAACAGGTATTCCGTTTAGTTTCACTGCTGAGCATGTACGCTGATGTAATGTAATTGTGACCTGTTTGCGTTTACTCTCATTGATCTTGATTCTTCAGTGAGCAAACAACTCCCGAATGTTCTTCAAAGTTCCAACACCTCACGTGATGCGACATAAGGATTTATATGCGTGATCAATATTGCAAGATCGCCTGTAATTGTGGAGAAGAACAAATTTTTGCAGATCACAGCTGCTTGGATCGTATATTTTGCCGACGTATTGGTGGCATGCTTGACAAAGAATTGCCTGACAGGAGGAGATCAGCTTTTTATTCAAAATATCATAGAAGTATTTTCGATTTTACTTATCAGGCCTGTATATCATATCTTATCTTTTAAAAACATGCGCGGTATCCAGAAATAGAGCAGGATTGTAACGCTTGTCTTCCAATGCTTTGCTGATTTTGGAGACTATCCAACGAACCTGTTCAATTATTCCATGTCCTCCCAGGAATCCGAATTAGTGAGATGATATTATTTTATTTAGCAAAAATCTCTCAAATAATTTGGGGTAATCGCTATCGGGTTAATATATATGACGCCACAGTGATCGGTTAATCGGTGGTACTTCTAAACTAACGTTAACGAAAGTATCCGGGGTGCGTAATTCTGTTGTAAATGTGAGCAAGCTGTATAGACTGTAATTCCTGCAGCATTTTGGCTCTCTTATCTGCAATTGCCCATGTGAAAGAATTTGATAGTAAACTGTTCATGTTGAATCAGTGTCGACTAGTCATTGCCTTTAATTGCGGAATATTGTGCCCGTTTGAGCATGGCACCCTCAGGCGTATGGCAAAATCATACTTGGGGATTTTGCGTAAAACAAAACCTTACTAAAATCGGTTTACTGTCTGTCTGTCTGTCACATGCATTTTTCTCGGAAACGGTTATAGCAATTGACACCAAATTTGGTGGAAAGGTGGGAACGGTGAATGGTCACGCATACAGTGAGTTACATCATTCTCCGTCGAATTTAGGTTGGAGGGGGGGGGGGGCGATTCTCCATACATGCCAAAGGGGGGTGTACATTTTTTTTCACTAAATATGTGGGGTAACAAATGAAAGGCCTCGGTTAGTACTCTCCGAATCCGGTTTTAGTTTTGACATTTATTGGAAAGGTAAGGATTGCGGGGGGCGAAAGTAATCATTATTTTCACGGACCCATTCTCAGAAACTGCCCAACCGAGAAATCTGAAAAAAGTCGGGAAGCTCCTACTATATGGTGCCTACCCTCTATACCGATTGCTGTTCAAATAAAGTTAATAATAGTATGTATGGAGAAGAGCCACTACACCATATATTATAGTGGCCATCCAGTAAACCATGTACTCGGAGTAGGTTTCTTAGTCAGCCTAAAAATGAAACCTACTGTTATCGGCTTTGAGGCAGATCCTGCCTAAGATGGAGCGATGGCGTAGGCCAAGACGCCAGACAGCTTTTAGGGATATCGAATTGCTGGACCTCGGCGCAAAACCGGAATGTCTGGAGTTCCTTATTAAAGCAGGCCCAGACCGGATACCGATTGTTGCGCCGTTGATGATGATGACTAGAATCACGAAGTTTTGCTGCAATGTAGGCTACAGTATGCAACATGATCCAAGTCGCACTATTATTAACAAAGTTATAATAGCTCAAAGTTGTCGCTTTTGTGCAAATTCAAGACTTTGAATATCAGGATCAGGCGAAAGTGGATATTCTCACATAATATATGCATATTACGTGGTAGGTTCTAATGTGACGGATGTCCACCCAAATGTTTTTATAAAGGAAATACACTAAACCTTTCATACGTGAAGCTTCCAGCTTCTGGTTTTCCGACTTGTCTGTATCTGTTGTTGTCTTCTTCACATTTGTTAATAGCATTGAGTTCCTAGTGTGAAGCATATGAGGTTACCTGCTATCAATACAGTGCTTTTCAGATCAAATCATTTGTGTAAATGGCAATCTACAATATCGAAATTTTCAATTAATTTTACTCACTAAGAAAAATCACAAAGAAGTACGTCAAAAAAAGCCCTATAATGGGGTTTCCCCACTTAAGTGCCTTGATTGTCGTCCTGATTTCATTTTTGTTTTGCGGCCCGTGTCTGTATGTTACGGTGGCAAGCTATTCCATCCACAAGAGGTGGAACTTCACCAGTTTTAAACAGTTCTGAAATGTGGTAAAAATCATGAGTCGACCATTAACGTTGCTGATCCGAATATCGTTAGACTTGCGATACCAGTTCTTTCGTGATTCAGCATACGCTTTTGCCTCTCTGATCAGCCCGATAACAAATTTCCTATTGTCACGACGCGCGCTACACCATAACTCAACGATGTCCAGTGGCAATAAGAGCCTTAAGTTCCGTACATTTGTCGATCCGCTTGCTAGTTTTTATTCAGCGAGATCCTGTAACATTCCTTTGGGACATTTCCGACAGCAGGGGAAGCGAGGAAAGTGCACTTTGAATGGTGACAAATGCTCATAAGCTGTTCAAAATGTTTGCCACCCGTCGGCAAGATAGTTTCTCCCCTGCAGAACGACGGCTGGGTTCCAAAGCGGAATGTGCTGTCAGAAGATGCGGGCGAAATACACAAGCGCCTCCAGCTTCACACCAGTGCCTGCGCGCAAACAGTGTGCCTTCGAGGGAACGGTGGAACGTTATGGTTCCCAAAATTTCGTTTCTCCTCACATGTGTTATCAAACACACGAATCACCCACCACGATCGCGATGTCACTTTGTGGAAGTCTCCCCGAGACAGTATTGTGTTGCTCACAGCCTAATCCTAATGTGCTATTAAGATGTTCTTCATTCTTGACCGAAATCCTCTGCTAAGCTGACGCAATAAGCAGGCTTGCCAGATTACAATAGCACATTACCGCAAGAGGGAGACGAATAAAAGCAAAAGCCATATTTGGGGTATCAGTCGGATTGCGAGGCATTTAAGCCGTTTTTTGAAACGTAAGGAAATCCGGGAATTGCAAAAATACTAGCCCACAAATCTTTCTTCCTTTTAGTCGCCTTATACAACAAGCAGCATTACCGATCAAATAGCCAAATGAATTCTAAATCCCGCAGCGCAGAGCAGAGCATTACTGCAACGGGGCACCGACTTTCCGTTTTAAAGGTAAATACAATTAGTCAAAATGGAGTTAAGCCCACCTACTCCGTGAGTTGCCAATGGGTTTCACGACCATTCACACTGTAGTGACCCTTCCTCCTCTTCTCTCAAACGGGCTTGGGTTGCTCTTGCTAGGCTAAATTGTACTTCGAAATCCTCTTTTTTGAGCAACATCCCTTATCAACCGTAGTAATAGTAATACTGAAGTTTCTTTTTAATCCTCATTATGGGCGATTTTTTGATCGATTTTTAGTTCTGTATAATTGGTATTCAGTGGGAAGTTAAATCATGTCTGTAGAGTAGAACCTTGATAAAGCGTGAGGTTATCCAATGAGGTTGATAACAAAATTATTAAACGCTTTGATAATAGCTGCTTACTCCTTTACTCCGACTCATAAACACTAGAACTTCTTCTCGTAGGCCGATTAAAAGCAGCATACCACGGAGTTCTTATCTTTAGTAGCGAACGCGGTTTAAGGTAGAGTGAAAAGACATTTGAATAGTTAGAGAAGGAGAGGTAAGAATCATCTTGCCAAGGATCATCGGTTGAAAGCAGCAAAGGATTTGCGATACTTTTGCTTAAAATCTAAATGCCACTAGCAGTGCTAAGAGTTTTACAGATATTAAAGAATCTTTAAAATAGAGATATGGATTTCATAATTGAAATTAGAACATGATCTTTAGTTAAAAAGTCAGTATTGCTGCTATTGTTATTTAGGTTCAGTGCTTAACATGCATATCAATCAAATTCTGTTTCTGTGCGCTTGGAAGTCAAGCGTAGTTTGGTTGAATAGGGAACAGCATGACTAAAATTAACACCTCTTGCCTTTTGAGAAAACTATTTATGTATGGGATAATATACTCCACAAAGAGTGGCTATTCTCAAGGATAAATTGAACATTAAACCTTCTCGACATCATAAATAATCAAGAATATTAGCTCAGCCTCTACATCATCTAACACATATAATTAAGCTTAGAAAACCTCTGTAATCATGCGAGGTTATAATAGTAATGGTCCATTTAATCATGCTATATCTTTCGCTAAATCAGAATTGTCTACTCAGCACAGTCTGTACTGCTTCATATCTTAATCTCCACTTCCATTATCTCAATGAGTACCTCAAGTAGGTGCCCATAAATCTTTGCACTGCTATATTGTTAGGGGCTTCCGTAAATCGCCCTCGAGCCCTCAGCAAAACCTTTTGTTGTGTGGAATACCAGTGAAATGAGATCCAGGCAACAGAATCAGTGCGATCGCGTGCAATATTTTCCATAATCGTAAATCGTTTATCAAATGGCTGTAGTACTAAAAATCAAAAGAGCCAACAGAGCCAACTGGAAAATGATATCCAATTGGGCTTCATTAAAATACCATCTTGTGATTAGCCTGGAAATCAAAGTCGCTGACGCATGTCGGATCCAGAGCGAGAATGTGATTGAAATTGAAATTATTGGTTAAGTTGCGAGTTTAAATTGAACACAGTTTGGAGTGGTTAACATTAATACATGTTAATTTGAAAAAATGTTTGTGTACGAACCGCCAATTAGGGCTGTAACAGCATCAGTACCGGAATGCGGGAGTTGGAGATAGAAAGGTTTCAGCGACTTAATTTGGGTGGAATGCAAGTACTTCGTACCTTCTGAGTGAATGGCTTTGAGGTATATATATATGTACATGCTGAGAAGGTCTATGATAAGTACTGTGTAATATTCATTTCATATAATTTGAGCGGCGGCGAACCGACCCACCAGGTAATGAAAAATATATTGAACCAGTTCTGAAGACCTAGTGAACCAATACATCTTCCCTTCTCTTTTGATTCACCAATTTTTCACAAGACTTAATAATATTAAGACATGAAAGTCAATTTCTTTACGACTTGAGATGGCTGATTCTTGAGCTTGTAGTAGAAGTAGTTCCTTTCTGAGACAGCTGGCAATCGCTTAGCTTCTACATTCTTGACACAAAACATAACGTTCTCATTTGTGTCACCATTAGCTGAAAAGCTAGAAATTGAACTGAAGGGTTGATCCCTTCGTATCACAATCTTTATTTGTGTGATTTTCACCCAAGCGGAAAAGGGTTGGCTTTTCATTAATTTTAAAAACACTTACCGACTTTTAGTCAAGAAAGCTACGTCCATTGAAATTGAGTTGGCACTGGTCTCAATATTAGTGTCCTGTGCATCATTATAAACAACAAATATTAGAGTACCGAGATATGGACCATTTCAGGATATGCGAGCTCGCAATAACCTGTTAGCAATAAAAAGTTGGAAGTCACCAGAAAAGTATGCCACAACCAAAGTTCTGGGATTGACAAATAGGCAATCTTGGTAGTTATACAGATCTGTATCAGTCAGCAGTATTTGCCGGAAGTGGGAAACTTATGGTATTAAAAAGGTAGGTAGGTAGGTTCAAACAGAAAAAAAAGATGTTCACTTCTTTTGTGCTATTTTATATTATTCTGATGTATATTCTGTAATGTGACTACCAATATTGTTGGTACATTGTTTTAGGAGAGAGGGGGTTAAAGAACGCACTTCTAAACACGTATTTGACGATATAATGAAAAGACCAGAACATTTATTCTCATGTAATATAGATAAAACAAGTCGGGAAGCCGGAAGCTGGACGCTTCAGGTGCGGAAGGTTTTGTGTATTTCTTAGTACTTAGCACGTAAGATATATAGATATATTATGTGAGAATATCCACTTTCGGATGATATTGACATTGATAGACTTGAATTTGCAAAGAAGTGTTAGTAAGAGTGCAATTTCCACCAAACTCGGTGAGATCATGCTCTATGTTATACCCTATATTGTTGCGAAAATTTGTGGTGCTAGCATAAACTTAAGGGGGGTTTGCAGCTAATTACTCAAAACTATAGTAATATACTGTTATTAACTTTATTTGTAAAGATATCAGTATGGAACGTATTTCGGAGCCCAGGCACCAGATAGTGGCAGCCTTCTGAGTGAACGAAGCGGCTCGCAAATGTTGAGTGCTCCCTTATATAATTCTCGGAACACAACATAACTACGAATTATATTGAGCGCAAATCCGCTTTATTGACCAGATCTTTTCCAGAGCTGAAAATACTTTTTTGAGAATTGTGGAATCCTAAGGCCACATCGACTTAATACTGGACTGGACGAAATGGGGAGCAACTTACTCTCTCTTTTTTTGGCCTACGGGCCCCTCGCAGATGTTGCGAACCGCTTCGGTCACGTTGCTCCCAGGGCAGAGGTGAGGCAGCGTCTGACGATTTGCCTCTGCCCTGGTAAGAAACCGTAAGAAAGTTTAGGTGCTAAGTCCTAAACGAGGGGTCCGTGGACCAAAAAAAGAGGGAGTAAGTTGCTCCCCATTTGGTCTGGGCCAGCATTAAATTGATGCGGACTTAGGACTCCACAATTCTCAAAAAAATAAATATCAATCTATTCACTCCGATCGCATTGAATACATTAACCGATCCCCGCCGTTATGCTTGATGGGTTATAAGATCCTGATAATACTTTTGCCAGACCATAAAACTGAATACCAAAAGTCAAAGATTTTGATAGCACGCTGTTTCACAAAGGCATGCTGTTTTCTTTGTTATTTTTGGAGATGAACAGTTTTTTTTTGGCTGGACGACTATGAAGATTCGTTATCCGCAATACTCTAAAGTGAATTTTTCCGCCCGTGCATTTCGGAACATCTTCCAATGTTGTGGCGCTTTTCAACCCTCTTTCTCAATTTAACCTTTCGGCCATTTTGTAATTCAGCAGAACGTTATATCGCCCAACATTAATTTTGAACTGAAAAGTATCTATTTAATTAAAAAAGTACTGAAAAAAGTGAAAAAGTATTAAGGTGCTGATGATCTTCAGGCCATTTCAGACATCTGACAATTAGGGGTTGAATATTAATCCTTTACTCAGTTGGCGAACACTAACTCACAAATATTGCTCCTGTATGTCGACATAGACTCTCATTCCCAGATCCAGATCAAATTTTTCGCAATCCAGGCCTTTAACCAGCTACCGCCCAGTAATCCTTCCACCTTTCCATTTCCTCACTGGAAATCACCTTCTACACATCATATTTGCTTACTGCTTCAATCAATTTTTCAATGCCAACGGTCTCACAATTATACGATCTCATTGTACAAATCATTCCGGTCCGTTGTCCAAATCGGGACCCCTAACCATGGGATGTGACTTAAACGGTAGGCAAAGCTCTTGTTTAGAGGGATACGTGAGCACCGCTGACTAACCATTTCAGGCCAAAATTTCTGAGCCACTGGTACAAGTTGCGATCACCAAATTGGATTTAATTTCCTAAAATGCCATCTACGATATGTGAGTTATTCTTAAAGCTTTTTAGATTGGTAGGATCTTCGAAAATATTATTCAGCAGTTGATATTTCCAACCATGAAAGTTTGTTAGATTACTAATCATTTTCAATTTCACTTTCTGAACTGATTTCTCCTCTCAACGGATGGAGCGAATGCACATGAAAGATCCCCCGGAATTAACCTGCCATATTGAAAAACGGCAGTAACGTAAAAGAATCGACACGCAACACTATCTCCGTCGCTAGTAGTAGTTTTTTTTTGCATCAGCCGGTAAAGACACCCGAAATATCAGTATTTGCGAAATAAAAACTACCACTAGCGACGGCGGCGCTAGAAACACCGTGAAACACACATTGAACGACCAGTTCGGTAAGGTGGATAAGATCCTTTGATATCTTGTTTCCTCTCATGTATAGTTTCTAGAACTCAGGTATATCCCTCGCAGCTGAATTTGTATCGGCCGGTTCGTGTAATTGGGGTCAACGATCGATATCACGACAAGAAAAGACGGACGTCCAGATAGATGAAATGTATTCAAAAGGTTTTAATTTTTTTTTAATTAGTCCGATGTGTAGTATAGGATAAGAGCCAGAATTTAAACATGAGAACCAACTCGGTCACTGTACTGGTTATTGGTTATCGGCGGCTTTTACTTATCTCCGAATACACAGTGAAACGGAATATACATCGTTGTGTATTCCCCTTTAACGGTGGTTTTAGTTCCCAACCCATCCTGCACCTCCTGTAGCAATTTACGACTTAGTTTTCTAATCCTTACTATTGATCTTCTTCTCTTATACAGATTTTCCGCTGTGGGCGATTAGGCGAATTCGTTGATGTCCTCTCTCTGCGGTTTCTTTCATTCAGACCATGTCTAGTGAGAATGATGCACTTCTGGATGGACAAGCTAAAATTCCAATTCAATAGAACAGTTTAAGTTTAAGTTTTTTTTATTTTCATAGTGTCTTACTTCTAATACATAATTAATTACATTCTAGCTTAAATATTAAGCTTAACTAACTTAGCTTTATTTCAATGGGTGGCTATTACAATTGTTTGGCCTACCCGACCTTCTGTGTAATTTATTACTTTAATTGCATTAATTTTAATACATAAATCTTCACATTTCTTTTGTACTAAACTGAACTATTTAAAGACTACGCTTGCACTAAAAGCGCCAGAAGGCATCGCTTACTTACTTAAATACTTAAAACTAACTAAGTCTAAACTTAATCTAATCTAACTTAATCTAACAATAAATACTTAACCTACTATATACAATAGCACATTACATATCTTGTGCTTAGCCTCGATGTACCCCTACCAGGCAGGGAGAATCATATAGGGAAAGGATGGCGGGTTTAAGAGCTTCGCTCACTATTTGGCAGGGCCTTAGGAAGTTGGCCAATGGGAAGGTGCTACCCTGTTGGTAGAGTTGCCGGATTAGCGGATTTGGATGATTCTCCGTTCTTTCGAAGAACCGTTCCACCAAGTTGAGAACGAATTCTCGAAGAGGTTGTGCCTTGGCGCGGATATACCTCGGCGTTTTTTCCAACCTTCTTGGTTTTCCAATTATAGGAAAGACCAGTGCAGTACCTTAATATCCGGCGTTCGAATGCCTCACATTTGGACATGGTTCGGGTGGAGCAAGTGATCCACGTGGGCGCTCCATAGCAGATAATGGGTCTGATCAGGGTCTTGTAGAGAATCAGTTTGGCCTTGGTGCTGAGTCCTACCTTCTTTCGAAGAAGAAAGTAGATCCTACTGAATGCACCGCGTGCCTTACCGATAGCGAGCTCAAGATGTGGCTTGAACTTAAGGAGTTCGTGAAGTTTAACTCCTAAGTACTTGATGGTCTGGGAATTGCTCACTATAGTGTTTCCGATCTTCATTTTCAAGCGTTTAGCTTTTCTATGGATTCCTCTAGAACCTAGGTATCTAGCTTTCCTCCGGAAGGTGCAGAATTGCGTTTTGGCCTCATTAATCTTAATGCCCCATGCCAGGTAATATTTGCCAAGGTCTTTCAAGTATCTCTCGAACGCTTTGGCTGCCCTGTTGGGGTGGAGGCTTGAAGCGAAGATGAGAGTATCATCGGCATATTGAATGAGTTCGGTGCCGGTCTCAGGAGTTGGGACGTCAGCCGTGAAGATATTATAAAAGGTGGGTCCAGAAATGGATCCTTGCGGTACTCCCGATGTTACCGACAAGAGATCGGAGAATTCATTCCCCACACTGACGTAGAAATACCTATCTTCGAAGAAGCTTAGTGCAATTCTAATGATCGGAATTGGGAACTCAAGATCTATCAGTTTGTAGATTAGTCCGTTTACCCATACGGAGTCAAAGGCCTTTTCTAAGTCTAATGCACATGCTACGGTCGGTTTATTATTGACGTTAAGTCTTGCTACGACGGTGTCGTGAAGGTAGCTAAGTGCATGTTGAGTTCCGTGCTTGCTGCGGAACCCGAACTGATGGTTCGGTATAATCTCTTTGAGGTTGCAATATTGGACTAGCCCGATTGTCCATGGTCTCTCAAAGAGTTTGCCTAAATTGGATAATAATGAAACGGGTCTAAAGTTGTTAGGCTCAGTAGAGAAGCCTTTTTTCCGGATCGCAATTATTTTAGCTACTTTCCAGGTGGTGGGAAAATAGCCATTATTTATGCAGTTATTAAATACTGCCAGCAAAAATTTGATGGAGACTCGGGGAAGTTGCCTAATTACGTAATTAGGAATTTCGTCAGGTCCGGCTGATTTTTTACCGTTTAGGTTTGAGGTCAAAGCGGTGAGCTGTGATAAACTCAGAAATTGTTGCGAATCCGTTGGTTTTACCGAGGAGTTCGTTTGGGAGAATGTTACTAATCTATTTGAATGTCTAGAGACAAAGTCGGCGATAGTTGTTTCAACCATCGACACTATTGCCGGGTTACTTTGAGGCGGAGGGGTATTGAGCTGAGACTCAAATGATTCCGCAAGGACTTGCGCCTTTCTGGCGTCTCCGCAGATTGGTTCCTTGTTCCTGGTAAGAACGAAATTACGGGACTTATTTTTCCCCGCTAGCCTATTTATATGTTGAAACATATCTGGCCCGGGTTTAATATCTGCGAGATTACGTGTTAATTCTCAATAGAACATCTATTAGGTTTTATTTATAAATGTGAACCTCTTTTACTCCCAGAACTTTGGTGATACTTCTGTTGTGTATATCGTTGTGCCCAACTTGGTTGTATTAGAATACGGAAAACAGATTAATTTTCCCGATAATGCCAAAGAAGATTTTTTATTTGTTTTATATCGATATTTCGAAGTCCAGTTGGCCTCTTCATCAGTGAGTTTTTTAATTGGAAAAACTATTTAATTATTTATGAGAAGCCGAAAAATTTAGATCTCGATGTAAGCTAATCTTTGTGATGAATCACCACCACAAAAATCCAGGAAGCAATCAAACGAATAAATTGAGGAAAGCGCAGCTTAGCTTTGGGAAGCGAAGGGTTGGGACCATTCTAGCTCAGTGAATTCAATTGGGCTATTGTGGAGGATAGAACACCATTTGATTGGCAAGAAAGTATGACTGTTCCAATATGGAAAAAGAAGGAAGTTCTGCAGAATATTCACATTTTCTCCTGATCCGATTGCTGTCCCATTATGAAGATTTTTGAAGGCATTCTAGACTCGTATTCTCGACATAGTTGAAATAACCGTGAATCAAGCCTGGTTTGTCAAGAACTGCAGAACTGCTGACTCAATACGCGTTGCGCGGTTACTCATGGGGAAAGGGACATCGGTCTCTCTTCATTGCGTTTCTGAATCTAAAGAAGGTATTTGACCGTGTGTTACAGCATATTGTGCTCGTGCTGGCCGACTCTAAAAGACAATGAACAGTGCCTCGCGGTAATGGAGACGAAGATGTTGCGTTGGATCAGTGGCGTCACACAAGATGATCATATCCGAAATGAGGAAATCCCCGATCGAAATGGGGTTGTATTAATGGTGGAGAAATGGTGAAAAAGGTGTTTTCAATGGTATGGATTTACTTGCCAAGATTGGATTCAACATTGAATTCGATTGGAAACACTCAAAAGGTCAACCGAAGAAAAGATGCCTTGATACGCTAGATGTTGTTTCGAGTATTTTTCGATTCTATCCTGATCAGGCGTATGACCGCGCAATGCGGAATCAATCAAGATGAGCCTACCCAGCTTTTGAGTGGGATAAAGGCCGAAGAAGAAGAAACCAATAGAAACCTTAGGACCAGACAAGAAGGTGTTCAGTAAAGATTGTGAGCGGGGAAACGACGTTACAAATTTACCATCAAGAAACTTCTAAGTTCTTTGACCGTCTTTAACAGCGGAAAGCTTGGGATCTCTTGCACCTTGTCTCGATTAAATTGTATGCCGTCAGAGGTGAGACACTGCGCTTTTAAACGTTTAGAATTAAGCCATTCTCAAGGATGCCTTGAAAAATGCACTCGGGGTGTGCCATGGATGAATCTCTGGAAAGTTTGTGCCGTAATGTCTGACCTGTGTCAAAAGTGATCCGTGTGAACTCGAAGAGTCTAAACGGTGTGTAAACTGCTGTCTTTGGAATTGAGCTGAGTGAAATGGGATACCGGTCAGGAATAGCGTGAGAATTCATGAGTTTATTATCTCCACAAAGTCGCCATTCGTCATTGGACCTGGGGGCCGCCAAATGGAGTTGAGATGATCAACTGTTGTTGGAAGGTCTGCATATACCCTGCTTTAGGTGAGAAGTCACATTAGAAAGCCTTTTTCACGTATTATTTTGAGATTTTTGTTTAGTGGTAAGAATTATTTGGAAGTCAATCAAATTGGTACATCCTGTTAGTCATATTCGCAACATATTTTGAGGATTTGTCGTAACTGGAGTTGTCCAACTGCGGGACGTATAGCGACTCAAATTTTTATTTGAAACCAAAAGGCTTTTAATTTGCACCTCAATTCAGCTGCAAATAATCAAAATGAAAAATTTTGCAAATGTTCAAAAACACAAAACCTTATTAAATCGGTTCAATGTCTGTCTCTCTGTCTGCCTCTCACACCCGATTTACTCAAAAATAGCTGAACCGATTGTTAGGAGATTTGGGGAAACATGTCGACGTCATCATCATATAAAGTGAACTTATATGAACGGCGGGGTCGATGGGAATTTTTTAGTTTTCCATTTTTGATATTTTTCAGTTATTCGCATTTCAGTGCCAATTACTCCAGGTAGACATGTGTATGTATATGCTTATAAAGCTTGCGGGTAGTAACCAATAAAATAGACATGTATGCTCTCGTTACCAGTGGTTTTTAGGTTACGTAACAAACTTATATATGTATGCTTTTGTGCACGGAGTAAACTGGAAATGTGTGAGGATCCGTTACATCAACTTAGATGCGCACATACATTTATGTACATGCATCGTCATGCTGTGATAGACAATGTTTGTTTATTTAAGGTGAACACAGTATTTATGTCATTGATTTGTATGTACATATGGGTATCTTGGGGTTTGGCGAAATATGAAGGAATATTTTGTATTGTTAACTATATACGAATGAAAAATCGTTCATAGCGAGTTTCTCAAAACTCAAAACTTTATACCCGAAGTACCCGGCTTCCGGTATCCTGACTTGTTTTTCCACTAAATACGCATAAAAAAGGGAACTTTAAAAATATGATTTCATCCCAAATGTTGGTTCATATTGTTGGTAACTTTGTAAAGAATCATAATTTCAAATTCGACGCCTATAAATCTAAAGAATTATGAATTTCGCTTTGAAACTTCGGTATTTAGGGGTAGCTAGGCTAACGATCTGTGCAATAAAAGAAGCCAATTCGGAAATCCTCCTAATGTGATTTCCGTCTAAAGTAATTGCTCAAGCCCTTTCCGCGAATTTCTGGGGTGGTTGAGGACGCACTTTCGAGGAGATTGGGGAACCACTGGTATCGATGTGGTGCTCGACATCATAGTTAACTGGCTGAGGGAGATTACTTTCGGTAATGTTGCGATATTTTTGGATGAGTGCGCGAATTCGTGAGTCAGTACCGTCCTTCAAAATGATAGAAAGAATGTTGTTGTTCACACAGGGTTTAAATTTTCCCTGACGACCAAACAGAGGTTGTTAGGTCTATCAAGGACCTATGTTGCATATCTACCAACAGTCCGCAGACTTCCTTTAGTCTGCGCCTAATATGGGAATACTGATGCAAGCCAAGACTCACATCTACTTGCCTATAGCCGTAAACTGCGTTAGGCGTTAGTTCGCTTCCGCTAATTTTAGCTATTGTGGTAATAGTTTGTTGGGTCTGGAGACGAGGCGGACCGTGACCAATAATACATTTTTTAACAACTATGACTTCGTTTACAAATTCAATTCCATTAGCTTTTTAAAACTTCGCAAATATCACATTGAGCGGGCATGGCCTACTTCACACAATTTCTTTGTGTGAAATAGACCACCTCTTTCAAACCGACCGCTCTCTTTCCGGACGTTCGGTATCGCTCCCCCACAAATCGTTGCTCAAGTTTTTTTAGATAAAATTAGAACTAGAAGCATCCTTAGGATTGTTGCGAGAATTAAGGATCGATGTGTCGTCCGCAAACGTAGATATAAGCAGGTTATCGTACAGTAATGGTTCTAGTCCCCTTCCTTGAGGGACACTTGTCTTGACAGAATGATCTTTGGATGCGAAGCTTTTGTATTTTAATCGAAACGACCGGTCTTTGATATAAGATTTCAGATTATCGTGTATGTTTACCGGTAAAAGTTTTCTAATCTTCTACAGTAACCCTTTGTGCTATACTGTAGCGAAAGGTAGGGCAATATCGAGAAAGATGGCGGAACAGTATTTCTTTTCGCTGAAAGCTTACCTTCTTGCCAAAACTATGAACTTGTTTTTTTGTGCCATGTTTTCTTTGAAGCTGAATTGATTGTCGGGGATTATATTGCGAATGTTGCGAATCTTTTCCTGCTTTTGCGACAGTAACTATAGTTGATGTTTTGCACATGTACAAAAAGCAACCAATGCGTGTTGTCACGTTGAAGATCCTAATTAAGTGCTTGATATCATGGAAAGGAAGCTCTGCGACAATTTTGCTTGTAATTTTGACCACATGCTTTTCCCTGATGATTCAAGTAGCATATTTAACCCTTCGTTTTAGCAGGGGAGGCTGAGGATTTCGGAATTCAAACTTTATTGTGTACTGAGTTGAGTGTAAAAATATTGTCCAAAGGAGCCGTAAGTGCAGCACCTATTTCAGCGTCACTACGAGCCCAATAACCAAGTCGCAAGGGTGATGTATGTATGTTATTTCGGTCGTTTTAGATTCCTAGCAGCTTTCAGAGAGAATATTCGGCATCCTCTGGCGAAAGTAAAACGTTCCAATTCCTTACTTGCATATTGTTTATAAATTAGTTTAGAGATTGACATACGGATGACAAAAAATCCTTCCTCTTCCTGGAAAGTAAAATCTTATTAAAATCGGTTTACTGTCTGTTCGTCTGTTTGTGAATTGGAGAGTGCCCATTTCATACAGAATTCTGACTACAGGTCTTAGACTGCGGAGCATGCTTGCAATTGATTTCAATTTTTTTTCCATTTTTGGTACTATATTAGCGCTATAATTAGAAAGATTAAATTTCCGGGCAACTAAGAAATATGGGATTGATATACGAAAACATTGAATTATTACGGCAAACCCAATTAAGAATACTACGAACGATTTCTGATGCACTTTGGAACATGAATGAACCAACATCCACATTAATCAGTATTTGAGGAAAAAGTCCGTTCCACTCAGCAAAATGCAAAGGAAAACCAACTGCTGACCTTCACTCCTTAGCTTTTAGTATTTTAGGTTCCTACCTGCATGATTCACGACTACTCTCATCAAATTATTCATATTTAGGAGCAAATTAAATTAAATCAATTTATTAACATAAATTGTATACTATAATTGAATTAGAATTTAGCGTGAAATTTGTATAAATGAATTCCTGAAACAACATCATATGTTTTACAAATTGCTTTTACTGGTTCAGTTTTGCGCTAGTTCAAAAAGTTGTAAAAACAAAGCGGCAAATGGAACGCTAGACACTTCTGGTGTCAAAGGGTTTGTGTTTTCGCATGTGAACGACAGCTCCATTTGTGCATTGGAAACCGTCAGACTGTGCACCTTAGTTTTATTAATGTTTACCTTCAGTACAACTCAAATTGTCTCTTTCTTCAAACCAAGTAAACTTCAACATAGTCGAGGTATTTGAAGAAAGATGGCATCTTCCGTTGAACCTGTACAAAGAGCATTTCAGGTAACTCCCTGTTGACGTTGTTCCCGAAATCGATAAAAAACAAGTAGTGTGGGAATTTAAGGCCCGTACACTACCTTATAGTGTACTAATGTAAAAAGTATAAGAGGATCCAGAACAGAAACCATTCTGCTTTCTGGCAATCAAGCTTTCAAGGTGTTCTTTGATGCGTTCAAGGATTATTTTAACTATTAAAGCCACAGAGGCAATCACCTTTGGGCTTAGTCTACTTGTGTCGGGGTCAAGATTGCCTAAAAAGTCTATCAAATTCACAAGCCCCACAAGCCCACACTGACTGATTTACGGTATATTGTACGATTTAGCGATGGCATGCGTATATCGCCGCCTCGAATCTGCAAAACATAGACCACATCAAGGTTTCCATAGGGTTCACTTATGGTAATTTTCATCACAAACGTGTAAGTGGTCTATGTTAGTAAATCCTGTGTGTTATTTGAATAAACTTCATTTGCTTACTGCAATGAAAGCCATTTTACATTCCGGGCATCTACCACTTCCAGCAATACTCGCATGTCGGTTATCCCGTCTTTCTTTTTCTTTATTAAAAATGCATTTAGGATCTCTATTGCACTTCTTGGCAATATGTCCTTTCTCCCTACACCTTCTGTATGATATAATCAAAACCACCTGGTGCAATGTATCGGAGCATATATTTACCCCCCTAAAACTTTTAGTTCCGTCTGTTCAAACGGCTTGAGTCTCTTTTTAGGATCCTGTTGATTTCCTGCAAGTTCTCATTTTTTGTTTCGCACTCTTCTATTTAGTTTTGGGATAGTGGCCGTACGATTAGCTGTCACTTAGCTTGTCTGTGAACAGTGTCATAGTTTCAAGTGTCAGAGTTTCCTTCGGATCTTCCTTCCTTCCTCTCGGAACGTACCGGATCCTCGCCTTTATATTTTTTTTTTGTAAGAAATTTTTGGAATGCACTGATAAAAACTGTTCTACTAACTATATCGATTTGGTACGCATATGACTTTCGGCCGGACCAACAAGACAAGATCGCGGCCTTTGGGCGCGAAGGTCCGATCCGTCGTGGATCTTCCCTTTCGATCGCGGCACTTAAGTCCGGAGTTTTGCGCACACGATCGAAGTGTTATTTTTTTCTGTTCTCCAACCTCAGCTCGCGTGTTATGTGCCGATAGATGAGCGCAATGTCCTAGGTTTGATTTTCAGTTTCCGGTACAGATCGACTTATCGATATAAGGACATGTGAAGCCTTGTTAAATGACACGTGCGGGATTGAAGGGTTCAAAGGACCTCCGAAAGAGGCGAAGAAGCGCGTGTCGACGGAACACTTTGGTGGAGCTTCAGTATTTGCGAGTGCACTTCATGGTCAATTTTGCCAAATTTGGAGGGGATAGCTCTTGACCGCCTCCGGCCACGCAGGATAATCTTCTGATCATTGCCAGTCCCATTAAGTCATTACAAATGAATAAAATTTCAACAGGGTCAAATGAAGTAAGCTAGGTGCCGAAATCCTCTGCCAAACAGGAACCCAGTGTCATTCCCCTCCTCCCGGGCAATTTCACTATCAACCTAATTTTGTTAAAGAATCTTCTGCTCGAGGAAACTTCAGATCCCAACTTTCTCTCGACGAGCCTGGTTCCAAGGATTCACAAAGTTATTTATTTATTTGGTATGATGAACGGTATGAAAACACTTCAGCAAAAAACTAGATATTTTCAATTTTGCGAGCAGCGTTGATTTCTGCATTGAAACACTCCAAACTCAACTCTAATTTAGTCAAAAAGACACATCACTCCCTTCTCACTGCCGAAGCAACTAGTTTGTCCGTGCCACCATCTACGTTAAGAATACACTTCGATCAATTGAAAAGGCGGTGCTGGATGAATAGGTGTTAATGACACGATGCTGCGAGCTTTATGTTGTGGGCTTGGCGGCGAAAGATCAGCAAAAAATTCTTGATTGAAAAAATGAAGCAAACATACTCGTGACGGAGACTTCGTGATCACACAAAAAAATGTTCAAATGCTCGATCACACACCATCGATTTTTTATCGACACGTTAAATTCATCCAATTAAACGAAACCCCCAACAACATCTGGAACATTTCCTCCACGTCCATTTGGTTTGAATTCACTTGATTGGAATTTAGTGCTTTCTACCCAATTGCTCCTATGCGAAGCACATCCAACTTGTATAGGCCCAGAGGCCTAGTAACTAAAATTTGAACTACAGAAATACTTCTTTCAGATATTGGCCTTGAAGATGAATTTCCCCCGGGCGAACTGTCGTCTTGATTCCGCGCAATTGACATTGGCACAATTCGCAGACTTTCCTCGTTATAAGTCATTGCTGCCTAATTGTTGGCTGTTTTGAATATTTCGTGGATATTACGAGTGCGACCACTTTAAAGATTATTCTCAATTTATATCAAGCATTCATAAACGATTGGCAATAAAATGTGCAATAATGCTTAGTTTTATGACAATCTCAAATTATGTGGACTGAGGCGCAAGAGCAGAATTTTGCGACTTTCCGACTTGAGAGCGGTGAATTAAATTCATATTTTCCGGTGATGTTCTCCCAACGAAACTTCAAGACAGCTTCGACCTTGCAGAAATTAATTGGTTTTATGGAGCCCTTTCTTGTTTGTACGATTCAGTGAATGCCAGAGTAATAAAGTTCCGAGAAATGAAGGACCGCGCTAAAGATAAGTTTTATGTCATCTTCCGACGACAATTATTGAAATGATCTCAGCCTAAAACGAATAAAAATTGAGACATAAAGTAATTGGCATCTTTACAAAATACAGTTGTTGGATTATTTTTAAGTATTATTCTTCCACTTTATTCACGACTTAGTCTTGAATGAGGAATAATATTAAACATAATTAAAACTCGTTTGCGCTGCCAAGAAACATAAAAACGAACACGTATTCTCTGTAAAAAATGTTGCTAAAATGGCTTCCATATTCAAACTGCCAGTACGGTTATCACATGCAACATTTCCTCTGCCACTCTGTTTTGACTATCTTTGCTTCTGATTCTTTACTATGGAACCTAGAATAGTAATTTAGGGGTAATATAGTAATGTAATAACTAAAAGATCTATCTACAGGTTAGGATAATGTTTGGTTTCATTCAAATGAAAAAAAACGAAACTTTTTCAAAAGCGAGAAATGTCAGGACGATACTCTTAAAGGGGACACAAGCATTATCGATACTTAAATATGGTGCAATTGTAAAATCCGCGGATCTTAATTCTTAATCGAACGCATGTGGCTCATAAAATAATGTTAATCGTAAACCACTGTGTGAGGCGCAGAGTTCGTTAACTTTTTTTTTAGCAATGTGCTTCGTCTCCCCGGAGGACTTTCTCAGATCCTGGATTGTTCTGTGACTTGTAACTCTCGAACGAACCACTCGCTGGCCATCGTGGGGTAGTGACTGTAGTTATCGCGCTTCCTCAATATGTGACCTATCCACTACTCTTCCGCGTTCTGATAACGAAGTTCTTGGTTTGATATTGTCTCCCCGAGTTGAAGAAAGCTTGGAGCGGTCGAATAACAATGACAGTCACTTTCCATGTACTTTTCCATAGTGCCACGGTCGCCAGCTACAATGCTACCGAGGTATACATAATATTCAACGCCATCTATATTTTTTTCATAAATTTAGATAGGAAAAGTGCGATGACTTGTCAAACTGACTTATTTTCAGCCCGACTCTGCCTACCTCTTCTCTGAACCCAATGCCATTTGGGCACAGGTGATGATTCGGTGTGAATGCAAATAAATATCATTAGTGTAGTCGAGGCGTTTGATGAAAGATGACATGACTCATTGAATTCCTCCACAGTAAGGCTGAAGAGAATCTACCAGGAGAGAAAGCGTCGGTGATTGACCATTAACAACGGTCTAAGACAAAGAGGGAAAATCAAACCGGGATGTATAAACCGTCTTCATTCAGTTCGATCAGGTTGGGCGGGCTGTACATTAATAAAGGCAAGATGAAGTACAAGGTGGCAACACCAGCAATGATCAATTGAAAACAACTGAGTTGAATTGGTGTTTGGAATGTGCGTACACTCCTCGAGAACGGCAGCTAAAACCCCCAGATTGCTCGTTTTCTCCTACTTGAGCTCCAGCGTTACAGGCTAGAGACTCTAAGGTCAAGTGAGGCTAGATTGTTGGACTCTGGGAGCATTCCTCTCCTTTTTGCGGCAATGTGCTATTATACAAGGAAAGCTTGATTTCTTCGAAGCCGATTTTGGACAGGATATTAACTGCGGGACTCCCGTCCAGAAGGTTAGACATTTCAATAGTACAGTATTATGCAATAACGGAGACTTCCGATAAACAGGAGAAGGAGGCTTTCTATAAGAAATTCAACGCAATCCAGGAGATGCTTTCTAAAGGCGACAATGTTATTATTGGTGATCTAAACTGTAGTGGAGTCCGCCAACTTAGCATCTGATCGCTTTGTTTTCAGTAACGTTCTTCATACTGCCTTGTCCGGGGGACGTAGAAGGCTTCAATAAATCATAGCATGTTTCTGCACCTCGACTATGCGAATTGTGGCTCTAGATTTAGAAAAGGATGAAAGTGGAGTCGGACTGAAGATAAAAATGAACAAAACCATGGTTCTCAGGGTAACCGGTCATTGCACTTTTTCTCTCTGCATTAATGGGAGGTACAATTTCGCAATTTCGTCGGCGCACAGGTCAGTTACCCGTAGATGTGTTGATGAAGGGGTCACAGATTACGGAAGACTCTATTGGCTCTAGTAATTGCTGCATAATTATCGATTGTTGCCCTTAAGTAAGATTTTCTTCAAGATTTTTTCAGGTAAATAGGTAGCCGGGCACCTTCAATTTATTGCTTCTTGTCTCCTTGACTGCATTTACGATTTTTTTTCAGCCGATAGTGAATCAACTTTGATGGAGTTTACAGGTCATTGGATACTGGTTTTATCCCTCTTTTCGTCAACAGTGGCTTGGTGCTGCTATAGTATTTTACTGAAGCCCAGCCTTTTTTCATTATATCATATCCATGACTTTTTTTCGACTTTTTTTCATAATTTGTTTGGTTCGGTGGTAATGAAAGGTATCATCATTTCCGCGAACAGATTTCAGTTTACGATATTCTGGAGGTTGTGAACTCCTACCTTGGCATGTTGACTTTAATAGTTACTGGACAGATATTGAGATTTTCCCCCTGAAATATGGTCAAGGTTTCCAACGGGGTGATTTATATCTGTTAGTTTTTTAGCGGGCTATTCAAAAATAAGCCAAACTGTCGTTGACCGCCAACACCGTTTCACCCTGACTTTTTCTCATAAGCTTCAGCCCTTTAGCAGTTTGTCCTTTATGAGAAAAAATTGTTCTTATCAACTCTTTCCGGTCATCTCGACACACTCGTGATATCTTTCAGCTTTTATACTTCTCAAAGGAACATAAGGGGCGACTATGCTTAATTGCATGTTTCTTGACGATCTCACTAACTATCTTCATTGGCAGTTGGCTATCCAGGTCCTCATTTCCAATGTGCCAAGGAACGGTTACATATATGTTTCTTACCACTTTGTTTTGAAATTTTCGGCCTAAGTGAATTAAGATGGTGGCGCTGTGGAGAATACTCCTCTTCTTCTTGCGGTAATGTTCTTTTCTACTCTGGAGATGTAAATCCGGTGTCAGGTTGTTTCTGATCGCTACCGGAAAGCATACTCTCTTGCCTTAGGAGCTTGCCGTAAGGTCAGTTGGGTTTCAACTGACCGACGCTGTACAACCAATAAGATTGACCACTTTTCGATCGGCAGTAGATTAAGAAGTTGTCTCCTGGATGTGCGTAACCAGAGTGGCGCTGACATCGGACTCGAAATTGATCACCATTTGATGGCAGCTTACTTTCACTTGGGTTTTGTGTCCACCGCTACTCGCAGGGTTGGAGAGCTGCCGACCCTCAAGTTTAATGTGGTGCGCCGTCAGAAAAGGGAATTGATTATTTCGCTGGTTAAAAAAGCAGAAGATATCGCAGAGTGCAATGATTTCAGAAGCGTTTTACACATCAAGAAAAAGCTTGCATGTGGTCACGAACCTTTCGATGGTCCTCCAAGGGCCTTCTTCATCCACAATGGCGAGCAGCGATGAAGTGGCAGGTTTCCGTAACATGCGGATATGGACTATCCCTCCAAACAGAAGAGTTATCATCTCGGCCATCAAAGCATTCAAATTGACTAAAGTCACTTGCCTAACTTGAGTTATTTATCGCTGCATATGAGGTTTCTGCAGATCTGCTCTTCCACCCGTACAGAAATGCTGGCCATCCGAGATTTTTCCCAGAGAGAGGAAGAAGAGGATGATCGTTGAATTTCAAAGAAGTGCACCCGTTTTGAGTATAACAATTGGAGGCGTATTTACGTGCTCCCTGCCGTCGGAAAGATAATAACTAACCTTTGCAGGTCTTAGGTCTTTCAAAAATATATTTTTTAACGTGCTAGGGATAGTCATCACTTTGAGATGTCGACTGTTTTTAGCTTCGTACGTAAAGCAACACTGAAAGTCTTTTCGAAAGGGCTCCGTATTTGTCTGTCTCTACAGTATGTACTTTCGGCGTAGAGGTTTCACTTTCAATTTCGTTAGGTTTTCAGTTCAGTTTTCACTGGACTTTACCTAATAATTTCTGGTGATGATTTTGAAGTTCTTCGTCCAGGGACTTAGGACCCCTCATATCCCATTGTTTGCAGATTACGGTTAGTATTTCTATTCGAGAATGTGCTTCTTTTATTCTGGAGCTGTTGCACTTCACTGAGAGGAAAAAAGCTTCAAACGTGCACATCTAGTAAAATAAATTCAATGTCAGAATCCGTGGGTGAGTCCTTTCGAGATGAGGATTTTGCGCTACAGGTGGTCTGCCAAATGGGGTATTCATTTCATTGCTTTGCTCCATTGCATGTGCAGCAGATTCATCTACTTTTCTTCATCTTCATATTTTTTGGTGTGTGATCTGGATTATGATTTAGTTTTAAAATATTTTTCCTATCCTTTTCGCAATATTGTGTTTTGCGGTAATCAGTTATCCAATCGATAACAGCCGTAAATAATTGACGGCTTTTGAAGGCAATCGATGTGGAATGCCACGGGTATTATTAGGAAGGAACATGTAACGAGCTAAAACTGATTCAAAGTTTTAGATATTATAGGCAAATAAATCCAAATTATATATTGTTTCAAGTCAAACCGAGCGTGGTTACATCCACGCATCTTTTTAATAGTTGAGAGAGAATTTGCAATAGTTACCTATTCACAGTCTTTGGAGTCTTGCCACGAAGACTCAAAAGGCCCCAATTTAAAAGTTTCTTTCCGCAAAGTTTTCGTGCTTATTTAAATTCCATAGATAATAATAGACTACGATTCTTTAATTAATTGAAAGACAACCAGAAGTATTCCTCCTTTTACCAATTCAGCTCACTTCAATGTTTTTCGAATACTTCAAATTTTAATTGGCATAGACTTGGAAATCTGGTTGCCTCTTAATAGCTCATAAATTGCCAAAATATGTAAAATAATGCAATACTTGGAGGTATAGAACATTGCGAGCTTCCCCTATTTCAAGTATCAGATTACGCAAATGTTTGTTCCCACAGAAATCCCGAAAATTCCGGCGTTAACAACTTGGCTATCTATTTTTAGCAACGCGGAATGTTTTTAATTTGCCAACATATTATGTATCAATTTGGCTGAATTCGTGATGGCATGAGAATTGCAAAATTTTAATGACTGGAAAGATGATATGCATCAACTTTTGGGTTGTGGGTGGAGTAGTGATTTAAAGGTCATTGCATTTTCGATCGAAATGGGAAGTTAACGAACTTATAACAACGAGTTCAGTGAGAGGCTACTGAAATAGAAGTGTAAAATATCATATTAGGTAAAATAAAACTGTATATTTATTATAATTTAGAAAAGAGGAAGTTTGAGTTGATGTTGGATGTCTGCAAACTCGTATTGGTTCAAGTTTCAGCTTGATTGTCTGACTTCGAAGGCGTTGCCATCTATTCCATTTTTAGTGTCGAATGAAAATGGAGCACAAACTGCGAGCAGACATTTTTCACAGTAGCAACTCTGAAGCATCCCAATCAGAATAACTAGCAACTGTTAAGTGAGCTTCATTTGCAAGCAATTCTGCACATATCGTGGTCCGTACTCAAATAATTTTACCCCAATTAAGACTATATATTGTGATGATTCAAACCCGCTCCAAGACAAGGGGCATATTAACTTGTAGAAATTCATTTATTAATTAAGTAATACTCACATTAGATTTTATTTAATTAATTTATCAATTAAGTTAACCGCTTTGTTAACTGTGACGATCAATCCATACTAATTTTCTTTTCTCTTTTGACATCCGAAAATCAATTTTTCTTAAAACTCAGTACGTTTTCTCGGCCACAGCACTCCGCCTCCAGCTGAAACCGTGATGTTTTGGCAAGAGAACTCGCGGCGGGCTATTCGGCCGCGGCCGACTTGAGGTCATCCAAATGTACACGCTTCCTTCCAATGCCGTCTGCCTTCTGAAAGAAAAGCTTCAGTCTGTCGAAAGAGATCGTCTTAGACTTGCCACCAGCGTCCAAACTAAAGGCATGCTCCCACGCGCGAAGACCTTATAAGGACCATCGTGCAGTGACCGTAGCCGTCTTCGAGTGGCATTAATGGATGAAGACTTCACCATCCCCAGAGGTGTGGAGCGTTGACCGCGCGTGACGATATGCTGGAGGCGGCTTCAATCTGAGAAGGCCCTCCCGTAGCAGTATCGATTGTTATTTTCGACCCTAGAGAACAGAAATCATTAAAGGTTGCAAAATTGTTCGATCTGGACGAAGGCAGTACAAACATCTGGTGTTGTTCTCCCCACAATGTCGGTATCGTTATTCTAGGCAGTTGGGTGGACTTGTCACTCGCTTTTACATCAGCATCACGGATTTAGTTTCCAGGGTTCCAGGTTAAAAAAGATGCATGGTAGGGCATACGCTTGTCTTAGACCGTTGTTGATGATGGTCTTGAGAGTGATATTGTGAGACCAGAGAAAGGTCTCAGACATTGGTCAGGACAGCCCTCATTAATCTTATCCGCCAGTTATAAGTGGCGCCTTAATATTTCTCGCCGTTAATAACTTTGAGTATGGCTAATGGGATAGAAACCCGCACGGCCTCTGCCTCTTGGTTGTGCTGAATCCTTGAAATATTGGGCCCATTTTTGGTCCGACATCTCCGACAAGATTCACTGCCGCGTCCTTGCAAAATATGGTTCTGTGCTGCAATACTACCGTCGCTCTTTTCATTAAGTTGTAAGCGGATCTTACGTTATACCTTTTAAAGTTAATATTCAATCTGCAGATCTCGTTATTCCCTCTTTGCAAATCTTGTAGGTAATACTTCTTAATTCTTTGCCAAATCATTCATTCATTTTGTGCGAGAGTTCCTGTCTGGTGGTATTCATTGCAGCCCTCCTGATTGCCCTTTCAGTTGATTTCACATCAATGCTATCGGCTTCCTGGTGTCGTTTCACTGTCTGGGGAATAAGTTCCTTTAACAGTCTGACATATCTCGATTTCATTTCGTTCTGCAGCTTTTCAATATTGAACCTGATAGCTTGGTTAAGTCTGCTACTCCTATTATTTACTATACGGCATATCTTGCTTTGGTGAGTAATGGTCACTATCGCAGTTTGCCCCGCGGGATGAGCATCTATCAGGGATGCAAGATTCAGCTTGCTTTTCAATGGGAACGTGATATATCTGGTTGAGCGTTGTCCTAACTGGTGATGTTCTCTTGTGGATTCTGGGCCTACTTCTTCTTATTCTTAGTTATGTCGTGGCTCGAAGTAGTTCTACGATGGACCAGAACTGTCATTTCGGAGGCAGTAAATTGAATAACAACTGGAAGTGACTATCGGAATCGTCCTTCACTGAGTCGTTCTTGCGCCTGATGCTTTGCACGAACGTAGAGATTAGTGTAGCATCGATAGTAGGGCTGTAGGCTCTAAATCACTCAGCTATTTGTTGAGGATTTTATGGCGAAACTTCAGACTCCCTTCGACACATACTACTAGTCATCCTAAAGTTCGTATTGCTAAACGGGATCGACAACTTTCTTTAATTTAAGAAGATAAGTATTCGTAGAAGTATTGCTTTTAATTCCAAGCTAGGTACCAGTTTTCACAATGAGAAAGTCACGTTGGTTGGTGGGCAGAAATTCCAGGATAGTGCTGTTGACAGATTGTTGAGCGATTGGTAACTTAATGGAGACAATTTTAATTCTTGAACACTGTTCCAGTTTGTGAATGGTGATGAGGAGGATGGGATTTTTCCTCCATTTTGACTAGCCGTTTCTTGTTAACACTTTTTCAATTTAAGGGATTTACTAGAAGAGGTCATCAAACGCGAATGCCCGGAGGTAACTAATGTGCGGATTAGTATCACCTCCGCAAACTCCCGAGGCCAAAAACTCGCTGTGGTGGAAGTTGCCGAGCAATACGCGAGGAAGCTTCTAAATAGCGGGAAAATAAGAATTGGTTGGGTAGTGTGTAGAATACGAATTCGGGCCGCTCCAACCAAAGGTTACAGATGTTTGGATTATGGGCACACATCTGCAAACTGTCGGGGACCTGACAGAAGGGCAACATGCCGTAAATGCAGTCAGGTAGGCCATAAAGTGAACAGCTGCAATGAAAAGGAAAACTGCGTCCTATGCAAAGACCGTGGCGCGACTGATGAGAGCATTGCGCACACTGCGGGATCCGGGCGGTGTCCAGTTTTCAGAGCAGAACTGGAAAGAGTTAGGATACGGTCAACATGATTCGCATCCTACAAATCAATATGCACCGGAGTGCAACCGCTCACGAGTTGCTAGCGCAGTTCGCTGCGGAGACCAAAGCTGATTTAGTACTCATCAGGGAGCAGTATCGAAACAAGGGCCCAGTTTCATGGCACCCAGACATATCAGGTACCGCTGCCATCTGGGTTCGGGACGGCACCCTCCTAGGGGTTCTTGCCCAAGGCCGAGGGGACGGCTTTGTCTGGATTCGGTGTTCAGGGATAACGTTTTTTAGTGTCTATCTTACGCCGAATGAGACGATGCCGGACTTTCGTCGGAGGCTTGATACTTTGGAGGACGCTATCTTAAGCATGGATGGGCGGATCCTGGTCGGGCGTGACTTCAATGCTAGGGCACTTGAATGGGGCATGCCTCACACAGATTCCAGAGGGAAACGAATTCCGGAAATGGCGGCGAGAACAGGACTGGTAGTTCTAAACACCGGATCCACCCCAACGTTCCGGCGCCCTTGCTGCGAAGGAAGCATTCCAGACGTAACCTTCGCAACGGAATCACTGGTGTCGTTGGTGGACGGGTGGCGAGTTCTGGAAGACTTTTCGGCAAGTGACCACCAATACATTGCTTTCGAAGTGGTGGACACAAACTCTCGGTGTGCGCCACCCCAGCGATCTTTCTGTGTATGGAACGTCGCGAAAATGAACACCGGGAAGTTTGTCGAAACTCTGGGAACAGGTGGGGCCATGCTGAAGGGTACTCCTGGGGGCGGTGGCGCTGCGGCTGACACTGTCGTAAATTCAGTTATGAACCTGATAACGACGGTCTGCGGAGCCTCCATGCCCAGGAAGACATCGAGGCGCGGCAAACCTTCCATGTATTGGTGGACAGTGGAAATCGCAGAGCTCCGGAAGGAGTGTCACAGGCTCCGCCGCTTAACACAACGTCTAGGCGACCGGGGGGAGTCATGTACCATAATGATGGAGTACAAATCAGCCAAAAGTAGACTCCGCAACGCAATAAACAAGAGCAAAGCTCGCTGCTGGCAAGATATGATCGACGAGGTGAATGGGGATCCGTGGGGACTCGGTTACAAACTTGTAACCCGAAAAATCGGGGCTCTGCGGAAACCCTGTTCACTTAAGGCCGAGCAGATGGACCGCATTGTGAGGGCACTCTTCCCTGCACACCCCGTATGGGATGGTGACGTCGGCGCGGAGAGCGCAGAGGACTGTCCACTTTTTTCTATAAAAGAGTTGGAACAGGCAGTCCTCTCTACGAAAAACAGGAAGGCGCCAGGACCCGATGGTATTCCAGCAGAAGTATACAAACTGGTATTCCAACACCGCCCAGACCTACTGCTGGGCCCATTCAACGCTTGCCTGAAAGAGGGCATTTTCCCTGCTCGTTGGAAAGTTGCGAGGCTTGCGCTGATCCCTAAAGGGAAAGGCGATCCCGAATTACCGTCTTCATACCGCCCACTATGTATGCTTGATACTGCTGGGAAAGTGCTCGAAAAGCTCATCAGAAGTAGACTCGCTGAAGCGATACGCGCTGCCGGAGATTTATCTCCCCGGCAGTTTGGTTTTAGGGCAGGAAGGTCGACAATTGATGCTGTCATGGAGGTCGTGGACGCCCTTCGACGAGCAGAGGCACATAGCCGCCGAACTCGACGGGTGGTGCTCCTGGTAACGCTTGACGTCAGAAACGCATTCAATTCCGTAAGATGGAAAGACATTCTAGGCACACTAGACAATACCTTCAACGTGCCGAACTATCTCTTATGGATTTTGAGGAACTATCTGAGGACCCGCTCCCTGCTCTATGAAACACTAGAGGGTCAAAGGTGGATGGAGGTCACGTCAGGGGTAGCACAGGGATCATCCTAGGGCAGGACCTCTGGAACGCTACCTATGACAGTCTGCTTAAACTCGACATGCCAGAAGAGTTGCGCCTGGTCGGCTACGCAGATGATGTCGCAGCGCTTGTTGCTGGACGCACTGTCGAACAGGCGCAAAGCAGACTCGGCATATTGATGCGACGGGTAAGCCGATGGATGACTACTCATGGTTTCAACCTTGCACTGGAAAAAACCGAAGTAGTCATCCTGACTAAAAAGAGAATTCCGACTCTGCGTCCCATATCGTTCGGCGAGTCGATAATCGAGTCAAAATCAGCGGTAAAGTACCTCGGGTTGACTCTTGACTCAAAAATGAGCTTTTCTGAGCAAATGCAAGCAGCAGCGGACAAGGCTGCGGCTGGAGTTTCGGCGTTAAGTAGGCTAATGGCAAACATTGGGGGTCCTACGTCTAGTAGGCGACGTCTCCTGATGAGCTCAACGCAGTCTGTCCTGCTCTACGGCGCAGAGGTATGGACTGGCGGACTTAACAAGGAGGTATATCGTAGACGCCTCGCGCAAGTACAGAGACGGGGAGCTTTACGGGTGTCGTCTGAGTACCGCACAGTCTCTGAACCGGCCGTGATGGTGATCGCGGGAGTTGTCCCCGTTGCCCTTCTTGCTAGGGAGCATCAGGCCATATACAAGCGCAAGGGAGATGATCCAAGGGAGGTGGTTGCTCGCGAAGAACGGCAACACACTCTAGACGAGTGGCAACTCTCTTGGCAAAATGAAACTAGAGGCAGATGGACTGTGCGGCTCATCGGCAACTTAGGTGCGTGGCTGAATCGGAAGCATAGTGAGACTGACTATTTCCTTACCCAGTTTTTAAGTGAGCATGGAGGTTTTCAGTCTTACCTGCACAAGATTGGAAAGGCGTGTTCTCCGGATTGTGTGTTTTGCAATGGAGTTGTGGACGATGCCCACCACACTTTTTTTTCTTGTGGAAGGTGGGATGGGGTTCGTCAGCAGCTCTATTTAAACACAGGGGATCTCTCCCCAGACAACATTGTGGAAGAGATGCTGAGGATTGCTGACAGGTGGAACCGTGTTGTCCATTACGTTCGGGCCCTTCTCGTTGCTAAGAAGATAGAACTCGGCCGGTGGAGGAGCCGGATGGCAGGGGGCTCCTTGAACTGACAGTTCCCTTCCTCCTCTCCCCTCCCGTTGGTGAAAGGAATTCCCTGATTTGAAGGCTCCGCAAGGCGGGAGAGTTCGGGGGCTGGCCCGAAGTAATGTGACAAACGGTTCCAGGCTAGGTCTCTGACGATGGGGAGGTGTTTAGTTGGTAGTCCGACGACGTATCGAATCGGGAGTCCAACACTGTGTGCGTAAATGCATTCACCTACCCTACCCAAAAAAAAAAAGAAAAGGGATTTACTAGAAAAATGGTCTTTCGAAAGCCGCTGATTGATCAATGGAGGCATGAACGGATTTACAAAAGTGAATCATTTTTTAAAGGTTATTCATAGTTGCTTTTCAGCTTGATCGACGTTTTGTTTCCGGTTGAAAAAGCGAATGTTTATGTTGATTATTACGAAGGATGCCATTCATGAAATAGATCAAGTTGGGGAAGTTTATGGTGCGTACTGGTATGATGGAGGATGGTATTGAGACAAGTACTGCGATTACTTCGGTTTGAAAAGTGTCTGCTAGTTCTTAAAAGATTGAGGCTTGTAGATGTGGACTAATGATAGTGGAACCTGGTTTCACCCAGAAGTACTATATTAGGATTTCATTTTATGATAATCGCCGAATTGGCGTAATTGGACTAAGACGGGCAAAAAGATCCGCTTTTAGATGTCTCTCCTCTTCACATTTCGGATAGGACTTTTGGACAATTTCAGTAGCTGACAGAGTCGCCGTTTGATGCATTTGACGTCTTAGAATCTCATTGGTGACACATGTCTGATCTGTTAAATCGGGACCGGGCTCTACACTAAAAAGTTTACTCGCTAGTTTTGCAAGGTTTCCTTTTGCTTTTAAGGTCGCTGATGGTTTTAACAGTTGTCATTCACTTCAGATGTTATGGTCTGCCCATAATAACCATGAACTGTCAACTCACACTCTGCTTTGCGTCACCTCATATTGAGATGATCCTGATATTTCATTGCCGTACAAAGCCTTGTCACTTCAACAGCACCATCAACAACAGCCTAAAATAAGGAGGGATGCTCTACCGTGCACCGAAAGTTACACCCACTAACAACTTTTACGACAAACTCCATAGGACTTTGTTGGCAGCCGACAGAGCAGCAACAGAGCTAATAAAAATGGTTCCGCATGAAACTCCTCACCATAGGGTCAAAGTTTCTACTCTACAGGACAATGATCATGCCGGTCCTCATGTAATCCTCGGAGACCTGAGTTCTTACCAAGAAAAGAACTGCAAACTCTCAGTCTTGTCTCACCTAGAATATTCCGAAGAATTCCGAATTCAGTAATGGATATTTGGTCGGAATTGAAGCCGAAGTTTACGGCTAATGGGAGAACTTGTTACCTAGAATTTGCTAGAGGTTGCGAAAATCGTGATATTACTGAATAAAAAGTCGATTAAGTAAAACTACTTTGCTTTTCCGCAGGAAAAACAACGAAGTTGAATCATTGGTTTTGGTTCGTAGACTACTCAAGAGGAGAAGGGAAGCAAAAGAACAAAGAATGATTTTAAAAACTATTATTCATTTTCAGGTTGATGGCATTCCGCGTAAAGTTTCATCGAAAGCTTCACTGATGGAGCCGGAGCTATTTAATTGATTTAGTCCTTTGGCCACTCCAGGGGTGATCTCAACATTTCCCGATTGCTGGTGCGATATCCACTGCGTTTGTAAGCAAATGTTTTTTACATCAACAGAAACTGTCACCTGATCACTGCTCTGTCACTGTTTGCTGGGGCAAATGGAGAAAGTGTGCGGATGACTTAGTGATTATAGCCTTAAACTGCTATAACAGAAACAGTTTCAATCCAACTAGTTGCAGAGGGACTTGCATCGTGACTGGAAGACGGATATCAGTCAACTTAGCGGTGAATGTGTAGCTGAGTCAAATCAGGGTAATAATCTCGGACGAGTGCAATGCTCAAGATATTCTCTGCTAGTAGTGTACAGTCGCGGTCTTGAAATGTCTAACAGGTTTCGATGCCTAGATAAAACACCTTTTATATTTCTTTTGACGTAGCTGCTATTTCACAAGTCTTCACACGATTTAGCAGTATAATCTTTTAAAACTGTTTGTACTTCGTAACGAGAGTTCCTTCCTCTTATCATTTCTAACAATCCGTACATTGCTGCTGACGTATATGTATCATGTTAATGAAAGAATTGTTGTGCAGTCTATTTAAATTTATAGGGCTTTTCGAAACCAACGTTGCGTACAATTAGCATCAAAAGCAAGATATCACATCTCCTTTTAAGGGTTTGTGTGAAACAAAATTTTATTAAATCGATCCAATGTCTGTCTGTTTGTCACACTCGATTAATTCGGAAATGTCTGAACCGATCGTCATGAAATTTAGTGAGGACATGTGGTCTGTGTGCATGCGAGTGTCACCATTGCAAAACAAAACCTTATTAAAATCGGTTCAATGTCCGTCTGTCTGTCACAAGCACTTTTCTCAGAATCGGCTACACCGATTGACACGAAATTTGGTGAGAAGGTGGGAACTGGGAACGCCCAGACATCCAGTGAGTGGTATCCTTCCGCGTTGAGATTTAGGGTGGGGTCCCCATACATGTAAAAAGGGGGTGTAACATTTTTTTTTAACGAATATAGTCATGTGGGGTATCAAATGAAAGGTCGATTAGTACTTTCCGAAGTCGGTCTTAGTTTTGAGATCTGCTAGAAAGGCTGGGAGTGGTAGGAGTGGAAATTGATGATTTTTTTAACGGGCCCATTCTCAGAAACTACCCAACCGAAAAATCTGAAAAATCCATGAAGTTGCTTCTATATGGTGCCCGGGCCCCAAAATACTCTTCATACCGATATCTGTTCAAATTAAGTTAATAATAGTATATTATCTCATTTTTGGGAAAATTGAGTGAAACCCCCTTAAGTTTATCTCAGAGTTATAAAAGTTGGTAGTAGTATAAAATATAATATGAAGCATATTATCCCCAAGTTTGATCAAAATCATACTATTAGTAACAAAGTTACAGTAGCTCAAATTTGTCTTTACCTTGTAAATTTACCCGAATTACTAAATCTGACATGCTAAATGCATATACATAACAGGCTACGTACAAATGGGATATTTCTACACTCAAATATACTCACAGAAGAAGCAAACAAAACCTTTCACACCTGAAACGCCCAGCTTCCAGTTTCCCGACTTGTTTCAGAATATAGTCATGTCGGGTATCAAATGAAAGGGCTCAATTCGTACTTTTCGAAACTCATTTTGTTATAGGGTGAAATAAGGAGAGTGAAGACTCAAAAGTGAAACTGGTTTTCTTCTCAGAACTTATCCAACCGAAAAATCTGAAAAAATTGACAATAGTGTTTTTACATGAATTCTAGGTCTCGTAATACATCCTGTTTGGATATCCGCACAAATGAAGCTAACAACAGAATATTGTCATATTTTAGAAATTTATTCGAAAACCCTCTTTAAGTTCATCCTAGAAGTATAAAATTTGGTAACAGTATAGGTGATAATATAGGACATAATTCTGGATCTTCCTGGTATGAAGACAATCTAACTATCATTAACAAAGTTATAGAAGGTCAAAGTTTCGCATTTCACATAAATTTATTGCTCTCTAGGACTATATGACATCATAACCACATAAAGTGAACTTATATGACTGGCGGGCTTCATGGAGACGTTTTAGTTCAAAGTAGAAGTTAAACATTCCCACAAATTATCAGAAGGAATTATCTAGTCCTCAAATTGAAGCCATTATTATCTCTCCTAAATGATTTGATTTTGAATTAGTTTTTCGAAAGTCAATAGAGCGGTTACGGTTAAGTTACAAATTTTCAAAACCGATTTCCAATGGGAACTTAATTGACTCTCAAATATAAAGGGAGCCTGTGATGTCAGGCTAGATGAGACGGTACCAAAAACTGTGTGCATTGACATTTTGGATTGCATGTTTACTTTTGAAAATGCCCATCAGAAAACCACAAAACCTCTCATACCTCAACTTCCTTCTTCACAATACTACCAAACTGAACGTTTTTCAAATCAGATTGATTGCTTAAACACAAAATCCCCAACTCAATTCTATGAAAAGTAATAAGTTTAACTTCTAAAATGTCCGTGAGCTCTTTTAATATGCACAGGTTGTAAGGAGAAATGAGACGAACAATTATTTGATGCATATATTCTATTTTGTATGCTCTTATGAAGCTCAAATGTACTCATTCGAATTGGACACATTTATTTTTCCGCAACTTTTACTATACATGCAAATCGCCCTTTTATCGGACAGTATTCCTGGAAACCGAGAGAATACTAGGGTACAGATCGACGAACTTTATCAACTCTAGATAACCGCAGAGCATCATTCTCTATGGGATAGACAATCTTATTGTTAATCTTGACCACAAGATTTCCTATTTCAGTGAGTTACAGTTACGTTACTGGCGAAAAGTGAGCTGTTCAATGAATACTAATCAAGCAGTGGAGACCATATGTGCTCAGTCTATCGTTTTATTGTTCCTACTAAACAATCCCCAGATTTTACGATCTCGGCGCAATGTACTTTAGGAATCAACGAACTTTTTGCATTATTGGCAGTAGAACCTGTTTCTGCATTTAGTTGTGTAAATGTTAGCCCCAAAACTATATCTCATACGATTATCTTTAGATTTAACGAAGATACTCGGTATGCGTACCTACGCTAATTACTTTCTTGTATCAGACTGACCTTTGGCAGTTCAAATGGGGGAAGAATTTAATCTTAAAGATTTTAACAAATGATATCTACTCTGGCGTCCAAACAATTACTCGCATAGCTACTATTCTATGAAGAAGAAGATAAACTCGTTTATAAAATTCATGTTTTGAAACTTTTTAAGTTCTTGCATTCATCTGTGTATCTATCACATACATAAACTGTTTAACCTATCATGAAATTTAATGTTTTCTTTGCATTAAAATATACGTTTACTACCTGAAGTTCTTCTTCCTGTTAGGCGCATCTTAGTAAATTATCATAATGATGGAAAACATGAAAATAGAACCGAAAACACCCCTCTCATAATTTTGCCAGGAAAGATCCAATCCCATACTGACTGCGGATGTAATCACTTCACGTCCGAAATGGTGTTACGTCAGTGATCAGACACAACTTCCCCGCCTCCATTACTGTGAGGCGGCATTCATTGTCTTAGGAAACGGCAACAGGTCGAACGACGCTGGAATAGATTTTGGATTTGAAACGTTTGTTGATACGACAATTTTGGAACGTCACTTCATTCTAGTTGCGCTGAAACGTGAAAAACCCCATGCTGCAGTCACGTTCGTTGCTAAGAGGATTGCTCCGAAGTCATTTAGTTCCGGGTAGGTCGCTATTAGGAAAGTTTATGTGATCAAACACCTTCTCTAAATCCAGAAAAGCAATGCAGTGCTTCTCAAGGTGACTTCCTAGGAGTAACTGCCCAGTGTGTATCACGTTAGTAGTTCGGCAGTAATTGATATATCCGGTTTGGTTCATGATAATTTGAATATGTCGAGAATGTGATTGTCAAGGAGAAGAAAAGAAGCGTAAGGCAGTAATTTAAAGGTTCTGCTGATCTGCCTTTCCTTTTTCGATATTAAAACGATTATGCTTGGTTAAAAAACTGACTGAGACAGAGGGTTGCATCTTTTTCGTTCGGCTCAGCGGCAATGCCCTGTTGCTGTCCCCCATTCCATTCATTTGGTTGCCTTTTCTACTTCTGTGGTACCGAAATTTTTCCAAATTTCAGTAGTACTTGCGAAAGTGTTTGGTGAGGGATTCTCCCGTTAAAATTCGTTTCGAAATTTTCCCGCCATCTATCGGCTTTATAGCAAAAATTTATGATGCAGGCAGTTTTTCTTACGGACCTTCGCTCGGACATCGTCATTGCACAACCAAGTATCTTGGTTGATAAATCGCTTAACGCGCTTGGTGATCCGGAGAGTTGAATGAAGCATATTTTTGAAATGTTTCCTGGTTCCATCAAAGTTCATAGTAGCCGCCAGCCAGCGAGTTAGATCACTTCCTCCTTTCTCCCGAGGTTTAAATTTGCGTTGGTCGCTGCCGGCGATATAATGGCTGTGTCTTATGGGATTTACAAATTCAAACGTTTGGACGGAGTGTTTGGTTTGTGTAGGTTTGGAAGCGCTTGCAGCCAATCCGATTGGGTGTCGTTTTTTGGCCTAAATCAAATGCCGGCTCCACATGCTTGGCACTCGTAGGCCATCCCCTAACCTCTGCAGATAATTGGCTTGATGTTGGGGACCAAACATTGCCATCCACACCCTTGCATGTGCGCTGGTGTGTCTTGAGCAGGCAAGCAAATTCTCTTTGATACCCGCTACTTCCACCCCAATTTTTCATTTTTCAGTAGTTACAAAAAATATTAATTTACTTTTTTGTCATGTTTATTTTTGTTGTTGTTTGTGGCAGAGAAGTAAATAACACAGTATCATTGTTTCGGTATCGTGTTTCTTATTGCATATACATTGCATATAGTATTCGGAACAATTCACCCTTCGCCTATTCGTCAGATTCCCGTAAGGTTGGCGAAACTGGATTGAAATGGACCATCCCCTGTGGTCGGGATAAGAAAAGAAAAAAACAGGGATTGGCAACCTGAGCTCTTGGAATTTAAAAAAGAAATGATAGATGGACAATTTTAGAAGAGAAGAGAAAGGAGGACTCCGTCTTGATCATTAAGCAAGTAAAATATAAAATTCAAGTGAAGACAGCCGATCGGATAAAAGATGGATAGTTGAGCAATTTCAAGTGGTATCTTTTGTTCTAGTATTCGGAAATTGTTGATTTTCTTTTCTTTTTTTCTCTCCTTCTTTTTTCAATAAGGACTTATTTTATTTTAATGAGGAAATTGCCGGTAAAGAGGGATACTGGAATGGAGCATTTTTTAAGGTTGTGTTTGCAAAACAAAACCTTATTAAAATCGGTTCAATGCCTGTCTGTCTGTCTGTCACACGCACTTTTCTCAGAAACAGCTATCCCGATTGACACGAAATTTAGTGAGAAGGTGGGATCTGTTAACGCCCAGACATGCAGTGAGTGGTATCCTTCCACGTTGAGATTTAAGGGGGTCCCCATACATGTTAAAGGGGGAGGGAGAATGTACAATCTTTTTTCACCGAATATAGTCATGTGAGATATTAAATGAAAGCTCTCAATTAGTAATTTTCGAAACCGGTCTTAGTTTTGAGATTTGTTAGAAAGGCTGGGAGTGGGAGGGGTCGAAAGTGATGATTTTTTTAACGGACCCATTCTCAGAAACTACCCAACCGAAAAATCTGAAAAAAATAATGAAGTTGCCCCTGTATGGTGCCCAGGCCTCAAAATACTCTCCATATCGATATCCGTTCAAATTAAGTTAAAAATAGTGTATTAGCATATTTTTAGGAAATCGAGTAAGACCCCCCTTAAGTATATCCCAGAGTTATAAAATTTGGTAGTAGTATAAATTATAATATGCAGCATATTATCTCCAGTTCTCCATTAGTAACAAAGTTACAGTAGCTTAAAGTTGACTTTGCCGTGTGAATTTACTCCAATTAAATATCAATATCACACTAAAGTGAGTAGTCTGACATGCTAAATGCAGTTAAGCTCTTGTCTCCTGTCGTGGAGACTTAATCCTTCGGTCCTCTTCAGACACGGATTGATCTTGTGACCACAATCAGAGCCCCGCTGAGACAAGCAACAACGGTACCTGTCTATAGCAAGTGCATGGCTTAGCATTCATACTGGTGGATGTAAGAATTACCTAAATCTCTACCAAACTAAGGAGTACGGCACCCGTCTTGAAACGCAACACCACGCCGAGGCCCGAAGGTCTCTTCTCGCTTGAGCATAACCACAACCCCCATGAAACTCCCACTAGGGAGCCTACCGCAAATAACCGAGCCGTACTCACATACAACGATAGTTCACTCAAAGTATGAGAGTCCAGGGGCTATCCCGGCTCCCATGGTACCCTGGTAAGGTTTTGTGACCAATTTGCCACTTCAGATGACCGCCCTGACTAGGCCTTTGGAGCATTCGCCTACTGCGTCATGGCCGGCAAACCAAAGTGAGTACAGCGTCTCCCGGTGCCACCACTATGGAGGTTCTCCTCGGCCACTTGGTTTTGGTTTGGCCGACAGGGTTGCCGCCCCGTCTTCCTCACCGCCACCTCTGAGGACCACATGCTAAATGCATATACATAACGAGCAACGTACAAATGGGATAGTTCACCCGAATATACTCACAGAAAAAGCAGAAGTAGAAATTCCACACCAACTGGCTTGATATGTCGTTGTTGCCTAGAGCTGATAACGCTGTACAATTATCGGAACAGATTCCAATTGTGCCACCCGCCATTGTTGTCGCAAACATTGTTCCTCTATCATTTTTCCGAGGGGTCGGACCGAATTTTCCGGGAGAACCCTTGCCTCCCATTCGTCTTCCACGACTAATTCTTCGGTGAAGAGTATAAGGTCAGTAATCCTAAAGGAGGCTATTCTTCTCTTTAGGTGATTACGACGGAATATGTCTCTTCGAAGATGAATCTAGAAACCATATGGGCAGGCTTTCGGAGCCACCTAATGTTTACTAAGGATTTTCCAGGTGGACACATGAAGTAGTGCCGTTTACCTTTACTTTTAGCATATTGGATAGCTTTGATGAATATTCCACTGGGAACTTCGTCTACGTCATAAGGAAAATAAGCAGAGTACCCAAAAAATCACCTTATTTCCCTTTTGAGTTTTTATAGTCAGTTTGGTGTTGCACCATCATTTAGGTCGTTAACCAACAACAACCATGCAGGAGCGGGGTTGTTTCTTTTGTGAAGTATATAAATGTTTTGCAGCTATTGCTCCGGCGACTGATAAATTCTGTAAATTTATTTGAGAAATATGGAGAGAAATATGTTGTGGGCTGCACGTTCCCTTTAATGGTTTTAGAGGCCGATACTTGGTTCCAAGTCCCTAGTAGAGTCAGCAACCCGTTTGTTTCTGAACTCTCTTAATATCTAGTTCAGGTATGTCGATAGTAAGGAAAGTTCCCAGCCTATCGGCTCTCTCTCCTGCTTTCCTGCCTGGGAACATCAAGTTGGAGGTGTTGGAGTTGTTTTGGATATCAAGATGTTCGATAACATTAATGCTATTACGCTCTTCTGGGAGCCAAAAATAACACTTTTTGAACGATGGCAGTCCAGAGACCCTCTTCAGGGTTAGGCACGCACCCTCCGCGGGCGCTGCGGTACAGTCTGAACCACCTGTGCATGCTTTCGTCAGAAAAGTTAAGCCGTATTATATTACGGCATACACCTCCGGACTCAAAGCAAAACTTAATTAACGAGGGGTTTCCTCCTAAGCTGTTCACACTGCTCGGGATCATAACTGGGTAGATGGGTGTTGTCATCTACGACTTATCCGTCTGCTTATATAGCCCGAGCTGCAAATGAAGACTTAGCCGTTGCTGACCGAGCTCTCTTTGCTGCCCTTTGGGTTGAAGAGTTGGAATTGTCTAAGAACCGCTGCTACTTCGGTTTGTCTTTTGCCGCAGATGACCCAAAGTCTCCATTCTCCTTTATTTTGACATAATCCGGGGGTCAGGTGTGCTGACAGATGGGGCCTGCTTCAGTTCGTCTGTTAAGTACTGGATCCCAATTGGATTGGTCCCCTTTCACTCGAACAATTGCAGAATTTGAATCTAGACTTAAGTTTTCCATCGATGAGCTTCGACTCCAAGTGCCTTGTTGACTCGGCTTTTTTAAAGCTTTGCATAAAACAAAACTGTATCAAAATTAGTGTCACAACTATTTTCTCAGAAACGGTTACTTCTTGAACACGAAATTTAGTAGAAAGGCGAGAACTATCAATCCTCTCGCATACAGCGAGTAGCATCGTTTTCCGTTGAGTTTAAAGAAAAAGTGAAATATATCTTTCAACTTTTGTTTACATGCAAAAGTGGGGTGTAATTTTTTTAACGAATATAGCTGTGTGGGATGCCAAACGAGATTTGCTGAAAAAGGTGGGAGTACGGGGACTGGAAACTGGTAATTTCTTGCATGGATCCGTTGTCAGAAAGTACTTAATCGAAATATCTGAAAAAATCACGAAGTTGACGCTATACGATGACTAGACTTGAAAATACCCCCCATACCGTTGTTTGTTTATTTAAAGTTTATAATAATATATTAGTATATTTTGGAAAGTTAACTAAAATCTCTCCTTAGTTTCATCCTAGAATCATTAACTTCTGTAGTAATATTTGCTATAATATAGAGGATAATATTACCAAGCTTGGTGGAAATCGCCCCATTACCATCACCCATTATCTCTATTGTGCAAACTTACTGCAACTCATCATCGAATATCATTCATTCATTCTTGCATAGGAAATTCAAAATACTTTTCATTCCTGAAGCACTGTCTTCAAGCTTATGGGGTTATATCTGTTTGGAGCCTCCAAAAGAAGGGTTTTTTTTTGGAGATTTTTCTCTAAGCACATTTTTCAATTATAGTCCACAAGTATCGATTAAGTAACTCTTCAGAAGTGAAAAAAGATTGCTAATTATTTCACCTAATGGCGGTTGTAGCACCGTAGAAACATACAAGATTTGTTGGAAGTCCCCCGCAGCGAGCAGCAGAAGTCCCTTGTATCACCATCTGGAAACATAATTTTTTTTTCATGAACTACATAGTTGTAGCTAGTGAAGTACACACAATTATAATTTTAGAATTATTTTCCGCAAAATGGCGGGATTTTGCTTTTTTGACGAAAAAAATTGACTCAAAAAATGTCGTCATCAATTGCTAAAATCATGTGTACTTCACTAGATAATCAGATGAAGAAGTTACAATTAAATTTTTAGGTCGGGCGGATTAAAACTCTTCGAGTTCTACTGCTCAACGATTTCGAAAACGTGGTTCCGAGAAAAACGTGTTTGAAGTTTAAAAACGCTATAACTTTTCATAATAATATGCTTCATAAAATTTTGTTTTAACTTCACTCTGCTACCCCATACAATTTCCCTTCCTCGACTATATTTTGCTCTAACATTTTTTTTCTAGGTGCTATAATATTGCCCCCGATCTCTTTGCCATATTAAAAAGTGTTTTGTGGTTTTAACCAACCGGTTTTCTTGTTAGGTTTCAAGAAGATTAGTTTTAAAAAATATTTCTAAGACCGTTATTGATTATGGATCTAGAGATGTTTAAGCGCATTTTGGGTTAATAAAAAATTAAGAAAGAAAGAATTAAAGCAGATGTAACGCCTTAATTCAAGCCCCAATTGCATTAAGCTTTAAAACATGTGAATTTTTAAATAAATTTCAGGCGATGACGGCTTTACAGTTTCTTACCAGGGCAGAGGTAAATCGTCAGACGCTGCCTCACCTCTGCCCTGGGAACAGCTTGATCGAAGTGGCTCGCAGATGGTAAGTGCTCCTTTATATAATTCGCAGAACACAACATGTCTACAAATTATGTTGAGCGCAAATTCGCCTTATTTGCCAGAGCTGAAAATATTTTTTTTTTTGAAAATTGCGGGGTCCTAAGTCCGCATCAACTTTATGCCGGACCGGACCAAATGGAGAGCAAATTACTTCAGGATAGAGGTGAGGAATTGTCTGATGATTTGTCTCTGCCCTGGTAAGAAACCGTAAAGCCCTCTTCGCCCGATATTTTTTTTAAGGTTTGGTTGCTAAGCCCTAAACGAGTGGACCAAAAAAAGAGGGAGTAAGTTGCTCTCCATTTGACCCGGTCCGGCATTAAGTTGATGCCGACTCAGGACCCCACAATTCTCAAAAAAAAAAGTATATGAGTCTTTGTACATTATGTATGAGGAGCTGAAGCGTCCAACCAACCCGATTCATCTTTTGGAACTGGTTAACAAATAAGCAGCCAATTATGTATCAACGAGGTACTACTGTAGGTTACAGGTTTTTTTGAGTAGATTTGTCCTCGTAACTGATAATTGCTCCATGCCTACATTGCATTCCTGGAACTAGAGAAAGCGTTTGACCATGCGCAACGCAAATGCATCCGGTATACACTACAACAAAATCTGATTCCTGAAAAATTCGTAGATTGGGATAAATTGCTATACTGCGATCCGCCACTCTACACATTGCAAAATCGCTTAGTATGTTATTTAAATAAGTATCCCGGATCAAAGAGATAGATCATTGATAGTACGGGAAGTAATCCGTGCCGGCAACGATTGGCCTCAACATTGGAGTCAATGGAAAAATTCTCAGAGATTGACCAAAACAATAATGGTCTCATACACCAGATGGTGATTTGAGAGAATCCTCTCGACTCCAACCTGACCACGCCTATGGACCCACAAAAGTGGCCAAGTCGATCTAGACTTACCGGTCTCGTTAATGAACGGAACAAACGCTAAAGTGAAGGAAGAAGAAGAAAAGGTCTATGAGATTCGTAACGTCGCGGAAAATTATCATTAGATCAACCATCAGGTCAAAGACTACCTTTTGTCCCTTCCAAAATTGATGAGAGTCTGGACAATCGCACCAAATAAGCCGATGCATAACCGGCCCCTTTGCTGCCTCTTAGTGGTCAGTGGTAATAGCAATCAATGTGACAAAAAATGTCAATTAAAATGTATATATTCAATCCGATTTTGCAAAAATATTGTGCTCCTAATCTTTGAAAATTTACATAATTCGAATATGTTCGTCAATATGGAGGCACAAGTGAATATGAAATATGTGTGTAGCATCCCTGAACCTGAAACTCGACTTTGATCGTGGCAAAATTCGGAGTGAATTTCCATATCGGTTGGGAATAATTATAGATTTGCAACTAATCAAGCGAACATAGTCCAGTAAATATTGAAATAAAAACGCACAAAAAACTGTTTGGGTGTAATCTTTTTTTTTGTTATTATTAATTAGCTTTTGGTTAATGAAAATCAAAATATCAAATTGAATTGAATTACTAAAATTGTGTAATTGTTATATAATTGATTGATTTTATTAGCCGGATAGGTGTTAGTGGAGTGTTTAAAGCAGGCAAGCAATATCAATGGGAAATATTTGATTTACATTTAGGTCAAGTTGTTTATTTTAATAACAAATAATAGTGAATCAGGACTTGGCTATGCGGCAACCTTAACAACAATGTTGTGTCCCTGCTACAACTGTAAATAATTATGCGTGACCGAAAGTAGTTATTTATATGAGCACTTTAAGATTAATTTTATAATATGAATTAAATAATTATAACATGGTTAACCATGCACATGTGAACCCAGACTTAACTTTCAACAAGATTATGGAAATTAATGATATTGAATCCTCTCAGATGTATGACTGGTTTTATAGGCATAGTATTCAAGACATTCAATTTGCGAAATCTGTGAAACCAGCGGGTCACTTTTTTGCACAAATACGTAGTGAATTCATTACATAGTTTCACCGCCAATGTTGTTTATCTTAGCACACACCGTAATAACTTTGATAAGGGTCTTTCAAACTTAAGATTGTCCGTATGGTACAGAAAATCACATATGCATTATGTGCAAAGATAAAGATCTGTATTTATAGAGGAGACCATTCTAGAAGGCTTGTTTTGAATTCATATATTATTGAAGAAAATAAAGTTTCAAATCTATTAGAGGAACATATATTTTCATTTTTTTATACTTTCTATCTTTACAGGTAAGTCTTTCTATCGACGGTGAATATCACCGATCGGTTGCGCATGCGAAATCGAAAAAGAGTGTCATGCAAGTTTCCCAAATTTTTAGATTGCAATTATAAGTAGATCAATTTACTCTATTTATAATGTTAAAGGAAAACTGCATGCATGTAGCTTTTAGAAGTTAGCTTTTTTCAGAACTGACGGAGACTGTAACGTCTCCTGTGAAGAACCGAACATCTACACAGCCTTAGATTTCAATGAGCTTCTTTTCTTTCATTGCCATCACACTTAATACTGTCTAAATGATAACCCACCAGCAGCGGATATAAGCACAAAGCCAAACACAACAGGACCGGGATTCGAAACTAGAACAGGGAGATTGAGAAGCTGAAACTCTACCCCCTTTCGTTTCTCTATCCGTTATTCGATGAATCTGAACCGATTTTGTGGAATGGGTTTATCTTTCTGGGCGATAGGTTTCATAGATTTTGGATCAGTATGATTTGGCCTTAGAAATATGTTGAAATCTTTACCGATTTTCCTAACGGCCTTTTATCCTTGTATCCGTGTATTCTTTCTAATCATCACTTTTTCAGTCACTCACATTGAAAGTAGTTAAAATTATTGGGAGAATTGTCACCAGTTGCAAGTTCAAGCTTTATTGGTAGAATTTGTGGAGAATACAATGAGTTTCACATCGGTTATTTGGTGCAACTACTTCATAAGCGGCTTTAATAATCGCATTTTTCCAATTTTCCTTCTCATAGTATTTTAAAGTGCCCGCATAGCTGAGTGGTTAGAGCATAACGCTGTCATTCGGAAGACCGCGGTTCACACTGGTGGCAGTGGGATATACCTGAGTCAAATCAGGGTAGTAATCTTGGGCGAGCGCAATGCTGACCACATTGCCTCCTATAGGGTACTGTAATCCTATAGTGTACCGTTACAGTTTCGAATGAAGTGCTTTAACACACTTCAAGGCCCTGATCCAATTGGATTGTTGCGCCGACGATTATTAGTATTTTAAACTTGTAGCGTCACGGCTTAGAGTGTCTTAGTTTCAGGCCTGTAATGTTCGATCCAAGTTCCATTTGCAGTAACAACGAAGCGGAGAAAATTATAACTTTCGAGTTTGTGTTACTCCAAAACTTTTTGGAGGTCTGCATTCAATTGAACTTGTGTTTTTCTGCCAGTTGATATCTGAGGGTTTCTGTACAGGAAAGATCTAGAAATTTGCGGAAATACCGCAGTGATATTTGATCCGCGATCTTCTATTCTATACTATCCAAACACAACTCACATCACCTTTTTAATAGCAGCATTGCTTTGGGAGGAGATAAAAGCAAAGGTATTTATTATAAGAGGGAATCCTATCGACAGAAAGAATAAACTCACATAATACGACGCAGCTTCTCGTTCCTTCTTTCTTGTACAAGTAGACGACGCTCTGCGACCTAATATGTTTGTTACTAAGAGCATATCCAAGGTAATTGATTTTTTGCTGGCTATTATGCATTTAGCTACGGTGACAGTTGGGTCACGTTTAGTCCGTACCTCGGACGATATACATATAACATCGATCTACCAGGACACGAAAGTGTATCCTCGTGGTACGGTGTTCCTAAGGCGAGAAATGGCGTCCGTTTCGTTCCGTACCCCGAACGTCGTTGAAAATACCTCCTACAATTTTGCGATAACGGCGGCATCTTGGGTGTGTGGTACTGGCTATCGATTCGGGGGAGGCGAGAAGGTTTAGACAGCGGAAATCACCGCGGGGCCCCCTCTTGCCAGCACCAGGTACAGTGAGCTGGCGCATTATCTCTGCAAAGGTTCGCAGATGTCCTATTTTATCGTTGAAATTCGTTGAATTCGTTGAAATTAGGGTTTGCCGCCTTTAGCTTGTTGGAGCTTTTGTTTGTAAAACAAAACCTTATTCAAATCAGTTCAATATCTTTATGTCTGTGTGTCGCACGCACTTTCCTCAGAAGCGGCTATACCGATTAGCACGAAATTTGGCGAGAAGGTAAGAATTGAGCGCCCACGCATGCAGTGAGTTACCTGTTCTTGCGTCCCCTCAACACTAGTTTGTAATTTTGTCATTGTAATTTTTTTTTTCATCGAATACAGTCGTGTTGGGTATCAAATTAAAGGTCTCGATTAGTACTTTGCGGAGCCAATCTTAGTTTTGACATTTGTAGCAAAGGCAGCGAGTGCGTGATTTGTTTAACGGACCCATTCTCAGAAATTACCCAGCCGAAAGATATGAAGGGCCTCTGTATGGTGTCCGAGCCTCAAAATTCTCTCCATATCGATATCTACTCAAATTAAGCTAATAAGAGTATATAACTGTATTTTTGTGAAAGTAATGAGAAATTCAGAAGAAGTTTATTCTAGAGTCACAAAAAAGTTTGGTCAAAATCGTTGAAGTAAAGTTACAGTAGCTCAAATTTGCCTTTTTCTTGTAAATTTACTGCAACCCAAAATACTAAAAATCACACTAAAGTGAATAGTTTGACATGCTAAATATAGTTGTGCACCCAAATATACTTACATAAGAAACAAACAAAACTTTTCAGTCTTGCAGCCTCGAGTTTCCGATTTCCAACATGTTCGTCATGATATTAAATTGGCTGCCCAGCTCAGATCTGAAAATTTTTCAAGTAGTTGTTTAAGAAATGATTCGAGGCAGTTGTGTGTTAAAAAATCTGTCCCCAGTTGTCCCGGTTTGGATACATAACGTACTAGAAATTTCCATTTATATTCTCTACCTATCTTAAAGCTGAGTCACAAGCTTGATTAATACTTTACCGACCGGAAGCCTATTAATCGGCTTTTTGTCGCCGACCGCTAGCCGATCGGTTGCCATGGCGATAAACAATTTATTATTTTATGAGGAATAATTTCTTATGTAATATTGAGGTATATTGAGATTATCCTGAGAGTTATTCAGGAGATGATAGTGGTGATGCAAGTAATGGCATCGATGTGATAATTCGGAATCATGCTTCTGTATTGCCACTAAGAGATAGTGATTTAGAAAATGACGAAACAAGTACTAACATCGATCTTATTTCGATTATCTCAATATATAAATTTTGGTATGTAAATTGAAAAACCTTATAATGGACAAAATAAATATAATTTAGCATTAACATCTTGAAAATAAATATTCTGTTAAATTTAATTATCATTCAAAAATAATCATTTCTTTCTAATCTAAAATGAAAATCACTAGGCTAGCCTAACTGATGCCTAGGCCTCAAAATACGGAGGATATTCTGTTTAAATAAAGGTAATAATAGTATGCTTCTGTATTTGTAATAGGTATATTCTTTGGAAGTGACTGGGAATGCCGCTAAAGTTTATGCATCAAGTTTCATAGTAATATAGGGTATACTATAGAGCATGATACATATAACTTTGGTGGAAATCCCACTATTCCTATCAAAGTTATAATAGGTCAAAGTTGTCACGTTTTTATAAATTTATTGTATTCTAAGACTTTTAGAGTCAATATCATACTAAAGTGAATATTTTGACAAACTAAATGCGTAAACATTACAAACAAGGTGCAAATGGAACAAATGCCCACTCAAATATTCTTGTATAAGAAATACACAAAACCTTTCACATCTGCGTCATTCAGCTTCCGGTTTTTCGACGAACCTATTTACAGGTCAAATCCGATTTTGCGATATTACAGCTAACTTCCTACTCTTACTAATTCTGCGGAGATCCCGCTTTCACAGAGGGTAATGGATGTTGTGATGATAATGCAACCGAAGCACAGTCACTTCGAAAACCAAATAAGGAAAAAAAATCCAAAAGAAAAACAAAATAAAATGTCTCTTCAAAGCATTGTTTACATACTCCATGTCTACTAAAAAATCCTCCCTGGCGTCTTTATATAAAGAAATTCCTGGTTGGCATCTTATACGCTTGCGTCTTTCGTTTCTGCGGTTTGGCTTTTAGGGTTCCTGGTACTGTTTATATGTTTTTTTCAATGCCTGGTACTTGTCATCAAATAATCCGTTTCTTCTATCCCGAGGTGCCTAATTTCATATGTGGCTCTAATTATGGCGTATAAAACAATAAATTAAAAAAAATTGAATTTAAAAAAACAATAAATCTAAAAAAGAAAATTAAAAAAAAATTTGAAGCAGCAAAGTAGTTTTCTAAAGACAAATTGTGACATTCTTGCTAACTGCATTAATAGGCAATATAAAAGCGTATTGACGAAAAAGCGGAAGTTGCGCATTAAAGACGGGCGACCTTGGTTAGTTAGGGCATGCAATGGAATCCACTATCCTAAAATGGAATTTTGGACCAAGTAATTTTGTGGATAGCCGATTATAGCTTGCCAATCTGAAAACCACAAACCCGTCAGAAAACACATCACATATTTTATTAGTGCAATGCATCAATTTCCCTAACAGAACGGACGAATGGAACCTGTTCAGGGAAATTGTTTTCCGGTTAGCAGAAAATTGAGATTGATTTATTAGACTATTTCCAATATTTTTGCAAACTTTTCTGGTCGAAATCGTTACAGCATTTCAACAAACATTTATTGCACTAATTCATTTTTGGAATTTTTCCACTACATAGAAAACAACGAAAAGTGATCAAATCTTAAATACAACAAAACAGTCTACATTCTTCGTCAACGTTCGGAAATATAAAATAGCTTGCAGCCAATTAATTTGGTTTTAATATATCAATAAATAAATCATGAAGGCAAAAAAATATTTCCTCATTAGGCGATGAGTAGAAGTGCAGCCGGGTATCATAAAATTATATTTATCGGTGAGATAAGGCTGCGATATAAGAAGGATGTCGATCCCACTGTTGATGAGGAATACTTGTAATGCTGGCTAATACCATTCGCATTCCAGTGACCCATTGTAGCAGAGTTCATTTATTTTCGAGAATCAGCGTCTGGTTTCGTATCAGTTGATGCCGTAAATTGCTTCATGCTTTGAATGGATTGTACCCTTATAGATTCTAGGTTAGTTGCGGATTCGGTACGCTGTGTTGATCCGAGACGATTTAATTTCACAACATCAGCATAAGACAAGGTTGACTGGGTTTTAGTAGGCACAAGTCTGTTCGGAGCGTAGCGAACAGTGTCTAACTTTAAGTCACCTTTTAAAGGTTTCTTGTTTGGTGCTTCGCCTTAAATATAGGCATGTAGTGTCTTGGTCCCTAATGGTATACACCGGTTTAATCTTAAAGCCTTCTCCTGAGAGCGCTTAAAAGATGTCATTCGGGTTAACTTCAGGTTCAATGCCTTTAATTATTACTACTACCCCTTTGTTACTTTTACGCTGGAATGTATAGTAGTTTTTCCTTGTCAAATTAAAGTCTTTGTTGACTTTACGATAGTCGCCTTCGCTATAGACCTGTCTCGTCAATATTGCCTTTTTTCATTGGATGAATGGTCGTTTTTCAGAGAGGTTATAACTTTTTTTTTTGTGCGTACACGGAGGTGGAAAATCTTAGAAAGACACGTCCGCCGCAGCTCCGCCGCCCAAACGGCGGAACAACAGCGGGCGCGTGTGGGATTCACACCCACTAAAAACCACCCCCGGTCTCTCCAGCCCCAGCCCCGCGGGACCTACCATTGAGGTATTACTTCGCGGGGTAGGTTTGCTCTTAGGCACTCATCCTTCTCCTATTTGCAGCTTTCCTCCTTCTTTGTTCCTTCTGCAACTCCTCCTGCATTTGGATGATTGCGGAGCCAACCGCAAGCCACTTCTCCTCGGACTCCAGCATCTCAGTAACCAAGCTCTCCGGGGTCCCGCTCCTGCCCAGCACCTGGTTTAAGCTCCTTCTTTCTATCGCAAATCGTGGGCAGTGAAACATCACATGCTCTGGATCCTCCGGTATGCCATCGCATCTGGGACAGTTCGGAAAATCATCCAACCCAAAGCGGTGCAGATACTGCCTGTAGCAACCACCGTGTCCCGTGAGGAACTGGGTAATGTGGTAGTTGGTCTCCCCATGTTTTCGCTCAAGCCACACCCTAATGTTGGGAATGAGCCTTTGCGTCCACCGACCTTTCGCAGACTCGTCCCATCTGCGTTGCCAGAGATCAAGCGACTCTGACCTTGCCGCATTTCTACGCTGTGCATGCCCCTCCATGTGTCTTGCATTGTACAGGACACTCATTTCTTTGGCCAGAATGTCAACCGGGATCATGCCTGCCACCACCAATACTGCCTCATCTGATGTGGTTCTAAAAGCATTGCAAACCCTCAAAGCCATCCGCCGGTAAACCGAGTTCACCTGCTTCCGTCTCTGAGAGTTTGCAAGCGCCTCTGCCCACACAGGCGACGAGTAGAGCAGGATGGAGCGCACCACTCCAGCTAGCACCAACCTCCGGCAATGTTTCGGCCCACCAATATTTGGCAACATTTTTGCAAGTGCCGTGGTGGCACTGGCTGCCTTTTGGCATGCATACTCTAGGTGCTCCCTAAAACTCAATTTGGTGTCAATTATTACCCCCAGGTATTTGATAGCCGGCTTCGATACGACCGTATGTCCACCGACCTCCACTTTTACAGTGTTATTTTTCCTGCGTTTCGTTATTAAGACCGCTTCCGTTTTCGCGTCCGCCAAGGTCAGCCCGGCCTTTTCTAGCCAGGACTTTACCGCTCTCACTGTTTCTGTTGCGTAAACCTCCACATCTTCTGGGTGTTTTGCTGCAACAACCACAGCTAGGTCATCAGCAAAGCCGACAATCGTAGTTCCCTCTGGGACGGGAAGAGGAAGCACCCCATTATACATGATATTCCACAACAGGGGACCAAGTACCGATCCCTGTGGTGCCCCGGCTGTGACAATGTACTCTTTGGGGCCTTCATCCGTCCCGTACCAGAGAGTCCTCTCTGAAAGGTAGTTTTCCACCAAATTCGCTAAGTATCCGGGGACACCTATGTCAGCCAACGCCCCTTTAATTCTATTCCAGTTGGCCGAGTTGAATGCGTTTTTGACATCCAACGCCACCACGGCACAGCAGCCGCCAGAAATCAGTGCACCTTTTGCCAGGTTTACCACCATGCCAATTGCGTCGACCGTAGAGTGGGCGCGTCGGAAACCAAACTGGCGTTCCGACAAACCATTGCTGGCTTCGACGATGGGCAGGAGTCTGTTGTAGATGACTCTCTCCATCATCTTCCCCATTGTATCCAACAGGCAGATAGGACGATACGACGCTGGGTTTCCAGGTTGCTTGCCAGGCTTCGGAAGCAACACCAACTTTTGCTTTTTCCACTGGGCAGGGAATATTCCTTCTTTTAGGCACGCCTCGAAGGTGTTGACGAAAAGGTCGGGCCTAGTCTTCACTGCCAGTTTCAAAGCTCGGTTGGGGATGCCATCCAAACCTGGGGCCTTGTTGTCACCGAACCTACCACATATTTCCCGCAGCTCCTCCACAGTTACAGGCGGTATTATGCCAACATTTGGCTGGACAAAAATTTGCCTTCCCCTATTTTCGTGGTAAGGGAACAGAGTGGTAACAATCTGTTTCAGGAGGCGCGGACAGGTCACCTGGGGTGATTTCCGCAGCCTTTTCATCACCACTCTGTAAGCGAGAGGCTATAACTGGCGCCTTAAGATGTTAGATCATTTTCAAAACGAGATAACATGACCTTCAACAAAAATTTGTACATACTCATTTAGGGTTTCACATTATGTCTTAAATAGATCGACCCGTGGTTTAGTTGAAATTGAAATCATTCCCTCAAACTTGACCCATTTTTAAGATTTTGTGGAAAACAAAACCTTATTAAAATCGATTGATTGTGTATCTGGTCGTCTGTTGTTACAAGCATACAAGTTTTGTCAGAAACGGTTATATTTATTAGCATGAAATTTGGTGAAGAGGTTAGAGCTCTGAACCATTAAGCATACAATGAATCGTATCTTTCACTTTTCAGTTTAAGGGTTGATTACATATACTGCCGCTCAACTGAATAGGTTCAACCTTTTTTGTCCACATTTTCTCTTCTTTCCAAGGAACTCTAGGTATATTTTTTATTGTTTACAATGAAGCTTAATTTGTCTAAATATAATCTAGATAAATGTAATGACATTTTTCAAACAGTTTCTCAGAAATTCTCCTTTTTTCGCTTCCCATTATCGTCAAACTCTGCACTTCTAGGCGCATCAGAATAGATTCAAAGAAAGTTATTTTAGAAAGTGATGTGTAGTGGCTATCGAACGAGGTCATTTTCTTTACTTTTTACTATTTTGAACATTGCATTTCAGATGGGTCGCGGTAGGCAATTGAGCGGTTTGAAAAAGTCAAATAAAAAAACTCCATAATTCTGGTTTGAAGCAGCGCGAAATCGCTGGGAAGACTGGTTGAAGCCAATGTAGTAAGTAATTGCAAGCGAAAAGGTTCAAACTATGGAAATAACATGAAAGGAGTTGTCCAACATGCAATAACATTATCAGAGCTGCGTCGAGTCCTCGTCTTTTTTGATGCCAAAAATCAGGGAAGAAACTGGTGTTAAGGCAAGTGTTACAACAGTAAAAGACATCATGCGTATTGCCGTTCACCTAAAGAGATTAAAATTTACAAAAAATTCCACTTAATGATGTTCGCAAAGCTGTTCGTCTTAGGTTTGCTCGAGGGTATATCATCATCAACGGCGCAACAACCGGTATCCGGTCTAGGCCTGCCTTAATATGGAACTTCAGACACCTCGGTTTTGCGCCGAGGTCCAAAAATTCAATATCCCTGAAAGCTGTCTGGCGTCCTGACCTACGTCATCGTTCCACCTCAGGCAGGGTCTTCCTCGTCTTCTTTTTCTACCATAGATATTGCCCTTATAGAATCTTCGGGCTAGATCATCCTCATCTAAACGGATTAAGTGACCCGCCCACCGTAACCTATTGAGCTAGATTTTATCCATAACCTGACAGTCATGGTATCGCTCATAGATTTCGTCATTATGTAGGCTACGGAATCGTCCACCCTCATGGAGGGGGGCAAAAAATTCTTCGGAGGATTCTTCTCTCGAACGCGGCCAAAACTTCGCAATTCTTCTTGCTAAGAAACCAAGTCTCCGAGGAATACATGAGGACTGGCAAGATCATTGTCTTGTACAGTAAGAGCTTTGACCCGATGGTGAGACGTTTCGAGCGGAACAGTTTTTCTAAGCTGAAATAGGTTCTGTTGGCTGCCAACAAACGTGCACGGATTTCATCATCGTAGCTGTTATTGGTTGTGATTTTCGACCCTAGATAGGAGAAATTATCAACGGTCTGAAAGTTGTAGTCTCCTATCTTTATTCTTCCCGTTTGACGAGTGCGGTTTGATGTTGTTGGTTCGTTGGTTTTTGGTGCTGACGTTGCCACCATATATTTCGTCTTGCCTTCATTGATGTGTGTCCGGATAGCTGAGTGGTTAGTGCGCAAGGCTGTCGTACGGAAGGTCGCAGTTCAAATCTCACTGGTGGCAGTGGAATTTGTATCGTGATTTGATGTGGGACACCAATCGACTCAGCTGTGAATGAGTACCTGAGTCAAATCAGGGTAATAATCTCGGGCGAGCGCAATGGTGACCACATTGCCTCCTAGTGTACCGTTACGGTCTTGAAAGAAGTGCCCTAACACACTTCAAGGCCCTGATCCAACATGGATTGTTGCGCCGACGATTATTATTATTCATTGATGTGCAACTCAAGATCTCGCGCCAATAGCCGCCTGCTCGATCTGGATGAAGGCAGTTTGTACATCTCGGGTGGTTCTTCCCATGATGTCGATATCGTCAACATAGGCTAGCAGTAGGGTGGACTTAAAGAGGATCGTACCATTTACTTCAGTATCACGGATCACTTTCTCGAGGGCCAGGTTAAAGAGGACGCATGATAGGGCATATTCCAACAGTTTTTTCATCGCTTGTCGCAGAGAGAAAACCTGATCCGTTGCTAGTGGAGTGAAGCCTCTTTGGTATGGGCCAATGATGTTCTGAGCGTATGGGGCTATCCGGCCTAGCAAAATAGCGTAGAATATCTTATAGGTACTCAGCAACGTGATACCTCTATAATTGCTGCACTGCGTGATACCCCACTTTTTATGTGTGAGACACATAATGCCCCGTTGCCAGTCGTCAGTCATTGATTCGTTGTCCCATACTTTGAGCATCAGTTGATGAACCACTTGGTATAATTGGTCGCCTCCATGTTTACCCAATTCGGCTGTAATTCCATCGGCTCCTAGTGACTTATGGTTTTTAAGTCGATGAATTGCACGGAATGTTTCTTCTATGCTTGCTGGTGGCAGCATTTGTCATTTGTCTTTAGTTGGTGGGACCTCTAACTCGCCGATATTTTAGTTGTTGAGCAGTTCATCAAAATACTCAACCCATCACTCCAATATGCCCATTCTGTCGGAAATTAGATTTCCCTCTTTGTCTCGGCAGGATGAGCAGCGCAGTGTGTAAGGCTTCATCCTGCTGACTTGTTGGTAAAATTTGCGCGCCTGGTGCGGTTGCTCCCTGTACTTTTCTAGTTCACAGACTTGTTGATTCTTCCAGGCTTTCTTTTTCCGTCTGTGAAGTCATCTCCGCTCGCCGGAGTTCGTGATAACTATCCGCGCGTGCCCGTGTTCTTTGAGAATGCAGCTTTACTCATAATGCGGCATTCTTCCGTTCCGTAGCTAGCTTACATTCATCGTCAAACCAGCCGTTCCGAGTTTTGTTGTGGCTGTGGCCAAATATGTTTTTGGCCCTATTTATTCATTTCGCCCTTATAGGTGTTACGGTGGGCTGTGTTGTGAATGGCTTCGGTATTCGCTCTCACCTGTGTCGTAATTCGAGCTCGGAGCACTATGCCTACGAGAGTCCGAGTCTATATTGGCCCCCTTATAAGTTCTGACATTCATCAAGGCTGAGAGGTGGCGGCGTTCGATCAGCATGCGGTTAATTTGGTTGAAAGTGGTCCCGGCTGGAGAGGCCCACCTACGTTTGTGGACCGCTTTCCGCGAAACCAAGTACTTCCAACAACCATTTCATGGGATACTGCTAACTGAATAATCCGCAGTCCGTTGTCATTTGTATTTTGGTGTAAGCTAAGGGACCCGACGTATCGCCTGAATACGGGCTCCGTTCCTACTTGACTGCTGAAATCTCCAAGTATGATTTGGATATCATACTTGGGACAGGCTTCGAGGGTCCGCTCAACTGCCTCGTAGAAGGTATTCTTCTCCGACTCTGCAGTGTCCTCTGTAGGGGCGTGAACGTTTATGAGGCTTAGATTTCTAAACTTGCCTCGCAAGCGCAGAATGCATAGCATCTCGCTTATATTTTCAAACCCGATAACAGCAGGTTTCATTTTTTGGCTGACTAAGAAACCTACTCCGAGCACATGGTTTACTGGATGGCGCTATAATATATAGTGTAGTGGCTCATCTCTTCCCCCCTGTCCGAAAAATCTCCTGCAACGCTGTTACACCAGCCCTACATTGAGACAGAGTATCGGCTAGCTGCTCGGCAGCTCCATCTCTGTACAAGGAGCGCACGTTCCATGAGAAAATGCGGAAATCGGTATTCCTTTTTCGTTGCCGGGTTTGTCGTTGTAAAATGCATTCAGTCCGACGCTCTTGTTGTGGCTTCGTAACAAATTGTTTTCCGTGTAGGGTTGTCAGCCCTACCCAACCTCCAACCTGGAGGACCAGTTTGTACAATTTGCCCCGTTTTTAGGCGCGGGAGACTCGCCTTCATCCTTCTCCCTCTGCAGGTTTTCGTTAAGAAAGAGTTCCCAGCGGTCACTACCTGGATGTGGAGATAGGCTTTGGTAGTAGAGCTGTTGGTGTTGGTTCAACAGGTGTTTTTCGGGTTTTATGCTCTATTGTGGGTACCAATCGACGTTTCGCCCTGGACCTATACTATCCTTTGACCGAAATATGACTTGGAATAAGCGGTGGCACAATCTCGATGGACCTGATGAAAACAGCTACTACTTTCATGATCTTCAAAAGGGTGAAAGCTACTTAAGTTGTTACCATATCTTTGTAGGTTGTGTGATGGTGTTGAATGCCATATCGTATTATGAGATTTGCGAGCTGCAGTGTCTTACAAAATGAACGCGAGTGCTTAAAAAAGTATATTGGAAGAAGCTTTTCCACATTTTTCGAATATTTTTGGGCCACTTACATGGGCATACCAGGACGCCAAATCCCGATTCATACTGCTAGAGTAGTGAAACAGTGGATTAAGGGTCAAAACCTGAGATTGCTCGCGTGGCCTCTCTACTCTCGTGACTTAAATATTACGGAAAATATATGAAGTCTTCTGTCCCGAAGAATATATGAGGGAGGCCGACAATTTGATAATACTGACACCCTAATTACTGCCATTAAAAGTCCCTGGTCTACAATTTTCCTTCATGATATTGGGAATTTTATAACTCTTTGCCAGATCGCATGCATGAAGTTATTACTAACAAAGGAAGGAGTACGCATTATTAAATTACCTTTAAAAAAGTTACATTTTTGTTTAAAAAAAACATAAGCTATGTATGAATACTTTATACATTATATTTAGTAGCTGAACCTATTCAGTTGAGCCAGAAGAAATGATATTTTTGTTATGCTCCTTAGGAAAATAATATTGGGTTGGAGAAAAAGAAATGTCGTATTTGTGATCGAAATTTGACGCTTTATTTGACATACTTAGAATTATCCGATTTAAGTCAAATATGCGCAATTTATTCGCAGACTTGTTGCCATTCAGAAGGCAACTTCATTATTCTCCCCTTATAAAACTCCCCCTCCTTATTTGCTAAACTCAGACAGCCAGTTTTCGCAAGCCTCTTTTCTTCTTCTTCTAATCCCACCAAACACAGAGCAAAACCTTCCTGGCCGTCAATCCGGGCTTGGCGATGGTTCCGGCCGGCTCGACGCACTTCGACCACGATCTTTTTCGCTTGTGGTTGTCGTATGTGATCCACTTTTCATCACAAGTCACCATCCGCTACAAAAATGGGTCGAATTCCTTCCGTTTCAGCAGTGCATCGCAGGCGTTGATTCGGTCCAAGAGATTTTTTTGCGTCAACTGGCAGCCAAACATCCAGCTTTTTTTTTGGAATTCAATCTTCTGGAAATGGTTTCAAACGGTTTTATGGTCTATACCCAGTTCCTGGCCAATCGAGCAAATGCTCACATGCCGGTCTACTTGGATGATTTCGATGATTTTATCGGTTTCTACGACGATTGGCCTACCAGTACGGGGTGTATCTTCGACATCCACTACATCAGAACGAATTCGATCGAACCAATGCTGTGCTGTGCGAATCGTTACAGTATCGGGCCTATAAACTTCATAAATTTTTTCGGCCGCCTTCGTTGCATTTTTACCTCTCAGGTACTAAAAACGTAAAATATGACGAATTTCTTGCTTGGTGGACTCCATCTTTGATGCGCTATAACTTGGGACTGAAATATACGATCACAACAAAGTCAAAGAGATACTTGTAGCACAGATTGTCGTCTTCAAATCGCCGTATAAAATGACCCGATGCGATAAGTACAACACAAGATATGTTTAAGAGTCGCCATCTATTGACATAATAAGACATTTCTTTTTCCCCAACCCAATATAAATGTATAACAATGTATGTTTGAAACAACAAACACTCATGTTTTATTAATAATTGATCGCTCTACCCATGAAAAATTCTTTCACTGAAATCGTCCTTTTGGTTGGACAAATAAAGCTATTTTACTTTTGCGTGGAATTTGAACCTATTCAATTGAACGGGAGTGTACATGCAAGGAAGGGGTACAATTGTTTTTTTTTTATCAGATATCGTTATGTGGGGAGTCAAATGAAAGATTTCGATAAACACTTTACGAATGAAGTGTTTTATCGTCAGTTGTAGAGGCTGAAGGCGTTTGAAAATTTTAACAAAGTATCCAATCGATAAATCTGAAGAAAAAATCATGGTGATGACTCTACATGACATCTAGGCCTCCATCCCGATATCTCCTCAAATAAAGTCTATAATATTACAAAGTATGTTTTCTTGAAATATACTGCAAAATCCCTGTTATGTTCACCCTGGAATTTATAAAGTTCAAGGTGTTGAACATCGCACTGGAAAGTTTGGTAGAAATCATATTATTATATTAAGTTATATTAACGGCCTATTTTCAAATTATTGGACCCAAATACCTGTAGTATCATGTTGGACTACAACGACTATTTATGGAAATATCCTTGAACTAAATATTCCTTCCTAAAGAATCCATAAATATTTTCATACCCGAACCGCTAAACTGCGGGTATGTGTAATTTCTTTTTAGCTATAGTAGAATCATTAACGATAATATAAGTATGTACAGCTAAAATACTCCATGGCACTCCGCCTCTACGAGTCGCTTTCACGCTTGCACTTAGCCCCAAATGAGCTTGAAATATGTCGAACATTTACTGAAAATACAGAGAGAGATGCAATTCAGCTTTTTTTGTAGTTTCTACACTAGGAAATAGAAATGGCTAATTGAAAGATAGGGATATTGACATTGTCCTTCAGATTGCATGTCCCAATCTAGATTGTCTCAGTTTGCAGATTTCCGTAGCCTAAACTAATATACACAGTAACTGGATCACTTTATCACATTTTGCCCTTATTTACATTAGTGCCTTGTGCATCTGTAAACCGATATACAACCATTTTTGCTACTTGCAAGGCCATGTGCACACAGGATATCCGATTCGATTTACGCTTTCCCTAGTCGAGAAACACATATGTTAATACCACAGTATTAGCTTTAGCAAATTCCATTAAGACTAGAACATCCAAGGTCTCGATCTGTTGATTCCATTCTTAGCCGTTTACACGCTGACATCATTCATTGCAGTCATTGCAAAAATGCACGATTGATTACTTTCATAAAGAACCAATTCACCGCTGAAATACAAAATTGTGATTTATTAGATTTATAAAAGTGTGTTAATGAAAACAAATGATTTTGCTGCAAGTGGAAAACCAGAAAAATGGAAAACTGCAAACACGACGCTGACTAATGGATTATTGATATTGACGAATGGATGGTGATAAAAATCCACCATATGTGAAAATACATGCGCTTTGTAACTTAGTATTGCAGTCATAAATTGTCAAACCTACTGAACCGCACATCCTTGGAAAGTTTACAATTGTTCAAGTCGGTCCGCATAAAATATCCAAATTTGGAAAAGGTTTAATGGTTATTATCTTGCACCGGCTTATACGAAAAGTGGTTGAGCGTAGAAGGTTGCGATCCATTGAGAAACAAGCAGAACAAAACGTAATTATGAATTGATATGGAATAGTGCATTTACGTTCATTGAATACATTAGTTCATTATTATGTAAATTAAGCACAATCCAGATGCTGAACATATGGCTTCAATAGTTAATGTTGTTGCGATTGCTGTCTGTTGTCGCAGAATTTTTTACTTTGACTTTCTTTATTATTTTATTTTGCTTATGATCGGCAAATTTTTCATCCTGTGCATATATGGGATTTTTTATCATCATCGACGGCATAACAACTAGCATTGGGTTTAGGCTTGTCTTAGGCATCTCGGTTCCGCGCCGAGGTCAACTATTCCGATATCGCCAAAAACCAGCTGACCTCCTGGCCTACGCTGTCGCTTCATCTGCGACAGGGTTTGGCACGCCTTCCTTTTCTACCATAGATATTGCTCTTATAGACTTCCGGGGCTGGATCATCCTCACCCAAACGGATTAAGTGACGCGCCCATCGCAACCTATTGAGCCGAGTTTCATCATATAGCCTACGGGAATGTCCATCCTAATGTGGAGGACCAAAAATTCTTCAAAGAATTTTTTGGAAATCTGGAAATCTCCAAATCTCCGAGGAAAAAATGCAACATACGTCGGAGTTGTTATCGATTATGATTTTCGTAACTAGATAAGAGGAATTATCGACGGTCTGCAAGATGTAGTCTGCTCTGTCTGCTTTTCTCATTTGACCAGTACCATTTAATGTTATTACTTTTTAGTTTTTGGGGGTGGGTTTTTCTCGTCCTAATCTTCTTGAAAATATAATATTTTATGTACCTCAATTCACTTGGTACCTTAAATTTTTAGTTAACTCGGGAAGAAATTAAATGTAATTTCCCCTCCAAAATATTTCCTCTAATTCTTGAACTACTTGATCATACGGCAATGAAATTAGCCAAATTAATATTTCTTTTAAATCAAATAGGTCACCATTTACTATAAAAAAGATAAATTCGCCATCACCATGTGTGATCTTAACGAAGAATTCTATTCAGGGTACTTCCTGTAATATGCAAAAGCAGATATTCCGCAGTGATTGGAAACTCCTAGCTAAGTAGACCGTATTTGTATAATCGTTGTTGTAAGGCCCTGTTTTGGACATACCTGATGGAACACACCCATGACCCATCGCAACCGGGTTTTGACATTGCGGTTCTCGTTGAATTACTGAGAAGTTCAGACTCTGAATCTAGATCACAAATTGATTGGTTTTATTGATTACTTGGATAACCCTGCATTGCATAAGCTATATAAGCTATATAATTGTTACCCTTTCATAATATGCGACCAATCCGCTTTCAGTTTCTCATATACTGCTTTATGCAGATGATCTCCCCTCGCAACACGTTCTCTGATTAAATCTGAATAAAACTGATTTTTTATGGATTTTTATGGATTTATGCATTCTTTATGATCGACATATGGCGCAACCGAACACGATAATCCAAACTTGCGTTTGAACGCGATAAAGGCTAAGGAAAAAGAAGAAGAAGAAGTATTCTGCCGGTCAAATACAAATTAGTAATGATGAAAGCTTGGAGCTATTGAGTGACTGTCTTGCCACGGAATTTCTTTTTTGCAGATCCCGCGACTGGATTAATTTCAATTTTTGCAAAAAAAGAAATTCAAAATTTTCTACAAAAATCGTCGATCGGTTACGTCAAAATTCAAAATAAAAATGTTTAGATAATTTGAACTTCTGGGCGATTTTCCAGTAAATTTCAAGTTGGTAATAAACTATTATTGGGCAGATATCGAAATGGAATGTACTTGGAGACCTAGATTTCATATAAGCGCATCGTCCTGATTTTTTTTTCAGATTTTCGGACAGTATGCACATTTTGCCCGCTCACTCCAAAATTATGTAATCTATATTGAAATCAATATCTGCTTGTACTGATTGTAGTAATTAAGACCTTTCATTTAATAGTCTACACGGGTACATTAGGTGACAAAAAATTGTGCACTGCATGCGTGGTATTTCATAGCTCCCACATGTTCATCAAATTTTTTTTTTGAATCGCTGGATCGCTTTGGAGAAAAGTATGTGTGACAGACAGACAGTAAACCTATTTTAATAAGGCTTTGTTTTACTTAAAACCTTGAAAATTCCTACGTATTGTCGAGGAACAACTAGTTCTGCGTCAAGTCAACAGAGCAAATATTTTTGGAGATATCGGTCCAGCCAACTTCAAATTTGCTGTTCTTAGAAAAACGCGTTCCTGCTTTTAGGTGCTGCAAAAATATGCATAATTGTGTCTTACGTTTAGTCTGCAATTCCTAAACCTTACAACTTCCAGATTCCTTATTCACTTCTTGTTCTTTTTTCCTTAGCGATTTTGTGTTGGTTCTCGTTTGTTTTGGATGGTAAGGGAAGAATTCCTTCGCTTTGCTTATTCGTCGATCTGGCAGCACATGATATGTGTGTGGCGGAGCGATACAGGTTGTTCGGAGAGAGCGCGGCCGGCCAGGGGGTCGGTCAGAAAGAGCAGGGCTACTTCACACGGAGTAATCGTGTGAAGTAGTCCATGCCTGTTCATTTTGATATTTTTCGAAAAGTTTAAAAAAAAAAAATGTATGACGAAAAGGAAAATCATTGCAAAAAGTTATCATTTTGTCTGTTGGCTCAATATTTTCTACTTATAGCCTTTTCTGCAATATTTATCGTTTTAACTAATATTTATATACTAAGATATTTTGAACGAATGAACAATTATTTGTTATAAAAATAACTAAGCCAACAAGTGTTTGGGCCTATTTTTATGCCCATAGTGTTCTATGTTTGCAATACAGCTGCAAATCATCGTTTAAAATGCCGATGTAGGTAGATAAAGCAATGAGGCGGACCTAGTGCTGTTAATGCGTCACAAGTTTGGTGTCACAAACGCCTCCGCGATATGCAAATTTATTAACGTCTTCTATGCTGTGTCCATTAAGGGGGGAAACCACATTAGGACACATTTTCAGGATCGATTCCGTTTACTACACAGGTAGTTTACCTTAGCTATCCCAAAAATCGATGCAAAAATTTGAAAACAAAATTTGTGTTTCCTTAAATTATATGAGGGTAGAACCAAGCGATTTCAGGAAGAGACTCAGGTTCGGGGGTCGCTTTGTGTCCTTAAGTAATTTTGTAGCGCTATGTAAATAGCCTGTTTATAAATACCTGGCGTCAGTCCCTGCTACGAGTGCATTTAGATTTGTTGTAACTGTATTTGTTTGTAATTAGGAGTGAGAAATTACATATCTTCATATCCGAAAAGTAACTTTTCAAAAATTTTTTTTTTAAACACGATTTTCTTCAAATGACTTTTTCGATAATTGCAGGAATTCTAACCTGAAAAGTAATGAATTGATTATTATGAAATTTGGAGGTATGATACTTTACCAAATTACGAAAAGCATAAACCAACATTTGGGATAATATCATATTTTTGAAGGTGTTTTTTTGCAAATCAAAATATTTGTTTTAGTAGTTGGATAACGTTTAATTTTGATTATTTTCACTTGCATTGTGAAAAATATTCTCAAAAAATGAGTTAATAATGTAAACTTGAAAGCTTTTTGGTTTCGGAATAAAAATGTGTGTCGATATACGACCCGCAATTGGAGAACTCTAGTTTCAACTTCCCGCAAACTAGTGTCGCGTAATTTTTTTGTTTTCGGCTTAAATTTTTCAAAAAAAATCCCAAAAGTTGTCCAAAGAAGATTGAGTTCCAATTAATTTTTCCCACTAAAATAAATCCCAAAAGCATACGTGAAAATAGGTCTTCTAATGTGATTTTCCCCCTTAAAACAGATAGGAAGAGTGCTTTGGTTTTGTTTGGGTTTCTCTTCAGTTTGACTCTACTAGCCTCTCTTTCCAAATCAACAGCTATTTTATCAAGGGCCATGACTCTGTCATAGGGTAAACAGACATCATCAGCATAGTAGAGGTATTTGAGGAAAAATGCCATTGTCCATTGAATCCCTCCACGTTCTTCGGACAGGGCAATATAAAGAACATCACCGATAACAAGAAAAAATAATATTGATGACAAGATTCATTCCAGGTGGATGGTGCTTTGAACTTCAAATTCGTCCGAGATTTTACCTCGGTGCACCATGAGACATTTTGTACCATCATTGTCGTCCTGATAATAGCTATTAGCGTGTCTGGAATGCCCCTCCTGCATAGGGCATGTCAGATACACTCCCTGTTGACGCTGTCGAAAGCCGTCTAGAACTCGATGAAGAGCAGGTGAACCGAAGATCTAAACTCCGCGCACTGTTCCGTAAGAAGTTAATTTAGTCATTGTAGGAGGATTCAGAGTGGGAAGTGCTTTCGGTCGATCAAGCCTTCGAGATGTTCATTGGTGCGTTCCAGCATTATTTTGGCTATTATCTTAGCAACTTCATCATTTAAAATTTGCCATAACCACTTGATATAGTTTTAACCAACTATCTCGCATATGTATCCTGGTATCGAAAAAAACATGCAATTATACTTATTTAGTTCCCATCAGCAGTTCCATTCCTGCTTGAAATGGATCTCATTACGTACTTTTTTCTATTAGAAATGCGCCAGGACAGGCTACTTTTTCTTTCCCGTTTCATGGGTACCATATTGAATACCAGGGCTTTTCTTTAATTTCGTTTTCAATTTTTTCTCATTATGCATGGTAGTGATTGCTTTCCTTATCCCATTATCTGCAATCATTAAGATTCAGACGGTGGAAGGCCGCTACAAATGCAAACTCACATAATTTTCATTTCACAGAGCCCACTCTAAATCAACCACTGAATTCTTAATTCATCTAAAAATGTCACGATCTGAATAAAAAAAAGTACGACTCAGCCGTCCTGCAATCATTCCAATAAATCTCCAGTATCTCTGCATAATATATTCTGGCTAAATTCATGTCATTACTATATGTGTATCTATATAAAATTGCTTGGGAAGGTTGGGTGTTTTTGTCCGACCAGTAAATGATCTGAAGTACTCGTAAATGCCTCGCCGTGGTCGCCGCAGCACCGCCAGATTGGCTAGAGTCATATTATGACTGCGCCACGTTACTTAATTGCAGTATAATACGCTATTAAGTTACAGTAATTATTGCAAGCCACAAGATAATCGCAGAAACTGAGAGGATAAACTCCTGGTCACGCACTCAGACCTCCAGCTTAAATTCAATGGTCTATACTCGTACACTTGCTTGAGTCCTGTAGACTGAGGTTTTCTTGATTTATTAACACTCGAGCCCAATCTTTCAGCAGAAGGTTGTCGGGCGCAAACTCCTACGCAAGGTGCTTGAACTTGAATTCTGCTTTTGCAGACTTTGAAGAATCTTATGGTTCTTAATTGAAGTGATTTCTGATTGCAGTAAACTGGTTTTGGGAGCATATGTAAGCCTCAATTGCCAGCCACTCTGTAGCATCCGTAATCGATTAGGTGAGAGAATGGTAATTGAAAGGAAGAAAAAGCTTCTAGACACTAAATGTAGCAATCCCACAACAAATTAATGCTAACCAATAGATAAACACCTTTTTAAAGAACAACTTTGAGTAAGCTCAATAGAGTAGATAGGAAAGCTGTTGCACTAATAACCGTATAAGTGTTAGATGAGTTCAAGTTTCGTTTCTTTGAGGATTACATATCGCAGGAGGTACATTTACAGAGTTTTTGATAAAGGCCAATAATATGTGTGCGATATTTAGCATTACCTTTTTTGCATTTGTTTTATATATTTGCTTTTCATTATGGGTTTGTTCCAAAGTTAGTTCCCGCAGATCTTCAGGAGTTGCTTTCGATGAGAGGCTTTACCAAATTTAATTGAAACAACCAATAAAGACTAGTTCTTTGTTGATTTTAGATCTGAAAGTTGTTCATTTTCAGTTGAACCTCTTTTTGTATGCCCAGTAAAACTAGGATGTGGATATACGTTTAAACGACGGTAATAAAAACAAAAATTCACAATATTAAAAGGAGACCGTGTGGACACATCTCCACAAAGGAGTGAACAGGAGACTGACGCAAACGATTAAAGGAAGTAGTTTGAAATTACATTTACATTTTTATTTTGATTTCAACCTTACAAGGTGCATATGTACATTAAAATTTTATAACAATTATAAAATTTTGGAAAATTATTAAGAAAATAAAAACGAATAATAATTCAAACTCAACTTTCGAACTGCTGACCATTTACCTTTACACAAGCTCTTAAACTGACTGTTCCAGTTGGGCCCAGACCATATCTTCACTTGATTCATTTCATGCTTCCAAGAAACCTTTCAATTTTGATCACTTGACTCTGTAAACAATTTCTCATCAGAAAAAAGAAAATCTTCAAACAAAGAGGGCTTCGCCCTACACTTACCATGGCTGAGATCTTTCTTTCTTGTCGTTGATTGGCTTACCTGCCTTTTAAGTTTTGGGTTGATTTTCGCTTCAAAGTTACTTTTGATGATTCTACTCAAAAGTCTATATTCTCACGATTTAAAAATATACTAAAAATATAAAAAGATATAAAATATATATAAGTAATGAAAGGATACGTCTAGACTAAAAAGTGGTATATATACTTTTATTAAAATATATAAAAATAAAGATAACAATTTAATTAATAGCATACATATATCATTGCTGAAAGTTATTTATATTACCGTTTATTTTTTTGTTAGCATAGTTCACCTCATACAGTGGCTCAAACGCATGCTCGCACAAAGAGTGAACCATGTTTTAACCATGTTTTTTTGTACTAAATGATTATCAATATTTTAGGTAATGAACAAACCTTTCAAGAGAACATAACATAACAACATAATACATTTTTATTAAATATTCACATTGTAACAGAACCAGGCAAAAAGTCAAGTCAAAGAAATAATCGGACAAATGTTTCAAAAACGGGATTACAATATTCCTTTTATTTTTATCACTGCTTCTAAACGTCGGGTTATAGAGCGAACGAGATTTGAACGAAATTCTGGAATAAATATTATTCCACTACTCTCTAATAGCCTTCTTGAACTCTTATACATTTTCAAGTCTTAATTGCGCTAATTTTCGTGTCAATTCTTCCTCAACGTGTTGAATAGTGTTCAGATCTGGTTACTGTGAAACATACCAAATGTACTTGGGATCATTGTCCTGATAAAAGGCCAATTTATTAAATATATTCATCCTCACATTTTGCTTCAAGATATACCAATATTGGAATATGTTACGGTCTGGAAAACGCCCACATACCATCACTGACCCTCCACCATGCTTGATTGTGGCCCGAGTATTATACGGATTATAATTTAATTATTAATTAATTATCTATATAAGGTATGTTTGACCACCAGAACCATGAAGATTGCGAAAAATACCTGTATTATCTTAGAAAGGCTTAAAAATGATTTGAATTACATAAGTTTTGGGTATTTATCGTTTTCCAAGAGGCAATATCCTTTTTCATATTCTTTACATAACCAATGCCGTGAAGCTTTTCTAATCTGGCTGTCTTTAGCTATTCTGCCATGCAAATCATATTTCCCAAAAAAATATTCAACGGTTCCGCAAATATTTGTTCCAAATCTGGTCTATATTTCTCAATTTATTTGCTGTTAAAAAATATTTTTATTAACTTCTTTTAGAAGATTAGTTCTGCTTTTATTTTGAATTTGAAAGTTTTCTCTATAACGTTTCACGATTTCATAAATAGTGAAGAGACTTCGACCGACAGTTTTTCCAGCGTTCCAGCCAGCTTGTTAGTTTGCCGTGGTTTGTTTTGATGTCGGTGCCTACACATTTTTGCCCTTTCGAAGAAAACTTGAATACCACTTTTAAATTTCAACTTATGCAAACTTTTAGCTACCAATAATAAATACCTAACATAATTCTAAGAAGAAAGTAATGTTATATTGGGAAATTCTACTGATTTGTCTGTGTTTCTGATTAGTCGTTTGGCGTGAATGTTTGCCAATTCCTTGTTGATTTGATTTTTCATAGTGATGTTGAATGAAAACGTATTATATTATAATACATCTCTTGAAATGTAAGTTTATTATATAAAAGCTCCATATACTTTTTGAGAAAAAAAATATCATTACATACAAGATGAAGATGAATATGTTTACTTAAAAAAAACATGCAGCACACTTTGTCCGATTATGCGTTTGACCCACTGTATATAATTATTATTTTCATTCGAGAAGCAAATTTTGAAAAAAACCTAGGCTATGATCGTTGAAAATCTAGTTGCATAATGAAAAAAAGACTCTCAAAAGGGGTTTCAGGGGGTATGGAATTTTTGCAAAATCCTGCATGATAAGGCGGTAATATCCTGACATATCAAGGAATAAACGGAGATTTTTGAAAATTCTGGGGAAGGAAAGTCGACTATTGTTTTTGGTTTGCAGCCTCCTTGTCTTTGGACAGACGGGTCTCTGGCTGAGTAGTCAGCTTTTTCCTTTTTTCCGTCTTCGCCTTCTTTTTTTGAGTCCTGGAAACTACCTCGATAAAGTTTCCTTCAGGCACGTCGTCCTCTTTCCGCTTTTTCCCCAGTTTGTTTTGCAGTAGGCTATCTGCAATTCGTTTGACGCAAGTACCGTTCTCAGCGGGAGTGCGGCTGTTTCTGCTCTGCAATCGTCTTCCGCTGTTCTTCACGTTCGCCTATAGAAGGAGATGCGGTCCAATAGTTCCTCCAGTTCCATCAGCCCGTTTTTGACGCCGCCTTTGTTGACGTTTCTCTGGAGGAACGTTGCCGACTGCATACGTTTCACCACTGCTGCGCATTTCCTGATGAGCCTTTTCTCTTCGGCTCTAGTGCGGGCGACTGCACTTACATTCGGTTTGTGTTGGAATCCGTCTCCTCAGGACTAGCGATTCTGACTGGGCTTTCTTTCGCAACAGGGACACTACAAGGTATTGGAGTTGCTATCTCCGTTCAGTCAGTCGCGCCACTTGATAAAGCTCCCTCTTTATTTGGGCGCCCCGGTGTCATATCGGGTATGTTAGCTTTCGCTGCTTATTTCGCTGATCGCTCCGGTGAACGACGCATTTTTGTGCTGCGCTCAGAAGCACTCAGCCCTTCCTCCTTCCCTGTTGTTTTTTCGATTTTTTTTTTTATTCATTAATGTGTATTCTCCATAGACAACTCACCAGTGCATCATGTGCAAAGGTGCGCGCCGCAATAGTCTGGAACGGGTGTTTCGTTGGGCGCACAGCACCTACCCCAGTTCCCTGAGGTCTGACCTACGCTTAGCTCATCCTGGAATTCACGGAAGAATCAGCGCTCGCTCGGGTCATCGCGGTCTACTAATACCGGTTCAATGCACCCTACCCGACCAGGGTCTCGAAGGGGCTAGCTCCTAATATACATCAGGACTACCACCTTGGCGGAGCCACGCTCACATCACCCCATCGACGTTGACAGAGAGTTGTCGACGACTTCGGAGACTCCCAGTGTGTCCCGACTTGTACCGGTCATTCGCGGTTCGCTCTTCACCGAGAAGCTTTCTCGAGGCTACTACCTAGGACGCAGGTATATTGCCAGCTAGGGGGTCAGAACTACTTACTTTGGCATCGTGATTGCGATGCTTTTCGCGGTGTTGCGTGTATTGCGTCTGTAGTTTCGCAGTGCACAAACTCGGCTGAAATCATGGTTATTTGAACCATGTCGCGAATATGGTTGCCAAAAATGCGTTTAAAAACTTTTACAATATGGGAGCAATCAGTTCGGAGACAATATAGAACTAGCAAAGCTGATACCATGAAGTATATTTGAATGTCCTTACTGGAAAGCGAGCGTCCTCAATAAAATCAAACCCGCCCACTGTAACCTATTGAGCCGGATTTTATCCACAACCTGACGGTCATGGTATCTCTCATACATTTCGTCGTTATGGAGGCTACGGAATCGTCCATCCTCATCTAGGGGGCCAAAAATTCTTCGGAGTATTCTTCTCTCGAACGCGGCCAAGGGTCTGCAATTTTTCTTGCTAATAACCCAAGTTTCCGAGGAATATATGAGGACTGGCAAGATCATTGTCTTGTACAGTAAGAGCTTTGACCCTATGGTGAGACGTTTCGAGCGGAACAGTTTTTGTAAGCTGAAATAGGCTCTGTTGGCTGACAACAACCGTGCGCGGATTTCATCATCGTAGCTGCTATCGGTTGTGATTTTCGAATCTAGATAGGAGAAAGTGTCTTTTTTTTCAGGAGGTGGAAATCTTCAAAAGACACTGGTCTGGACACACTAGCGTGTGGGATTTTTGCCTACAAAAACTACCCGCGACTCCCTCCCTGCCCCGCGGAACCACCAAAAGGTATTACATCACGGGGCGGAGTCAGCTGATTCTAGCTTAGTCGCCTTTCTTCTATACGCGGCGCATGCGCTTTTCTCCTCTCCTCTGCCTTTCGCAGTTTATTTTGGATTGATGCGATCATGGAGTTGGCCGCATCCCAATTTTCTTGATGTGCTACCATTCACGGCACCAGATTTTCTGGTATCAGTACCTCTCCTAGAGTCTCCTCTAGATTCCTCCTTTCATTCACAAATCTCGGGCAGTGGAAAGGTATATGCTTTGGGTCCTCTGGACAATCGGGTGAGGTCTCCGATTTAAACCTGTGCAGGTATTGCCGATATCCTCCATGCCCCGTGAGAAACTAGGTTAGATTATAATTAATCTCACCGTGTCGTCTCTCCATCCACTCCTTGATGGCAGGAGTGAGCCTGTGAATCCACCGATCCTTTCCTGAGCGTTCCCAACGCTCTTGCCATCTATTTGTAGATGTCTCCCTCTCAGCGTTCTTCGTCTGCAATAAGGAAGAGATTGGCGTCGCATTGTATATATTCGCCATCTCATCTGCCAAGATGTCAATCGGCATCATTCCAGAGATGACGAATGCTGCATCATCTGAGACAGTCCTGAAGGTAGAACATACCCTCAGGGCTGTCCTCCTGTAGACTGTACTCAGTTTGTTAGTGTTAATTGACATCCGCAACGCCTCCCTCCAAACTGGGGTCGCATAGAACATGATTGAGGCCACAACCCTGGCTATAAGCAACCTAGAAGTATGCCGTGGCCCTCCCACGTTCGTCATCATCTTCGCCAGGGCCATACTAGCAGTGGATGATTTATCGCAAACATACTGTACGCGGTGCTTATAGCCGAGCTTCCTGTCTATCACCACTCCCAAGTATTTGATGGTCGACTTAGAAATGATGATCTAATTCCCGATTCTAATACAGGCGTAATTTCTCTTCCGGCGCTTAGTGATGAGGACCGCTTCTGTTTTTTCCTCCGCCAGTGTCAGAGCAGAACTCTCTTTTAACCAACTTTTAACAGCACCAATTGCCTCGCTTGAGTATAACTCAGCATCTTCGAGATGCTATGCGACAACAACCAGCGCTATGTCGTCAGCGTAACTCACCACTGTGGCTTCCTCCGGAAGGGGAAGATTAAATACACCGTTGTACATGATGTTCCACAGTAGTGGGCCCAATACGGAGTCCTGCGGGACACCCGCGGAAACAAGGTACTCATGGGGTTCGTCATCAGTGTCATACCAGAGCCTCCTTTCAGCTAAATAACTATCGACGATAGCAACGAAATAAGCGGGAATACCAAGCTTCCCTAGGGATTTGCGTATTAGATTCCAATTGGCCGAATTGAATGCATTTTTCACATCCAGGGTTACTACCACGCAATATTTGCTGGACTACCCGCTAGTCTCTGGTGACTAGGGGAATTGCCGTCACATTCAGAGGTGGTTGGAATATGTCGATGCTCTCCTCTTGCTGGGGGAATAACCCCTAGATAATTTTCAGCAAGAGGGTGGGACACGTGATCTACGGAGATAAACGGTCTCTGGATCGTATCATCACGATTCTATAAGCACTCCCCCACGGGTTTACGTCTGCTTCTGAGCAGAGTTCCTTAAACCATTTCCTCTTGCTTCGCTGGGTAGCAAGCTTGAGGGTTTTGCGGGATGCCTTATAGGCGCACTCTTTTTGCCCCCGATCGACTCTACCTACCGCCCCCTGAGCCGCTCTTCTGGCTCGGTGGCAGGCTGATCGAAGCCCGGTCAGTTTATCATTCCACCAGTAGTTTGGTCTTCTACTGGGGAATGCGTCACATACTTTGGCGATGCATTGAGCCAGATGGACGGCTCTTTCCGTAGAGGCGCCTGCCTTATCAGGTTGATCTAACCACACCTCTATGAAGGTCTGTTCATCCAAAGGTTTTGCAGACCAGCCTAAAATCTTTTTCGATTTCGGGCATGATGATCTTTGCTTTGTGGCTGGATACATGTCTCAAAGAAGATTGCCTTGTGATCGCTGTGGGTGTAGCGTTCGCTGACGCACCAGGACATACCACGCGCCAGCGCAGGACTGATAAAGGTTAAGTCTACAACCGAGCCTGACCCCCCTTCCTGAAAGGTGTTTTGAGCACCTTCGTTAGCCATCTGCGCAAAAGCTTCTAATAAACTGTGGCCCCTAGCATTTGATTCTCACTCTAGGACCCAATCATTGAAATTACCAGCAATCACCTTTGGACTTCGTCCCCTTGCGTCAAGAACGAGATTATCCAGCATTTCCTCGAATTCAAACAGTGTTAAACTTGGTAGGGCGTAGCAGCTGTATACATATACACCACTTATTTTCGCCCACACAAAACCACTGGCTGCCTGACTTGCAGTACATTGAATGACCTGTCGACCGCAAGCCCATATCGCCGCCCCACCAGTCAAATCTATGACCCATATGCCACCGTGACGGTTTCTATACTGTTTACTTATGATGGCAATTTCCATCTCAGATTCGAACGTGGTCTGCTCAAGTAAATCCTGAGCGACCCTGCAATGATTCAGGTTTATTTGAATAAACCTCATTTTCTCATTGCAGTGAGCGCCTTCTTAAATTCCGGCAACGTGCCGGTTATCCTGCCCCTCTTTTAGTTCACACAATAGGCATTTGGGGTCCCTATTGCACCCTCTGGCAATATGGCCTTTCTCCCCACACCTTCTGCATCGATCGGGTCGATCAATGCTGCTGGATGCCTTCGCGAAATACCCCAACATGAGGCATTTAAAGCACCTCTTTAGTGAAGTTTGTTCTCTTCCGGCAGCTAACAACATCTGCGCTGCCTTCGCTGGTACTCGTGTTGTGGCCGATTGAGTACCACCATATGCTTTTAGTAAGCTCACAACATTTTCCTCGGTAAGTTCTTTCAACTTGAATTGCGCTTTCAGAGCAGTACGAATTTCTCCTTTCGATGTCACTTCATCGAGATCCGTACATTGTATATAGATCTCACGCTTTTGGGCACGCACTGCGGCATTCTCCCCAAGCGAGTTTTTCACTTGAGTGCGAAAATCATTAGTTTTGCCTACGCTGGATCTTTTCAGCTCGAACATGAGATACCCTTTCTGGGTTCTTCGGATTCTGTTCACATTACCGCTCAGATCTTTTAGGTCGGGACTGGATTTGACCTTTCTTAGTATCTCCGCGTAAGACAGATTGCCCTTACTGGAGATAACAATCGCATTTGGACGAGTTCGCACTTTTGCTTTTCGTTTCGCTTTTTTGTTGGTAACTTTAGTCAACGCTGGTCGAGTTTCCTACATTTGTTGTACACTTTCCTCCTTCTGAGCTTTTGTTTTCAGAATGTGCTGTCCACTTTTCTTTCTCTTACGCGTCTGCTGATTATTTATAGGATCCCCCATTTTTTCACGTACTCTTTTATTTCGCTGTGATTCGATAATAGTACGATTAGGCGTCACTTGGGTCGCTTGTGATACTGTTGGCACAGTGGGGTTCGGCGTATCCTTATTATTCTTTTCCTCCATCTGCGATCTATTATAGAGGACTCTAATAGCCCTAACCATATTCTTTATGGCTTGGTGCACGTTGTGCTTGTCTTTGATAAACTCAGGCAGCTCAACTATTTTTGCCCCAAGCTCCGGATCGGGACTATGCTCCCTATAAGCCCCGGCAGGGTTACTCCTTTTATACGCTCCTTAATTTTTGGCGTTTATTGACCTTGTCTGTACTGTATCCTTCATCGTCCTTGGCGTTGGTGGAGAACTCAAAGTTCGCGAGCTTCTTTTGAATGGATCTCATCCTTGTTCCTGGAGCACCTCCAGCTGTCGCGTATCCGTCTGTCTGTCTGTCTGTCCGTCTGGGTGGTCCTCATACATGCAAAAGGGAGGTGTAAATTTTTTTTCACCGAATATAGTCATGTTGTATCAAATGAAAGGTATCGATTACTACTTTTCGATGCCTGCCTTATTTTTGATAATTGTTGGAAAGGCGGGTAGTGGGAGGGGTCGAAAGTGATGGTTTCTTTAACGGACCCATTCTCGAAAACTATCCAACCGAAAAATCTGAAAAACTCATGAAGCTCTATTCCGTGTCCAGGCCGGAAAATACTCTCCATATCGATATCTGTTCGAATTAAGTTAATAATAGTATATTACCATATTTTTGGGGAAATTTAGTAAAACCCCCCTTAAGTTTATCCTAGAGTTATAAAAATCTGTAGAAATATAGACTCTCCTAAGTTCGATCAAAATCATACTATTACTTACAAAGTTACAGTAGCTCAAAATTGACGTTACCGTTAAAATTTATACTGCAACTAAATATCAATATTATACTAAAGTGGAGTAGTCTGACATGGTAAATGCATATACATAACGGGCTACGTATAAATGGAATAGTTCTGCACTCAAATATACTCACAGAAGAAACAAACAAAACTTTTCATACCTGAAACGCCCAGCTTCCGGTTTCCCGACTTGTTCTCTCCTACCATGACACCAATTCCCTCCATAAATTCTTGGTAACATCGCTAACAATAAAATAGGCTCTAAACTACATATAAGATATAAAAAATAGGCAGAGAAGAACATGATAAATTTGCATTATCCTAGAAATTAATATTCGCCAGCAATGGACCTATCGAGGCGTTCGCTATAATTTCAATCTTTAATTCAACATCGAGATATTGGAAACTTCATATTTGATGCAAAAAAGCAATAAATTATTATTAATAGTGAAAACACTTGTTTTCTCGAAACACATGCAAACAGATAAAAGGACAAACGAAAGTCCAAACTTTCATCCCGCAAAGTTCAAGTTCATAAATTTTCATAATTTTGCATATCATGAATTCCACTTAGAATCGAATAAATCACAACCTAGCATACAAATTAAAGATGTCTATCTTGTGTTATGCAATCTTGGAGCCTTCCCATCCAAAATTAATTTTTATTGGAGCCTGGCGGATGAAGCGAGCCAACCAGTGATCGAACCGTCCAGCGAATGAACACGAAAACAAATAACTAATGCGTGGAATTAATCATAAATGATCTGAATGATGTAAGGCAGCTTAGAAAATAGGGCACGATCAATTAAAAATAGACGCAGACGAACAGATGAAAAAATTTCAAGTTCTTAATTCTTTTAACTTTTGTTCTTGCTCATTTAACCTTGATTATGCGTTCGGTGATTTATCGCGACCGTCCATATGGTGACATTTTAATTCGTTTATTATGATTTCGTTTCAACGCTCTGGATATTAAAATCAATTTATTGAAGTTTGCTAAAGTGGTTCGGAATTAATTATAATTTTCAACAATGATCGAGGCATATATTAAGACAATCGTGGTTTGAATTTCACCACTTTAAAGGTAGGAGTGAAAGATGTCCCCACAGTCCCTTTCGTGTGTTTGAAAAATTAATGGTTACTCTTCTTTTCCCGTCCCCCGGTTTTCCTTATATGGTTAATTCTCTGCCAATTTTCTGATGAAACCGGGATAACTTCAAGACCCACAATATAAATTGACCAGAGAGAAGGATAAAAGTAGAATTTTTCGAACGGAATGCGCTACCGTTTATAGGGATTCCTGTTCGTTGAATTTCATCCATCATATTACCCCAGTAGTCAGCAGTTTGGGTATTGCTGGATCCATTATTCTCATTCAAATTCCATGGAATGCTCCAGAATTCTTCGGCTACATGGCGGATCCTAAACCGAAAACAAAGCAGAAGGCATAGGAGCAACAGTACCTCGCAAGAAGTGAGAAATAAGTCGGGATTCCGGAAGCTTGCGCTTCAGATATAAAAGTTTTGGGTTCATCTTATGTGGGAAGCTTTCTACCCACATTTCTTCATTCCTATATGGTTAAAAACTCAATATATTCCTCGATATTTTCTCAAACTACAAGATATATGCACATATTACCGACGCAGATATTATGCTCACCCTAAACAAACAAACATTGAGTATTATATATGCACGTATATAAATTGATCGTACACATATTTCCGATTTAGTTCGTGCACAAAAGCATACATATGTACATATAATTTCATGCACAAATATATCTATCTACTCCATTAAATGTCAAAGTTTCATCTTCTATAACTTTGTTAATAATACTATGTTTGGATTTCCTTAAAACTTCCCAAAGTTATGCCCTAAGTTATCCCTTATGCAAGTGCCAAACTTTGTACATAGTTCTAACCACAGTATATCTGATAGGCGAATTTATTCGAAAAGCTTATCCTTACATAGACCTTCAATATCTAGCAGTATATACATGTGGTTTAATGCCTATGCTGTGTACAGATAAGCTTCCCCAGTACATTCCCAAGTCCGGTCCATCGAGTGTGGGTACTACTTATTCTATGTAGTGTGGTTCTAACATAAATTTAAGGGGGTTTCTGGCTAAATTTCTCAAATATGCTAATGTGCTATTTTTAACTTTATTTGTCCAGGTATCGGAACGGGATGTATTTTGGGGCCTAGATTTTGTTTAGATACACCACTGTGATTTTTTCATATTTTTCGGTTGGGTAGGTTCTGAGAACGAGACCTGTTACACTTTTTGAGGGTCGTATTTTGAGCCCTCACTCACATACATTTCGCCCAATACCAAATATGGGACCAGTTTCGAAAAGCACTAATTGGCATGTTTTGGGAAACCCCCCGTAAACTCAACACAAAATAACGCCACTTGCTATATGTAAATTAATTCACAGACCACACGTTCTCACCGAATTTCGTGACAATCGGTCTAGCCGTTTCCGAATAAATCGGGTGTGACGGACAAACAGACATCGAATCGATTCTAATAAGGTTTTGTTTCATACAAAACCTTAAAAAGAATGAACCAAGCAAGTAGTATATCTTAAATCAGAAAAATGAATTTAAAGAAACCCTGCACCTTGGTTTGAACACGGCCAAATGAATCAACCGGCCAGTGAATTCTCGAAAGAGCAGAATTTTTCCTTGTCAAGAATTAGAGCTCAGCATGCTGGGCGGGCAACCTCCAAAGTCCACCCCAATACTCTTTCGCTTCCGTCACCGAAAACTGTACTGTCTAGACGCTCTGTTGGGATTCGTTGAAAGATCTGAAAAAGCTCCACTGGTTTCTCGCGTATGCTGCATTCTGAACAGGTCTGGAGTGACTTTCACCATACCGTCTTAACCGACTGCATATGTCAGAAAGTTTCTGCTTTAGTGTGTCCAGAATTTCAATTACGGGTGTCTCACTGGGGATGGCATATTTCCGGTGAACCAATAACACGAAAGCGAATCTTTTGACCGTGCAATCTGATAACCGCAACTGCACCACAATATACAAGTAATACAAGTAATTGTAGTTGCAGCAGCGACATATCAGCACACAACCAGGATGCAATCTCATCATTCATTCGAGATAGAATTCCCGGAGTTGCTGGAGATACATAGAGCCTGGGAATACCTGGCTACGCTACCTATGCGAACCTGCTGAAGTGGTCGTCACAGATTGTGGCGAAACCGCTGCAGCAGACGGAGCTATGCTCCTGATGATCGTGGCGCCTAGACGTCGAACCGCCCCACGACTAGTGGTTTCGACGGCTTGCTGTCCATTACCAGAGCCCGACCCACTCACCAAGTCGAACGACTCCCGCCGGTTATCCGTACTGAACCTCAAAATTCTCCTTCCTCTCATTAGATGGATTTGCATTTTATACTTAACTGCCAGATGTGGCGATAGCTTCCTCAGTGAGTAATCTGCAGGACTGCAAAATTCCTGCACTTTCCTCACCTAACCCCCGGAGACGCTGCGGTGGCGTACAGCCATTCAGACTGAAGCTATCCATCCATCCTCCTTTCACTACCGGGCTTGGGACCGTCTACGGCGGAGTTATTATAGTTATTTTAATATTATTATTTTATGATTTATTTGATTTTATTATTTTAATTATCATTTGCCATTTGTGACTTAGAATATATGGGATCATGAAGTACAATTAGGTTTCCTTGAATTGAGGACTTCCATCCGCTCTCCTCTTCCTTGATCCCGCAAAACTCACACATATAGGGACATCCTCTCAAATAATGGCTTGAGGATGTCGAGGAAGAGAGGGGACCTCAGGGGCCGCACCTCATTGGAAAACTGAGGCAAAGAAATCAATGATTGAGGCTGTGGTCCGTCGTGGATCTTTCACCCTTCGATCGCGGCACTCGATTCCGGAGGTTTACGGCCCCATGCGCACGGTTGAGCCGTTTGTTTGGTGATTTTGAGATCAGGTGCGGACCCAAGCATCGGTGCAGACACGTTAATTTTGTAAATTGACACGTGAGGAATCGAAGCACTCAATAAATGTGAAGGAGCAGAACTAAAGGGGAAATTGGGATGATTTAACGGTTAAAAGTTGTATGGCACGACGACAGGATCTTCTCATCATCATCATCATCAACAACTAGTATCCGTTCTAGGCCTGCCTTAATAAGGAACTCCAGGCATCCCGATTTTGCGCCGAGGTCCACCAATTCGATATCCCTAAAAACTGTCCGGCGTCCTGACCTACGCCATCGCTCCATTTTAGGCAGAGTCTGCCTCGTCTTCATTTTCTATCATAGATATTGCCCTTATAGACTTTCCAGGCTGGATCATCCTCATCCATACGGATTTAGTGACCCGCCCACCGTAACCTATTGAGCCGGATTTTATCCACAACCGGACGGTCATGGTATCGTTCATAGATTTCGTGGTTATGTTTTCTACGGAGTCGTCCATCCTCATATAGAGGGCCAAAAATTCGTTGGAGGATTCTTCTCTCGAACGCGGCCAAGAGTTCGCAATTCTTCTTGCTAAGAACCCAAGTCTCCGAGGAATACATGAGGACTGGCAAGATCGTTGTCTTATACAGTAAGAGCTTTGACTCTATGGTGACACATTTCGAGCGGAACAGTTTTTGTAAGCTGAAATAGGCTCTGTTGGCTGACAATAACCGTGCGGTTGTGATTTTCGACCCTAGATAGGAAAATAATCAACGGTCTCAAAGTCGTAGTCTCTTATCTTTATTCTTCCCGTTTGACTAGTGCGGTTTGATGTTGTTGGTTGGTTGGTTTTCGGTGCTGACGTTCTCAAGATCTTCTGCAAGTGGAAAATGAAGATGGTGGAGTCGTAAAAAAGTTGATGGTTGTGTTACGAGCAAGGACACAGGACATCATTTTGGAGCATCATGAAGAAGTAAGCAGAAATAATTTGGATATCATTAAAACTATAACGAAGAGAAACGGGGGTTTTATTGGACTAGATGCTTCGGATCATATTACGTAAGATTATGTGAACTTATGACTTTGCAAAAGGGAACAACATGACTTTCCAAAGAGGCGAAGAGACGAAAATGGAAGTACATGCTCCTATGTATGGTTGGAACTACATTTGGAAGGAGTTTTATGGTTGAGGTAAAACTGTCATCAGAGAGCGGTAAGGAAAAATTGCACCCTTCAGGGATTAGTAGACAAGCAGGATTTGATGCAAGAACCATTTTTTTTGGCTCCTTCGAGGGTCAATTGGCATTGCTCCAGAGTTTACAGCACAAGAAGGGGAAAGCACTAAAGTTGCAATCGAAATTGGATGTGATTCGTTGGGAAATTACGGAATTTAGTTATGAAGCTGGACAAAAATGAAATCGGAGTACCTGGAGGAATGGGCACGATTTTTGTTCGGGACGAACAAGTTTAGGCGGTGGGCAGTGTAACGAAAATCACTTTGGGAAAATTATGTGTGACGTTAATATGAATCGTAGTAATGACAAATAGCCAGGACACCAAAATTACAGTAGGGCGAATATTTAGTTATAATAATTGTTAACAGATGACTCTAATGTAAAGTGTTTGCATGTCTTTCTGGAATGTTCCGCGGGGTTAAAAGGGCCGGAGGTCTGCCTACGGAATCAGCCTAGTTCTCGAGTTAGAACAGACTGCATCGATTATAAATACGCCTCGTATTGTACCAGTTGAAGGGATTGTTCTATATTTAATTACGCAGTACGGTTGTATAATTGAGTCTAAAATAAACGCCTATATTAAAGTTATCGAACCGGTTTTTGTCCAGCGCTACACAATCCAGTGATACGAGTCTACGTAACGCAAGTACGTAACAATAATAGATCTTTCATTTAACTACATTAGGATAGCATTTACCGAATTATTTTCATTTTGAATGCATATGGTGTAGGCGAAAAAGCAAATGAATCCATCACGAATCAGAGCAAAACATCACTTCATGATAAGGATAGAGCTATCAAACACAAACATAAACTTCCGTATACAATTTCTCATAACTTATTGTGGATATTGTAGTCATAATTTTGAGCTGGTTTTTCTTAGATGTCACGATATATTAAAGAATCTAGAAAGTGTATGTTCTGTTCACTGTAGGAGGAGCCATATATGCATCTGAATTGATGGAATGCATCTGAATATTTAGAGTTTACCCCGTATGTAAAAGCATACATACATATATATGTAGTACATTAAATACCGTTGACAAGAACATATGTATATATATTGTCCATTTAAATTGCACCCAACCCGCAAATTTCATTTACATACAGAGATAACATAGATAAATATTCTGCCTCGAGTAATTGATACCGATATACAAATAACTAAAAAGGGCTCAAGTAGGAAAAATAAGAAGTTTCCGTGCGACCCCCGTTCATATGAACTCATTCTATTGTGGTTATGATGAATTGACATGTTATATTGATGTCATACACGTCTTAGAGCGCAATAAATTCATATGAATTGGAGAATTTTCGCCTCATATAACTGTCAATAATAGATTACCTTTCTTCTCGAAATTTTGCCCTATTTGATCTCTTATATTGATGCCAAATTTTGTAGTTCTAGAGTGAACTAAATTTCTAAAGTATGGTAATATACTATTATTAACTATATGTGAGTAAATGTCGGAACGGGTTGTATTTTGAGACCCAGATTTCATATAGATGCATTTAAAAATTTTTCGGTTAGAAAACTTCTGAAACCCCTCTCCTCTTTGTTTCACACAGCATCAAAAATAGGAATTTTGAAAAGTACTAAGCGAGACCTTTCATTTGATACCCTATGTGCTCATATTCTGGGGAGTCCTCCTTGAACTCAACAGAAAATGGCGCCACCAGAATGAAGTACTGAATGAGATGAGATTGAAAAAAGCTTGAAGAGTTGAAATTATCTGGCCTATTGATGTGTACAAGGTGATCCCATGGCATCGAAGATTTGGTTCCCTTTCCAAATCCTTGATATCAAGTGTGGGGGTTTAGTAGATAAGATTCTCACATGCAGCCACTCTAACGCGAATTTCTTCCGCTTGCTATGGAGTTGAGGCGGTGGTATCATAACTTTTACTTTTCTGTCCTGCAAAGAAAACATAAAATTAGTTCTGTGATTAATAGTAATCGATTGTAAGACACAATCGCCGAAATCTTGCCTACCATGCGAAGAGCGACGATTCCTCATAACTGCTCGCTTTGTTAAAATCTTATGCCTTCCTATCTTTTTTCCGTTGACCACTAATATGCTAAAAAATAAATAGGCAGTGATATCCTCAGAGAAAAATTTGTTATTTCGTTAAATTCTAATTAGAAATATTGAGTTTTTTACTGAATTAACTTATTGTGGTATGCTCTTCTAATGGGAAAAGTGAAAGAAGAATGCGAAAACCTTTGTAAAAAATCTAAGGCGGCTAAGGCCAGGTGGTAGAATCGATAACATGTAAAGAAGAGATTTATCTATTATACATCAATGTACTTGAAACCGTCCGAATAGCTGAATGGTTAGAGGACAAGGCTGTCGTACGGAAGGTCACGCTTCAAATCTCACTGGTGGCAGTGGGATTTGTATCGTGATTTGACGTAGGATACCAATCGACTCAGCTGTGAATGAGTACCTGAGTCAAATCAGGGTAATAATCCCGGGCGAGCGCAATGCTGAACCCATCGCGTCCTACGGTGTACTGTAGTATACCGTTACGGTCTTGAATGAAGTGCTCTAACACACTTCAATGCCCTGATCCAATTGAATTACGATTATTATTACATTATTATTAATATACTTGAAGGACTGTTTTTTCCACGCTTGGTGGTGGCAGCATTTGTCCGTCGTCTTTAATTGGCGGGACCTCCAACTTACCGATATTTTGGTTGTTGAGTGGGTCATCAAAATACTCAACCCGTCACTCCAATATGTTCATCCTGCTGGCTTGTTGGTAGAACTTTCGCGTCTGGGGCGGTTGCTTCCTATACTTTTCGAGTTCACAACATTACTTGGTATGCAGCGTTCTTCCATTCCATTGCTAGCTTACATTCATCTTCGAACAAGCCGTTGCGACTTTTCTTACGAACGGGGGCAAGTATGCAGGTGATTGTAAAGATCATTTGTTAATGCTTCACCTTCAGGGCATCTGTTAGCTGCGATTATTGCGGCATCCATTTCTCCCTTATAGGCCTTACTGCGGGCTGTTTTGGGGATGGCTTAGTATTCATTCTTACCTGATTGCCAAAGGGGATTATAAGCGGTGTTATAATTCGAGCCCGGAGCACTATGCCAACGAGATAGTGATGCGACTCTAAATTGGTCCCTGTATATGTGCTGACATTTATCCATTCTGAGGAGTGACGATGTTCAATCAGCACGTGGTTAATTTGGTTGAAAGTTGTCCCGTCTGGAGAGGCTCACGTATGGATAACATAACAGGAAGTTTCTTTTTTTAACTGACTAAGAAACTTACTCTAAGAATATGATTTACTGGATTGCGGTCCTTGTCCAACGCATCCCCTGCAACGCTGTTACATTAGCCCTATATTGGGACAGGGTATTGGCTAGCTGCTTGGCAGCTCCTCCTCTGTACAACGAGCGCAAGTTTCATTAGAAAATGCGCAAATCGTTATTCCGTTGTCGTTGGCGGGTTCGCCGTTTTAAAATCCATCCTGTGCGAGGCTCCCTTCCGTAGCTTTATCACTTGGGTTTTCCATGTAGGGTTGTGAGCCCTACCCAACCTCCAACCTGGAGGACCACTTGGTACAATTTGTCCCGTTTTCGAACGCGGGAGGCGCGCGTATATCCTTCTCCGTCTGCAGTATTTCATTAAGAAAGGAGTCCCAGCGATTACCGTGTGGAGATAGGGTTTGGTATTAGAGCTGCTGGTGTTATTTCAACAGGCGTTTCCTACGTTTTATGCTCCATCGTGAGTACCAATCCACGCTTCGTGATGGATTAAAGATCTGTGCAACATCAGAAAACTGATTAAGCAAGTCTTCAATTTATTATATACTACAGGCACAAATACTGGCGGCAATACATGGACTGCCTAAGGGGGTACAAGTCCGCTACCAAGACTGCCAGGAAGCAGTCCTGGTCGGACTATTGTCAAAACATTAAAAGCACCTGCAAATCTGCGAGACTCAATAAGATTCTGGCGAAGGAATATAGGAGCACGTTCTTTCTTAAAAAGTCGGAGGGCTCGCTGGTGGATAAAGTCCCCTAGGTTGTAAACATTATGTTTGCTTCACATTTAGCTCTTCTACATTAAAGGAAAAAGCAAGCGGTTGATGAGGGTATTCTCAAATCCAGCGGTGCACGTTTCCCTGCATTTGTACCTCGCACAAATCTGCTGTTAACTTCCACCATAATTTTAGCTCCGAGGATTCTCTCCCGCTTGCCGCAAGCTTCAAGCTTTACAAAAGTTTAGTGAACCAAACATCGCCATCGCCATGAACTTCTGGTACATATATGATATATATTATAGCTCCATAGACAACAGGGCATTTGAGTTCTAAACTCATATTTACAAAACAAATATCGCAGTTTGTTGAATACCTTCTCCAGTTTTTGAACATACAAACAACATTAAATTTTATGCGAATTGAAATCCAAGGCCTGGACAGACGTTTTGACAATGATTTATACCAAAAAATAACCCGCTGCGAATCCAAGACGTTCCGCCCGGCTAACACTAAACCACTTTAAATCGGCTAACATTTCCCAATGGCTTCTAACCGGCATTAATATTCCGTTTGTAGCCTCTTATGACAAATTTCAAATTCCAATGAATATTTTGCAAACGATCCTGCACCTTTTCGGCTTTTTCAGGTATTATAACGAGTTCTAGAGGGAACCGCATCTTGAATGGTGTCGAAAGAAGTTTCAGCACGTTCATATGCACATACATTCAGATGTTTATGTCTATACGCTAAAATAACAAATATTCTTTGAGAACAAGAATTGCTTGGAACGACTCGATGCATAAATAGAATATATTTATGAACAGAAAAAAAGTTTGCCGCAACTCCTTTGCTCTTTGAAATTGGTTCTGGTTCGTGGCTAAGTTTTTCTTCCTTAATGAGAAGTAATATTCGAATGAAATATGAGCTCGTGTCTTAGTCGTTTTAGGGTCAAGGTGCATGGCGAAAAGGTCATTCGTCTTCGCACCTGACCTTTACAAGAAAGTGAAAGAACTGCGAAGTATTTTTCTTATGTTTTCATAAATCCACCTGTTAAGGAAGATATTGTAGCAAACTGAGCTAAAATCGACAGCCCCATACTGCTACATGCGTTCTTCTAATTTCCAGCTATCTTATCTTAGTTCAGAGGTTTCCCAGAGATTTGTTGTGGATTGAGTCAATTTATCATATAATTATATTTTTTATTTAGCATGATTATCATTATGTGCGCATGGCTCAAGTGGTTAAAGGGTCGGGCTGCCGTTGCGGAGGTCGCGGTTTAAATCTCATTGGTGGCAGAGAGACTGGTTATCGTGACTGGATGTCGGATACCAGTGGACTCAATTGGGAGTGAGTAGCTGAGGCAAATCAGAGTGATAATCTCAGGCGAGCGCAATGCCTCAATGGTTCTGCTATCCTATAGTGCATCGTTACGGTCTTGAATCTAACACACTTCAAGGCCCTGATCCATTGTCATATAAGATCCATAGGATATGTTATATAAAGCATAATCAACAAGTCGAAAAGCAGAAGCTCGGAGTTTCAGGTGTTAGAAGTTTTATTTATTTCTTATATAAGAATATTTTTGTGGACATCTATCCCATTCGTACCTAGCTCGTGTGTTATGCCAGACTACACATTTCAGTGTGTTACTGACATTCACATTCTTGAATTGCTGCAAATTTGTACAAAAGCAACAACTTCCACTACCAGTGCCTAAGAACTAAAACCAGCCTTTCCTTTGATACCCTACATGAATATACTCAATGAAAAAAATGTACATCTCCTTTTGTATGTCAGGGGAGCCCCTTAAACTAAACGTGTAGCCATATTACTCACTATAGGTTTGGGGTCACAGTTTCCACCTTTACACCAAATTCCAAGTAGGAGCAATCGTTTCTGAAAAAAGTGTGCATGACGGACAATCACACAGTATTAGTTTCGTTTTACGCAAAACCTGGAAAAGAGTGCGTGGGCTAAAACCGTATGTAAAAGAGAACGGAAAATGCAGAAAGACGTTAGAATAATTGGAACACTACCTCACGCAAAAAAAAAATCTACTCACTTTGATATAACCCTACATGGTGGAAAAACGGGACTTCTTTAGTAGTGTAAGTTCTAGAGGTCCCGCAAATTTTTGATGACTTTCAGTCCGTATCTAGCATTTTGCGTTTTCCGCCGTTATCTTGATGAATCACAAAATCATTTTTAAGGTTTTGTGTAAAATACGTTTATGATGTCATTATCACATTTCAATTCCTTAACACCACAACAAAGTGAGCTCATATGAATGGGGGGTCTGAGGGAAAGATTTCGTTTTAGTTTTCTAATCATTTATGAATGTACATGCTAATGCTAATTAAGTTTCGGGGTAGTGCCTAATTTATATATATATGTATTTATACGTGTCCGGGTAGCTGAGTGGTTAGAGCACAAGGCTGTCGTACGGAAGGTCGCAGTTCAAATCTCGCTGGCGGCAGTGGGATTTGTATCGTGATTTGACGTCGGATACCAGTCGACTCAGCTGTGAATGAGTACCTGAGTCAAATCAGGGTAATAATCTCGGGCGAGCGCAATGCTGACCACATTGCCTCCTAGTGTACCGTTACGGTCTTGAATGAAGTGCTTTAACACACTTCAAGGCCCTGATCCAATATGGATTGTTGTGCCAACGATTATTATTATTATTTATACATTAAAGCAACGGTATTCAATATATGTATTTATAAGTATAGTATTCGGAAATAGGCAATGTTTGTTTGTTTCGGGTGAGCACAATATCTACATTTGTGATATTCCGACTTGTTTGAAGCTAATTCAAAAAGGTTTTCAAAAGACTTTCATACCTCTGTTTCTTTGACTATTATATAATAAATGACAATCAATTCATTGATTGCCGTAGCGCTCATGAACCTATCTAGTTTAAATGTACATATATAGATAGCAGTTGTATCCGCCATGCTCCGTGAGAAATTGCGTGAGATATGGATCATCTCTCTGTGTCTTCTGTTCAGCCAGACCTTGATGTGGGTATATAAACCCTTTTCCAGTTATTCCCATCGCTGTCATGACTTGATCCACGATTCGTCCGTTTCCGGGTTTTTCATGTACAAGCCAGAAAAAGAACGGGAGTAGTCTGTGCGCGTTATCTTATCCCGTAGGTCATATCGTCTCAGACGGTTTTGAGGCGAAAAGACATTTTAAAGGCGATTCCCGCGACACAGCATATGATATGCGCTGCAGTCTCTAAACGCTTTAAGTTGAGTCTAGCATCGCTTCGTGATAGCCATCACCTTTGTTTTGTCCTCCGTAAGTGCAGACCTGCATTCATAATTATCTTCAGACATCCCGGTCTTTCTCCGAGGTCCACAAATTCAGTATCCCTAAATGTTGCCTGACGTGGTCTACGCCGTCAGAATCTGCCACGCCTCCTTTATTCCTTATAGATTTTCCTGGTTGAATTATCCTCATCCATATGGATTTCCGGTAATTTCTTTCTCGTTGTTGGCAATGCTCTTGATGTTGCTTTGGCTGGAGTATGTGGAGGTTTTCAGTCTGACTGGTCATCACATCCTTCCTTTGCATTAACCAGCAGAATATTGTAGGCATCGAACAATTTGCATATTCGGATGGTGTCGTCTTTGCCAACGGTAACATTGAACTTGATGTCACCCGACGTATTAGCACCTTAAATTTGCCTTCACTGTTTTGCCTTAAATCGGGAAAAGGAACTATTTCAGCACCAATATCAAGTGGAAGCTGTTTAAGTGTTCTCTTTGTGCTGCTTTATTATTGTAGTGTATCAGTTGTGGTCTGTTACATGAAAAGTCCAAGCTTTCATCAAGTCATATCCGCATTTATCATCATGGTATGTTGGCCTGTCGTAATAAGAATTGAAGAAATTTACGGCGATCAGGCCAGACACCCGTGGGCGTGCTAATGGGAAGGTGGAAGTGGATAGGCGACCTACTGAGAAAGGGCGACAATTCCATTGCGCTTTATGTCATGCAGTGTAAATATCCTGAGATGACCTGCGGTTGGGCCATCCTGAAACTACTTGGCGTAGAACAGTAGAGAAGAGTGTAAATTTCTCGGAAAATCGCGAAGGGGATTGAAGCCTATTGCCAGTAACCGACAGTGGTGGTGAATAGGTGTGGTGGATGTGCTACGCCCCACAGAGGGATTTATGGTGACTATATAGAGACTACCTGACCTATTAAGTTACTTAATGCTGATATGCATGTTGTTCATTCCATGGTGAGTTTCTCTACCTAGATAAATTGCAAACTAGCTATCTTCTGACAGAAAATTTTTTCCACTAAAACCATTTCATCTCTTATTAATGCACGTAGTCCCAAAACTATAATTTATTTAGCAATCCTCTCTAATCAATTTTCTTTTTTCTATTTTTTCAGGTGAGTGCATATTGTGTTGACAAAGCAAGTGTTCGAGTTCGAAACTGATCAAGTTTCCGTAAGTTCAAATACATAACAATTATATCGTAATAAATTAACGTCCGTGTTCGAGCCCACTATCACAACATAGTCGGCCATCAAAAAACCAAAAATGACTAACTATTTCGACCAGGGCAGAGGCAACTCTTCAGACGCCGCCTCACCTCTGCCTTGGAAGCAGCGTGACCGAAACTGGCAACAGGTGGAAAAACGCTCCTTTATATCATCACAAAAACACGACAAGGTTGCGAATTATATTGAACTAAATTGCCAGTTCTTTTTAATCTAAGCTAGACTAAAGGTGGGTAGTTGTTTAGGATATGCGGGATCCTAAGTCCACATCCACATGATTGTGGAGCGGACCAAATGGGGAGCAACTGACTCCCAGGTTTTTAGGTCCACGGATCCCTAATTTGGGGTGTAGCACCCAAGCATTAAAAAATCAAAAAACCAAAAATTACTAACGGTTTCGTCCAGGGCAAAGGCAACTCTTCAGACGCCGTCTCACCTCTGCCTTGCGATAACCTAACTTCTCCCTGAAAAGGGCACTGTGCCCGATGCTTTCTTACCAACCCTCTTCAAATTCATAACGTCCATTATTAGTCCAAGGATCAATGTGCACCTTGAGACCAACAAACATTGTGCCCGAGGAGCAGAAGGGCTGCCGAGATGGGTTAAGGGATTACAAAGAAATCTCTTTAGTTGCTATATCGATTATGCCAAAACCTTTTGACAGTGTCCCGCACATTTGGTTAATCGATCTCCTACATGAGTATCGCATTTAACTGAAACGAACAAAGTGTTTGACGACATTCGTGGAAGGATAGAATATCCACTTGCCAATGCCTTCATCTGAGGGTACCAACATCTCGGCGCCCATACGCATATGAAGAGGCATTTTCCAAGGACACTGATTGACTCTTTTTTGTTTTATATGGCACTGAGCCCCATTTTGAAATTAAATTCGGCCTAAGTGTGCGCTGGCACACTTGATGTCTAGTATTTAGATTACTGAAGGTTGTATGATGGCAGTGATGGCCATCTTAGGAGTCTGTTGCGAATAGTACACTTGTTTAGTCGTGGTATTAAGATCTAATTTGGTTTGTAAACGGCATTTTAACATGCAAACTTAACCACAGTCCGAAAACTAGGATTATTAAAAAATATTGAAAGCTAAATTTTTGCTGCCCTGTTAAACTTTTTTTTTGTGAATTTTGGTGGTTTCTCTCTAATGAACAAATAAGTCGAGAAAACGAAAGTATGAGGCTTCAGGTGTAAAAGGTTTTGTGTTCCCTATGTGAGAACCATAATGCAGTTCTCCATTGGCTGACAGCATTGACTCGATATATTTAAATTGTTCAGTACTATCAGCTTCAATAACCTGCCCAGAACTGAGTGAATTAAATAGCTCGGGTCAATGTTATCAGCCAATGGAGAACTGGGTTTTGAAATTGTTTCACACATTAATGCGACCTGGATGAAGTGGCATTCCACAACTGGTGTTCTTTGTGATCGACGTATCAACGAACGTTTCAAATCTAAAATTTACCGCAATATCATCCGCCTGCCGCTCTCTATAGTTCTGAGTGTTGGCAGACTATAAAAGACAATGAAAGGCGTGTCACGGTAATGGAGACGAAGTTGTTGCATTGCACTGGTGCACCCGATCGATATGGGGTTGCACCGATCTTGGAAAAACTGCGAGTGAGGTGTTTTTGATGGTATGGTCACGTAATTCGCGCTAACGAAAATTCACTTGCCAATATTTGTCTGAACATCGAAGTCAACCTCAAGCGACCAAAAGGCAGGCCGAAACAACGGTGGCTTGATACGCTGGATGGAGATTTAAAAGCCTCGCGATTACCAAATCAGGTGTTTGATAAAATAAAATGACGAAACCGATCATGACGAGCCGACTCCGCATGTGAATGGGACAAAGGCTGAAGAAAAAGAAGAAGGTGTGAAAAGCGACAAGTGCATGACAGCTCCATGTCACATAGTTAAAAATTCTATTGCCCTCTAGTTTTTAGGAAGCGATTTAAGTCATTTGATGGAAAGCCCTCAATTCATAATAGTCAACCTCATACGCGTCAAATTCTGAATTTAATATTATTACGAAGAGCGAAGAATTTAATCTTTAATCTTATGTTAGAAATCCAACATATTCCTTCATATTTTTTCAAACTACAAGACATACATACATATTACAGCCATAGCTATTATCCTTACCCTAAACAAGCAAACTGCCTATTTCCGAATACTGTATATACACATGCCCGTATATAAATTTACCGTACCCATATTTCCCATTTACTGCGGGGAAAAAAGCATACATATGTATATATATATAGTATGTATATTAAGTACGGCTGATTTAATATACAAATATATCTATCTGAACTACCCGCAAAATTCATTAGCACGCATATACTCTAATTGGTATTCATATACAAATGACTAAAAAACTAAAACAAAATAATTCTATGAGACCCCACTCATACGAAGTCATTTCGTTCTGGCACTGATGAATTGAAATGTTAAGATGACGTCACCCCCTATAACTTTGTTAACAATAGATGGATTTTCTTCAAACTTGACCAACTTATGCATTATGTTCTTCATTACACCCGCGCCAAATTCTATAGTTCTGGGATCAACGTAAGGGGGGTTTCCGGGTAAATTTCTAAAATATGGAAATATACTATTATCAAGTTTATTTGTGCAAATATCGGAACCGGGTGTATTTTGAGGCCTAGATTTAGTAGAGATGCACCAATGTGATTTTTTCAGATTTTTCGGTTGGATAGGCGAGACCTGTTACACTTTTTGGGGGTCATATTTAGAGCCCTCACCCCCGTATGTTTCACCCAATATCAAATATGGAACCAGTTTCGAAAAGTAATAATTGATACCTTTCATTTTATACCCCACATTCCCACATTTTATGAAAAAAAAGTTTGCACCCGTAAACTTAACACAAAACAGCGCCACTTGCTGTATGTAAAGGGAATAACAGATCATACGCTCTCACCAATTTTCGTGACAATCGGTCTAGCCGTTTCTGAATAAATTGGGTGTGACAGACTGACAGACAGACGAACAGACAGACATCGAGCCGATTCTAATAAGGTTTTGGTTCACACAAAACCTTAAAAAGGGCTGGGAAGAAGTAGATTCTTCATGAATCGAATTATAACATTTCATTCGAATGTCAATTATTCTCGTTAATTATGAGGTCAGCATCTTATTTGTATGGCTTAGGATGCTGTTAGTTCGCACGAAATTGATTAGTTTGAACCGCTACAACTTTGACACTAATAGTCTTCTTTAAGATGTGGTATGAGGATGCATGAGACAGTCCTCTATGTCGATGCTGATGATATAGTGCTCCTAGGATGAACTTAAGCGGGGTTTTTCAGTAAATTTATAAAAGTTGATAATATTCTATTAGTAAGTTTATTTGAGCAGATATCGGAATGGGACATATTTTGTGACCTAGCTCTCATCTAAGCGCACCACCCTATTTTTTCCGGATTTTTAGGTTGGGTAGTCTCCGAAAATGAGTCCTGTCTCAGTTTAAGTGCGCAAATTTTGACTCCTCGCTCGCGTACTTTCCAATTCACGACAAAACTAATATCAGATGCGGAAAGTACTAATCGAGGCCTTTCATTTGATACCACGACTATATTCGGTGGAAAAATTTTTTGAATCCCTTTTTTGCATGTATGGGGAGCACCCCTTTAAACTCCACCTAAATTTATACCACTCGCTGTATACGTGGGATTTCATAGTTCCCATCTGTCCACCGAATTTCGTTCAGATCGGTTTGGCCGCTTTGGAGAAAAGTGCCTGTGACAGACAGACAGAATTGATTTTAATAAGGTTTGCTTTTTAACAAAACAAACTACCAAATGAATCGCAATTATCCTAGTTTGCGAATCGTAGAAATATGTTTTGAATAAGTTCTGAAAATATCAAAGAATTTCATTTCATAAATTTTAGGCTATGGTGGCAGCTGATTTTCAACATACAGTTTCGAGAAAAACGCATTTAGAAAGTAGAATGCGATTTTTAGCCATAAAACCTTAACTGACCATTAATCTGCTATACCTAATCCACAAACCTTAGGTTTCTTGAAGAAACACATGTACGGCCTTGGCTTCAATTCTTGATCTTTTAACGGAGTCATTCGAACGTCATTCGGACCGATAAATACGAGCTTTATTACGGCGATCGACATAAATCTGGCATGTGACTTATCACGTGTTCAACACTGTAATTTCCGAACGACTCAAAAAATTAAAAAATCACTTTGCCCATATATTCTACACCATATCTAGATACAATTGATGCCAAAAAAAATTCGGATCCGACACACGGGATGACCCCCTTAAACTCAACGTGGTCCAAAAGGATTCCCAGCTCGCACCTTTACAACAAAATTCGCAACAATGAGAATAACTGTTTTCTGAGATAATAAATGTGACAGATAGACAGTAAATGGATTTTAGTAAGATTTCTTTTGTACAAAATCTTCAGAAAGTGTAATAATTAATGGAGGAAGCAAGCAATTCCTTCTTGCAGAAGTGTGCTAACTAGACCTTCCAGTTTATAACTGGAATATAAAATGATGTATAGCCATTTTAACTGCTACTAGACCTACCACATAAAGCCGTGGTGTTTTTCGCTGTTATGATATTTACCTTCTCAATTTAGAATATAATTAAACGTCAATCAATAAAGTGTGTTTCATACCGGCTTCCAAACAGCCATTTCTGTGCATAATTATCAACTAATTATAGAATTCGACGTCATATGGAGGTTGAATTAGCCTTTCGTATCTGATAGTAGAAATTATTACTAATTAGACTATTTCAAGTATAGTATTGGCTATTGCGTGTCTAATTTTGCTTCTTGCTCAATGCATCGGACCAGAAACAAATGACATTTTCTTTTTTAACACTCTTGCAATTGCTTCCTGTAACCTCCTTATTCGATTTTGGTTTAGAAATTAATATTTAAGTGGTTTGCCTATTTTACTTCTCTAGTTCCATAAAGACCATTCTGAAAGAACTCAACTGTATTTATTAATGAATAGCTGCTCATTATAAAGAAATTTTGACATCAAACTAAACCAAGGTATGTTCTGGGTATTTTTAAACCGTTTTCCAAGAATAACTCGTGGAGCTCAAAACTTTCTCCAGGTTGTTGGCAGCCCCACGAACGGAGTGAAAACTTTCTTTCCGCACAGCTCTTATTGTTCCATAACAAACGTATTAAATTCAACTTAAGTCCTTCCTCCGAGTTTTAGGCCTGCAATTAAGAGCACCAGTTAGCCTACTGTTGTCAAGTTGCTTTCCTTGTAAAGCACGAGTCGTGCCGTACGTGCGACCATGTTCACATTGTCTTTGGTTCTTTACGATTCGCGCTATTTGCATACTCACCAAAACGCTCGGAGTATTACGACTAATTCGAAAACCAAGCATTCCTTTATTGTGTGCCGACAAATGTCAGAGCTATTAACCGAAAAACCAAACAGTTTCGCAATAACAGTGAAAATTACTTAATAATGATGCAAAGCGTTTGCAGGAGTGTTTATTGTTAGCCACGAAAGGAAAGTCAACATTGCAATTTCAGCACAAGCTGAACGATGGATGCGGTAGGAGTGCAGAGAGCAACTCATTCAGATACAAGATCGAGTCAATATTGTGTTTTATCTATTGTCCATAAAATCTGGTATATTTTGTAAAATGTGAAAACGTCACCCATTAAGTTGTTGTTCGAGTATTAAAATATGGAAACATTAAATTGAGGGGCCACCACTGGGATATATACAGAAATAGTTTTTCAGTAACCATTAATGGGAGTTTCCTGCAGAATACTCTTTACGACGATAAGCAAGATGTAATGCAAAGTGGTAGAAAACACCAACAAAAATAATTTGCAAACAATAATTCGTTTCTTCCTTTTGAAACCAATTAATTGCACGAAGTGACCGTTCAATGAATGGAAACTTAATTGGATGTCATGTGACAATGAATTTATGCCTGTTTGTCTCCTCTTTATGTGACAATGCCTCATTTGATATGTCCAGTGACAAGAAACCTCTACATATTTAAGGGGACGTGACGAGTTCAAATTTTTCAAATGCTTAATTTCTAAAGAAAAACCAACGTATCTTCATGAATCTTTGCATGCACCTATATTGCTATAATCTTAAAGCATTTTCATAAGTACTTTTTCCAATTTTCCAGACTTCCTTGTCTGCTACATATTTTCTAATGGGGATTTATCGAGATGCTTGCACTTCTCCTCTACTGTCCTGCGTCAAGTGCTTTCGGGGCGGCCCACCCGTCGGTCATCTTAGTAGAGTGGGTTCCACTATATGCCCCTATATTGCTGCAATGCATTTGTCGTCCTGTGATCATCCGCCTTCGGATCACGGTAACAGGGCTATGCGCCGACTGAATTCTTCGTTTGAAATAGTATCAGGGCAGCGTACTACGATGACATGACGCAGACAAGTGATGACGAAGGTTGAGGTGCCAGTGGCAGTGGTCGTCACTTTCTATGTGCGACTCCCATATAGCAACACAGAAATACCTCTAGAACAGAACAGTTTCAACTTCATGTTGGAGTTGAGATAATTGCATTTTCAGATTATAGACAGCTAATTTAGCACTGTTAATTCGTTGGTCGACATCCAGTTTGGTGCCACAATGCTTCCTAAACATAAAAATTTATCGACGCCTTCAATGCTCTGCCCATTGATGCAGATAGGGAGTCAGACTCAGAACCTTAGTTTTGTGAGAGTTTATCTTCAGTCCGACTCTAATTCCCTCTGACAAGATGCATTCCTGGCGTACTCCGTTTTGGACCTTAAAATTCTCTGACACATGACATTTTGTGCCATTATATGCCTCTCTGATAATAGTTATTAGTTTCTCCGGAAAGCCCCTTCTGGGTAAAGCAGGCCGGATATACTCCCTGCTTACACTATCAAAAACACACTGTTCCAAAATAATAAGTAAGTAAGAAAGTGTTAATGTGGTCAATGCTAGGGGATTCCGAATGGAAACCAGCCTACTCTCGACCATGCTTTGGAATACTTTAGCTATTATCCTTAAGATGGCAGGGAGCACGCTGATCCCCCTCAAATGGTCATACTCAAAACGGCTGTGCGTGTTTGGAATCCTAACGATCTCCGGGAAATATCTCGCATTCGCAGGCTCTCCGTACGAAGTAGATCTGCAGTAACTGGACCATCAAATCTAGTGGCTTTACCCCGTTCCAGTGCATTGACAGCCGAGATGGTTCTTTTCTGCCTAGAGAAATAGTACCTGTCCGCATGTCGCAGTTCATATATAAGAGGCGGAACTTCATCGGATATACTACGGTTGAAACGGTGATACAAGTGTTCCTTCCATCTTTTTAGCTGCTCGTCATCATAAAAAAAAGTCAACTGTTAACCTTCTTCACAAAACCATTTCAATATTTGCAATCAATCATATGCAAGTTCTTTCGTAATACGTTATACATTTTTGAAATCATTGTGATTTATGCCATCTTACGCTTCCCTAACCAACGACAAATTCCCTTTTGTCACGGCGTGCACTACAGTGCACATCACGGGTTTTCGCGCGGTATTGGAGTTCAAGTGCGTTACGCTCGCCATCACTCGTAGCGGTCAACAGAGGCTTCAATCCCTTCCATTCATTTATCCGCTTCCACTATTCCGCAGTCAGCCAAATCTTATGCCACCCCTTCGGGACGTGGCCGATAAGCTGCATAACGTCCGGGAAAAGAGCACTTTTTTATTGGTGCCCAATGCTCATCGATATTCTCAGGCGGGTTAATGAATCTACCGTCCGATCAATAAAATAACTCTCTCACTGTCAGAGATAGCTGGATCATACGAGCTCAGTGCTCGAACAATGTGTCACCTATGATGGGGCAATGGAAATCGTTTTTCGCATCAGATGTCTGAGGAGGATGTTATCGCTGCCAAAGTCATATCACAATATCACCTTTAGAAGTCTCTCCCGAACTGCTTGTAATTGGTCGTAGAACGCATCCTTCTCCACTATGTCGACGGTCTTCGTTGCAGCAATGCACAATTATGATGGTTCTTAACATGGGCCGGAATCTTGTAGTTAAAATCTTTCCCAAAACCGGCTCCCAAGTCAAGAGAGCGCATTTTGCGGTAGCCGTCGGTAACAATCCGACACCAGTTGGCAACTACCACTTGGCTTTCCAGAGTAGATAAGCATATTGCCATAAGTCTGGCACGATAGAGTACTCTCCCGAGTTTCACCATCTTACTCCGCTCAAACCTATCCTGCTTATAGCTTTGGAATTGGAATCGAGTTGGAGAAAGCGACCCCCGATACTATTGTCGAGGAGCATGCACACATTTCAGAAATCAATCATAGTCCTTTTTCGATAGCCGAAGGTCGTGAGATCTCTATTCGAGGCATTGTTGACGTTTCAGTAGCAGTGACAATTTACAGGTTGCTAGGCAGCAAATTTTTATTTTTAGTCGCGTTTGACGACAATCATCATCAATCAGCCCAAATAAAAGAATGACGGCTGGATGCATCGGATAAAAAGTGTAGGCGGGCATCTGCTATATGTGTACTTCTTTCGCTTCCTCCAAACACAATCTTAAAAAGGAATGCCTTTAACAATATTCACATTCTTATATTTTAATACCCCTTACATTCACAAAATATTTCTCCCAATTTCCGTTATCCCATTCCTGACATTTGTTCTTATCAATAATGATTATTTAAAAAAAAATTTATTCATTTCAATTTATTTATCAAAACAACCACACCACACACAGTAGTTACCTTTCCCTAGAAAAATTTCTTAGACTCATTTATGTATCAATATACAAACTGATAATTTGTACATACTAACAATGTTTGAATATTGTATAACCGGTCAAAAGGGAACATTCACCTTACATTTAAATTTGACCGAAATTGTGAAATACTGGCCGTTAGGTTGTCCTGGTTGAGGCGACTGAAAATGAATTGGGAACGAAATGAGCGAGACCGAGAACGGTTAACCGGTTGACGGCTGATGAGCTAGACCTGCGACAGCACTTGTGGAAGGAGTCGGAATTGAAACTTCTAGGAGTTCGCACCTAACTTGGAACAGTAGCTACTTTACCTGACAAATTTGGCCTGTGTCAGCTATTTTACCGTTTTCTTAACACATCGAGCGATTTTCTTCTGGTAAATTTCTTAGTTGATTATGGAGTTGATTGTGAAGTTTTTCGAACTGAACTTGTTCTTCGTCCCTCTGTGTTGCATACGTTTTAATAAATGCATTGCAGCATGTGCGGGTCGAAATGCTGACTAGTGAGTACAGTAGCAGCGCTGATTTTGCAAAGATTCCCTGTCTTGAAGAGTATATTAGAAGAAGCGTGATGTTATCCGCTTGGGGAACTCATTATAAACGCCGAATTTGTGCGGACTGATATAAATATTACTACGAAGTGGGTGCACCGTTTCATAAATTAATCCATGTTCATCCGGATGTCCGAATTGCATCAAGCGACAACTGATCTGCTGTAGTGCCAGAATGTCTGAACCGCTGAATTTGGAAACTGTCAAAAGTTAATTATTATATATACGATCTGATGGGTTTTAACAAGTCGAATAATGAGAAGCTTCAGTCACATGGAAAAGGAAAACCAGCAAGCAATGGCCAATGATGTTAGCGAATAAAAGATCCAACACGAAATTTTCAGCGCAGGGTTTACTAGAATTTGTATAATAAAATTGGACTTTTTCCTGGACACGGCAGCCGGAGAATGGAGGGAGCTTGTGATGGCAGTTTGCCAAATTGGTCGTCTTTGATACCATCTGAATAATTTGAAGAGCAATAAAGGTTCACAATATCAATTAGGAAGATTTTACAGTCGGATGGCAGAACTTCCTTGAAAGTCGCGAGAACGGTCAGTATTTGAGGTTGATTTCAAATCCTTCCGCTCAACAACTTCGTGAAAATCAATCGTTAAGGTTTTGTGTGTTGTGTGTTTTGAGGTTCTGTGGGGAGGGAGGGCTCAAAATATCACCACCAAAAAGTTTAACAGGCCTCGTTCTCAGAACCTATCCAACTGAAAAATCTGAAAATAACAGTGATGCATCTCTACGAAATCTAGGCTCCAAATAAATTTAATAATAGTATATTTCCACATTTTAGAAATTTACTCGGCAAACATCCTTACGTCCATTCCAGAAGTACAAAATTTGGCATGAGTGTAAGGGACCCAACATAAGGCATAATTTGGTCAAGTTTGAAGAAAATCCAACTATTATTAACGAAGTTATTGGAGGTGAAACTTTGCCATTTTTTTTTAATTTCGTGCATTCTACAAACGTGTATAACGTCATCATCACATATAAATTCGTCAATACCACAATGAGGTGAGTTCATATGAAATGAAGCGCAAAGACTCATAGCAAAGTATACGAGAAATCTTTCAAATTCTCAATTTCAATGGGAAGTTGACGATAGTTTTTATAATTACCAAACTAAATGTGTTAGTGAGATCAAAAGTGGAGAAAAACAGGGAGAACAATTAAGAATTAACAAATGCAGTTGATCATTTGTTTTTCTCGTTGTTTGAAGAAAGAATATACAGATGGTGATAGAGAATCAGAAATCCAGAATTTATGGAGAGACTTTCTGTTTAAACTAAGAAACTTACCTTTTTAACCACTTTTTCACCTGTAGTAATGTATTTGATAACCACGCACATGTGCATCACGCAGAGCTCTGAGTGAGGAATCGTCACTTTTTTTAAATAATTTTATTATTTATCTGTTTTCATATCACATCAAAATCTCGGCAGATGCCGGATTTTACCTAATAGTAGCAGAAAGTGCCAAGCATGTAGGCTCGTACGATCCTACCTACTCAAAAACTAAAGGGGCGCTGGTGGTAGTGGCCGGTGGTAGGTCAATGGGAGAATCCGTCGAGTACTCCCCGCAACATCGATCACGTATGCAGAATGGTGTACTTCTGGATGGTTTGAACCAGACTGTTTGAAGGACATCAAGAGAAGCCGTGAGGGATTTAGGTACAATACCTGTAGCTGACAATATTATGGGAACTACAACCACCCGCTCGAGACGCCAAATTTCTTTGATTTCCCGAGCCAATGGCTCATAGTTCACCTTCTTCTCCACGTATTTTCGTTCAATGTTGCTATTATGGGGGGTAGCAACAGCAATAACATACGCGGAACGACCCATCTAGTCAACTAACAATACATCAGGCTTATTATGTGCGGATCAGTCAGAACTTGCCGGTCCCAATACATGCTGTAAACAGAACTGTCAAGTACTGCTTCCGGCTTATAGCGGTAAACTGGACATGTTCCCGTGATCAGCCCATACTTGTATGCAAGGTTTTGATGGATAACCTTACATACAGCATGATGCCTGGTGGTGTATTGCACTGGTGCCATAACTGTACAGCCAGAAATGAGATGGTCCAACGTCTCCAACGCAGAACCACACATTCTGCACTGGTCGTTCTCCACCCGCTCTTTAACGATGAGCTTTTTATAAGCTCGGGTGGCCCCCACACCGTCTTGAATGGAAAAAACAATTCACGTGTTTACTGTGCATTGCCTTCGACTTCCATTCATCGATCCGCTATTGGGCCGACTTCATCCCACTCAGAGGATTGAAAGATCGATCCTTCAAATTAAGTGGAGTTTTTTATATTTTTTTATTGTTTAAGTTGTTTCGATTATTGCTTCTTTCTCTTTCATTTTAGTTCATTTATCCTGAATGACCTTGCTTGCGTTGTTGGTTTGAGTTCTGAAAATATTTATGCAATCAGAATTTAACCTAAATTCTTTTTCATTTGAGGACTTCCTCTTTCCTTCCTCCTCCTTAGCCCGTATTATTCGCGTTTTAGGAACATCCTCCAAAACCTGACCTGAGGATGCCCAGGGAGGGTGGGAGCTTCACTGAACATCCGAGGCAGACGGAACCTTTCTTTTGATTGGCACTCGAGTCCCGAGATTTACGGCTCCCCGTTCGCGGTCGGGCTGTTTTTTTTTGCTAATTTTTACTTCTAAATTTAGCTCGCGTGTGGTTATATCGTTCAGTTTGTATGGTGATGACGTGATACACATCTTAGATCGCGGTAATGAAATGCAAAATTCCGTCCTTCCATATCTTTGTTAGTATTGTTTGCACTTCCTTCAAATTTTCGAACTGTGAATTATAATATTACTTATGATGGTATCCTCTAGGATGAACTTAAGGGGGTCATCCCGTGTGTTGGATCCGGGCAATCGATCTTTTGGCGTCAATTGTGTCCAGATATAGTGTAGAATATAAGGGCAAAGTGATTTTTTGATATTCGGAGTCGTTCGGAAATTGCAGTGTTAAACAAGCAAAATGTCACATGCCAGGTTTATGGACTAGGTATAGCAGATTAACGGTCAGTTAAGATTTTATGGTTGAAAATCGCATTTGACTTTTTAAATACGTTTTTCTCGAAATTGCATGTTAAAAATCAGCTGGCACCATAGCCCAAAATCTATTCAATAAAATTCTTTGAAATTTTCAAGACTTACTCAAAACACGGTCCGCAAACTAGGATAATTGCAATTCATTCCGTAGTTTTTTTTTTATTCATTAAAGAGGCCTTGAAAAAACACTTCCCACAGCACTCTAGCACCAGAAAAACAGCTTTTTTTGGAGATGGGTGTATAAGTTCCTCTGTATTTTAATAACGAACGATGTCGGAAAAATTACGCATGCTCAAGACATTAATAAATACAATGTATGGTGAAAAATTCATATTTGTATATCCATATCTAGTTCGACACAAAAAATTTCAAAAAAAGCGAAAAAAAACGACCTTCACTTGGGATGGGGGTAAATTTCTGAAATTTAGTAATATGCTCTTATTACCTTTATTTGAGCAGGTATCGGAATGGGATATATTTTGAGGCCTAGATTTTGTATAGGTCCACCACTGCATTTTTCAGATTTTTCGGTTGGATAGGTTCTGAGAAAGAAACCTGTTGCACTTTTCAAGGCATACTTTTGAGCCCTCACTCCCCTATGTTTCACCCAATATCAAAAATAATATTCGTTTGGAAGACTATTAATCAAGTCCATTCATCCGAAAGCCATATTCTGTAAAAATACGTACCCCTCCTTGCACATGTATGGGGCGCCACTTGCTATATATAAAGGGATTTACACATGTTCTTACCAAATTTCGTGACAATAGCCATAGCTGTTTCCAAATAAGTCGCGTATGCGAGACAGACAGACAGACAAACAGACGAAGAAGTCTTGGAAATCGCGAAGAAAATTATCGGGAATAAAGCGCCAAGCTTAGATCGGATTCCGTGGTAGTGGCCGTCAAAACAGTTTAAGGTGGTTTGCGAAAGCATTTATGACGTAAAGATGTTTTCCCGCAAAAGTGGTGGAAACAGAAGCTTGTGCTAATCGCGAAATCAAATAAACCGTTATCCTTCGTCCTATAGGCCTACATGCCTATTAAACGTCGTGCGCTTACCGGGCAACATCAGACGAACCAGTATGTGTGGTAGCAGGCATGTTCCCCATGGACATATTGGCGAACGAGGCTCGACCCCTTCCTGGCCCATCATATTCAATCGATGAGTCCTGTATCTGTACCTGTATGTGTTGAATTTGATTGAAAAATGCGGAACACATTATATTTAACTGCCCGAGGTTCGCCGCACACAGAGTGGAGGCGGAGATTGATACTAGAGCACGGTTGTTACCCGAGAATATCGTGGACCCCATGCTAATCTCTGAAACAGCTTGAAGGGCGGTGGAAAAATTAATGAAAGTGATCCACAATCTGCTGAGCAAGGAGGAGCTTCAGGGGAAAGTAGCAAATAACGACACGAGCCGGAGTTTTTGAATGATCCTGCCCCGCGACGTAATACCGAAATGGCAATCCTGTGGAGTAAGCGAAGGAAACGGAGATGGTTCTAGTCAGTAATAATCTCAAAACCGTATTGTAGAAGCCAGCGATTGGTTTTAGGCATTTCCTTTTCCAACGCCAAAGGAAAATTGACGGATAGACAGTTACTGAATTAATTCGGTCAAAAACAAGGGGATGTCCTAATAGACATCCTCTTTAACCTGTCCCTGGAAAAAGTGGTCCCTAAGCCAACAGGACTATGAACTCGAAAAGTACAGTAAAGTTGTTGCGCTGTTGATGATGATGATGAGCATCCAGGGCGAACTTTCTATATATTCTATATATTTCAGAAGCAGCATTATTTTGGAAAAGTACTATTTGATTTATAAGAACTTAATTTATAAGAACTCTGATATTATTAAAACTGTTGAAATTTAGATTGAAAAGACTTTGGATGGAAGATGATCCACATATTGAAGGAAGGCAGAAAATTCCGTTTTCAGTAAATGAAACCGTTGAATGTTGTTATGTTATGTTATGAAAGGTTGAAGTCAGTCAATCTAGTTTAACTTGGATGTTTACATCCTCAACATGGTGATTAGCTTATCCATTACAAATTCCACCATCCAGTCATCATAACTTTTTATTTAGTGACGAAGATTGAATTATAAATATTCATTTTTGTTCACATATGTATTCTTTGCAATAAATCTTTTTGTTTGTTTTGATCTTTATACTAAAAATGTTTACGTCTCGGTGATTTCTTTCTTGATATATTTACGTTTTATATGTGCAATGTTAATTTGATTGTCTCATAAATAACATACGACAATTGACCGAGACAATAATTTGTGTTTGGTGGCTTTTATAATACTTTCGACGGCTCGGAAGCCTGTTCTAACGGTGACGTATATATATGCAACGCGCGAACTTAATCACATCTATAAAATGATGTTTTAATGGAAATTAAGGGGAGTCGACACACCAAAATTTTCAAACACCATTTTTTGACGAATGAAGAAATACCTTCAAAAATAACAAGGAATAAGGAATTTGTAGCTAAGAATATATATGTATATACACTAGAGATGTATTTGATTGAGCTTTTCCTAAAAGTACCATTTTTCTCAAAATGACGTTTTTAGAGCTGGCGTACATAATTACAAAGTCAGAATACCGGAAGCTCGCGCTTCAGGTATAAAAGGTTTTGTGTTTCCCTATGTTAGGAGCGATGAGTGCATGGCAGTTCCGTGTGTACATGGTTAAAAATTCCATTGCTCTCTATTTTTTAGAAAGTGACTTAAATAAATCATTTGGTGGGAACGACTGTATTGATGATAGTCAACTTCATACATTTCACTCTCGGAGTTTAATATTATTAGTGAATGTCAAGAATCATTTGATACACATGACACTATCCGGTGAAAAAAAAATAAATCCCCCCTTTGCATATAATGCGGCCCCCCTTTAAACTCCACCTAAATTTATGTCACTCGCTGCACGCGTGGGATTTCATAGTTCCCATCTATCCACCAATTTTGTTCGGATCGATTTAGCCGTTTTGTAGAAAGGTGCGTGGGACAGACAGACAGACAGTGAATCAATTTTAATAAGGTTTTGTTTTACAGAAAAATTTGTTTTTAAGTCTGAATATCGGAAGCTCACGCTTCAGGTGTAAAGGTTTTGTCTTCATCTTAAGCGAGAAACTTCTACGCACATTTTTCCATCCATATATAGCTACAAACGCGGACGAACGAATAGACATAGATATTATCCTCACCATAAACAAATAAATATAAATTGATCGTACCTATATTTCCGATTTACTTGCACAAAAGCATACATATGTACATATATTGAATATCGCTGTTTTAATGTACAAATATAAGTGTCTGAATTAGATACTACCCGCAAACTTCCTTAGCACGTATAACGCATATAGTATGTCTGGAGTAATTGTCCCCCGATTCATAAGAGCTCACTTTGTTGTGGTATTGACGAATTGATATGTGGTGATGACGTCACATAAGTTGTAAAATGCACGATATTCACAAACAATGGCAAAGTTTCACTTTCTATAACTTTGTTATTAATAGTTGGATTTCCTTCAAATTTCCCAAAATTATGCTCTATGTTATCCCTTACACCACTATCATTTTGTACTTCTAGCATGAACTTAAGGGGGTTTATATGTTGTTGATGTAAACAGCGCGGAAAACGTCGTGGATTGCCCCCTTTTCACAATGGGAGAACTCGAAGAAGCGGTTCTCACTATGAAAAACAGGAAGGCGCCAGGTCCTGATGGCATCCCGGCGGAAGTTTACAGACTGGTGTTCCGCCAACGGCCAGAATTGCTGCTCGAAGCGTTCAACGCGTGCCTGAAGGAGGGCATTTTTCCTTGTCGCTGGAAAGTGGCCAGACTCGCGTTGATCAGTAAGGGTAAAGGAGACCCGGAGCTCCCGTCTGCATACCGACCGCTGTGTATGCTTGACACGGCCGGAAAAGTGCTCGAGAAGCTCATCAGGGGTAGACTCGCTGAAGCGATCCGTGCTGCCGGGGACTTATCCGCAAGGCAGTTCGGGTTTAGAACAGGGAAATCTACAGTGGATGCTGTTATGGAGGTCGTAGATGCGTTTAATCGAGCCGGGGCACACAGTCGCCGATCTCGACGGATAGTGCTCCTCATAACGCTTGATGTCAGAAATGCCTTCAATTCCGTAAGATGGACAGATATGCTAGGCACACTAGAGAACTCCTTTCACGTGCCAAGCTATCTCTTGCGGATATTGAGGGATTATCTGAAAGACCGCTCCCTGTTCTATGAGACGCTAGAGGGCCAGAGGAGGATGGAAATCACGTCGGGAGTAGCGCAGGGATCCATCCTAGGGCCGGACCTCTGGAACGCTTCCTACGATAGTCTGCTGAGACTCGATATGACTGAAGAGTCGCGCCTGGTCGGTTATGCAGACGACGTTGCGGCACTTGTTGCCGGACGCACTGTTGAACAGGCGCAAAGCAGACTTGGCATATTGATGCGACGGGTAAGCGGATGGATGACTGCTCGCGGTTTCAACCTTGCGCTGGAAAATACCGAAGTAGTCATCCTGACCAGAAGGAGAATCCCGACCTTGCGTCCCATATCGATCGGCGAGTTGACTATAGAGTCAAAACCAGTGATTAAATACCTTGGTTTAATGCTCGACTCGAAGATGAGCTTCTTCGAGCAAATCAAAGCAGCAGCGGACAGGGCTGCAGCAGGAGTCGCGGCCTTGAGTCGGCTAATGGCGAATGTCGGCGGCCCTATATCAACTAGGAGACGTCTCCTCATGGGAGCAACGCAGTCCGTCCTTCTCTATGGTGCGGAGGTATGGGCTGATGCCCTTGACAAGGAGGTGCATCGTAAACGCCTCGCTCAAGTGCAGAGGCGGGGAGCTTTGCGAGTGGCGTCTGCTTATCGCACGGTCTCCGAACCGGCTGTGATGGTGATTGCGGGAGTGATCCCCGTTGCCCTCCTTGCCAAGGAGCGCAAAGCTATCTACCGCCGTAAGAGCGAAAACTTAAGAGAAGTGGTTGCCCGTGAAGAACGTCAACGCACCCTTAACGAGTGGCAACTTTCTTGGCAAAATGAGCCAAGGGGCAGGTGGACTGCGCGGCTCATCGACAAATTAGATCCGTGGTTGAACAGAAAGCACGGTGAGATTGATTACTTCCTTACCCAACTTCTAAGTGGGCATGGAGGTTTTCAGTCTTACCTGCACAGGGTTGGGAAGGCGCGATCTCCTGATTGTGTGTTCTGCAATAGAGTGGCGGATGACGCTGAACACACCTTTTTCTCTTGCGAGAGGTGGGACGGCCTCCGCCAGCAGCTTTATGCAGACACAGGGGAGCTCTCTCCAGATAACATTGTGCGAGAGATGCTGAAGAGCGCTGGCAACTGGAATCGTATTGCGCATTATGTTCGGGCTCTTCTTACTACGAAGAAGATTGAACTCGACCGGCAGAGGGATTGGACGGAAAGGGGTTCCCTGAACTAACAACTCCCTTCCTCCCCTCCCCTCCCGTTGGTGAAGGGAGTTCCCTGACTTGAAGGCTCCCAAAGCCGGGAGAGCGGGAGGGCTAGCACGAAGTAATGTGTCAAACGGTTCCAGACTAGTTCTCTGATGACAGGGAGGTGTTTAGTTGGTAGTCCGCCAGCGTGCTGTTGCGGGAGTCCAACACTCTGTGCGTAAACGCATTCACCTACCCTACTCCCAAAAAAAAAAAAAAAAGGGGGTTTATATGTGCAGATATTGCGAGGGGATGCATTTGGAGGCCTAGATTTCGTTTAGATACACCACTGTGATTTTTGCCAGACATTTCGATTAGATAGGTTCTGAGAACAAGACCTGTTACCCTTTTTGAGGGTCTCATTTTGAACCCCACGTTTAACCCGATATCAAATATGGGTCCAGTTTCGGAAAGTACTAATTGAGCTCTCATTTGATACCCCACATGGCCACATTCTGTGAAAAACAAATTGAAATTTGCTTTCCCAGGCCAGTGGCGCATAGTTCACCATCTTCCTCACGTATATCCATTCAATATTGCTATTATGAAGGATAGCAAGATCAACAATATACGGGGAGCGACCCGTCTTATCAACCAACAGCAGGCTTATTGTGTGATGTATGGCGATCAGTTAGAACTTGCCGGTCCGAATACTTGCTTTAAGAATAACTATCCAGTACTACGAATATCACGGCTGAACATTTCTACTATTGACAACAGACTTCTAAGATGTTCGTCAGTACCAGCATACAGCTTGATGGCATCAAAGTACATCAAGTGTGTCAGTTCGCACTTAGCACGTAGGCCATATTTAATTGCAAAACCATGCCCTCTAGCATCATTCAGTAGTGATGAAAGGTAATTCAGTGCCATGCAATGTTGATAGCCTCAGATTAATGCAATGATAAGGTGGTATGCCACCGTTCCGTGAGTGTCGCCTTTATTAGTTTCGGATCAATGCAATACAGATGTGGGATATCAATTAGCCAAGTGTGCGCGACCCTGTCAAAAGCCTTGGCATAATCGATATACCAACTAAAGAGATTTTGTGGCATCGAGATATTATAGAAAATAATATCGAAGTTTCTTTTTCGACTTTCATGCTAGCAAATTTTTGGAAACTTGTGGTCAACACGATTCTGTCTACCACTTTGCTGTTATTATTTGACCAGTTTCCGGAAGAATAGCAACTATAATTTTGGCTCTGGTAAAATAAATTGACATTATTACTTTTGTTGCTGACTTTTATTGCTATACTTTCGCGCGGATTCGGTCTTCCTGGGTTCCATACCATGGACTCGTGTTTAGTTTCCGGATTGTACTTATAGAACCAAGCCTCGTCACCTGCGACGATTTTTTCGAAGATGCTAGACTGGCCGTTTTTAGATATTTAATGAAATGAACACGTGCCTTCTTTTCAGTGTCATTTAAAATGAGTGGAACCTATCGAGAAGATTTTTTCATGCATCCCAGATGATGATCAAACATTCTTGACGCAGCCATGGCAATCAAGCCCAGTTCAGTGGCAACCATTTCTTGGGCCAATCTGGGAACGTCGTTTATTTTAGCAGTCGCTAGGTCCACATTACTTTCAACAGCCGTCCTCCGGAAAAAAGTATAATTTGGCTTCAACGAACATCGAAAACCATGGAAAATAATACATCGATTTCCTATTCTACTGGGTGGCCGAATTTGTGCAAGACTAGCATTACCAAGTGCATGTTTTGTGGACTCGATTTTGACTGATCTTTTTGAAATTTTACATGAAACATTGCTAAACTATAGCAAGCAAGCTACAAGTTATGAAATTACCCTTTTTAAAAATGAAAGAGTCAATTAACCGCACTGTTGTTAGTTCCTCCGCATTGCTCTACAAGACAGACATGTTGTTATAACGGAAGGGGCAGTAAGATTGTATTTACTATCGGGAGAACAATATGTCTTGTACTACCTTTTCTGGTTTGTTTGATCTGTAGTGTTCGTTCTTCTTCAAACTTTACCAAGCTGAGTCAACGTCATCTGACATCTGAAACTAGCGCTTGTTTTGGTGATTGTAGCAAAAATGCTGAAAAGTTTGTAGATTTCCGCAACTTTTACCCCATCGTCATCGCCGGCAGGTCACCTGCATTAGGCCTCAGAAGCAATTGGGTTTTGACTGACAGCCAACGAACATCTAATCAAATTGACCACGATGCGACCAGCAGTAAATTTAGAAGTTATCTTTTGAATTGCATAACAAAGGTGGTGCTAAACACAGCCTCAAAACGAATCATGAATTCAAATTCAATACGAATCATTTGCACCATCTGGCTGTCATCCAGCAGTGGAGAGACTTTCCTGAAGTCGAAAAGATACAAACTCTAAGCAACTCGTCCGAGAATATTGACAAACACTGAACTGCCATCAAAAGCGCCTTCACTTCTGGAACAGATGGAGTTGTTCGCTACCGTGACAAAGTACAAACAAGTCGGGAAACCGGAAGCTGGGCGCTTCAGGTATGAAAGGCTTTGTTTGCTTCTTGTGTGAGTATATTTGAGTGTAGAACTATCCCATTTGTACGTAGCCCGTTAAGAATATGCATTTAGCATGTCAGATTGAGCTACTGTAACTTTGTTCCTAATAGTATGATTTTGATCAAACTTGGAGATAATATGCTTCATATTATATTTTATACTACTACCAACTTTTATAGCTCTGAGATAACTGAGATGACTTAAGGGGGGTTTTACTCAATTTTCCCAAAAATATGATAATATACTATTACTAACATAATTTGAACAGATATCGATATGGAGAGTATTTTGAGGCCTGGGCACCATATAGAGGCAGGTTCATGATTTTTTTCAGAGTTTTCGGTTGGGTAGTTTCTGAGAATGGGTCCGTTAAAGAAATCATCATTTTCCACCCCTCTCACTCCCCGCCTTTTTAACAAATCTGAAAACTAAGACCAGCTTCGAAAAGTACCAATTAAGACCTTTCATATGATACCCCACATGACTACATTTGGTGAAAAAAACTTGTACACCCCCCTTTTACATGTATGGGGACCCCCCTAAATCTCAATGTAGAAGGATATCAATCACACCACAGGTGCCACCTTCTCACCAAATTTTGTGTCAAACAGTATAGCCGTTTCTGAGAAAAGTGCCTATGACAGACAAACAGACAGACAGACATTGAACCGATTTTAATAAGGTTTTGTTTTGCAAACAAAATTTTAAAAATAAACCCTGGGCTGGTGATAAAAGGAATGTGGCCATTGCGTTGGTTAGGAGAGCAGAGATTCGCCGTAAATAAAAATTGAAGCGAAATTCTCTCTGGATGTTGTCTTAGCCGGAGGGCGTGCACAATGTCAGATTTACTCAAATACCCCAGCCTTGCAGAAGACATTTGCAGCAAATCAGATGTCACTCGAAGTACTTATAGCGCTAAACCCGCCATCGCTGTTTTGTCTATATTCTGGAGATGCAAATATCTTAAAATTAATACCCAATCGAGGCTATTCCACGCCAATGTTCTCTCCGTGCTGCTGGTCGTCGTCTTAAAGTGATGGAGGGAGTTGAAGCACATCCCCAGGAACCGCCACAGATAGAATAAAAACATACCTATATGAGTGGAAATATAACCATAATACCTACATGACATTTCGTTTTCACTTCGATATGTACCCACTTGAAATCTAATATCCGGCAGACTGGAATGTCTGCAATAGAAAAACGATATAAAGTTGCAAAGATATGGGATCACCTACGTAAGTTACGCTAACTCCCCTACCATGTGTCAATAAAAAATCCACAAACAGTTTGCGCAGAACATTTTTACATGTTTTCTTCGAACTGGCCCACATACGTACCATAGGTATGTCTGCGCTTCCGCAAAAAACAAAGCAACCACACTGGATATTTTATGTAACATATTCTTCACCCAGTTTTAATTGCAGTGCTCCTGATTTCGTAGCGCTTCCTCAAAAAACTTGTAGACGTGATTCTTTTGAAATAATTAGAGTGTCTTGGGTTTTAAACGACTTGATGAATTCTAAACGATGTTTATTAAACAACTGCCTTAGTTAATTATCCATAAATACACCATTAGAAATAATCAGCCTAGAGTTAGGATCAGATTTCGATTTAAAAATAAAAGATAGGCGGGCTGCAAAGTAAACACAGTGCTATATTGAAAATAGCCACTTTCGCTTGCATATGCGAAAATCAGGTGGAGCACTGTCTGGCTGCTGTGAAATATAGTCCCGAAAAATTCGGGATAAATAAATAAAATTAAGTCTTTAAGCTGTTGCAGTAATCTCAATTATTTTTGGGGCTTTTTGAAGCTTAAAATAACAAAACATAAAGTTGATAAATATGTAGGAATTTATAGTCCTAAGATTAAACATAACTGTGAAATACCGGGAAAATTCAATTTTTTATATGGCTGCTAATGAAAATTTCCAAAACTTAGTAGAATATTTTTTTACAGTTAATTCGAGATAAATATGAAACTTACAAAATCGTGGGTGCTCATCATGGGACGTTCAGTAGCATTGGTAGAATAAGTCAATGTGGGAAATATATCCTGGGAACACCTCTCCAAATTTCTCAATGAAGTTTTCTAGTATACTTGCTGAATCCGGCAGACCTTGTTCTGCCTGCGTATACAGGCATACCTCGACTTATCACGTTAAAACCTTTTTATACTATCAAAATAAAGAGGATTTATTAGAAAATATTATAAAAGTACACATGTACATAAATATGAATATTTATGAGTCACTCCTCCCCACTTGACGACAAATCACGATGAATTCCTGCTGAGGTGTGCAGTTGAGAAGCTTCCCTAGATGTTGACGATTTGAAAAATTCGGTTAAAATTGTCTGACTTGCTTTAAGGGGGTCATCCCGTGTGAAGGCCGTTTTTCGGCTTTTTTTAGCAATTTTTTGTGAAGAACTGGAGAAAGATACAAATACGAATTTTTCACCATAGATTTATTAATATCTTGAGTGTGCATGCATCACATAGTTCGTTATTGAAATACAGAGCAATTAATAGGCCCATCTCCAAAAAAGGTGTTTTTCTGCTGCCACACTAGAGGGCGCTCTGATCATTTTAGAGAAAAAATGTAAAAGGCATTTTAACGTACAGACTTAACTACAGTCCGCAAACTAGGATTATTAAAAAATATTAAAAACTAAATTCTTGGTGCCGTGTTAAATTTTTCTTTTTTTAATTTTGGTGTTTTTTTTTACGGCTTTTTCAATGAATAAAAAAAATTACTGAATGAATGGCAATTATCCTAGTTTGCGGACCGTAGAAATATGTTCTGAATAAGTCCTGAAAATTTCAAAGAATTTGGTTGGATAAATTTTGGGCTTTGTTGGCAGTAGAATGCGATTTTTACCCATAAAACCTTAACTGACCAATAATCTACTATACCTAGTCCATAAACCTTTGGTTTCTTGAAGAAACTCATGTACGGCCTTGGCTTCAATTCTTTTCCTTTTAGCAAAGTCATACAAATGTTATACGGACCGATAAATAGGAGCTTTATTACGGCGAACGACATAAATCTAGCATGCGACTTATCACGTATTTAACACTATAATTTCCGAATGACTCTGAATATCAAAAAATTACTTTGCCCATATATTCTATACTATATCTAGATACAATTGATGTAAAAACAAAATTTCGATTCCGCGGATCCGACACACGGCACTTAAGCTTTCTCGATTTGTACAATTCTCGATAACATTCAACACTTTTACTTATTGAAAAGGACACCGCCTGCCTTCTTTCATTGTCTCGATCATCTTCCAAATACTACAACGCCTTCTCAATGTGTTCCAAAAATTTGGAAATTTTTTTGGTTGGGAAATCTTTTTCTCCCTCGTCTAAATTTTGTTGTACCAATTCTGTATCATCTGTTACAATATTCAACAATTCTTCGTTGGAAAGTGGCACTTCAGGAGTATTAATTACGGCAAATATATCCTCTTCATCGATTTCGTCAAAGCCTATAATTTTCGCAATCTCAAGAATTTCTCTGTTGATTTCTGAATCACTGTCGATATCAATGCCAGAAGGAGATTCAACCGCTTCTGGTCAGATTTTACGCTAGACTTTGTTCATTGTGCCACTAGTTACCTCTTTCCAAGAAGGTTCAATATTAATAATAATAATAATAATAACTCCGCCGAAGCCGGTCCCAAGCCCGGTTGTGAAAGGAGGAGGGATGGATAGCTTCAGTCTGAATGGCTGTACGCCACCGCAGCGTCTCAGGGGGTAGGTGAGGAAAGTGCAGGAACTTTGCAGTCTTGCAGATTACTCACTAAGGAAGCTATCTACACACCTGGCAGCTAGGGATAAAATGCACCACCAAAAAATGAGAAGAAGGAGAAATTTAAGGTCCGGTACGGATAACCGGCGGGAGTCGTCTGACTTGGTGACTGGGTCGGGCTCTCGTAATGGACAGCACGGCATCGAAACCGCTAGTCGTGGAGCGGTTCGACGTCTAGGCGCCACGACGACCAGGAGCACAGCTCCGCCTGCTGCACCTGTTTCGCCACAATCTGTGGCGACCACTTCAGCAGGTTCGCGTAGGAAGCGGATGAAATGGACTGAAGAAATGAACCTATTCATCATCCGCTCCTACTACGAAATAACGGCGGGGGCGGGTACAACCACCTTGTGGCACCAGAGATTCGTCGAGCGTTTCCCGCAATTCGCTGCACAGTCGCAGCGAGTCGCAGACCAGTACCGCTTCATCACTCGCAGTGACACAATCCCGGCCACCATCAGGGAACGTGTTCGACTTGAAGTCATCGGGGAAACTGGTGACCGAGAGTCGATGGGGGCAGAGGCGGCGGCATCAACAACACCACGCCGCACTGCAGGCAACAGGTTCAGTACTCGCCGAAGCACTCTTCTCCACCGTCCAGCTGAGGTTTCCGCTGAAGTTCGGGACGAATTCCAAAGAGCGTGTATAGAATTCTCGGATATGGATCCTTTGCATAGACCAGGTATTTCCAGGCTCTATGCATCTCCAGCAACTCCGGGAATTCTATCTCAAATCAATGGTGAGATTGCGTCTCGACTGTGTGCTGATATGTCGCTGCTGCAACTACAATCACTTGTGTATTGTGGTGCAGTTGCGGCTATCAGATTGCACGGTCAGAAGATTCGCTTTCGCGTTATTGGTTTGAGTGACAAAAGAGATCCACCATGGAAAATTCGTCTGGAACGTCGGCGGGACTCACTAAGGCAGGACATTGCTAGACTGATTCAGATCAGCACTGGCAATGCCAGCCGACGGGTGAGAAATAAAGTGCAGAGGGTTTACCGGAACTATGCCATCCCCTGTGAGACACCCGTAGTTGAAATTCTGGACACACTAAAACAGAAACTTTCTGTTATATGCAGTCGGTTACGACGGTGTGGCGAAAGTTATTCCAGACGTGTCCAAAATGCACCATACGCGAGGAACCAGCGGAGCTTTTTCAGATCTCTCAACGAATCCCAACAGAGCGCCCAGACAATACAGTTCTCGGTGACGGAAGCGAAAGAGTATTGGGGTGGACTTTGGGGGTTACCTGCCCAGCATGCTGAGCATGCTAAGTGGATCACCGCCGAAGGCACCCGCCATGCCAATACACCTGGCATGAATTTCGCGGATGTTACCGAAGAGGAAGTTCGACGAGCTATAAACATCTCGAAGAACTGGAGGGGCCCAGGTCTGGATCGGGTGCAGAATTTCTGGTATAAGAAATTTACCAGCGTACACAGTCGGTTGGCACGCAGTATAAATGAGGTCATGAGTCGGCCGGAGGAATTTCCACCTTTCCTCACTGCGGGAATTACCTACCTTATCCCTAAGAAGGACACGGTGCAGGACCCCGCAGACACAAGACCGATCACTTGCTTACCAACCCTCTACAAATTCATCACGTCCATTATTAGTGGAAGGATCAATGCGCACCTCGAGACCAACAACATTCTGTCCGAGGAGCAGAAGGGCTGCCGAGTTGGGTCAAGGGGTTGCAAAGAGCAACTCATTATCGACTCGGTAGTTGTAGGACAAGCAACTAGAGGCCAAAGAAACCTCTTCAGTTGCTATATCGATTATGCCAAGGCTTTTGATAGCGTTCCACATACCTGGCTAATCGATATCCTACATCTGTATCGCATTGATCCGAAACTAATAAAGTTTTTGGCGACAGTCATGAAAGGGTGGCATACCACCTTGTCAGTCCGTACATCTGAGGGTGCTAATACCTCAGAGCCCATCCGTATTCGGAGGGGCATCTTCCAGGGGGATTCATTGAGTCCTCTTTGGTTTTGTATGGCACTGAACCCCCTTTCATGGCTACTGAATGATGCTAGAGGGCATGGTTTTGCAATAAAATATGGCCTACGTGCTAAGTGCGAACTGACACACTTGATGTACCTAGATGACATCAAGCTGTATGCTGGTACTGACAACCATCTTAGGAGTCTGTTGCGAATAATAGACATGTTCAGCCGTGATATTCGAATGGAGTTTGGATTAGACAAATGTCGAATCCAAGCCATTCGCAAAGGTCATCACGAGCCGCATGCCGGACATAGCATTGGTGACCTCCACATCGAAGCTATGACCGAGACAGACTTCTACAAGTACCTAGGAATTCTGCAAGGAACCCATGCTCGAGTTGGTGATCTAAAGGAAGCTCTGCTGTCCGAATTCCTGCGACGTGTAAAGCTGGTGCTGAAATCGCATCTCTCGGGGAAGAATAAAATAAGCGCGTTGAATGTATTCGCTATCCCTTCACTGGCTTATGCATTCGGAATATTGCCGTGGACGAAGACCGACCTGGAAAACGTCCAGCGGTGGATACGGACAACTATGTCCAAATTCCGAATGCATCACCCAAAGTCTGCCGTGGAGCGGATGAACCTGCCTCGTGACATCGGAGGTAGGGGCGTGGTTGACGTGGCGGCACAACATCATCGCCAAGTCGACTCGCTGCGCGCTTATTTTTACAGTAAAGAGCAGGCGAGCCCCTTGCATGCGGCTGTCTGTAAGGCAGACTGTGGACTGACTCCACTTAACTTGAAGGATCGATCTTTCAATCCTCTGAGTGGGGTGAAGTCGGACCAAGAGCGGATCGATGAATGGAAGTCGAAGGCAATGCACGGTAAACACGTGAATTGTCTTTGGCAGCCATTTGTCGATTTGCATCTGTCGAACAAATGGCTGTGTGCTGGGGAGCTCTTTGCTGAGACGGAGGGGTTCATGTGTGCCATTCAGGATGGCGTGGTCGCCACCCGAGCTTATAAAAAGCTCATCATGAAAGAACGGGTGGAGAACGACCAGTGCAGAATGTGTGGTTCAGCGTTAGAGACGTTGGACCATCTCATTTCTGGCTGTACTGTTATGGCACCGGTGCAATACATCACCAGGCATAATGCTGTATGTAAGTTTATCCATCAAAACCTTGCATATAAGCATGGATCACGGGAACATGTCCGGTTTACCGATATGAGCCGCAAGCAGTACTTGATAGTTCTGCTTACAGCATGTATTGGGACCGGCAAGTTCTGACTGATCGCCATACCGCACACAACAAGCCTGACGTACTGCTAGTTGACAAGACGGGTCGCTCCGCGTATATTATTGATGTTGCTATCCCCCATAATAGCAACATTGAACGGAAATACGTGGAGAAGAAGGTGAACTATGAGCCATTGGCTCGTGAAATCAAAGAAATTTGGCGTCTCGAGCGGGTGGTTGTAGTTCCCATAATATTGTCAGCTACAGGTATTGTACCTAAATTCCTCACGGCTTCCCTTGATGTCCTGGGACTTTCGCACAGTCTGGTTCAAACCATGCAGAAGTACACCATTCTGCATACGTGCTCGATGTTGCGGGGAGTACTCGACGGATTCTCCCACTGACCTACCACCGGCCACCACCACCAGTGTCCCTTTAGTTTTTAAGTAGGTAGGATCGTCCGAGCCTAAATGCTTGGCACTTAGTGCTAGTATTAGGTAAAATCCGGCATCTGCCGAGATTGTGATAACTCGGAAATAATAATATTCAATATATAATCAACAGCCTTGAAAATATCAAAATTTTTCCAGACTTATTTAATCCAATGCTATTATATGGTCTAAACGTTCCACCAACTGCCTGAAAGTTCGAGGCTGACAGTAAGCTTTAAAAGTAGCAATTACACCTTTGTCCATGCGTTGCAGCAGGAAAGTGGTATTTGGCGGTAGGAAGACTACTTTCACATTTTCATCGTTTTGGGTCAGAGTTGCCGGATGTCTAGGAGTATTATCGACTAATAGCAAAACCTTGTGCGATAAGTTGTTCTCCCTACAGTATTCTTTGACTCCTGGACAAAATTCATTTCTAAACCTTTCAGTGAATAACGCCGAAGTTGCACAAAGCCTTTTTATTATGTCTCCAAATAACTAACAGCGTGGTTTTCCAAATATTTTGTAAGTCCCTTGGATTTTCCGAATGGTACACCAATAGAGGCTTCAGTTTGAAATCACCAGCGGCATTTCCGTCCAAAACAAGTGTAAGCCTATCTTTGGAGACTTTGAAGCCAGGTGTTGTAGCTTCTTCCTTCGAAATAAATGGACGCGATGGTAAACGCTTCCACTAAAGCCCTATCTTGTCCATATTAAAAACTTGTCTCGGGCTGTAACTACCTTCAACAATAATACTTTTAAGCATGTCGGGAAATTTTTTCGTTTCTTCATAACCAGCGCTAGCCACTTCTCCAGTCAATTTTAAATTATGCAGACCAAATCTTGATTTGAACTTGTCGAACCATCCTCGACTTAAATTCGTTAAATTCGAAGGCTTGGTTTTCACTTCTGATGGTATTGAACAAACTCTTCGCCTTTTCTTGGATGACTGCAGTCGAAATTGTTATTTTTCTCTGGTTCATGTCGAGAATCCAGGCATACATTAATTTTTCCGTCTTCTCTTTACCTGTCTGATAGCGCAGGCCTTTAATCCTAAGGAAACAGCAACTTGCGCGGCTCTCTCCCCTTCGTCCGAACGTTTAATTATTTTCAATTTAGTTTTTAAATTAATAACTTGCCTCTGCCTCTTCTTTTTAAAGGAGTTGTATCCCTTATCCATACTGCTATATGGGTTTTTGATGATTTTTGTGTTAAAGCAATTTTGTCTCTTAGTATATGAAGGTCCATTTAAAAAGAAAGTTTTTTGCCAAGTCTTAGTCGTCAATTTCTTACTCGAAATTAAACCAATATCGTATTAGGTGTCCTTTAGTCTTGAGTTATTAAATTAAAACTAACGAGGCTTCTTTATGTGTCAAATAATTATCCATTCAACTATGTAGGGTTGATTTCAATATTTGCAACGTCCGATCCTTTCAGGCTTTATTTGAACATGTAACGGATCCTTATCCAGCGTAAACTTGCAAACCAACCATAATAAACCAAAATAATTTTTTCAGATGGTTCCTTTTGCTCACAACCATCGAAATTCGTTCACCTGCACCAAGTTCTTCCCTTTCAACAAATATGTTAATACGTAACTAAGGATCTACAAAACAAGGATTCAATAAAACCGTACTCAACTTATGTGTAATACCTAAAACTGCAGCGGTTTTCCCCAAACTGGGAGTGCATACAGCGTGATAGAACTCACTACCCTGGCTATGAGCAGCCTGCAAGTATGCCGCGGTCCTCCTACGTTCGGCATCACCCTTGCCAGAGCCATACTCGTGGTGGATGCTCTTTTAAAAGTATGCTCTATGTGCTGCTTAAAATTAAGTCCTCCGTCTATCGTCATCCCCAAGTATTTGATGGCCGGCTTGGAAGTGATGAGGGGGGGGGGGGCGGTTTAACGTGAGTACCTGCCGTGTAGGCATAATCCCACGGTCCTCTTCGGACACGGATTGGTTTTTGGGACTACAATCAGAGCCCCGCCATGCAAGCGCAGCGGTCCTGGTTTATACTGAGTGCAGGCTCAGCATTTATACCAGTGGATGCGAGGCCTATCTAACACCTCGGCCGCAACTAAGGGGTACAGCACCCGAGTTGTACAGCGCAACTCCACGCTTGAGCTCCGAGGAGCTCTGCCTGCGATGTAGGCATAAACACAACCACCATAGGTACATCATTATACATGATGTTCCACAATAGTGGGCCCAGTACAGAGGTTTGTGGGACACCCGCGGAGACAACGTGGGGCCATCATCGGTATTATACCAGAGTGTCCGCTCTTTCGTATAAGGTTCCAATTGGTCGAGTTAAATGCATTCCTCACATCCAGGGTCACCACCACACAATATTTACTGGTACAATCCCTTCCGTGAATTGCATTTTCGGCAAAGCCAGTCACCATTTTGATGGCATCAATGGTTGATCTCGCTTTACGGAACCCATACTGCCTATTTGAAAGGCCCCTTGGCTCTCGACGATTGGGAGTAATCTATTATAAATGACCCGCTCCAACATTTTCCTAGAAGACATATGGGTCTATAAGAGGACGGTTCCCCTGGAGGTTTGCAAGCCTTAGGCAACAGTAACAGCTTTTGCCGCTTTCATGGTGCAGGAAAGATACCCTCGGACATGCACGTTTCGAACAGCATTTGCCGGCAAGCTCCTTAAAACATTCCCACTTACTACGCTAGATGGCGAGCTTAAGGTTCTTGATAGCTTCCCTATAGGCATGATCCTTTTGCCCTTGATCGATCCTACCTATTGCCCTCTGAGCCGTTCGTCTGGCTCTCGGGCAAATCGATCGAAGGCTGACAAGTTCACTATTCCCCCAATAATTGGGTCTTCTAATGGGCAGCATCTCCTAGGCATCGACGCGTCACATGCTCTAGAGATACTCTGTGTGACATGGAGAGCTCTATCCGCGGAGGTGCCTGCTTTGCAAATTTAACCACATTAATGTTTGCTCATCCATCGCTTTGGAAGACCATCCAGGTGTTCTTTCGGATTTTGGCTTACGGGGTGTGGGTCTCCTGCCTTGTGGCTCCATCCTTAGTTCAAAGTGATTGCCTGGTGGTCGCTGTACGTGAAGTCCTCGCTAACTTGCCACGACATGTCACGTGCTAACGCGAGGCTAACAAAAGTCAGATCTACAATTGAACCAGTTCCCCCTTTCCGATAAGCTTTTATATCGCCTTAGTTGGCCAGCACCACATCCAACTGGGCGAATGCTTCTAATAAGCAACGCCCCCTTGCGTTAGTCTCTTTTCTGCCCCACTCGATAGCCCACGCATTAAAGTCACCGGCTGTCACCTTTGGACCTCGTCTCCTTGCGTCGTGAACAAGATCGTCTAACAGGTCTTCAAACTCAGGCAGTGTGAGGCTCGGTGGGACGTAACAGCTATATATGAATATACCGCTTATTTTTGCCCACACAAAGCCATTAGCCGCCTAACGCATGCTATATTGTATGGCTTAACGACAGCACGCCCATATCGCTGCTCCACCAGTCGAATCTGTGACCCATACACCACCGTCAAGATTTCTGTACGGTTCACGAATGATTCCAATCTCCATCGCGGATTCGTAAGTGGTCTGCGCAAGCAAATCTTGTGCGACCCTGCAATGATTGAGGTTTATTTGTATTAACCTCATTTTTTCACTGCAGTTAAGGCTTTCCTAAACTCTGGGCATTTACCACTTCCGGTAATATGCCAATCATCTACTGACGAGTTACGGTAACTTTTATAGCGTAAAAATTTTCTCAATTACAAAATACATATCAAATGAGCAAAATTAACAGCCGGACATTGTCATACGAAATAATTATTCATAAGGACTATTAACTAGTGATTTGTTCGAGTTTTTGATACGATCGTTTAGCTGTGTTCGAATTTTAATTTTGCCTCGGAAAATAGGGTTTGTTTCTTATTCACCCTCAGCAAGGGCTTTATCTGATGCTTTTTCGGTAATTTTCAAGCTTTTGTGTAAAACGAAATCTTATTTAAATCGGTTCAATGTCTGTCTATTCGTCTGTCTGTCTGTCACAGCCGATTTACTCGGAAACGGAACATGTGGTCTGTGTGTCCCTTTACATGCAGCAAATGGCGTTATGTTGTGTTGAGTTTGAAGGAGGGCTTCCCATACATGCGAAAGAGGGATGCGAAATTTTTTTTCACGGAGTATAGTTATGTGGAGTATCGAATGAAAGAGCTCAATTTCCTATTTCTGATATTAAATGAAATAAAGGGGAGAAAGGGCTCAAAATGTGTGCCCTAAAAAGTGAAACAGGTCTCGTTCTCAGAACCTATTCAATCTGAAACAAGTCGGGAAACCGGAAGCTGGACGCTTCAGGTACGAAAGGTTTTGTGTATTTCTTAGTACGTGGCATGTAATATATGCATATATTACGTGAGAATATCCACTTTCGGATGATATTGACATTCACAGTCTTGAATTTGCAAAGAAGCGACAACTTTGACGTATTATAACTTTGTTAGTAATAGTGCGATTTCCACCAAACTTGGTAAGATCATGCTCTATGTTATACTCTACATTGCTGCGAAATTTTGTGGTCCTAGCATGAACTTAAGGGGGGCTTTGAAGCGAATTACTGAAAATTATAGTAATATACTATTATTAACTTTATTTGTGCAGATATCAGTGTGGAAGTTATTTCGGAGCCCAGGCACTATATAGTGGCAGCCTCTTGATTTTTTTCAGATTTTTCGGTTGAGTGATTTCTGAGAATGGCCCCCGTAAAGGAATGGTCACTTTCAACTCCCCGCACTCCCCACCTTTCCAACAAATGTCAAAACTAAGACCAGCTTCGAAAAGTACTAACCGAGACCTTTAATTTGATACCCCACATGACTATATTTGATGAAAAAAAAATGTACACCCCCCTTTTGCATGTATGGGGACCCCCCCTTAAATTCGTTGTAAAAGGATGTAATTCACTGTATGCGTGAGCGTTCACAGTTCCCACCTTTCCACCAAATTTGGTGTCAATCGCTGCAACCGTCTCCGAGAAAAATGCGTGTGACGGACAGACAGACAGACAGACAGACAGACAGACAGACAGACGGACAGACAGACAGACAGACAGACAGTAAACCGATTTTAATAAGGTTTTGTGTTTACACAAAACCTTAAAAAGAATCACAGTGATGCATCTATACAAAATCTAAGCCTCAAAGTATATCCCGTTCCGATATCTGCACAAATAAAGGTAGTAATATATTACCATGTTTTAGAAATTTACCCGAAACCTCCCTTAAGTTCATCGTAAAAGTACAAAATTTGACAACAGTGTACCTGATAATATAGGACATAATTCTGGATTTTTTTATTGATTTTATTTTGTATTATCTCTGCGTCTATCTATCCGATTTACTCGGAAACGGCTGATGCTATTGTCATAAAGTTTGGTGGGAACATGAGGGGCATCATTTTGCGCTGGGCTTAAGGGAGCTCCCCATGCATGTGAAATGGGGGTGTGTACATTTATTTCACAGAATATGATCATGTAGGGTATCAAATGAAGGGGCCCGATTGTAACTTTTCGCCTTATTTTTTAAAAACCGCCACAATTCTGGAAAATTTGAAGATCCTATTATTATTTACAAAGTTATAGAAGGTCGAAATTTTGTATTCCACGTAAATTTATTGCACTCTAGCACGTGTATGGCGTCATCATCATATGAAGTATTTTTATATGAAAGGCGGAGTTGGAGTTTGAAAATACATATAACAAGGAATATTTTGAATTTTTAGCTATGTATGAATGGAAAAACGAGCATAGCAAGATGGTATGTTTGACTAAAAATTGTACGCGGCGGTACGTTATCGTAGTGCAAATTCCTTGAATTGTTGCCTACAAATCCTTTAGTTTTCGACGAATCGCCTCACGAAACCATCGAATAACGCTCAAATACTCTTTGTTCGCTCTTTAGCCTTATAGCAAAAACTCACGCTGAACAAGATCATTGGAATCTACTAAGACGGTGAGCATTATCTTCTTTTCCAACCGAAGCGTAACTTACTACTCACTTTCTTGATGTCTGGGTTGGGTGCCGTACTCATACCATAAATCATCGTCTCCTGTTCAGTAATCATTTGATGAATATTGGATCGGATTTAGCTATAAAGAATTCGTCCTTGCAAATTCAATCCCACTTTTGAAGCAGAACAAATTAAAAATCCGCCCCATAAATAGATATACTCAACCCATATTATTTTAAAAACCGATTAGCTATGATGCTGTAATCGATAGCTGAGTAACAGAGGTAGCAACTCAACAAGAAACAAGTCGGGAAACAAGAAGTTGAACGCTCCAGGTATGAAAGGTTTTGTGTATTCTTATATAAACCATTTGAATGGACATTTGCCCCATTAGTGCTTAGCACGTAATATATATGCATATGTTATATCAGAGCATTCACCTTAACCTGCTACTGACATTTAAAGTCTTAGAATTTGCACTGAATCGACAACTTTTGATCTACTATAACTTTGATAATGGGGGCATGGCAACCTAATGCTCCTCGATGTTCTCAGGCGGGTTACCTAGTATTCCGTCTGGTCAGCTAAATAGTACAAGTGGTTGATCTCAAAGTCAGAGGGTCGCAGCTCCCCAACCCTGCAAGAAGTGGCGGAAGTGCAAGCGAACGTAAGTGACCATTAGATGACGATCCCTTTCTAGCCGATGTTAGTCCATCTCTTGTTACGCACATCCAGAAGACAGCTGCCCAGGAAATGGTTAATCTGATTGCTCGTACGGCATCGGTCAGTTGAAACCCAATTGACCCTAGGACAGACTCTCCGTTCGAACAATGTGCCACCAATGACCAATGGAAGTTGCAGAAATCCATCAACCCCAACCATTACCATTATGGTCGCTAAGACCATGTTTCCTCTTACATGTCCGAGCAAAGTGTTATAAGGCTTGGCGCGTTTCATTGCTCATAGAAAGCATTCTTCTCCGTCATATCGGAAGTCTCCCTTGGTGCGTAGCATTGTACAATAGTGATGTTTTGTAACCTGGACCCGAATCTTCCAGTTAGAAGTTCGTCAGAGACCAGAAGCAACCCGACATCGGATTCGTGTCTGCTACCACTTGGCATTTCAGAGTGCTATCTGCTTACTTCGCTTAGGCCCACAATATCCAGCTTATATCGTTGAAATTCCAACTCAAGTTGGAGAAAGCGAACATTCTGAGGACCGTCGCTACCGTTGTTGAGGAGGGTGCGATCATTCCAGAAACTAATAATAGTCCGTATTCGAGAGCCAAAGGTCTTCGGGTGAGGGCGGTTTCTATCCGAGGCGTTGTTGACGTTTCGGTAGCAATAAAGTTTCAAAATTTGCAGGCTACCTCACAAATTTTTTTCCCTTTTGGTCCCTTCTTGCAACAAGCTGGAAAGACTTTGAGTGTATTTTTAGGCAGCAGATCACAAGGCTATCATCGACAACGGAGAAATTATCAATGGTCTCAAAGTTGTAGTCTCCTATCTTTATTGTTCTCATTTGACCAGAACGATTCCATGTTGCTTCTTTATTCTCTGGTGTCGATGTTACCACCATGTACTTCGTCTTGCGTTCACTAATATCCAACCTAAGATCTCATGCCACTTGCTCAATTCAGTGAAAGTAGATTGTACCTTCTAGGTTGTTTTTCTCATTATGACGATACCGCCACTATAGGCCAGTATTTGGGCGGACTTAAAGGATGGTGTTTCTCGTATTTACCTCAAGGCCGCGGATAAATTTTTCCGGGACCAGGTTAAAAAGGACACATGATAGGGCATCCCTTTGTCTTAGACCGTAGTTAGTTAAATGTTATCGATAGTTCTGCTGTTTTTATCTGGCCTCGCACATTGTTCAGGGTCAGCTGATGTTCCTCTTTTTATGTATGGGACAGATAATGCCTTGTTGCCAATCGTCAGGCATTGATTCGCTGTCCCAGACCTTGAACACCAGTTGATAAACCGCTTGATGTAGTTCGTCATCTCCATATTTAAACAGGTCAGATGTAATGCCAACGGCTCTTGGCGACTTTTGATTTCTAAGCTGATGAATTGCACGGACTTTAATGCTTGATAGTGCTAGCATTTGTCCGTGGTTTTTAGTTGGTGGAACTTTCAACCCGCCGATATTTTGGTTGTTAAGTAGCTCATCAAAACACTAGACCTATCGCTCAAATGTGGTCGAAAATAAAATTGCCCTCTTTGCCTCGACAGAATGACCATCGATTAGCTAACTGCGCCTCGGGCCGTTATTTGCTACTTTTCTCCGTTGCTCCTCCTTCCTTAGCAAATTGTGGATCGCCTTCACTCTTTTTTCCACCGTCTTCCAAGTCGTTTCCTGCGAACCTCGGGCAGTTTAAAAACAAAATGCTCGGTATCATCTGGAATTTTCTCCCATGTCGGGCAATATGGGGACTCGTCACACCCGAAGCGATAAAGGTATGCACGGCACCCTTCGTGTCTGCTTAGAAATTGAGTTAGGTCATAAAAAACTTCACCGCGCCTTCGTGTGATCCATTTTGAGACATCAAGAATATTCCAGTGAGTCCAGCGTTCTTCAGGTGAATCATCCCATCTTTTTTGCCACTCCAAAACAGCTTTACCTCCTGCTTATTACCGACGATAGGTACAGGACTCGCCGCATTGGATCATCGATGTGTCGACCTTCGTTCACGAAGATGTACCTGCTATCACACAAGCGTGCTGCTTCGTCTGATGTTGTACGGTAAGCGCATATTTCCGCCAAATTAAACTTCCATTGTAAGGAAGAGCGACTAATTCTTTTGTGTTCAATCGAAACATGTTAATGGGACGATGCCTGGATGGTTCAGTGGTTAGAGCGCTAGGCTGACTTATATGGGGACTGGATGTCGGATACCGATTCAGCTGTGAGTGAGTATCTGAGTCAAATCAAGGAAATAATTACGGGTGAGAATGCTGACAATATTGCCTCCTACAGTGTACTGAATCCTATAGTGTACTGTTACCGTCTTGAAGTGCTCTAATAAGTTTCAAGACCCTGACCAAATTGTTAATTCATTCATTTACGTTTCTATGCTCCTCAACCTACTCCAAGCTTTTCGGTATTGGTTGTCAAAAGCTGGTGGATTGTCCTTCAATTTCTATTATTTTAAATTAAATTTTTCCTATAAATTCAAGAAAATGTGAAATTGGTGGTCCAAAAACAATTCCCAAATCTACAATTGTCCAGCCGTCAGGCTATTTGTTCCCATTTTTATGTTTTCCTCTTCTTTATCTGTTTATATTCATTTTATGCCAGACCAGAAATAAGACGTTAATTTCCCCAAATAATAAAACTAACCATGAAATTTTATTTCTACCTTAAGCACTCGTAGCAGACCTTGAAGTTTTGATAAAAACCAAGCGGAAAATATTTTGGATTGGCGGCTAATTAACAGATTTGATAGAAGGAAAGCAATTTTCACTGCTAAGAATGTTTTCCATCACTTTTGCGGTTCGTGTTGTTCACAGAATTATTATTAGAATATTGGCAAACATGGCTTGTATTATTGGTCATAAAAATGTATTTGCATTAAAAATCACGAATCGGTGCTGAGTACAATTTTAAAGCCAATATGAATCGGTTTTGGCACAGTTGGTTTCGCTTCAGCCAACACATTTGAGTGATTATTATTTTTCCATTGGAAGTGGTGGATGACTGAGAACAAATAAACGGAAATGATTACTGGATGAAATTGTGACTAAATTTATAAAATTTCATAGGAAACATTGATTTCAGTTGAACGCCATCATCAACGAAACATAAGATTTATGTAACTTTATTCTGACTAATTCGATGACAGGACTGTGTGTTAAAAGCCTTTAATTCGGTATGAAATAACAGTGATGTCCAATTTGAATGGAATAATTGAATTTCATGATGCCGGTACTCACTCATACGTCACCGTCAGAAATATTGAAAATTTCCCGTGCATGCATTTCAAATCATAAGGCAATGAAGAAAACAGATATTTGATGCTGGCTTACATTAGTTGGAAATGATCAATACTTTTATGAGATAATAAAGGCCTGGTATAACTCGGAGTGTCTGAAATAAATTCGCGGAAATTTTAACAAGTCTAAATTGTGTTTAAGATTCTCTCGCTCCCATACATATAAAAGTGCTGCTGAGGTCCGCCCATTATATTTGAGATCGTTGAATAGATGAAAATCAGATCACTCAGGATATGTGGGATACAGAACAAATTTCCGAGCGAATTTACTTAGTTTCTGTCGAATTGTGAAAGTTTATGTGGTTGTTTTTCACCCCTTGATAGAGCATAGTGCATCGGACCATCATACACGGTCCACTGAAATGCGTTTCAATTCCTTCCAGGAGATCCCAAAACGCCTGAGGTGTGCCAATGATGGAATTATCGCCTCTCCTTAATTTCTACTTTCCTGAGCAGCGCATCACGTGTCATGCCCACTATCGCTTGCAGTGATCAATAGAGCCTTCAATTCCTCATCATAAAAGCATGCATACATCCTAAAAACCAATCATAAACCGTTTTCGATATTCAAAAGTAGTAAAGTTTCGAAATTTAGAGGTCTAACTGCTATTCGTTTGAGAGTTTCCTTAAACCCCTTTGCTCACAGGACTAAAGAAAAATGGAAAAATGTTACTGTAATGAAAAAAGACTCTTTTGGATAAATATGGAATAGTTAGCCATGATTTTTTCTTTACGCATACCATGATGCTGTTGCCTGTACTCCACAACAGTAATCACTTTTTGTGCTTTCACTCGACTGTTTTTAATTTCGGCGTTACTACATATCTATTTAGAGATGGAAGTATATTATAGTGGAATGTGACATTTTATGTAAATATAATTGACAAAAATCTCGTGGTAGTGTTGACGCCACAAGTCAGGAATTTAACACAGTAGAATCCTGATAATGGTCAACTAAACATTCAGTTCTATCTTAGCCAATGAATCCTCATCGTATTGGATTACATGACTATACCAACGATGACAAACCTCTGCCATATTTTCCACAGTCGATGCGACGCCATATCGATCATGGATGTCCTCATTTCGAACGTGATCATATCTTGCTATCCCGCTGCTCCAGGGCAAAATATTTGGCTCCATTGCTTGGCATTGAAGCACGGTTCATTATATTTCGTAGCCCACACGAATGCATGACAGCATCCAATGTGAATCTCCTTGCTCTAAAACTGAACTCTCTTGCAAATAAGTTTCCCGCAGCACGTATCGCTTCAGCGGGTCTACTGTTGATGAGCTTTTCTAACACTTTCCTGGCCATGCCCAGCATACAAAGGGTCGGTACACATAAAGAAGTTCAGGACCCCCTTACCCTTTGCTGATCAGCGCAAGGCTTGCCACTCTCCTCCGCCAAGCAAAAATGCCCTTTTCAGGCAAGCGTTAAATGCACGAAGCAGGAGGTCTGGCTAATGGTGGAACACCTGTTTTTATACCTCAGCCGGGATATCCTCCGGTCTAGCGCTTTTTTGTTTTTCCAACGATTATTATTGTTATAGGAAGGACTACTCTTTCAACTCTTTTATGGAGAAAAGTGGGCAATCCTCGGCGTCTTCCATGGTGGCGGAAGGCGAACGAGACTACGGAAGATTTCGTCGCTACTCGAAGCAATTTCATGGCATAGTACACTGAGGGTGATAGTACCAATCCTAGTTACTTAAATTGGTTAGGGAGTAATCGGTGATGGTCTCACGGAGGTCAGTTGTGAAAAAGTCTATCTTATTGCAATCAGTCCAATTCCGTGTTGTATGGGACTATCATTCCACTTTTAAGTGGGTTGCTTGAATCAATTCTGTGAGTCGTACAGAAAACACTCGACCCTTGACGGTGTCCATGGCAAGAACAAAGAGGCTTCCTTGATGAAGGTATATAGTAACGATTTTGATATCTCTTACCTTACCTCAAATTTTCTTCTTCAAGTTGTGGTAGAGTAATTTACCCATTTAAAGTGAAATGAAGGTTCTTTTTTTCTTTTTCATATTGGAACGATCGCGCTTTCCTACCTAGACGGTGTGATCTACCACGTTCAATGTCACCGTTCTAGGCACCATATCATAGAGTCTCTTGCAATAGGTAGATATCGATGCATTTCTTTCGAAGCATCTTTATCTTTGTCTGTCTCACCAGTGCGGATCAATATTATCAATATTTCCAGGGTAGATACAGATGTTTGCAGCTCGAACTAGTTTGCGTTCTGTCGGCGCTCTTGCCTCAAGAATCTTGAGAGTTATGTCGACTGATGCGGATGCCTTAGTATTTCTCCTCGATAAGATGTTATTAAATTGCATGATCCTTTTTTTGTTAACCAAATTCAATGCGTTATCTTGGTTGGCCTCTCGTGGGACCTGCACCCGAAGAGATCAGGTAGAATTTAGTATAGAAGAGTAGCTCCATCTGCACTTCATTTATCTGTTTCCGCGATTTCGACAGTTTGCTTTCATTTTACTAGAATGCCAAATATATTTTCTCACCTTTTCCTTCCGTGTTTGAAGTTTGGACCAGCATATAGTATTATACATATTACATGGGGAAGCTACTTTTCTAGTTTCCTGGGGGTATTCAAGTGTTGAAAATGTGCTGAACTGCTCGGTTTATCCCAGTGACCCGCGAATGCATTCACGCTTGAACGTATAGAAAACTGCATCTGCATCAATTGGGATTGTTTGTCCAAATGACGGAGATCTGTAAAGGTTACTTCGTTAATAATTCGTAATTCTTGCTAATTGGTATAAATTTTCTTCTTCTTCTTCTTTATTTGGTACTCCCAATAATTGGTAATCCCGATAATTGATACCAAGGAGTCAATCCTTTAGCGATCTCTTTCGACATCTGCTGAAATATTGTCCAAGTGGCGACATTAACTTCATTTTCTTTATGAATCGTTGAGGCAATCAAGAATTACATAGTCCATGAAAATTTCATAATATCGTGTACTGTGTTACGGTTTTTGAAATATTATATGTCGAAAAAACCTGTTTGGAGGGAATCGTATTTTTCTTAAACAACGCTTACACTTGAGATCTTTAATCTGAAGTCAAAGCGCTTCAATTTTAAACGCATCGAGCATTCAGAAATATTCATAAATAAAAAATTAATTTAAAAATATTTTGGGCTTGTCAACTTCTTAATGAAGGCCCCTCTCATAGTTTGTTAATCTTTTCATGATTATTTCAGTGGCTTTAAAAATGTTTCAATTTCATTAAGGATTGGTGGATAAGAAATACAAATAATCAAGAATGCATTTAACTTATTCGTCGTTTTCTCCAGGATCTCATTACATTTTACTATCTACGTCTCATTATACTTCCACTGGAACGTTTCTAAATTAATGACACGGAGTTCTTGTGTTGAACGCCCATCTATCTATATTCGCAGCAATAATTCTTAAGATTTGGCAGCTCAAGTTCATTTCAGCTAAATGCAAAATAGCGTGAGCCGAGATATTCAACCTCTTAATTCATCCAAAATAAGTTCTGTGTCGCCTTGAATACTAATAAGTCACAGCGAACCGTCTCCTCATCAATCAAGTTGGACCCTTCAAAACCATAAATCTTGTGACCATACAGCACTTCCGAAGAACTCGCAAATGGCGATGAAGAAGATAAGTGCAGTCTCTAGAAGTTCCGACTATTCAAAACCTTAATCCTTGGTTGATTTTGATACTAAAATAAAGCTATTCCCATACTCATCTGAAATGCCACAGATGCCACTTTGTATTCATTCAGCTTAACGGATTTATCTGGCGGATTCAAAGGAAACTATTGTTCGTTATTAGCCACCTTATACATATATTACCTTTTGAATCACAATAATGCGATTATGATCTTTACTTTAAATTCCGAATAGTTTATTAAATTGTTTGTCTGTAGGTTTTATCATGAATAATATTAGATTGCAACACAATCTGCAGATTTGCAAATGCTGGATCCTAAAATGGAAGAGGTCAATGTTTGCAAGTCAACTGGAGCAAGCGCAAGAATAGTTTCGATATGGGTGTGGAAATTTTAGAGAATGTTGCAAGTTCTATCGGAGGCGGATACAGAATGCAATAATCATAGTTGGTTTGGCATTTTTATCAGGCAATCACGACCTTACTTTTGTGAAAACTAAGACTGTATTAAAGTAGATTCTCCTAAATCGATTCGTGGTCTATCTGTCTGTCTATGCGTGAAACATAAGGGTTGAAGTACTAAACCTAATATACAGCCACGGTTTCAGAAAAATTCGAACACAAATCCGGGAGCATAGATAAAATACCCAGTGCCAGTAAAAATAATAAGACCAGCTTTTTTTTGAAAAAGTGGAATCAATAAAATGGACTCCAGAAGCTGTGTATGTATCTGAGATGATTGCACCCGATTACGTTCTCCTGAGCAATTTACGGAACTATTCCGGTGTACTGCAGCGTGTAATTAAAAAAAAGTTGAATTTCAGGTAGGCAAAAGTCATTAGACGTTACGGAAAAAAACATTCTCTGTTTATTCGGGTGTGAACATTTGTTCTGCAAAAAAGATGAAAAGTATTTATATAATTGTTTTTCACTATTTGGTGGCAATTCCTGGCTAATTTTGTCTAGCAAATTTATGATAATGTGCAGAGCAAGACTACCAAGGAACATTAAACAAGTCGGAATATCGGAGGCTCAACGCTTCGTGTATAAAGGTTTTATGCTCACCTTGTGTAAGAAACTATCTATGCACGTTTTTCCGCTCGTATACCGCTAAAAAATCAAAATCTTCCTTGATGTGCTCCAACTCCAGTTCGTGTGAGTTCACTTTATATGATAACTTCATGCAGGGGACTGCAATAAATTCACAAGAAATACAAGACCTTCCATAACTTTGTTAATAATAGTTGGATTGCCTTCAAGCTTTTCAGAACTATGTCTAATGTTATCACTCATACTGAGGCCATTTTTTACTTAAAGAATGAACTAAAGGGGGGTTTTCTGGTAAGACTCAACATGCGCCTGGTCGGTTATGCAGACGACGTTGTGGCACTTCTTGCCGGACGCAACGTTAGACAGGCGCAAAGCAGAGTTGGCATATTGATGCCACGAGTAAGCGGATGAATGATAGCTCATCGTTTCAGCCTTGCGCTGGAAAAAAAACGAAGAAGTCAAAACTTAGCTTGCAAATAAAAAGTTTCCGATATGTGGAGATGCTTCATGAGGATCTAGTGATAATTTAGCAGAAATTATTGCGGATCTAAAGTATTTGCTGGAATGCGCAATCAGTACTTTCGGGAGAAACAAGAGTTCAAGATTTGCCAGTAAGGTCTTCAAAATAGGATATTATCGAAAATTGTTGAGGTCATCTTGTCCGAATCATCATCATCAACGGCGCAACAACCGGTATCCGATCTAGGTCTGCCTTAATAAGGAACTCCAGACATCCCGGTTTTGCGCCGAGGTCCACCAATTCGATATCCCTAAAAGCTGTCTGGCGTCCTGACCTACGCCATCGCTCCATCTTAAGCAGGGTCTGACTCGTCTTCTTTTTCTACCATAGATATTGCCCTTATAGACTTTCCGGGCTGGATCATCCTCATCCATACGGATTAAGTTACCCGCCCACCGTAACCTATTGAGCCGGATTTTATCCACAACCGGACGGTCATGGTATCGCTCATAGATTTCGCCATTGTGTAGGCTACGGAATCGTCCATCCTCATGTAGGAGGCCAAAAATTCTTCGGAGGATTCTTCTCTCGAACGCGGCCAAGAGTTCGCAATTTTTCTTGCTAAGAACACAAGTTTCCGAGGAATACATGCATACAATATGCCCATTCTGTCGGAAATCAGATTTCCCTCTTTGTCTCGGCAGGATGAGCATCGAGGTGTATAAGGCTTCATCCTGCTGACTTGTTGGTAAAACTTCCGCGCCTGGTGCGATTGCTCTCTGTACTTTTCTAGTTGACAGACTTGTTGGTTCTCCCAGGCTTCCTTTTTCCGTCTGTGAAGTCGCTTCTCCGCTCGACGGAGTTCGTGATAAGTCTCTGCGCGTGCCCGCGTTCTTTGAGAATGCAACATTACTCGGTATGCGGGTATTCTTCCGTTCCGTTGCTAGCTTATATTCATCGTCAAACCAGCCGTTCCGACTCCTTTTGCGGCTGGAGCCAAATATATTTGTGGCCGTATCCATGATAACGTTCTTCAGATGATTGTGAAGACCATTTGTTGATGCCTCATCTCCAGGTCTTCTGTTGACTGCAGTTATTGCGGCATCCATTTCCCTCTTATAGGTGTCGCGGTTGTGTTGTGGATGGCTTCAGTGTTCACTCTCACCTGATTGTCAGAGAGGATTCTAGGTGGTATTGTTATTCAAGCTCGGAGCACCATGCCAACGAGATAGTGATCCGAGTCTATATTGGCCCGAATCATTTCCGCTAAATCTAAACAATTCCCAGAAACAAAGTAACAAGAATAGAAAACCTCAGGAAAGTGTGATATGATACCATCAGTCCATTTTTTTACGAATTTGTGGAAAAGGGCGAAATACCATTAACTGTAATAGCTGTAGTGATTAATTTCTTTAGTGATAAATACGTTCATATGCAGGGAATTCAATGCACCTGCATTTTTCGTGAAGAAGGAGGAAGAATTTATCTACTGCCGCAAACAATGCCTGAGGAGCCAGCCAGAAGAAGAAACAATTTTCTTCTTCCTAGTCGGTAATTGTTCCTCTTTTAATAAGAATATCTAGCTACGTGTTACGAGAGTTATGTCCTTCCTAAGGACTCTTTCATGATATGTTTATTTTTTTCTGATAAACCTATGGTTTCTTAGCTTGGCTAGAATGGTGTCGAGATGTTTTCAAATCCTGTTTAAGATGTGAAACCATCGTTGTTCCGGTCGACTTTTACTTTTCGTACCATCAAAAGTTAATCCCCTGCATTTCCACGATAGCTGCAACACAATATCGATCCCGCATATTTCCAACGTGACCATAGCTAAATACGCTGCAGATTCAGTTCAATTTATTCGTTTTCGGATGGCTCAAGTGGTTAGACCGCTGGGCTGTCGTAGCGGAAGGTCGCGGTTCAAATCTTGCTGGGAGCAGAGGAATTTGGCATCGTGACTGGATGTCGGACACCAGTCGACTCAGCTGTGAATGAGTATCTGAGTCAAATCAGGATAATAATCTCGGGCGAGCACAATGCTGACCACATTGCCTCCCACAGTGTACTTGTAGTGTACCGATACGGTCTTGAATGAAGTGCTCAACACACTTCAAGGCCTTGATCCAATATGGATTGTTGCGCCAACGATTGTTATTATTATATCCGAGTTATCACAATCTCGGCAGATGCCGGATTTTACCTAATACTAGCACTAAGTGCCAAGCATTTAGGCTCGGACGATCCTACCTACTTAAAAACTAAAGGGACACTGGTGGTGGTGGCCGGTGGTAGGTCAGTGGGAGAATCCGTCGAGTACTCCCCGCAACATCGAGCACGTATGCAGAATGGTGTACTTCTGCATGGTTTGAACCAGACTGTGCGAAAGTCCCAGGACATCAAGGGAAGCCGTGAGGAATTTAGGTACAATACCTGTAGCTGACAATATTATGGGAACTACAACCACCCGCTCGAGACGCCAAATTTCTTTGATTTCACGAGCCAATGGCTCATAGTTCACCTTCTTCTCCACGTATTTCCGTTCAATGTTGCTATTATGGGGGATAGCAACATCAATAATATACGCGGAGCGACCCGTCTTGTCAACTAGCAGTACGTCAGGCTTGTTGTGTGCGGTATGGCGATCAGTCAGAACTTGCCGGTCCCAATATATGCTGTAAGCAGAACTATCAAGTACTGCTTGCGGCTCATATCGGTAAACCGGACATGTTCCCGTGATCAGCCCATGCTTGTATGCAAGGTTTTGATGGATAACCTTACATACAGCATTATGCCTGGTGATGTATTGCACCGGTGCCATAACAGTACAGCCAGAAATGAGATGGTCCAACGCCTCTAACGCAGAACCACACATTCTGCACTGGTCGTTCTCCACCCGTTCTTTCATGATGAGCTTTTTATAAGCTCGGGTGGCGACCACGCCATCCTGAATGGCACACATGAACCCCTCCGTCTCAGCAAAGAGCTCCCCAGCACACAGCCATTTGTTCGACAGATGCAAATCGACAAATGGCTGCCAAAGACAATTCACGTGTTTACCGTGCATTGCCTTCGACTTCCATTCATCGATCCGCTCTTGGTCCGACTTCACCCCACTCAGAGGATTGAAAGATCGATCCTTCAAGTTGAGTGGAGTCAGTCCACAGTCTGCCTTACAGACAGCCGCATGCAAGGGACTCGCCTGCTCTTTGCTGTAAAAATAAGCGCGCAGCGAGTCGACTTGGCGATGATGTTGTCTCGCCACGTCAACCACGCCCCTACCTCCGATGTCATGAGGCAGGTTCATCCGCTCCACGGCAGACTTTGGGTGATGCATTCGGAATTTGGACATAGTTGTCCGTATCCGCCGCTGGACGTTTTCCAGGTCGGTCTTCCGAATTCCGAATGCATAAGCCAGTGAAGGGATAGCGAATACATTCAACGCGCTCATTTTATTCTTCCCCGAGAGATGCGATGCGACCAGCTTTACACGTCGCAGGAATTCGGACAGCAGAGCTTCCTTCAGATCACCAACTCGAGCATGGGTTCCTTGCAGAATTCCTAGGTACTTGTAGAAGTCTGTCTCGGTCATAGCTTCGATGTGGAGGTCACCAATGCTATGTCCGGCATGCGGCTTGTGATGACCTTTGCGGATGGCTTGGATTCGACACTTTTCTAGTCCAAACTCCATCCGAATATCACGGCTGAACATGTCTATTATTCGCAGCAGACTTCTAAGATGGTTGTCAGTACTAGCATACAGCTTGATGTCATCTAGGTACATCAAGTGTGTCAGTTCGCACTTAGCACGTAGGCCATATTTTATTGCAAAACCATGCCCTCTAGCATCATTCAGTAGCCATGAAAGGGGGTTCAGTGCCATAGAAAACCAAAGGGGACTCAACGAATCCTCCTGGAAGATGTCCCTCCGTATACAGATGGGCTTTGAGATATTAGCACCCTCAGATGTACGCACCGATAAGGTGGTATGCCACCCTTTCATGACTGTCGCCAAAAACTTTATTAGTTTCGGATCAATGCGATACAGATGTAGGATGTCGAATAGCCAGGTGTGCGGAACGCTATCAAAAGCCTTGGCATAATCGATATAGCAACCGAAGAGGTTTCTTTGGCCTCTAGTTGCTTGTCCTACAACTACCAAGTCGATAATGAGTCGCTCTTTGCAACCCCTTGACCCAACTCGGCAGCCCTTCTGTTCCTCGGACAGAATGTTGTTGGTCTCGAGGTGCGCATTGATCCTTCCACTAATAATGGACGTGATGAATTTGTAGAGGGTTGGTAAGCAAGTGATCGGTCTTGTGTCTGCGGGGTCCTGCACCGTGACCTTCTTAAGGATAAGGTAGGTAATCCTCGCAGTGAGGAAAGGTGGAAATTCCTCCGGCCGACTCATGACCTCATTTATACTGCGTGCCAACCGACAGTGTACGCTGGTAAATTTCTTATACCAGAAATTCTGCACCCGATCCAGACCTGGGCCCCTCCAGTTCTTCGAGCTGTTTATGGCTCGTGGAACTTCCTCTTCGGTAACATCCGCGAAATTCATGTGTATTGGCATGACGGGTGCCTTCGGCGGTGATCCACTTAGCATGCTCAGCATGCTGGGCAGGTAACCCCCAAAGTCCACCCCAATACTCTTTCGCTTCCGTCACCGAGAACTGTATTGTCTGGGCGCTCTGTTGGGATTCGTTGAGAGATCTGAAAAAGCTCCGCTGGTTCCTCGCGTATGTTGCATTCTGGACACGTCTGGAATAACTTTCGCCATACCGTCGTAACCGACTGCATATGACAGAAAGTTTCTGTTTTAGTGTGTCCAGAATTTCAACAACGGGTGTCTCACAGGGGATGGCATAGTTCCGGTAAACCCTCTGCACTTTATTTCTCACCCGTCGGCTGGCACTGCCAGTGCTGATCTGAATCAGTCTAGCAATGTCCTGCCTTAGTGAGTCCCGCCGACGTTCCAGACGAATTTTCCATGGTGGATCTCTTTTGTCACTCAAACCAATAACGCGAAAGCGAATCTTCTGACCGTGCAATCTGATAGCCGCAACTGCACCACAATACACAAGTGATTGTAGTTGCAGTAGCAACATATCAGCACACAGTCGAGATGCAATCTCATCATTGATTTGAGATAGAATTCCCGGAGTTGCTGGAGATGCATATAGCCTGGGAATACCTGGTCTATGCAAAGGATCCATATCAGAGAATTCTATACACGCTCTTTGGAATTCGTCCCGAACCTTAGCGGAAACCTTAGCTGGACGGTGGAGAAGAATGCTTCGGCGAGTACTGAAACTGTTACCTGCAGTGCGGCGTGGTGTTGTTGATGCCGCCGCCTCTGCCCCCATCAACTCTCCGTCACCAGTTTCCCCGATGACATCAAGTCGAATACGCTCCCTGATGGTGGCCGGGATTGTGTCGCTGCGAGTAATAAAGCGGTACTGGTCTGCGACTCGCTGCACAGTCACGTGCGCGAATTGCGGGAAACGCTCGACGAATCTCTGGTGCAACAAGGGGCGGTTAGATGTTGTTCTCGCCCCCGCCGTTATTTCGTAGTAGGAGCGGGTGATGAAGAGGTTCATTTCTTCAGTCCATTTCATCCGCTTCCTACGCGAACCTGCTGAAGTGGTCGCCACATATTGTGGCGAAACAGCTGCAGCAGGCGGAGCTGTGCTCCTGGTCGTCGTGGCGCCTAGACGTCGAACCACCGCACTACTAGCGGTTTCGACGCCGTGCTGTCCATTACGAGAGCCCGACCCAGTCACCAAGTCAGGCGACTCCCACCGGTTATCCGTACCGAACCTTAAATTTCTTCTTCTTCTCATTTTTGGTGGTGCATTTTATCCCTAGCTGCCAGGTATTGAGATAGCTTCCTTAGTGAGTAATCTGCAAGACTGCAAAGTTCCTGCACTTTCCTCACCTACCCCCTGAGACGCTGCGGTGGCGTACAGCCATTCAGACTGAAGCTATCCATCCCTCCTCCTTTCACAACCGGGCTTAGGACCGGCTTCGGCGGAATTTATTATTATTATTATTATTCGTTTCTATGGCCGTTTCTAATTCACCGTTGACAAGGTTTACTAAAATAATATGCATTATTGAATGAAAGCAAAGTTCTTGATCTGTAATATTAGTTTCCTTTTTAAGGTTTTGTGAAAAACAAAACCTTATTAAAATCGATTCAATGTCTGTCTGTCTGTCTGTCTGTCTGTCTGTCTGTCACACGCATTTTTCTCCAAAGCGGCTAAACCGATCCGAACGAAATTCGGTGGACAGATGGGAACTATGAAATCCCACGCATACAGTGAGTGGCATAAATCTAGGTGGAGTTTAAAGGGGGGCTCTCCATACATGCAAAGGGGGGATTCAAAAATTTTTCTCACCGGATATAGTTGTGTAGGGTATCAAATGAAAGGCCTCGATTTGTACTTTCCGAAACTGATATTAGTTTTGGCATAAATTGCAAAGTGCGTGAGTAATGAGTCAAAATGTACGCACTTGAAGTGAGACAGGACTCATTTTCGGAAACTACCCAACCTAAAAATCCGGAAAAAAACGGAGTGATGCGCCTAGATGAAATCTAGGCCTCAAAATATGTCCCATCCCGGTATTTGCTCGAATAAACTTACTAATAGTATATTACTACTTTTTAAAAATTTACTGAAAAGCCCCCCTTAAGTTCATCCTAGGACTTCCGAATTTTGTACCAGCATAGAGGACAATATTTCGTATAAACATGCAAAATTTCGTAGAAATCTAGCAATTAACGCCAAAGTTATAGCAGTTCAAACTTAGCAATTTCGCGCGAATTTATCGCTTCCAAAGCCATGCAAATCAGATGCTGACGTCATAATTACCCGGAATAATTGACATTCGCGTGAAATATTAAAGTCGCATTTATGAAGAATCTACTTATCTGCAGCACTTTTTAAGATTTTGTGTAAAACACTTATGTGAAATCTAATCTTCGAGAGATGTCCTATTCCGGTATCTGCTCAAAAAATTTACTAATAGTAAATTATCAACTTTTAGAAATTGACTAAAAAACTCCCCTTAAGTTCATCCTAAGTGTACTAAATTTTGCACCGACATAGAGGTCTGCCTCGTGCATACACATGCCAAGTTTCATGAAAATCCAACTATTATTGGGAAAGTTATAGCAGTTCAAACTTATCAATTTCGTGCTAATTAACAGCATCCTAAGCCATACAAATAAGATGCTGACGTCATAATTAACGAGAATAATTGAAATTCGAGTAAAATATGAAAATTCCATTCAAGAAGAATCTAATTCTCCCTAGCCCTTTTTTACATTTGATGTTGATTAGATTGTTGGCATTTGCTAATAATATTAAACTCAGACTGTGAAGCGTATGAGGCTGACTATTTCAATACAGGGCTTTCCATCAAATGATTTATTTAAATTACTTTCTAAAAAATAGATGCCAATAGAATTTTTAACTATATGACACGGAACTGTCAGGCTCATCGCTCCTCACATCTTCTTCTTTTTCTTCAGCCTTCAGTTCACAAGCGGGGTCGGCTCGTCGTGATCGGTTTCGTCATTTTATTTTATCAAATGCCTGATCAGGATGTAATCGTGAGACCTTCAAATCCCCATCCAGTGTATCATGCGACCATTGTTTTGGCCGGTTTTTTGGTTGCTTACCATTGACTTCGATGTTCTGACCAATACTGGTTGTTGAATTCTCGTTAGCGTGAATTACGTGACCACACCATCGAAAACGCCTCTCTTGCAGTTTTCCCACGATCAGTGCAAACACATATCGAACGCGGATATTCTCATTTCAGACGTGACCAAAACGTGTCACGCCACCAGCGCAATGCAACATTTTCGTCCCCATTACCGCAAGACGCCGTTCATTGTCCTTTATAGCCAACACTCAAACTATAGAGAGTGACAGACGGACGACATTGCAGTAAATTTTAGATTTGGGACGTGCGCTGATACGTCGATCACAAAGAACACTAGTTGCGGAATGTCACTTCATCCAGGTGGCGTTAATGCTTGAAACATTTCATTACGCAGTTCTTTATTGGCTGGTAGCATTGACTCGAGATATTTAAATCGCTCAGTTCTTTCAATGGCAGTAATCTGCCCCTCCAGATATTTAAATCGCTGAGTTCTGGCAATGGCGGTAACCTGCCCAGAACTGAGCGATTTAAATATCTCGGGTCAATGCTATAAGCCAATGGAGAACTACGTTATGTTCCTCACATAGGGAGACACAAAACCTTTTATACCTGAAGCGTCAAGCTTCCGGTTTCCCGACTTTTTCTATTTTCAGGTAAGTTGAACGAAATTTAAGTTTAGTACAAACATAGGAGGCAGTAAGTAGATTCGTTGTAACCTTAAGATAATGAGCCTCACGGTTTCGTCGATGCCTCAATGATGAACTGCCCGTAAGAATCAATGCAAAATCCACCTTTCTATTGCAAATACGGTTGCTTTTACTATTTATTTGTGTCCGGTTAGCTGAGTGGTTAGAGCACAAGGCTCCCTGGTGGCAGTGGAATTTGTATCGCGATTTGACGTCAGATACCAGTCGAGTCAGCTGTGAATGAGTACCTCAGTCAGATCAGGGTAATAATCTCGGACGAGCAAAATGCTGACGACATTGCTTCCTACAGTGCACTGTAGTGTACCGTTACGGTCTTGAATGAACACAATTCAAGGCCCTGATCCAATATGGATTGTTGCGCCAACAATTATTATTATTGTAAATACATTTGTCGAAAGCCTCTTTATAATGAATTATCAATCATTACTGAATATAAATGGAAAGTATAATTTACCTCTATTTAACGAATTTTGTCATCTTATAACCTTGAAATAAAGTATCCTACCAATTAGCTACATACAATTCGCCAACAACAGCAACAAGTCATGTCGACAGGATACTCGAGTTCATCATTTGCTTTTGGATTTTAGTGGAAATATTATATTATTTAGTGGCCTTGTGCCAGGATACTGGTGCAACTGTGTAGTAATTAAGTTACTGCCTCACACAGTTACCACTAGAGTACATAGATATTGCGTACATAGTAATTTATTTCTCGGAATCTTCCCTCGATCCATTTTTCCTCATGAATTGCTGTATGGAGCTATCATCCCTTTTCAGAATAATTCCCTCATTGCTGCCACCTCCCGGATAGCCTCTCAATACTGGCTTTTCGAAAGTCTATAGGTACTTCGGACTGATTCGCTCTAGTATAGCTAAAGCACCCCTTTCGCTGGAAGATCAAAAGAGATCATTCCCGCGATTGCGCAGCGCTGCACACTCTTACCACGTTTGGTTAATATGCCGAATTCAATCACTATCGTCCGCTGCCCTTGCCCAGACAGAGGATCATCTTTCCAATTGGTAAACTAGCGCTTATTACCTTTTTTCGGCACAGATCATGGTCTCCAGGTATTTGATCATCGATTTTGAAACAAAGTCGTGATCACTAACCTGGATATTAACAATATCCTAACACCGCTAAGCCAGTGTAACCAATCGTAACCATGATACCGTTAAGTGTAAATTTCGGGCCTATTTTTGGGAATTAATTGCACTGAAAACAATTGGATTAATTTTTTTAGTCAATTTGTACATATTTTGACTTTTTAGAAATATATAGTTTTTCCCACGTGCTTGAAATGTCCTTGACAGAGTCCTCCTAGTCGAAACGACATGGACATTTATGGGACACCTAAACGATCATTTTATCTATTCGAAATCAAAAAATATATTTTTTAATAATAAGTGTTCCGTTGGCTAAGTTTTCCTGTTCGGGTCTTTTATTACTTTGAAAGTTGGCAAAAATATGCATAACTTTATAAAAAAGTTGTTTTTTTTTAACTCTTTAAAATGGAACAAATCAAAATGTTCACAAACTGAACAACTAAAAACAAGTCGGGAAACCGGAAGCTAGAGGCTTCAGGTATGAAAGGTTTTGTGTATTTCTTTTATAAAGAGATATGCACATAAAATATGCATATATTATGTGAAAATATCCACTTTCAAGTGATATTGACATTCATAGTCTTGAATTTGCAGAAGAGCGACAGTTTTGACCCAGTATAACTTTGTTAGTAATAGTGCGATTTTCACCAAATTTGGCAGGATCATGTTCTATGCTGTAGCCTACATTGCTGATTTTGTGATTCTAGGGTGAACTTAAGGGGGTTTTCCTGTTAATTACTAAAAATTATAATAATATACTATTAATAACTTTATTTGAACAGGTTTCGGTATGGAGGGGATTTCGGAACTAGGCACTATGTAATGACAGCCCCCTGATTTTTTTCAGATTTTTCGGTTGTGTAGTTTCTGAGAATGGGTTCGTTAAAAAAATGATCACTTTCAACCCCCCACCTTTTCAACAAATGTCAAAACTAAGACCGGCTTCGAAAAGTACTCACCGAGACCTTTAATATCCCTTTGATACCCCACATGACTATATTTGATGAAAAAAAAATTAACCCCCTCTTTTGCATGTATGGAGACCCCCCCCCCCCTTAAATTCAACGTAATAGGATGTAACTCACTATATGCGTGAGCGTTCCAGTTCCCACCTTTCTACCCAATTTTGTGCCAATCGCTATAACCGTCTCCGAGATAAATGCGTGTGACGGACGGACAGACAGACAGACGGACGGACAGACAGACAGAAAGGCAGACAGTAAACCGGTTTGTGTTTTGTGTTTACACAAAACCTTAACAAGCTGGAATACCGGAAGGTAGGCACTTCGGGTAAAAGCGTTTGCGTTCATATTATGTGAGGAAGTCTGCAAAACTTTCACCATCTATAAATTTGCAAATAATAGTTGGATTTCATTCGAACAACAAAGTTATGCCTTATATTATTCTTTATACCGATGCCAAATTTTGTATTTGTAGGATTAAGGTTGGTTTTCGAGTAAATTTCTAAAATATGGTAATATTATTATATGGTATTATATTTATTTGAACAGATATCGGAATGGGGTGACGATCCATATCGTGCCAATTTGTTCAGTCATTTTCGAGTAAATCGGGTGTGACAGGCAGACAGAGAGACATTGAATCGATTTTAATAAGGTTTTGTTTCACACAAAATTTTAAAAGAAATAATTGAATTCGATAAATATTTCTGGTAGCAGTAATGCTCTAATGTTTAAAAAAAAGTCGACTTTTGGCAAAAGGCATTTAAAGGTAAACTATGGTATAAAACAAGGTTGCAGAAACTTACGATTCTATCTGCAATGCCAGGGCTGCAGTGTTCCTCTTCCTTACTACGAAAGTGTTCTCAGTTGACCGCGTTTTCTTCTTTTTGTTGAATTCGTTACTGATCCTATGCTCGGAGCGGTCGACGCTTTTTTCGTCTCCCAAAGTAATCTGCAACACGTTCATGACTTGCAAAATTGAAAAAAAAGCCTTCGCTGAAAATTATTAGTCCTAAGCGGGTGACAATTTCAATCATCCATCTTGCACCTCGTCGTCCAACTCATATCAAAGAGGCTTCTTCCCTCCAACATGTGTGTTCAAATGTGCTTATAAACCCCTCGAACCTGGTCTTAGAAGGCAACCTGAAGGCTTTGTTCGGAATAGCGTCCAATTCCGGAGCAAATACGTCCGCAAATCCCTTACAATTTTTCCTCAGTAACGTCTAGGTGAAGTCCACTCTTCTGATTCTCTGGAAAGGGGGTTGCAGTTATGTTCAACAGCAACTGCAGGCACGTCATTTGCGGTATTTCTTACCCACTCACCTTGTTCCTAACAACTTTGTAAGCTAGAAGTGCTTATTACTACCACGGCAAGATGCTTATACCAATTCCCTTTCCTTTTAAGGGGGTCATGCCGTGTGTCGGAATCGAATTTTTTTTTTGGACATCAATTGCATCTAGATATAGTGTAGAATATATGGGCAAAGTGATTTTTTGATATTTGGAGTCGTTCAGAAATTATAGTGTTAAACACGTGCCAGATTTATGTCGATCGCTGTAATAAAGCTCATATTTATCAATCCGAATGACTTCGCTACTTTCTAAATGCGTTTTTTTCGAAACTGCATGTTGAAAATCAACTGCCACCATAGCCCAAAATCTATCCAACGAAATCGTTTGAAATTTTCAGGACTTATTCAAGACATATTTTTACGGTCCGCATACTAGGATAATTGCGATTCAGTCAGTAGTTAACGAGGCACCAAAAATTTAGTTTTTAATATTTTTCAATAATCCTAATTTGCGGACTGTAGTTAAGTCTGTACGTTAAAATGCCGTTTACTTTTTTTCTCTTTAAGATGATCGCAGCGTCCTCTAGCGTGGCAGAAGAAAAACATCTTTTTTTGGAGATGGGTGTATAAATTGCTCTGTATTTCAATAAAGAACTTTGCGATCAGGCTGAAAAAATTACTATGTACGCTCAAGATATTAATAAATCTATGGTGAAATTCGTATTTGTATCTTTATCCAGTTCTTCACAAAACATTTCTAAAAATAGCCAAAAAAACGGCCTTCACATGGGATGACCCCCTTAAGGCCATAAGCCCTATTAATGTTATTTTGACAATCCGGATATTTTTCCTCCCAAGACCCGATGTTCCGACTTCTCTGTTGCCCTTAACCAAAGTATCCTTCCTTTCAGAGACGATGATCTCAAGTGCAGATTTCTTGGTTTCACCAGTAGTTCAGTTTCCTGGTGCGGTGCAAATGTCTTCGGACCACTGTAGCATCACATACCTCAGTTATACGCTGACGCAGATGGCCCAGCATTTCCGTCGCTGTTCCCTTCGGGTCATGAAAGAAATGTCTCTGACTCGAAGTCCCGATAGATCACCTAACCATACTGTTTTTTTTTAATTACAGTATGCCTTTGGCTGTTGCTTCCTCCGTTTCTAATGTGGCGAAAAATGATCTAGTGATTGCTGTATATGTAGTGTTCAGTCCCTCGGCAGGCCAGATGTACTGAGGTATGTCAACACCAACGAGGTATTGAGGTACGCCAGGTCAACAATAGAGCCTAGACTGTATTTCAGAAGGGCGACACACACCCAACGTTGGATAGTACGATGTCCAACTCTGCAAAGATTTGATTAACATTCTACCATCTCCTTATATTGTGCTATAGTTACACCAGCAAAAAATTACTCTGGAAGACACATGTCGGAAACACTTGTCGGAAAGCCACGAGGGCTCTGATGACTTGCAGATCCATAGCAGGAAAAAAATGGGGTTGTAGCCCGAAGATACTACTTTGGATATATACTGCAATAGTAAGACCAATGATTACCTATGGAGCGGTAATCTGGGCAGAAAGAACCCAACTCAGCACACAAGCCAGGGAATTACATAAGCTCCAAAGGCTGGCTTGCGTGTGTATCAGTGGGGCAATGAGGACATGCCCAACGGCATCCCTGGAGGTCCTTCTGGGATTAACCCCTCTCCATCTGCACATACAGATGCAGGCAAGGAGATCAATATTCAGGATGGCCGGTAGCATGAGTGAGGCGGGGAGCTGCCTAAATCGAAGGAAGATTGATATCCTTTCTAGGCGGTATCCCGAATTACTGATACCGAGGGACAACATGACAACGAGGTTTCACTTCGATAAGAAGTTTGAAACACGTTGGAGTAACAAGACAAACTGGGAAAGCGTGGCTGTGACATACGGCTTAAACCAGCAACTGATTACTTGGTACACTGACGGATCCCTCACAGCAGAGGGAGCGGGTGCCGGTGTCATTGGTCCAAGGAAAATGTACTTTGAGCCAATGGGTAGGTACACTAGCATATTCCAGGCGGAAATTTACGCCATAGACAAATGTGCCTCCTTTAATCTACAAAGGAACTACAGGGGGCAGAACATAGCTATTCTCACCGATAGCCAAGCAGCGATCAAGGCACTTAGGTCCAACCAGGTGAACTCTAAACTGGTATGGGAATGCCTTGAGAGACTGAATACACTCGGCTCGTCCAACAAGGTCTGGATACTTTGGGTTCCAGGCCATGCTGGGCTGGAAGGCAATGAGGCAGCGGATGAACTAGCCAAGAAGGGAGCAGGGATGCCTTTATACGGGCCAGAACCCTTCTGTGGAATCGGAAACGGTTTCATGGCTATGAATCTAAGAAACGAAGAAAAACGGTTGAGGGAACTATATTGGGCGGGCCTACCAGGGATGGAGCAGTCCAGGGTGCTTATTGGGGGATACGAACCCATGCGCACAAAGGATTGCTTAAACCTCACCAAAAAGAACCTCCGAATCATAGTGGGAATTCTCACTGGTCATTGTCGGCTGAACTACCACCTAGGGAAGCTAGGGATATCTACGGACACTGCCTGCAGGTTCTGTGAGGAGGAGGACGAAACCTCTATGCACGTCCTGGGACAGTGTCCAGCACTTGTGCAAAGTAGGTCGATACATCTGGGAGAACACTTAATACCAGATGCAAAGCTGAAACTTCTGGAAGTGGGGAACATACTAAAGTTCCTAACGGTTACTGGCCTGCTTGAGATACTATGATCAACAGGTACACTATAACCAGTAAAAGGGGCACAATAGTTCTTCAAGGACGCGGTGCGACTTTCCCTTAACAAAATAATAATAATAATAATAATACACCAGCATAACAGCTGCTATATGCGTCTGCCCAACATGGCTTTACTTTACCTTCGGTACTCAATATACCTTCTGTTATCTTTGGTCCACGCGCCTAATCACAACCACCACAGTGAAACATACATAACATCATATTATTACGTTATCGCATATCCTATGCCTGTAAGATATTTTGCGTTAATAACCATTGCCTATCTCTCTCCTTGTACTGAAGGCAATCGAACCGGGGGCCCGAGTTTAGATAATGATATCTTATCTATAGGATATTTTAGAAAGATCATTGCGCGATAATACAAAACAATCATTACAAAAATACGTTTCTTTCGGGTATATTATACTTAGTCTCCTTAATCTATATATCTATATCCTTACTTCTTATCTGGGTACTGGAAAAGAGGGGATACTCTTGGATTGAGTAAGGCAACCTCATTGATTACTAGGCGAATATTTTTTCAGTTAAATTTTTTCTGCAGCCTAATTTTTCCATATTAGAGATGCACACTTCATTATTGTTTGCAAGTTTGGATCATATTTACCGCATGAATCAAGTGGGGGAATTAGTTCATGAAAACACTGTAATAAAAAGACAAACAAACATTGATCCAGAGCACAAAAATGTCAGCAGATAATTATAATTAGTTACTAAAAATAACTTTCTGAGATATAATTTGCCGAAAATATATTTTCTTATCTTAGCGTATGAATAATATTTTTGAATATTTACATATTATTCGAAAAGAAAAGGCTTATTAGCTTACAATATTAGGGTTGGTGGATACTTAACACAATTTGTTTGTCCGCTTGTTTTCACGAGTACTTCTGGAAACTGTTGAACAAAATATTTATATACGCGTATGGTTTCCAATGCTCCCTAAATGAGGAATTCGTTTTTTTTTGCAGTGGTGGAATTTATTGCTTGGGGTGTTTTGTTCAAGTCTTACGAGAAACTAAGTAGATGTGATTTAGGGGGAGTGGCCTAGTGAGCATATTTACATAGATCATAGGGTAACTTTCCTTCAGATGGAAAATCAGTCATGCAATAGAGGATTGCCTACTTAAAGGGGTCATCCCGTGTGTCGGATTCGCGCAATCGAATTTTTTTTTTGCATCAATTATATCTAGATATAGTGTAGAATATATGGGCATTATTTGTTGATATTCGGAGTCGTTCGGAAATTATAGTGTTAAACACGATAAGTAACATGCCCGATTTGTGTCGATGGCCGTAATAAAGCTCGTATTTATCGATCCGAATGACGTTCGAATGACTTCGTTAGAAGGAAGCCAAGGCTGTACATGTGTTTCTTCAAGAAAGATAAGGTTTATGAATTATGTATAGCAGATTAATGGTCAGTTAAGGTTTTATGGCTAAAAATCGCATTCTACTTTTTAACTGTGTTTTTCTTGAAAATGTATGTTTAAAATCGCCTGGATAATTGCGATTCATTCAGTAGTTTTTTTTTATTCATTAAAGAAGCCTTAAAAATCACCAAAATTCACAAAAAAAAGTTTAACACGGCACCAAAAATTTAGTCTCTAATATTTTTTAATAATCCTAGTTTGCGGACTGTAGTTAAGTCTGTACGTCAAAATGCCGTTTACTTTTTTTCTTGAAGATGATCACAGCGCCCTCTAGCGTGGCAGCAGAAAAACACTTTTTTTAGAGATGGGTGTATAAATTGCCCTGTTCTTCACAAAAAATTTCTAAAAAAAGCCAAAAAAAACAGCCTTCACACGGGATGACCCCCTAAAGCCTTTGTCCCATTCAATAACGGGGTGGGCTCGCCGGGATTCAATTCGCTATTTGTCTCGGTCATAAGTCTGGTCTGAGTGAAGTCGAGAAGCTCTAAAATTGCCATCTAATCTATCAAGTCATATTTCTTTCGGTTCATTTCTCATTGATTTCAATGCTCAGACGCGAATGCGTGTACAATCCTATATTGATCGCGGATGTCCTCATTTCTGATGGGGTCATGGCGTGTTATCTTACCGCTCATTGTCTTTGATAGACCATGACGCGCCATCATTGTGGCCTCTGCCATTCTATAACACAAAGTTGCAAGGCGATGCGCTTTTCGCTTGGTCTGGAATAGTGGATTCTATTGCATTGTCGCCTTTTCTTAAAATATGATCTGTCCAATGTTAATTCCGTCTTCTACTGAGCAAGTCTACATCGATCCAGCTCTTTGTCTTGTATTGGGTCAGAGTACCCAGATGTGGTGGAGACATAGTTAAAACATTTAGTCTATGAGTATCAGTGGCAATCACTTTCCATATAACAGCACAGAGGGAACAGTAACGCTGAGCAATCTCAACTTTATTCGGGTTTTGAGGTGTCTGCATTTTTAAATATTGAAAGAATTAACGCTACTTAGGTATACAAATTGATCGACATATTCGTTAATGCAAATAAGAAGAGTGTGATAACCCGTCAGACTGAGATTTTTGGTTTGATTGGTATATTGGGTCTAACTTTATTTGCCTCCTTCTCCAAATCCAGCTTGATGAGAAAACAATCCGTCATCAGCGTAATCGAGGTATTTGAGAAAAGATGAAGTCCTCTATGTCCTGCACACGCGGCATGGATAACAAATACAAGCTTGCTGAACTCGTCTTTGGACTTAAGATTCCTCCGAAATTTTACATCGATGCAGCACGTAATATTTTGCGCCATCATATGTCGCTCTCATCATAACTATGAATTTTTCTGGAATGCCATCCTAGCGTAAAGCGTTCCAGTTACACTCCCTGTTGACACTGTCTTCTCAAAATATATGAGGAACAAGTGAAATAGATGAAGAAGAGGTGAAGCGAAAATCTGAGCTCGGCACAATCCTCCAAAATGGTCCGCAGGGGGGTGTAGGAGAATCCAGAATGGAAATCAGCCTGCTCTCCGTCGATCAAGTTTCCTAGGTGTTCCTTGGTATGTGCTAGGATTATTCTGGCTGTTATTTTTCCATCAGCAGCGAGCATGCAAATACCTTTTTCAATATTGCAGTTAAAGAGTACCCTTTTTCGGAATCTTAATGATCATCTCGCTTTCCACTCAACTTCTCAGATTGTCGGCACTTATGGATAAATGGAGGAGCAGTTTGTATCTGCATGTCATATTGTGGATGATGCATCGACCGTAAATATTCCTCACAAAACCAGAGGAAGACCTGCGACCAACTACAAATTTCTTCTTGAAAGGGGAAGATTTGACAATTATAGGTCACTAGCTTACAAATCTCTTTCTTTCTCAGTCACCGTTTAGGATAAATTGGGAATACTTTAACTGAATATTAAACCCCGGGGTCATAGGACAGCGACTGGTGTTTATCCTACCTAACTCGTAAGGCGCATACGATTACATGATGAAACGTACTTAGGACTGCGAAATTGTGGTGCACGATTTAAAATAGGCTCTGATGCGAAAAGTCATTTCACCGATTACTAGGATAGAAAGTTGGATGCCTCGCATGGTAGTGTACATAACAAAAATAATGAGAAATTTTAGGAGGCCGTTTTTGGGTAAGTACCAGCAAAGACACCAAGCAGCTGTAATACATATATCTGCCACACTTCAGACCTTACTCTTGGGATTGCTGTAGAGCAGTTTAATTCAGCCCGCGAGTTTCTCTGGCACAAGGTGTTGTTGCCTTGCATACCCCTGGCCAACATCTACTAGAGATTTGTTAACTGAACCTATTGGATAACACTAAGGATTTTCTGAAGCAATAACATTTACGTAGAATATATTGTTCGTTCCGATGAGATAAACTGTCTGAATAAAAGTCACTGAAGAAGAGATTTTTATTTATTATTTCTCTTTTGTTTTCTTCTATAAAACTTAGTCTTCATTCTCATCGGTTGAGGGATTTTACTGGTGGTGGTTTAATATAGAGTCCGGTTTGACCGTTGCAATTCATTCGCAACCCACCGTCCACCTTCACGGGGCCTAAAATTCAGATGACGCTACTGTAACAAAAAAAAAAGTTTTAATTGGCGGAACGAAGTTAGATGCTTTGCTGGCAAGTATGATCCGCCACTTTATTTCGTTTATTTCGTCGTTACCCTAGCATGCAAAAGCAATGTCGACTGGTTCAAAGTTGTAATTTGACAGTGTCACATTTTGTCTAGCCAACGTCTTTGTTCTAGTTTGTGTTATAATTTTGGTCTTCTCTTTATTTATATTTAGGCCAACTTCCTTCGCCGATCGATAGATAAGGTCGTATGTCTTTTTGAAGTCAACGAAAATTTGGTGTTGCCAACATTGTTGGTATTGCCAACATTTTGTCAGTATCTGCTTTACTTTAATGAATCGTTGGCTTCCCACGTTCAAATCCACCCTGGTACTCACGAGCAATATTTTTTGAAGAATATTCGAATCTTTTTATTATTTTTGACAGCGCTTTGTAATATGGACACAACAACGATTTCCCTATAACACTTTTTTTAAAAAGAGGCAAATGACGCTTTTGAGCGAAACTTCTTGTCTTCAGTAGCACCGCAAGTATTCCATCCACAATTGTGCTTAGCTGTTTCTGAGCGTTTTAGTGCATCCTTGACTTCCCCAAGTTTAGTTGATGGGACTTTCGCCTGTATATAGATTGGGCTGTGACTAGCTTAATATTTTCTCCACATCTCCGATAAGATGCACTGCTGCGTCCTGCAAAATACATGCAATCCTTCCGTCTTCCTTTTCGTCAATTTGTAGATGGATCTTAAATTATGCCTATTAAAGGTTTCATTCAATCTGCAGACCTCGTCAATTACATACTCGTATATGCTTTCGTTTCTTCTTTCTGCAAATTTTGCCAACGGTACGTGTTAAGTTTATGTATCCATATTGTTTGGCTCCTAGGAGTCGCTCCTGATATTGTTTATGGGCAACGTTGGATTGCCTGCTGGCATTCTTTGGTTCGTGTTTAGTTTGTTCTGCAGCCGTCTTCATTGGACTATCAACTTTTCGGTGTTGATATACAGGACTTGTTCTTCTAACGCTCGAAAATTCTTCTGCGTTCTTGACGTTTTCAATATCGAACTGATAACTAGAGTAAGCCTGCTACCCCAATTATTCGTTGTTCGAGATCGATATATTGCTCTGATGAAATAGTGAGTGTTGTCACGCGGTATGTGTCCACGTCAAGGATGCTAGGTGTAACTCATTTTTCAATGAAGACATGTCCAATCTAAGTGAACGTCGTCTCATCCGGTGATTCTGCTGCCGAAATTCTTGTGACCAACAAAAGCTATGTCTCATTCTCGCGTTCCGGGCTTTCTTCCGCTTTCGGAAATAGTGTCCATTCCTTTTATAAATTCATCATAATATTTTTTGTTTTCTATTAGTACACGAATTTTATACTGCCGAAGAGCTTATTGAATGAAGAATGATTCTCTAAATTCGGCCACTTGTACAAACGTCTTTAAGAAAGTAGTAGAAATTTGAATTATTCAGAAGGTTCACACTTTCTCGTGAAGCTTCTCTTACAATAGCTGCAATTTGTTCATATACAAAAAAAGAGGAAGCTGTCTAGTTTCATGACAAATTTTATACTGAATCCAAAAGTGATGTCAAAAATACAAAGAAGTTTGTCAGAACTTGAGAGCAGGCAGTTTTTTCTCAAAAATAGCTATTAAATAAGTCCTAACAGAAACAAATTTACACTGACGATCTTACTAGAGCCGCTGCACTAGATTTTAGAATTTTGTAGCAATATATAGCTTTTGATTTGTATTGCTAAGCTAATGTTTTTTTTAAGTGAGGAAATCTCTTCTCAAACCTCGTCCTATTCTCATGCATCTTGCACAATATGCCAAAGTCTGAACAGTTAAAATATCCGGAGTAATTTTCGAATCCGCCAATTATTCAAAGATGTTCTTTTGTCTACGTTAACGGCTTGCACCGAGCTGATCTTATGGATGATCACATCCAGGCAATCTATTTTGACTAAAAACTTTTCAACCCAATTATCTGCAAGATCTAGGGTTCTAATTCCTGTCGTGGTGCACAGTTTGCTAGAGGCTATGTTTTATAAAATGTAGTCTTCTGTTGATCAATCATCATTATCAACAACAACCGGTATCCCGAACTCAAACACGAATTCGATACCCCAAAAGCTGTCTGGCGTCCCGAACTATGCAACCGCTCTATCTATCTGCCATACCTTCCACGTTTTCTTTTTCTACCGTCGATGGCCTCATAGACTTTCTGGACTGGATCATCCTCAACCATTCGAATTAAGTGACAAGTCCGCAGTAACCAGAGGGTCGAGGTATCGCTCATCGCGTTATATATGCGACAAAATCGTCCATTCTCCTATAGGAGGATTTTTCCCTCGCGACATAGCTAAGAGTTCGCATTTTTTGTCGCTCAGAAGCGAAGTCTCCGAGGAATTCATAAGAAATGGAAATATCGTTATCTTGTACAATATAATGAGAGCGTTGACAAGTTTCGAGCGGAACAGTTTTCGCAAACTAAAATAGGCTTACCGGTCAACAACCGTGCGCGGACTTCGTCGTCATAGCCCTTGATGATCTGTTGATCAATATATATATATATATATGGTTGTCATTCACCCCTTTGTGGGGTATAGCGCGGCAATCGCACCCATTCTTCGTGGTTGCCAGAAATGTCCTTCAGCAACTGTACGATTTCCCAAGACGCTCACAGTCCACCTTTACTGTTCTGGGCCAAATGGTCTTGAGGTGACCCATTCGTCGACCATTTTGGGAGAGTGGATTCCACTGCATGGCGTAGCCCGCAATGCAATTGTCGCTGTGTTTCATCGTCGATGCCTTTGACCCCTCTCTGAATTTTCATCAATACTGCATATCTCTCCACATCTATTGGGCCTTTTGGTGATAAAAGCTCTTGTTACGTCAAAGTACTTTCCCGTCTTCGTGGCCGCTCATTTTGGTGTAGTTGTATGTTTAATTAGCAACTGCATTTCGAATAGTTTTTTGAATTCTTTTTTAAGGTTTTATTTATAAAACAAAACGAAAGTCAGTTCAATGTCTGTCTTTTTTTGTGCGTTCGTTTGTTCGTTCGCGAAGATGCCGGACCATGTCTGCTATCATGCATGTATGATATTGTACCGTAAGCGCCCGATGTTCACAATGCACGATATGGGGTTACTATTTTCTTTTATTTGGTTCTAGTTCCAATGACAACGCCCGGACTGGAACTGCCTAAAGCAAGATGGAGCTGACGACTCTTGGGATAAGGAGTCGACGGCTTTTCCTAGGGTCACATACGTTCAAAAACATTCTTGCAAACATATAGACACATAATCGGAAGCTTTTTTTGCTAAATTCTCAAGATTATTCCAGTTACTGGTTAACAATGATTGCTAGGTATTCAAGCGTTGGCTGCGAATGTATGACGTATTCTTCATTCCTGATCCTGATCAAACTACCTCAGTTTTATGCTTTACGAGCGTCAGACCAGCTTCTTCTAACGAAAATCTGAATTCAAAAATAGCCTCGTTAGCGAGTACCTCGATTTCCTCAATATCTTGTGCCACCATAGTCCTTTCAATGTCGTCCGCGAAGCTAGTGGTTGTCACTCTTTTGGGCAGTTGCAACTTCAAAATTCCGTCATACATAATTATCCACAGGACAGGGCCTGTCTGTCCGTCCGTCTGTCTGTCTGTCGGCTATATCCATTGACACAAAATTTGGTGAAAAAATTGAAGCGGTGAACCCCCACATATCCAGTAAGTTACATCATTCTACCTTGAAGTTAAAGGTGGTGTACACTTTTTTCACTCAATATAGTAGTGTTGCGTATCAAATGAAAGCTCCCAATTAGTACCTTTCGATGCCAGTTTTGACTTTTGTCGGAAAGACCAGGAGTGCGGGGGGTCGAAACGAAACGGACCCATTCTCAGAAACTACCCAAACGAAAATTCTGAAATAATCATGAAGCTGCATGTATATGGCATCCAGGGTTCAAAATAGTCTCCATATCGATATCTAGTCAAGTTAATAATATTATATTACTATATTTTTGGGAAAATTGACTAGAAACCCTCCTCAAGTTTATCGTAGAATTATAAAATTGTGCCCGGATAGCTGAGTGGTTAGAGCACAAGGCTGTCGTACGGAAGGTCGCGGTTCAAATCTCACTGGTGGCAGCAGGATTTGCATCATGACTTGACGTCAGATACCAGTCGACTCAGCTGTGAATAAATTCCTGAGCCAAATCAGGGTAATAATCTCGGGCGAGCGCAATGCTGACCACACTGTCTCCTACAGTGTACTGTAGTGTACCGTTACGATCTTGAATAAAGTGCTCTAACACACTCCAGGGCCCTGATCCAGTTGGATTGTTGCGCCAACGATTATTATAAAAATTTACAGTATTATAGAATATACATAGTATGGAGTATGATGTCCCCAAAATCTTAGTATAACTGATAAAATTACAGTACTCTTTTCCGTTTAAATTTATTGTAATTGTAATTCTTCACTCAAGTATACTTACATCAGAATCAAACAAAACCGTTCATACCTGAAGCCCGAGCTTCCGGTTTCCGACTTGTTCGTCATGTAGCAGTGATGCCGTCAGACTTTCATCTTTATCCCTTTTACCACCATGGGGCGACATCATCGTTAACTTCTAAAATGTGTTCATGGGTTGCGATATCGTTTTAGAAAATAATCCCATGATGGGTCACCCGTGCATTCCTAATTTTCTGGTACGTGTTTAAGACTCTATTTGACAGGATCTCGTGCATGTACATATACCGAATCGACAGTGTTTTGAAAGGTGTAGTACATTGAGAGTTACATTTTGACGACGTTGCGGCCTTATTCTATGTTGTTTTTCTACATTTCTGGGTGTCTACATTAACGCAGTGTGACATTTATGTTAATTAAGCAGTTTCTAAAATTAACTTACTCTTGACATACATGTCTCGCGTGAAATTATCTGAAATTCTTTCCTTAGGGCCAGAATACCGGAACGTCTACTCGAAAGATACCTCGGACGTTTCCACATATTCCAACGTGGAAGTTGTTCTCAATTCAAATGCAAACGCTCCAGATAATTCCTACTGACAACATTAAGAAAGAGGATGTTAGCCAAATCGTATCTCGGTCTGAATGTTGCATCTATGTAGGAAGCCCAAGTGCGAGTTTTCTTGAGCGCACTATTCGGCGAGCTCGTAAATCTTTTGAGTTGCTAATTTTGACCCGGTTGGTATTCCGCAGGCATCTGAAGCCCATGCCTAAATGGCACGCGTAAATGCTACAAATGCGGCCAAAAATTATGATATACCAAAATAGATTTTGAAGATCACTAGATCGCATTCTGCTCGGTGCGGCACTGAACTATGCGAATGCTTCCTCAACAGAATCCATTTATTAGTTTTACGAGCGTTTGGTTCTCTTCTTCTAGCAACCAATCCATTTCCTATTGTATTGGTTGAGCTGAACGAGCAGTTGATATAAATTTTAATTAGCAAATTTTTAAAGATCACAAGTTCTTTTTGATGTGGAACCAGAGGCTCAGTATGCAAAACTGTGGCAGTAGGCTATGTCGTTTATGGGCGTGATGAACATTTTCGATTGTTAGGAACTATTCTTTTGGAGCCAATTGTTTGAAATTCCGCAGATCGTCTAGGCAATGATGTAATGCTTTCGTAACGCATAGTTCGGGCAAGTATTTGGAACAGGGAGCAGATGCTGGTCATTTGTTTTCACAAGAGATCCAATTGGATAACGATGGGTATGCTTTTTCTCAGCAAGGTCGAGAAAAGTAAACAATTATGTATTCCCGAGGATTTTTCAAGTTGGCGAGACGAGAATGTTAATGAAAATGCAGCAAGGCTCTCTGAATATCTACACGCCTTGGGAAAAGAAATTAGCAAACGATTTTGAAAAGAAGATAAATGATAAAGATGAAAGCTATTATCTGGTAAGGATTTTTGCATGGCCGAGTAAAGATATAAAAATTACCATTTATTTGACTAGACTCTATGCAATGGATTTCATTTTGTAAAAGTACACAATGGAGTTTCTACCGTGCTTTGGATTCAAATCAAATGAGGTTAAAAGATAGTCTTATTTGTAACCTTATCCGAAAAGCCTTCAACTGGCGGTCTTGTGTTATGAGAGCAAGATACATAGATTCGGAAGGTGATGTAATGCTTTACCCTTCCAATTTGCCAGCCGTGAGTAGTTTATAAAGTTGCTCAAATGTTTGTCTCGCTCGAAACTTTTTCTTTCATTCACAATTAGCAAAATTGTGGCATGTGATTTCAAATGAAATCCCAGAGAAGCCGGTCAAAAAAATCAAAGAAATCATTCAGTATTGAACGTTTTGGCCCTAATGTCGTCAAACACCATGTGCGCAATTTACCGCTGACTGGAACTAGTTGAAACGCTTGTAAAGGGCAGATTACTGTTAATGACAGTGTTGGTAACGGTTTCATTGCCTTCAATTGACAGAAACTCTGCTTTCTTCAGATGAAACCATATAATGAGCCACGTTTGGACGAGGTATTCGAGATCAGCTTTCCCGTGATACATTAGGAAAAAATCATCTGTGTTGGGCAGTATGTAAGTTGCTGAGTAGTGGATGTGAAAACAATGAAAAGAAGTAGTAAAGAGCCTCTTTCTTAATGAACACCAATGGAAATGCTAGGTTTAGGTAGCAGAAGTGTTCGTCTAACACCAGAAGTTGTCGCGGTGCACACTAGCTAAACTGGTTTGACGTGCCCCTTCAAGATCACGAGAAGCCACGCGTGTATAATTTTTCTTTAAAATGAAAGGTCTCGATTAGTACTTCGATGCAAAGATTAGTTTTGGCGTTGGTAGCGAAGGGAACGAGTGCAGGCATCCGAAAACGGTCAACTATTTTAAGGGCCCGTTCTCAGAAATTACCCAACCCAAAAATCTGAAAAAAATTAGGGTAGCCCCTATACATCTAGGCCTCAAGATACTCTCCGTCGTGATATCTGTTCAAATAAAGTTGACAAGAGTATTTTATTATATTTTGGAAATAATGGAAGATCTGTAAAATTTTGCAGTAAGATAGACTGTAATAGAAAGCATCATTTTGCAAGTTTGATGGAAATCCCACTAGTTTTAACAAAGTTATAGTAGGTCAAACTTGCCCTTTTGCGTCAAATTGCTCCTAAGAGACAAAATGTTAGCACCAGATCGAATTGAATGTCGGGTATATTCAACGTACAATATGTACACTACAATTTATATATAAATGAAACTATCGTGTATCCGAATATTCTTACCCAAAAAATCAACAAAACCTTTATACCTGAAACTTCCGGTTTCCCGACTTGTTCTCTGCTGTAAATCAATCAATTTTTTGATGCCGTCTCCAGAATATACCTTTCTCCCTTGTTGCTGTTGCCCCGCTCTTGTGTACTATATCGTGACAATCCTGTGTATAATGACATTGTAAGTCCGTGGTTTGAGTTAAAAGGAATGATCCTTGGAGTAAGTGTTGCCTTTCTGTAAACGTCATATTCGAATCGCCCTTCCTTCCTTATGATCTTGAGATCCAGGAAAGACAGTTTCCCTCCTTACTCAATTTCCAATAGTGAATGCTATATTTCGGTGTGTTTTGTTCAATCTTTTCAATATTGTTTCTATGTCGTCCGCATACTTCATCCAAAATGTAGGTAGTGTACCTCTCTCTTAGAGTTCTTTTTCCCAGTTATCCATGAAGACTTCTCCCATTGGTGGTCCTGAAGTTGATTTATAGAATTTCTTCCTGAACTTAAAATAAGATTCGTTCCTATACGGTAGAATTCGTATGGTCAAGATACTGAAGATTTTTTACGAAATATCGTAATTATCAATTACCGGGAATGCAAAATAAAGAAAATTAATTCTGGCGCCGGCAAATTTGTATGAATTAGCTGGAAATACGAATATTCGGTGTACGAATTATGAGGATTTCACAGTTTTACCTTCCTCCTATTCTCTGCCTGTCCTCCTGAGTGTTGAGCCATTTATCTAATAAGTTTAGTACTTCCCTTCCCTGATAACCTGATGACAGTTCTTATCAGATCGCTTACCTGTTTGTAGACTAACCTTTAAATATTTAATTATAACACTGTATACGGCTATATTTGGACACAAAAGTTGCCTTTTACTTTTGCATATATGGAGATCCCCTTAAATTTCCACCATAAATCGCGTCAATAGATGTTAGTAGAGTCAAAGCTCATACTATACAAGACAATGATCTTCCTAGTCCTCACGCATTCATTGGAGACCTGGGTTCTTAGCAAGAAGAATTGCGAACTCTTGGGCGCGTTCAAGAGAAGAATCATCTGAAGCATTTTTGGCCCTCTACATCAGGATGGACGATTCCGTAACCTACATAATGACGAAATCTATGAGCGTTACCATGACCGTCCGGTTGTGGCTAAAATCCGGCTCAATAGGTTACGGTGGGCGGGTCACTTAATCCGTATGGATGAGGATGATGCAGCCCGGAAAGTCTATAAGAGCAATATCTATGGTAGAAAAAAAAGACGATGCAGGCTCTGCCCTAAGATGGAGCGATGGCGTAGGTCACACCAGACAGCTTTTAGGGATATCGAATTGGTGGACCTCGGCGCAAAACCGGGATGACTGGAGTTCTTTATTAAGGCAGGCCTAGACCGGATACCGGTTGTTGCGCCGTTGATGATGATGATGAATAGATGTAAGTGGTTCTGAAGAAAGTGCATGTGACAGATACAAGGTAGTTGGTCCCGTTTAACTATGCGTAGTCGGTTTTGGCAACTGTGCCAGCACAGTTTCCCAGGAAACAAAACAAACTGCACATAACTAAGAGGAGCGTAGACATCTTGGTGAATCAAGGGCGGCAATGGCGATCTGTCGCAGAATGGGAAAATAAATGGGACGAGCCGTGGAGCCGAACTGGTGGATGGGCTGATCTTTAAAGATGAATTCGAGATTTACTGCGTACCGAACATGTTTGGAGGTTTTCGCAGAAAAACGCTTAATACGGAAAATATTGTAAGATTCACGCTGAAAAGGAAGGGGTCATTATCATCTCAAAAAAAAAAATCATTTGTCCATTTCGATATCAGTAGCTTCGGTAGCTGAAAATGGTTCCCCAGACTCTATCGTTCGTGGGACATTTGGTTCTCTGCTGCTTAAAGCAAAGCGAAGGGAGCAAATTTTATGATTTTCTAAATAATAATTGTTGACACAACAATTCATATTGGATCAGGGCCTTGAAGTGTGTTAGAGAACTTCATTCAAGACCATAACGGTACACTACAGGACACTGTAGGAGGCAATGTGGTCAGCATTACGCTCGCCCGAGATTATCACCCTGATTTGACTCAGGTACTCATTCACAGCTGAATCGACTGGTACCCAACGTCAAACCACGATGCAAATCCCACTGCCCACCAGCGAGATTTGAACCGGCCTTCCGTACGACAGCCTTGCGCTCTAACCATTCACCTATCCGGACACATCCGGATTTTCTAAAGCTTTGGTGTTTTAATAGTTTTCTGCAGTTTAGGTCGATTTTTCAGAATCAAAAATCCATTATTGAGGGTTAATTTGAGGGTGTGAGGGTTAATTTTGGCCAGAATTTTAAGAAAGTCTGGTTTCGGACAATTAGTTTTGAGAACTCTCTTCCTTTTTTCAGACATTACATTGCCACTACGTCTTTCTACTGATACTCGATACAACTTATATATGTATAAAAGAATGAAGATCAAAACCGTGCTCCCCTCGAACCAACAAAAAATATCCATAATTCGGCACTCCGACTATGTTCAGAAAATCGTCATTTTGGACCACTTAAAACTATTCCCCCTTATAGTCTTAGGACAAGTGCATCGACTCCCATTAGGACATTCGATATTGGCCTCCATAAGTTTTCGCTTCCACTTTTTTTGGTTGAATATTCGCGCTTTTGGCCAGATGATTAAATATTTAGAAAATCGATCAGAACGAAAGATTGTGGTTCAAATCTCTTTGGTGATAGAGGGATTTTTATCGCGACTGAATATCGGATACCCCACGATTCATCTGTGAATGGTACTTGAATCAAATCTGATCTAACTTGATGGCTCCCTTCAATGCCTGATATCATTAGGCTATTATCTATGTTTCTTCCCACTGTACTGGGACGGAGTCCTTTCCGTCAGTTAGGCTTTGGAGCGTATCGATTGTTGTTTTAGGGTCTGGTTGATTGTCTATGTGTCAATGTTATAACATAAGATCAACCGAATCGACAGTACCTTTTAATATTGGCGGTGTAAGGAACCTTGCTCATTTCTGTTTTTCATTATCAAGATCCCCTGAAATCACAAGTATTTAGATCGTAATGCACTGGTTCTGAAACACTGAGTAAAAAGCCGTGCAAACCACCCAGAGGGTTTTCACTATTCTTACGAACGAGTTGCCATTGCAGAAGCGCTATCACATCCATATGCGATTATATGTCAATGTCGGGATTAAGATTAAAATTTATGTTCTCATCCTGTGGCAACTGCTTTCTGTACCGCCGCAAATCAGCTTGCACGTAGCAATAAAGCAGCTTATCTGATTGCACAGACGAGAGAAATATTCGCGCATCTGCCGCATAAACATCGTTCCGATGACCTATTTCAGTGAGTTTTCGAAGCAACTGGAAAAATGTGCTTAATTAGTTAAGGCGAAAGATTTACAATAATAACATCCATGTTTTATCAAAATATTGAATTAATGAGAGCAGGAAAATGAGCTCAAAGTAGATGCAAAGATTTTTTCGTGAAGGAAATGATGCCAACTTCAATTGTATGATTTTCCACAGCTGTGAATAGTTTCCATTAATGCAATTTGAAAATGAACATTATGAGAATTATTATTGGTTGATAAAAATATTCACTGGCAATGAAATTTATCACTGAGGATTTCGCCAAGTTGCCCCCATATGGGCAAACCAACTAGGAAGTCGAGGAGTATATTCAATATTGCTCTTTTACATGATTAATTCGGACAATTACGCAAACATCGCGTAATGTTTTTAACAGATTGATTATTTTTATGATTTATATACACACACTAGATACCTGGCACAGGAACTGCAAACGTTGCGTTTGCCTGGTTGTCTTACTACTTTCAATTTTGCTTTTTTTTCACCATCATCAACGACGCAACAACCGGTATCCGGTTTACGCCAGCCTTAGCAAGGAACGCGAGACGTGCCAATTTTGTGCCGAGTCGATATCCCCAAAAGCTGGCGTCCTGGTTTGCGCCATCACTCCATTCCAGGCAGTCGTCTTGTTTTTCTACCATATATATATATACCATCTTCGAAAATACGGATTAAGTGCCCCTCCTCCCCCCGCAACCTGTTGAATCGGATTTTATCCACACCTTCGTTATCTAGGCTGCGGAATCGTCCATCCTTGATGGCTTTGACTCTATGGCGAGACGTTTCCAGCAGAGCAGTTTTTGACAATGAAATAGGCTCTGTTGACTGCCAACAATCGTATACGCCCTAAATAGCATAGGAGAAATTATCAACGGTTTCAAAGTTGACTCTCCTATCTATATCGTTCTCAGTTGACTAGTGCTGTGTGATGTTGTTTCTTTCGTTTCTGATGCTGACGTTGCTACCATACCACATTTTATCCTTGTCACATTCTATCTGTGTGTTCGGATAGCTGAGTGCTTAGAGCACAAGGCTGTCGTCCGGAAGGCCGTGGTTCAAATCTCAGTGGTGTCAGTAGGATATTGTATCGTGTCTTGACGTCGGATACCAATCGACTCAGCTGTGAATGAGTTCCTGAGTCAAATCAGGGTAACAATCTTAGGCGAGCGCAATGCTGACCAAAGTGTCTCCTATAGGGTACTGTAATCCTTAAGTGTATCGTTACGGTCTTGAATGAAGTGCTCTAACGCACTTCAAGGCCCTGATCCAATATGGATTGTTGGAGGTGCTTGGTGTTTCAAATGGTTTGATAACGATGCGAAAAACTGGTAGAAGAAAATCAGCGATAGAGAGAACAAAATTATCGTAAGAATTTGTGAAACAGCGTCCTTTTATCACATCTACGCAGATAAAATCCATGCTAGACCTGCTAATTGCTACTTCAACTATAAGAAAGCGCTTATCATCAGTAAACTTAAAGGCGAGAACCCCAACGAAAGTACCATCGTTAAAACGACGGCTTCAGTTTGCCAAAAAAACTTATAAACGAACCAGATAACATCTGACGCAACATATTATGGTCGTATGAGACGAAAGTTGTTCAATTTGATACCAGCAAAGAAAAACAATATGTAAGACGGCCACCAAAGTAAGAATTTCGTGCAAAATTTACCATAAAGTACGCCGGTCTCAAAATGATGCGATGGGGGCAGACATTTTCGGACTTAAAATAGCATTGTTGCCAGATAAAAACATGTAGATACATTTCAGCATCACTTTTTCGCATTCGGGAAACCGGAAGCTTAACGCTTCAGATATAAAACGTTTTGTGTTTCCGTATGTAAGGAGCGACGACTGCATAACAGTTGCGGGTGTACATAGCTAAAAATCCCATTGCCCTCTATTTTTTAGAAAGCATTTTAAATAAATCATTTGATGGACAGTCAACCTTACATACTTCACACTCGGAGTTTAATATTATTAACAAATGTGAAGAGCTTAACCTAAAGCAGATACAAACAAGTCGGAAAACCGGAAGCTTGACGCTTCAAATATAAAAGGTTTTGTGTTTCCCTTTATGAGGAGCATACCGCAGTTCTCCATTGACTCGATATATTTAAACTGCTCAGTGCTATCAGCTGCAGTAACCTGTCCAGAACTGAGCGAATTAAATATCTCGGGTCAATGCTATCAGCCAATGGAGAACTGCGTAATGAAATTGTTTCACGTATGAATGCGACCTGGATGAAGTGGCGTTCCACAACTGGGGTTCTTTGTGATCGACGTATGAGCGAACGTCTCAAATCTAAAATTTACCGCAATGCCGTCCATCTGCCGCTCTCTATAGTCCTGAGTGTTGGCCGAATATAAAAGACAATGAAAAGCGCCTTGCGGTAATGGAGACGAATATGTTGCATTGGACTGGTGGCGTGACACGTTTTGATTACATCCGAAATGAGGATATCGGCGGTCGATATGGGGTTACACCGATCATGGAAAAATTGCGAGAGAGGCGTCTTCGATGGTATGGTCATATAATTCGCGTTAACGAGAATTCACTTACCAAGATTGCTCTGAACATTGAAGTCAATGGTGAACGACCAAAAGGTAGGCCGAAACAACGGTGACTTGATACACTGGATGGGCATTTAAAAGCCTCGCTCGCGCTTCAGGTATAAAGGTTTTGTGTTCATCTTATGTAAGAAACTTCAACGCAGATTTTTCTATCCGTATATAACTACAAATCCAACATATTCCTTCATATTTTTCCAAACTACAAGACGTGCGTACATATTACAGCTATAGATATTATGCTCACCCTAAACAAACAAACCGAATACTGTACATATATATGCACGTATATAAATTGATCGTACCCATATTTCCGATTTACTTCGTGCACAAAAGCATTCATATGTACATATAGAGTATGTATATTAAATACCGCTGGTTTAATGTACAAATATCTCTATCTGAATTATATAGATACTACCCGCAAACTTCATTAGCACGCATATACTATATACCTACATACACACATCTCTGTTTGGAGTAATTGATATTCATATACAACTGACTAAAAAACTAAAACAAAATAATTCTTTCCGATCCCATTCATAAGAACTCATTTCGATGTGGCAAAGTTTTTATTATTATTCTGTTAAGGGAAAGTCGCACCGCGTCCTTGAAGGACTATTGTGCCCCTTTTACTGGCTATAGTGTACCTGTTGATCATAGTATCTCAAGCAGGCCAGTAACCGTTAGGAACTTTAGTATGTTCCCCACTTCCAGAAGTTTCAGCTTTGCATCTGGTATTAAGTGTTCTCCCAGATGTATCGACCTACTTTGCACAAGTGCCGGACACTGTCCCAGGACGTGCATAGAGGTTTCGTCCTCCTCCTCACAGAACCTGCAGGCAGTGTCCATAGATATCCCTAGCTTCCCTAGGTGGTATTTCAGCCGACAATGACCAGTGAGAATTCCCACTATGATTCGGAGGTTCTTTTTGGTGAGGTTTAAGCAATCCTTTGTGCGCATGGGTTCGTATCCCCCAATAAGCACCCTAGACTGCTCCATCCCTGGTAGGCCTGCCCAATATAGTTCCCTCAACCGTTTCTCTTCGTTTCTTAGATTCATAGCCATGAAACCGTTTCCGATTCCACAGAAGGGTTCTGGCCCGTATAAAGGCATCCCCGCTCCCTTCTTGGCTAGTTCATCCGCTGCCTCATTGCCTTCCAGCCCAGCATGGCCTGGAACCCAAAGTATCCAGACCTTGTTGGACGAGCCGAGTGTATTCAGTCTCTCAAGGCATTCCCATACCAGTTTAGAGTTCACCTGGTTGGACCTAAGTGCCTTGATCGCTGCTTGGCTATCGGTGAGAATAGCTATGTTCTGCCCCCTGTAGTTCCTTTGCAGATTAAAGGAGACACATTTGTCTATGGCGTAAATTTCCGCCTGGAATATGCTAGTGTACCTGCCCATTGGCTCAAAGTACATTTTCCTTTGACCAATAACACCGGCACCCGCTCCCTCTGCTGTGAGGGATCCGTCAGTGTACCAAGTAATCAGTTGCTGGTTTAAGCCGTATGTCGCAGCCACGCTCTCCCAGTTTGCCTTGTTACTCCAACGTGTTTCAAACTTCTTATCGAAGTGAAACCTCGTTGTCATGTTGTCCCTCGGTATCAGTAATTCGGGATACCGCCTAGAAAGGATATCAATCTTCCTTCGATTTAGGCAGCTCCCCGCCTCACTCATGCTACCGGCCATCCTGAATATTGATCTCCTTGCCTGCATCTGTATGTGCAGATGGAGAGGGGTTAATCCCAGAAAGACCTCCAGGGATGCCGTTGGGCATGTCCTCATTGCCCCACTGATACACACGCAAGCCAGCCTTTGGAGCTTATGTAATTCCCTGGCTTGTGTGCTGAGTTGGGTTCTTTCTGCCCAGATTACCGCTCCATAGGTAATCATTGGTCTTACTATTGCAGTATATATCCAAAGTAGTATATTCGTGCTACAACCCCATTTTTTTCCTGCTATGGATCTGCAAGTCATCAGAGCCTTCGTGGCTTTCCGACAAGTGTTTCCGACATGTGTCTTCCAGAGTAATTTTTGGTCTAGCGTGATTCCCAAGTATTTGACCTCTGTTTCTCGTTTCACCTCCATATCATATAATGTTATGGCTTTCAGGTGATCCAGCTTACGCCTCCTAGTGAATGGTACTATGGTGGTTTTGGTTGGGTTGATCCGCAGTCCCACCTTCCTGCACCAGGCACTAGTAACCCTTAATCCAGTTTGGATTCTATCACATAGGGTATCTTCACATTTGCCCCTACAGATTAGAACAATGTCGTCCGCGTAGCCCTGGACTTGTAATCCAGTATTAGTTAACACGTCCAGGAGTTCATCCACTACCATACTCCACATCAGCGGCGATAGTACTCCGCCCTGTGGACAGCCTTGAGTGGTGTTCATGGTAATAGAATTTGTACCTGTTTGTACCTCTATTTGTCTGCTTTCTAGCATTTTGCCCATCCAGAGTGCCAGGGTGTTTCCCACTCCTTTGCGGCTCAGGGCATCCTGTATCTCTGTGTGCGATGTGTTGTCGAATGCTCCTTCGATATCCAAAAACGCGCACAGTGCAATTTCTTTTGTTTCTATGGCGTCCCGTAGTACCTCTGTCAGCTGATACAGAGCAGTTTCAGTTGACCTTCCTGCCCGGTAAGCGTGTTGACAGTGATGTAAGGGATTACGCTTTAGAACGTTAGTTCTAATATAGTTGTCTATGACCTTCTCCACCGTTTTGAGTACGAACGATGTTAGGCAGATTGGTCTGAAAGATTTCGGGTGAAAAGGATCCTTTTTACCCGCCTTCGGAATAAAGACCACTTTTGCCCGTCTCCATGCCCTTGGTATGTAACCCAGTGCTATGCTCCCCCTTACCACCCTCAGAAGAGACTCTAAGATAATTCCTAGGCCTCTCTGGATAAGTGCTGGGAAAATGCCATCTGCTCCGGGAGATTTCATTGGTTGAAAGGTTCCCACTGCCCATCTTAGCCTAGCTTCTGAGCATACCTCTTTTGCTAGTTTCCAGCTCTCTTTCCTTCCCCCTTTATTCCTCTATGTCGGTGCAAAATTTAGTACACCTAGGATGAACTTAAGGGAAGTTTTTTAGTCAATTTCTAATAGTTGATAATATACTATTAGTAAATTTATTTGAGCAGATACCGGAATGGAACATCTCTCGAAGATTAGATTTCATATAAGTGTTTTACACAAAACCTCAAAAAGGGCTGCAGATAAATAGATTCTTCATAAATGCGACTTCAATATTTCACGCGAATGTCAATTATTCCCGTTAATTATGACGTCAGCATCTTATTTGCATGGCTTTGGAAGCAGTTAATTCGCGCAAAATTGCTAAGTATGAACTGCTATAACTTGATGTTAATGGCCAGATTTCCATGAAATTTAGCACATATATACGAAATATTGTTCTCCATGCAGTACAAAATTCAGTGTCCTAGGATGAATTTAAGGGGGGTTTTTCAGTAAATTTCTGAAAGTTAGTAATATACTATTAGTAAGTAAGATATTGGAATGGGACATATTGTGAGACCTAGATTTCATCTAAGCGCACCACCCTGTTTTTTCGGATTTTTAGGTTGGGTACTTTCCGAAAATGAGTCCTGTCTCACTTTAAGTGCGTACATTTTGATTCCTTAATTACTTTGCAATTCACTCCAAAACTACTGTCAGTTTCGGAAAGTAAAAATCGAGACCTTTCATTTGATACCCTTCACGACTATATCCGGTGAAAAAACTTTTTGAATCCCCCCTTGGCATGAATAGGGAGCCCCCTTTAAAATCCACCTAAATTTATGTCACTGTATGCGTGGGATTGCATAGTTCCCCTCTGTCCACCAAATTTCGTTCGGATCGGTTTAGCCGTTTTGGAGAATAATGCGTGTGACAGACAGACAGACATTGAATCGATTTTAATAAGGTTTTGTTTTACACAAAACCTTAAAAAGGGCTAGGAAGAAGTAGATTCTCCGTGAATGGAATTTTAATATTTCATCCGCATGTCAATTATTCTCGTTAATTAGGTTACGGTTAGGTTACTGTAAATTCGCAGGAAATTGATAGGTTTGAACTACTATAACTTTGACACTAATAGTCGGATTTCCATAAGATGTGGCATGTGTATGCACGAGACTGTCCTCTATGTCGGTGTAGGACTCCTAGGATGAACTTAAAGGGGGGATTTTCAGTCAATTTCTAAAAGTTGGTAATATACTATTAGTAAGTTTATTTGAGCAGATTCCGGGGCATCTTTCGAGGCTTAAATTTCACATAAGTGTTTTGCACAAAACCTTAAAAAGGGCTAAGTAGAAGTAGATTCTTCATGAATACGAATCTAATATTTCACGCGATTCTCCATTATTCTCGTTAATTATGACGTCAGCATCTTATTTGCATGGCTTTAGAAGCAGTAAATTTCAGATTTTCATGTGTGTGCGAAATATGGTTCTCTATGCTGGTGCGAAATTTGGTAGTCCTAGGATGAATTTAAGAGGAGTTTTCCAGTCAATTTCTAAAAGTTGGTAATATACCATTAGTAAGTTTAATTGAGCAGATATCGGAATGGGACATATTTTGAGGCCTGTCTCCTGTCTTACTTTAAATCCTTACTCGTGCACTTTGCAATTCACGTCAAAACTAATATCGCGTTCTAATTGGGACCTTTCATTTGATACCCCACATGACTATATTCCATGTATGGGGGGACTCTTTTTACATGTATGGGGAGCCCTTTAGCCTGTACGTAATTTTATGTCACTCACTGTATGCGCAGGATTTCATAGTTCCCATATGTAAAGCAAATTTCATTATGATCGTTTTAGCCGTTTTGGAGAAAAGTGTGTGTGACAGACAGACAGACAGTGAATCGATTTTAATAAGGTTTTGTTTGACACAAAACCTTAAAAATTAGTGCTGTAAATTAAATCTAAATAAAACAAATTCACTTGCTACTTTGGTTGTTCTCTGATTAGTTTGAACACAACTATATGTACATCGTTCGTGTAAAAACAAATTGTCTATTATAGTATATTCTTGAACACGTTGCCAATGAGCGCCGTATATGCTACGGTGCCAAAAGCCTATTCTCAGACGTTAACGTCGCATATGCCACTGCGCATCCCTACGATTTCTTTTTGTGGGTGTAGAACGCTCGCTTCACAATAGGCATTTGTCTTTTTGCCCTCACGTGATAGAGATTGGCAAGATTACAAAGCTGCTATCCATGAGTTTTTTGTTGAAAAAATGTAGAATATTAAAGTAACAAATGTTTGATAACACATTCATACCAATTTAAACGGAGCCGCCACGAAGAAGGATTACACGCTTATCCCCGACCATGCTTGTTAATTATTTTTCTAAGTATAATCGGCACCGCTACAGAAAGGACGTTGATATTGATTTAACGTCAAGTAACTAGCAATAATCTCAAAGGTGAACAATTCACCAGGATCGTCATCAATTTGAGATCAAAGATGAAGACCCTATAACAAAGATCGACCGTGGTTACATTCTGTAAAGAACGTAGGTTCCGCTAAATTAGTAAGATGCAACATAAAAGCAATAGCCAAGCACTATATGGGACATAGAGGAGCTACAAATCCTGGTGACCATACCAAGCGGAGATGTGTTTTTCGCTGACAAAGTGTTCATACAACCACTTAGCCATCGTCCAACAACGCAGCAGTCCAATCAAATCTGGGCTTTGAAGCATGTCATTTCCAAACGAGTCTTCCAAGGATTCATCTAAACTATTATAGTTATATTCACCACGCCTCTTCGAAAGTTATCTCTGGTATCGTGGAAAACAGGATAGCCCCTGAGAATATATGCATTCCTGGGGGATCCTTATGTCCTTAATGCGTGGAATTGCGCTTACAGTTAGGAGTCGTACCATCTGATTTCGACAGAGGTCTGTATCCAGTGCAAACCAGTACCACTATCATAAGCTAATCACGTTAGAATTCTCATTGCGGTCCACAGAATTATCCGTGCTCGCAAAGGGACCGTGGGAATTTCCTGAGACGGTGGGTTCTCATAATAAACTCTCAGGACCTTCATGCCTATTTACCTTCACCAAAAAATCATCACTGATCCATTAACATGAATGAATGAATGTTTATCAGTCTAGAAAAGAGAAACAGGAACCCTTCACCAATCGACATAATTTCCGAATCTTGGACCTAACCAATTATCACTGGCATAATGAAGGTATTTTATCACAGCCATCAAATACGGTATTTTAAATTCCTTTAGCTGGCTTCTGAGTTTTTTTTTCCTGTTAAAACCCAAGAAAATATTTATCCCAGTGGAAATTCCTATTATTTTCTGCATTGTCAATAATAACTGGACAGTTACAGTAGCATTTTTCCTAAATGAACAGACTGGTGTAGGTATCAAAGAATTTTGCATCTAACAGGCGTGGAAAATATATTATTTTTTTTCCAATTTGAAGGAGTCGTTATAGCTACGCTGGCACACGCTCTAATGCAATTTAAAAGGCTCACCGTTTCTTAGTTTTGGATTTTCTTGACTTAATAAATGGTCAATGATTCAAAGTCTGTATCGTATTTTTGCGTTTTTGTGTGAAGCAAAACCTGACTAAAATCGGTTCAATGTCTGCTTGTCTATCTGTCTGTTCATCTGTCACACGAGATTTACTCCGAAACGGCTGGCGCTGTGGTCACGGAGTTTGGTGAGAATATGTAGTCTGGGAATCGCTACATGTGCAACGAGTAGCACCATTTTGTATTGAGATTAACGGGGTAAATTTGTTTTCATCCAATATGGTCATGTAGGATATCACACGGAAGCGCTCAATTAGTACTTTTCGAAAATGATCTTTCTTATATTGGGTGAAACTCAGGGGCGTGAGGACTCAAAATATGTACCGCAAAAAGTGAGACAGATATCGTTCTTAGAACCTATCCAACCGAAGAATCTGAAAAAAATGGCAGCAATGCATCTCTCTAAAATCTAGGTTCCAAAATAAATTTAATACGACAAAAAAAGTGAATAATAGTATATACCTATATTTCCGTACATACGATACAAAGACCGTCTGGTTGTGGGCGGGTCACTTAATCCGTATGGATGAGAATGATCCAGCCCGGAAAGACTATAAGGGCAATATCTATGGTAGAAAAAGAGATAAAAGATGCCAGACAGCTTTTAGGGATATCGAATTAGTGGACCTCGGCGTTGTTTGGAGTTCCTTACTAAGGCAGACTTAGACCGGATACCGGTTGTGGCGCCTTAATGATGATGATATACCTATATTCTACAAATTTACCCGAACCGTCTTAAGTTCATTCTAGAAGTACGAAATTTGGCATCAGTATATGACACAATTCTGGAAGCCGAGATTTGAAGGAAATCCAACTATTACTATAATAATAATCCTTGGCGCAACATGCATATTGGACCATGGCTTTGAAGTGTGTTAAAATAACTTTTTGAGTTACGCGACTGTTGCCGCAAGGATACGATATGTACACATAAAATTTCAGACGATGTTTGTTTAGGAAGAGCATAATATTTATGTCTTATTATGTACATATATCTGAAAGTTTTAAAATAAAATTAAAGAAATTAAATAAGAACAAATGGCTTTTCTGGATTTTGCAAGTAAAAAAATGTGTTCGATGGTTCCATTCAAACAAGCTGATAGTGCATATGTATTACATAATTTTTGTTAATATTTTTGAGCAGATATTGATATGGATTGGGTTTTGAGACCTCAATATACATCATCATCATCAGGCATCATCATGATTTTTTTTTAGATTTTTCCGTTGGGGAGTTTCTGAGAATGACCCCTTATTTGAATGATATCTGTCTCTAAACCTCAACATTACTTGATTCCTTAAACAAGGATTTTTAGTTCCAAGAATTGTTACTTGCCCCATGAGTGCCCCAAATCCAAATTATTAAAGATTATTAGTACATTAAAACAGAACAGGTAGCGTACAGGTAGAATCTTAGAACCGAATCAATGGTTAACTAGACCGTTGCAGATCCTCCAACATATGTATCTTAAAACTTTTTTTGCTGAATTTAAAGTGACTTTTCCACCCTAACACCATGAATGCATAATGCCAGAGTAGATATTCTAGACAAATATTCAGGTAGGAAGAAAATGGAGAGTATAACGAAAATATTTCCTTAACGATTATGTATGGCTTACGTTCATTCTAGAATTTGTAATGCACTAGAACTAATTGAATTCGTCCACATTCTCGATAAAAAAATGCTTCAGCAAACGCAGCCCATTTTTCCGATTTTTTTGGACAACTAAGTAAATGTTTACTGAAAAGCGGTTACCAGCATCGATTAATGCATATTGTAACCTAAAAAAAATTTCAATATCAGATCTGCAGATGTTTTCTAAGAGTGCTCCTTTTATGAATGGTTTGGGGTAGACACGTTAACTCAATAATGGTTGATCCGAACTCAAAATTAAAACAAGTCGGAATACCGGAAGCTCGTGCTTCGGGTATAAAGGTTTTGTGTTCATTTTATGTAAGAAATTTCAACGCACATTTTTCTATCCGTATATAGCTAGAAATCAAACATATTCCTTCGTATTTTCCCAAACTACGAGACATACGTACATATTACATTACATTCCGCTCACCCTAAACAAACAAACTGTCTATTTCCGAATACTGTACACATATATGCACGTATGGATCGTAACCATATTTCCGATTTACTTCTTATATCTATGTATTTGATTTAGGCCCTACTCGCAAAGTTCATTAGCACGCATATACTATATACCTACATACACACATCCCTGGTTGACAGATAACTAAAAAACTAAAACAAAATATTTCTCTGCGACCCAATTCATAAGAACTCATTTCGTTGTGGTATTGACGAATTGATATGTGATAATGACGTCATGCGGGTTGTAGGGTGCACGAAATTCACAAAAAATTGTAAAGTTTCACCCCCTATACCTTTGTTAATAATAGTTGGATTTTCTTCAAACTTGACCAAACTGTGCACTATGTTCTACACGCATTCCAAATTGTTTACTTCTGGGATGAACATAAGGGGGATGTCGGGTAAATTTCTAAAATGTGGAAATATACTATTATTAACTTTATTTGTACAGATATCGGAGCCGGATATATTTTGAGGCCTAGATTTTGTAGAGATGCACCACTGTGATTTTTTTTCAGATTTTTCGGTTGGATAGGTTCGGAGAACGAGACCTGTTACACTTTTTGGGGGTCGTATTTTGAGCCCTCACTCCCCTATGTTTCGCCCAACATCAAATATTGAACCAGTTTTGAAAAGTACTAATTGAGACCTTTCATTTGATACCCAACATGGCTACATTCTGTGAAAAAAAATTTGCACCCTCCATTTACATGTATGGGGAGCCCCCCCTTAAACTTAACACAAGATGGCGCCACTTACTGCATGTAAAGGGAACACCAGATTACATACTCTCATCAATTTTCGTGACAATCGGTCAAGCCGTTTCTGAATAAATCGGGTGTGACAGACAGACAGACACCGTCTCGATTCTAATAAGGTTTTGTTTCACACAAAACCTTAACAAGTGGGAATACTGGAAGCTGGCACTTCCAGTATAAAAATTTTTAGTTCATCTTATGTAAGAAACTTTCTACGCACATTTTCCCATTGTGTGTGGCTAAAAATCCAAAAAATTCCGTCATATTTCCTTCAAATTAAAATATATACGTACAAATAATATTACAAACGTAGATATTATGCGCACATGCTAAAGAAACAAACATTGCCTATTATCGAATACTTTCGGTATATATGCACGTATATAGATTGATAGTACACATATTTCCGATTTACTTCGTACATAAAAGCATACGCTAGTTCAATGTACAAATATATCTATCAATATTAGGTACTACCCCAAAGCTTCATTAAGTCCATACATATGTCTGTTTCGAGTAATCGATATTGATATACAAATGACTAAGAAGCTAAAACGTGGTATTGACGAATTGATGACACTATTTAGAATTCACGAAATTCGCATAAAATGTAAAAGTTTCACCTTCTATAACTTTGGTAATAATAGTCGGATTTCCTTCAAAATTATGTCTTATCTTACCCCCACTGCCAAATTTTGTACTTATAGCATGAACTTAAGGGGGGCTTCCGATTAGATTGATAACATATGCTAATATACTATTATTAACTTTATTTATGCAGATATCGGAACGGGATGTACTTTGGGGCTTAGATTTCGTTTAGAAACATCACTGTGATTTTTATCAGATTTTTCGGTTGGATAGGTTCGTTGAGAACGTGACCTGTTACACTTTTTGCGGGTCACATGTTGAGCCCTCACTCCCCTACGTTTCACCCGATATCAAATATGGGACCAATTTCGAAAAGTGCTAATTAAGCCCTTTCATTTAATACCCTACATGGCCACCTTCTGTGAAAAAATTGCATCCTCCATTCACATGTATGTGTTGTGTATTTATTTACATTGAGTCGTTGATTCCTGGCCTTACAGTATTCCTCTTGCAGACTCCAAAATGTCAATTTGATGCTTCCTACAAACCATTGTAGCTTCCTTTGCGGCTGCAACTATAAGCAGTATATACCGGGATTAAAGTTCAAAAGTCTACTCACAACTAGGCTGGAGCAGCGAGACAATGTGTTATAAATAATCATAACTTCGGACCTAGTGCTGCGATCGCGATGAAATGTGGTGAAAATATTCTTGAAACGAAACGAAATGTACTTAAAGAATATGCAATTTTTTTCGATTCGCGGCCAGCATGTATAAAACCCCTTAAGTATACCGCTTATAAGCGATTTTTGTCAACGTATCTAAACGCGTAATTTAAACTTCGTAGTTGATGCAGCATGAAAAGTAACAAGCCTGTTACTGCTGCGAAGTGCTTACAAAAAGCCTAATCTCTGGTGCTTGCTGGGATCCAAAAATTCGGCGCACTTTACCGGCAGATTATACCGCAAGGTATACACTTTTCAAGATTATCTAACCGAGCAGAATATAAAAATATTTTCACTTTCAAATAAGCGTTGCCAGTTAAACTTGAAAAGATCTATTGTATTTTTCCATATACAGATATTGAAATTGCTCCTTGCAATATTTCAACAAATAACTGAAAACTACATGCAATTTTGCTAAGTACTTAAACCTGAAAAAAACAGTTTTTATATTTTGTTTATACCCTAATCGGCACAATGAATTGATTATGAAAAATGTTCGATCAATGGCTTGATTGTTTTGCAGGAACAGATTTTATGGACAAATTTCGATACCAGTAAAATGCATTGTTATGCAATATGTGATTTTATGACTATGAAATTAGTCTAAATTGCCTTTAAGTGGTGTTGATTGAATAGCTTGCAGGCATCATGTTATCTCTGATTCATAATATTTTACAAAGTCTCAGAAATAAATGCTACTTCCAAGCTGTAATGCGTCTTCAATGACTAATTTTATTATTCGCCATTTCCTCTCAATAGCAGTATTGATGCAGGGAACAGTTGAAGGTAACCGCAAAATCACCTATTTTGATAGACATTATGAAAAAATAATTAAATTTCATCGGATCGGATTGAAAGCCAATTTAATAGAATTTGTAACCTTCATAGAATAAGAAGTATGCATACACGGGAAGTTTCTTAACTTTGACAGCTTTGGAAAAATATTAGCAAATTTGGCTACATTTCCAGTTGAGGTAACTTACCTTTAACGAAATCATGAGATTTTTAGAGTCTGGATGCCTCTTTTTGTGAACGAATCAAACTAATTCAATTCATTCAGTGCCTATCCATCTGTTCTATATCGTAATTATACAATTCTATGTAGATTAACGCAGATAAAATTTTTGCAGTAGATATAACATACAGTGGCTCCCAGCTTATTTGATGCAGTGACTGATTTTAATTTTATATCACTGTAATATCGAAACTACGAGATTTATCTATAAATTTTAAATGCGAATGTGTAGGTGCATGTTCAATCAGGGGAATCCCCAAAAGTGTTTTTTATTACATATAATGCATGCATTGGATAGCCGAATTTCAGCTCACAGCTTATTTGATACAGACTCCTTTAGTAGCAAAAAGGTTGTAGCGACTGGCACCAAATTTGATAGAAAGGTGGGAACTGTGAACGCTCACGCATATAGTGAGTAACATCCTTTTACGCTGAATTTATCAAATCATCATCAAATATAGTCATATGGGGTATCAAAGTCTCGATTAGTACTTTTCGAAGCCAGTCTTAGTTTTGACATTTATTGAAAAGGTGGGGAGTGCGGGGGGTTGAAAGTGATTATGTTTTTAATGAACCCATTCTCAGAAACTAGCCAACCGAAAAATCTGGAAAAAATCAGGGAACTGCCACTATATTGTCCCTAGGCTCCGAAATACCCTTCATACCGATACCTTTTCAAATAAAGTTAATAATAGTAGGTTACTATAATTTTTAGTAATTGACAAGAAAACCCACCTTGAGTTTAAAACTGTCGCTTCTCAGCAAATTCAAGACTATGAATGTCAATATCACTTGAAAGTGTGATGCATATTTTACGTGCTTCATGCTAATGGGACAAACGCAGACTCAAATCTCTTTATAAAAGAAATACACAAAAGCTTTCATACCTGAAGCGACTTGTTTGTAGGGTTTTTGGTATTAAAACATCATATTACATCAGTGCAACTATTGTTCAATTTCTCTAAACTGGATCGTCCTACAACAATGGAGCAGCATGAACTGATAATTCACCACTTTAAAGCTGTTCGCAAAATTGCTGCAATGGTTAATTTAAATAACTCTACAGTCCAGCACATACTTTGTACAAGAAAATTGATTGGAAAAAGTGCCAAATAAAAAAAAATATTTGGGACTTCACATAAATCACGCAATCTCAATGCCAAATAGGCTCCAGGCTGTAATTAATGCGAAAGGGTATCAAACTAAATATTAATTATTAGCACACATGTTCTGTTTTACAATAATTTGAAACTGTACCAAATAAGCCAATATCGTACTTTTTTGGTTTTCACGTTTTCTACACGGTTTTGTTTTGAAAAATAAAGATTTTCTAATTAAACTACAACGTATCTTCTTTAAAACTGCATTTAAAATTTTTGAAATTGTAAGTAGTTTTGAATTCAGCTACATCTCTTTTTTAAAAAGCTCTGTATCAAATAAGCTGGGAGCTACTATATTTTCTCTGTGACGACAGATCACTTCAAAGTTATAGATCTTCAATTATTTCACTATATAAAGTTCGGTTACGCCTCGAATCCGGGAGCTCTTCACGGATTTCTGGCTATCGAGTGGTACAACTATGAAATATGGTTTTTTTTCAAACGAATTTGAAGTTCATTGCAGAAATGCCGCTTCCACATTTCCCTCGTCTTTCGGCCAATTTGTGTATTATAAATTTGGACGTGGATCTTCCCCTTCCCCGTACCCCGAACCTTTTATGTGAACCAAAGCGCTGTTTACCGAGTGCATGAACCATCGTTGCAAACAATAGATAATCAGAAGGAGTCAAGTCTGGTCAGTAAGCCGCGTGGGAATAGTTCTTCTAGCTAAGTGCTCTAAGTGCTTCCAACGTATTATGAGGGAAATTACTACGTTGCCTCTTTTAGTATTCTGGTGGTTTTTCAAGAAATTAATGGTTTGAAACCAATCAATTCTTGTTGGTATTTACCCTTTCAATGGGCTTTAGCAGGTCATAATATACCACATCCTTCTCATCGCACCAAACATTGAGGATCCTCTTCCTCCTAAAGCGATTCGATTCGGCTGGTGTGCCTGGCTCTACCCATCATTGCATCTGCTCCGGACACTCAAAAAACTAAACTTTCCACTGCTAGTAACGATGCGCTGTAAGATCGGCTTTCTTTCATGTCGTGCAAGAAAAATTTGACAGATATGTTTATGCCTCTCCATCCTCCTCTTGTTCAACTCATGTGGTACCCACTTGGTGACCTTCTCTACTCTATTTTTCATAAGTGCTTAGAAACCGTCTGTTGACTAACGTTCAATTGCTTTGCAAATTGGTTTGATCATCATCATCAACGGCGCAACAACCGGTATCCGGTCTAGGCCTGCCTTAATAAGGAATTCCAGACATCCCGGTTTTGCACCGAGGTCCACCAATTCGATACCCCTAAAAGCTGTCTGGCGTCCTGACCTACGTCATCGCTCTCTCTTAGGCAGGGTCTGCCTCGTCCTCTTTTTGTACTAGTGATATTGCACTTATAGACTTTCCGAGCCGGATCATCCCCATCCATACGGACTAAGTGACCCGCCCACCGTAACCTATTGAGCCGGATTTTATCCACAACCTGACGGTCATGGTATCGCTCATAGAGTTCGTCGTTATGTAGGCTACGAAATCATCCATCCTCATGTAGGGGGCCAAAAATGCTTCGGAGGATTCTTCTCTCGAACCCAAGTCTCAGAGGAATACATGAGGACTGGCAAGATCATTGTCTTGTACAGTAAGAGCTTTGACCCTATCTTGAGACTTTTCCAGCGGAACAGTTTTTGTAAGCTGAAATAGGCTGGTAGCCAACAACCAACATCCGTGCACGGATTTCATCATCGTAGCTGTTATCGGTTGCGATTTTCGACTCTAGATAAGGGAAATTATCAACGGTCTCAAAGTTGTATTCTCCTATCTTTATTCTTCCCGTTTGACCAGTGCGGTTTGATGCTGTTGGTTGGTTGTTTTTCGGTGCTGACGTTGCCACTATATATTTTGTCTTGCCTTCATTGATGTGCAGCCCAAGATCTCGCACCAATCGCCGCCTGCTCGATCTGGATGAAAGCAGTTTGTACGTCTCGAGTGGTTCTTCCCATGATGTCGATATCGCCTGGATAGGCCAGTAGTTGGGTGGACTTGAAGAGGATCGTACCTCTTGCATTTACCTCAGCATCACGGATCACTTTCTCGAGGGCTAGGCTAAACAGGACACATGATAGGGCATCCCCTTATCGTAGACCGTTGTTGATGTCGAATGGTCTTGAGAGTGATCCTGCTGCTTTTATTTGACCTTGCACATTGGTTAGGGTCAGCCTAGCCAGTCTTATCAATTTCATCGGAATACCGAATTCTCTCATGGCTGTGTACAGTTTTACTCTGGCTATGCTATCATAGGCGGCTTTAAAGTCGATGAATAGATGGTGCTACTGTTGTCCATATTCCAACAGTTTTTCCATCGCTTGCCGCAGAGAGAAAATCTGATCTGTTGCTGATTTGCCTGGAGTGAAGCCCCTTTGGTATGGGCCAATGATGTTCCGAGCATATGGGGCTATCCTGTTGACTGCGGTTGTTGCGGCATCCATTTGCCTCTTATGGGTGTCGCGGAGGACTGTCTTGTGGATGGCTTCAGTGTTAACTCTTACCTGGTTGTCAGACGGGATTCTGGGTGGTGTTATCATTCGGGCTCGGAGCACCATGCCAACGAGATAGTGATCCGAGCCTATATTGGCCTCCCTATATGTTCTGACATTCATCAAGGCTGAGAGATGGCGGCGTTCAATCAACACGTGGTCAATTTGGTTGAAAGTGGTCCCGGCTGGAGAGACCCATGTATGTTTGTGGACCGCTTTCCGCGAAACCCGCTACTTCCAACAACCATTTCGTGTTACACTGCTAATTGGATAATCCGCAGTCCGTTATGATTTGTATTTTGGTGTAAGCTATAGGAGCCAACGTATCTCCTGAATATGGGCTCCTTCCCTACTTGGCTGTTAAAATCCCCAAGTATGATTTTGATACCATATCTGGGACAGGCTTCGAGGGTTGGTGCTACTGCCTCGTAGAAGGTATTCTTCCCCAACTCTGCAGTCCCCTTTGTAGGGGCCTGTATTCCTGTAATTCGAAATTTTGATATTTTTTTTAGTGATTTTCTACGCTTTGCAGTGTCCACGGCTTGCTTTCACTTTCAACTGATTGTCACAGGGGTTTCTAAGCGGCGTTGTAATTCGAGCCCGTAGCACTATGCCAACGAGATAGTGATTGGCCCCAATATATGTTCTGACATTCATCCGTGCGTAAACGTTAATAAGGCTTATATTTCTAAATTTGCCTCGCAAACGCAGAGTGCATAATCTTTCGTTTACGTTTTCACAGTCGATAACAGCAGGTTTCATTTTTTGGCTGACTAAGAAACCTACTACGAACACATGGTTTACTAGATGGCCGCTATAATATATACTGTAGCAGCTCTTCTCCAGGAAACCGGTCCCTGTCCAACTCATCTCATGCCACCTTGTTACATCGGCCCTATATTGGGACAGGGTATCGAATAGTTGTTGTCAGCTCCTTTTCTGTAAAGTGCATATTACATGAGAAAATGCGCAAACCGTTATTGTCTTTATGTTGTGGCTTCGTAACTATGGTTTTCCTTGTAGGGTTATCAGCCATTCCGGACCCCCAACGTGGAGGACAAGTTGGTATTTTGATATTGAGTGAAACACAGGAAAGTGGGCATTCAAAACGTGTGCCCCGAAAAGGCCTCATTCTCAGAACCTATTCAGTCGAAAAATCTGAAACAAACGAAATCTAGGCCTCAAAATCCATCTCGTATTTTAGAAATTTACACTAAAATCTTCTACAAGATTTTGTCACGGTACTCTCTTCAATCTAGCAAAGCTATAGAAGGTCAAAGTTTCAAGTCATGACGTCATTATCATATAAAGTGAACTTGTGTAAACGGCGGGTACCACAGAGACACTTTAGTTCGCCTTTGTTAGCTTTTTTTAGTTATTTGTATATCAGTAAAAATAAAAGAAAAAATCAATTTCTGGAAACCGTCACATAGGGAAAACCCATAATTGAGTAAAAAATGCTATTTAAGGTTGAACGGGAGTACGATACGTTACCAGGCCTGATGAGAGGAGGGTGGAAAAGGACCGACAGTGTTCTCGTGGGCGCGGAATAAAAATTTTAATTAACAAAAGGGAGCCCGAATAATTTTTTCCCGAGACCCGTATAATTCTCACCCATTTTCTCCATTTTCTCATAATTTTCACCCCGGCCGCGGATTTTCTCTCTACGGCTCTGTACGTTACCGTTTTATTGATTTACTTATTTATTTATTTCAATAAAAGAATAAACAAAACGATACGCAGTAAAACATTGCACCTATATCAAAGTAGCAATGCAGCAATAACTATCTGTTTGAGAGCGGAAAACTGAACCCCGAGAACCAACTAACACGTGCACGGCTCTGCGAAAGATACTTTAGGGATATTAAGAGGGGATACAGCATATGATGTATAACAATATTGTATTTTGGAGGCTACCCTATGCGAGTAGAAGAATTTTTTTAAAGAAAAAGAGGGAGTAAATATTCTTTAAATAATTACTTAAGGGGATAATATTACGGAAGCAAAAAAAATTAGGAATGAAGGAATCATAAACGATAATCTAGGGAAGGACGAGATTTAGTGTATCGATGCAAGATTGAAGCTAACGGACGAATCAACAACAGGGGGAAGTTTTAGATCGTTTACATATAGAGGGCATAGATAAGTAAATAAGAAAGAGAGATCGTTAATTGGGATTGAAAACAAGAAGGACTTTCATGTAAAAGTAACTAGAACTCAGATGAATACATTATAGAGCAATTCAATTAACTAAGATACTCTACCGAAGTATACAAATGAAAAAGCGGTACAGACAGCGCTGTACCGCCTTTTCATTTGTATACTTTAAAAAATCCACCCTCTTCCAACCCCCACTCTATCAACAGACTTGTTTGGATGTATGTCACAGAAATGAGCCAAAATGATATGATGGAAAGTCAAACATAACATAATTCGATGAAAAAACTTTCTTTCAATAGATCCTCGTTGAGTTGGGAACTATATGCGGCCTCGTTGAGGGCTGGGAACTCCGCCATGCTATTAACATAGTATACTGGTCCCAAGCCCAGGTGACCTTAATGGTCATGTGGGTGAAAAAGCAGACGGTAACAGGTGTCATGGGGGAAAGGGGTTCGGAGCGCGCAATGAGGGTGGCGAGCGTGTAATCGATTTTGTGGACACCCTTGACCTTGTACTTAGGAATACATGGTTCATCAAACGATTGTCTCATCTTCCTACATTTTATAGTGGGAACAGTAAAACGCAAATCGATTATATTCTCATAAGACGCCGACATTTTACCACCGTCGCTGATTGCAAAGTCGTTCCCTATGAGACCATCGCACCTCAAAATCGACCGTTGATTGCCGTTCTGCGAATTAAGTCACCGATAAAACAGTGTGAGGAACGCATAGGCTCGCGGCGCATCAAATGGTGGCGATTTGGTGAGAAGAAAGAAGAAACGATCTCACTCATACGATTGCCGACCATTACGAATATGGAAGAATCGTGGAACCAAATGAAAGACACGATCCGTAAAGAACGGTACCAACCGTCGAGCCGCAACGGATAGGTGGCGAGAATACTTCAAGCAGATTTAAACTGAAGAATTTGCTCACCCTCCACTTCCACAATCATTGCCGACATTTAGATCAGTTCCACCTGTCAACACAACTGGTGCTCATAGGCCCATATGGTTTCAAGATTCATCTTCGAAAAGACATATTCCGTCGTAATCACCTAAAGAGAAGAATAACCTCTTTTGGGATGACTAGCGTTATACTCTTCAGCGAAGAATTAATCGTTGAAAACGAATGGGAGGCAAGGGTGCTCCTGGAAAATTCAGTCCGACCCCTCGGAAAAATGGTAGAGGAAGAAAGTTTGCGACAACAATGACGGGTGGTACAATTGGAATCTGTTCCGATAATTGTGCAGCGTTATCAGCTCTAGGTAACAACGACATATCAAGCCAGTTGGTGTGGAATTTCTACCAGTTGATGCTGGAACTTGGCCGACTAAAGGAAACATTCCTGATGTGGGGGCAGGGCCACTCGAACATCACTATTAATAAGGAAGCTGACAGTTTTGGCAAGGATCTGGATACACAATGGTGGGCCTAGAACCAGCTTTTGGCATCCGGCCATCCACTGTAAAGTGTATTCTGAATGCTGAAATTACAAGGATTGACGCAACCAAATATAGAAATTTGAACCCCTGCCGACAAGCGAAAATCTTTATGAGGAAACCAGAGGCCGCTAGAGTGGCATTTTGGGTGTCTCTTAAGAAATGCAAACGATATATATTGATTCCGATTTTAACCTTAGTAATTATGTCTAGTTAAGATATTGTATTGATATGATATCATATGATTTGGGCATCGGTCTGGCAGGTATAAAATTTAAACAAGTCGTGATACCGGGAGCTCGGCGCTTCAGGTATGAAAGGCTTCGTTTGCTTTTTCTATGAGTATATTCGGGTGAACTATCCCATTTGTACGTTGCCCGTTATGTATATGCATTTAGCATGTGGTGCTCAGAGATGGCGGTGTGGAAGACGGGGCGGCAACCCTGTCGGCCAAACCAAAACCAAGTGGTGGCACCGGGAAACGCTGTACTCACTTTGATTTGCCGGCCGGATAGCCCCTGGACTCTCATACTTCGGGTGAACTCCCGTTGTATGTGAGTACAGCTCGGTTGTTTGCGGTTGGCCCCCCTAGTGGGAGTTTCATGGTGGTTGTGGTTGTGCTCAAGCAAGAAGAGACCTTCGGGCCTCGGCGTGGTGTTGCGTTTCAACACGGGTGCCGTACTCCTTAGTTCGGTAGAGGTTTAGGTAATTCTTACATCCACCAGTATGAATGCTAAGCCATGCACTTGCTATAGACTGGTACCGTTGTTGCTTGTCTCAGCGGGGCTCTGATTGTGGTCACAAAATCAATCCGTGTCTGAAGAGGACCATAGGATTAAGTCTCCACGCCAGGTACCTACGAAGAACACCATCTGACTGGCAAGAAAGTACCACAGTTCCAATATGGAAAAAGAAAGGTAGTCCAGCAGAATGTTCAAATTACCGTTCGATCCGATTACTTTCCCATACCATGAAGATTTTTGAACGCATTCTTGATAACCGTATTCGCGAAATCGTTGAAATAAACATGGAGAAACACCGTGAGAAACATCGCCCTCTTTACATTGCATTTCTGGATCTAGAGAAAGCGTTTGACCGTGTGCCACACGAATTCATCTGGTATGTTTTACGACCACACTTAGTACCACTCGTACGCTGGGTTCAATTGCTCTACCACGATCCAAAAAGTAAAGTTTGAAGTATGGCGGGTGTATCAAAACCGCTTCGTGTCTCTGTTGGTGCTCATCAAGGAAGCCCCCTCTCACCACTCCTCTTTGTTCTTGTTATGGAGACCGTCAGACAGGATATCGAACGTCCAGCGCCCTACACACTGCTTCATGCAGATGATGTTTTCCTAGCATCTGGTAGCAAAAATGATCTCGAGAAGCTTGTCCAAAAATGGAATGATCGCCTCATGAAACACGGTCTCAGATTGAATCTAAACAAAACTGAATGTTTGACAACCGATCCCCATGAAACAGGCACAATCACTGTCAGCGGCAGTGATCTGCCCAGAACTGAGCGATTCAAATACCTCGGGTCAACGCTATCAGCCAATGGAGAACTCTTCACGCATTAACGCAACCTGGATGAAGTGGCGTTCCACAACCGGTGTTTTTTGTGATCGACGTATCAACGAACGTCTCAAATTTAAAATTTACCGCAATGTCATCCGTCCTGCCGCTCTCTACGGTTCTGAATGTTGGCCGAGTATAAAAGTCAATGAACGCCATCTTGCGGTAATGGAGACGAAGATGTTACGTTGGACTAGTGGTTTCACGCGTTTAGATCACATCTGAAATGAGGATATCCGCGATCTTTATGGGGTTGCACCGATCGTGGAAAAGTTGTGAGAGAGGCGTCTTCGATGGTATGGTCACGCAATACGTGCCAACGAGAATTCACTTGCCAAGATTGATCTGAACATCGAAGTCGATGGTAAACGACCAAAAGGCAGATCTAAACAACGGTGGCTTGATACGGGATTTGAAAGCCTCGAGATTGCACCCAGATCAGGCATTCGATAGAGCCAAATGGCGAAACCGATCACGACGAGTCGACCCCGCTTGTGAACGGGACAAAGGCTGAAGAAAAAAAGAACTGTTGATACATCAATATATTAATGCATACAATTAATGTACAGGTATATACCGAACCTTTACGAACTCAAAAAGTGCTTTTTTGATCTAACTAAAATACTGCACAGATCATGTATACACTAGTACTTTCTCCTTGAACCTAAAAAATGTGAAACATAATTAAAAGAAAATGTTTTCAAAGCATAAAAGTTTCAACTTTTACTGAAAATTTGCACTTTTTTGTTTAAAGTTCACAATTATTAATAATTAATAATTTTGAAATTTTTTAACATTTTGTATGTTCAACTAGAAACAATACCAAGTTAAGGACGTTAGGCTGCAAACCGATTTGCCGTTTTGATTGCAACGACCTTGAAATGGGGGAAAATATTGCCGCTGCTTTGTTTTCTTAAGATTAAAACAAAAATCAACTATTTCATTTAAATATGCCCAATTAACACTACATTACATTATTCCCTGTTCTTTGCCTGTGGTGTGATCTTTTGCTTTTTATTCTTCTCTTGCATGGATTCATTCTTCATTAGTATCTAGCGCTGCAGCACATTTTACGCTATAAACAAGTCGGGAAACCGGAAGCTGGACGCTTCAGGTATGAAAGGTTTTGTGTATTTCCTTTATAAAGAAATTTGAGTGTGCATTTGTCCCATTAGCATGTAGCACGTAAAATATGCATATATTATGTGAAAATAGCCACTTTCAAGTGATATTGACATTCATAGTCTTGAATTTGCAGAAGAGCGACAGTTTTGACCTAGTATAACTTTGTTAGTAATAGTGCGATTTTCACCAAATTTGGCAGGGTCATGCTCTATACTGTAACCTACATTGTGATTCTAGAGTGAACTTAAGAAGGGTTTTCCTGTCAATTACTAAAAATTATAGTAATGTACTATTATTAACTTTATTTGAACAGGTATCGGTATGGAGGGTATTTCGGAGGCTAGGTACCATATAGTGGCAATCCCTTGATTTTTTTCAGATTTTTCGATTTGGTGGTTTCTGAGAATGGGTTCGTTAAAAAAATGACTACTTTCAACCCCCCGCACTCCCCACCTTTTCAACAAAAGTCAAAACTAACACCGGCTTCGAAAAGTACTAATCGAGACCTTTAATTTGATACCCCACATGACTATATTTGATGCAAAAAAATGTACACCCCCCTTTTGCGTGTATGGGGACCCCCCCTTAAATTCGTCGTAAAAGGATGTAACTCACTATATGCGTGAGCGTTCACAGTTGCCACCTTTCAACCAAATTTGGTGTCAATCGCTACAACCGTCTCCGAGAAAAATGCGTGTGACGGACAGACAGACAGACAGACAGACAGACAGGCAGTAAATCGATTTTAATAAGGTGTTTACACAAAACCTAAAAATGAACAGTGATATATGTACATAGAATAGTTAAAGTAAAAATATTCACTTTTGATCTGACGCAACGATTTATAACATTACAAAGCCAAGGATTTCTGAGGACCTCAATAATAAGAACTAACTTGAAACGCCCAACAATTTCAAGCTTCCTGGCACTTTCTTTGGAAATATGTGGGGGTGAGAAGTCAATAATTGAGCTCCAAATAGCTATTAATCAATAAAACACAAAACAAGCATAATCCGACAATATTGCACAATATTTCCACGATATTCTGCAGACAAATTACATCTACAGATTTATTCAGTCTCTACCAAGCATGTTCGTATGTTCGCTCTATCGAAACACACCAAGCCTGATATATCAAGTAAAATTTAAGCTCACCAATGTCTATCCATTCACTCATTTGCTTTTCCACAAGCCTTTGAAAAGCATCTATACCGTTCGAAACTCTGACCTGAAAGCTGATAGTCGCAATAATTCTAAAGTGCTTCTAACACTGGGATTTGACGAGGAGGGAATGAAAACAAAGGCGTCATCTTAAACAGAACTTTATTGATATCTAAACCTAAACTTTATACAAATCCATGGGGCTTACATCATAAGGACGTCGATTCTCAAGTCTAATCCATTTCATCCTTTAGCATTTCCTCCCTAAAAAGGTTTTCTAGTTGGTTGATGAGACCCACCGCTCGAATTTCAGCAAAGCAAACTGCTCCAATGGTCCAAGTTGATTCAATGCTTCGCGGTAGTTCGAAATTTCCTTCGCAAATTCTGTGTCATTTTCATCAGCAGCTTCTGTTCCTATATGGTCCTTTTCGATGTCCATTTGTATTGCAGAATCAATGCTTTCCGATCGGAAATTTTCCATAGTAGGATTTTCAGATTGTGAGTCTTCATCGGGAAACTCAATTTCGTTCGAGTCTCCGTCAGGTAGAATCAGGGAGTCTCCATATTCCTGAAGTAAATCTTCAATTATAATACTAACACCCAAAGGTTTTCGATCTGCAGGGTGCATGTCGGTTTCTTGTTTAATGTTTAATTCCATGTCGAGAATTATGTACTTTTGTTTAAATTGAATGAGCCAAGCGCTGGTCGGTTTGAACCCCTGAAACTTGATGAGGCCAGCGATTTCCTGTCCAAAGTTCCGTAGAATATCATCCGTGATGTTTATATTATAACATCGCGCCCGCTTGACCCATTCGTACAAAATTATCCCAATAGTGTCGAGAAAGGATGAGTCCGGTCTAGGAGTCCGCTTTTTAGTCTGCTTCCACATCATCAAGTATTTTTGGCGTTTGCGCAAAATAGTCTTGATTTGCCTCCGTCCGCATTCAAATTTCTCTGCCAAGAAGCGAATGTCTGGGGTCTGGTCATATTGCCTTAATACGTTGATCCTTTGCTCAAGATTTAACCTATTCCGTATAACGTTACCGGAACTCTGCAAAGTAAACCAAATATGCTCCATCATATAATTATCAATAATTTTTCCAAATAACCTTACATCAAATGTTTTTCCTCTTTCGAACATGTGCGAGGTACTGCTCAACTCGTCCATTTTTCCGCAACGACTACACAGATGCCGCAAAGGTTCGCAGAGCCGCAAAGCCGTAGAGAGTGATATCGATTTACCAACACACTCCTCTTTCCAACTACACGCCTGAATGTACGCTTTGTGGCAACGTCGTAGAACTAACTCTAGCGGAGTCGACCGAAGATTCGTACGTATCCTGGCTACCCAAACGACCGACTGAGCCCTTAAAATGAGGACCGCCGGCAAACATGAGTCGATAGTGTTGGAAGCCTAAAATACGTAGCGCTTCACTCTTCATTTTCAGGCAGCAAAATTTGTTGGAATAAGTAGGGAATATACGTACAACGTTTTCTTGTTTTCTTCTAGGAAAGATGTTGACATGAACGAGGGTTCCACCCAAGCAGCCGGATCCTTCGTAAAGGACTTCGTATAGAATGGATTCATTCAGTCCCTTCATATTATTGAAGAGCGCGCTCACCCTTGGTGTTGTGACCGTTTCGGTGCAGGCTGGCTGGACTGTGATGAAATTAAAGTCGTTCACTTGAGGCTTTAAGGACTATAGGACGATGGAAGTGTTGTATCCGTAGTCCATCGAAAAGTTTTTTTTCATTCATGGCTATACGACAACGCATTGACACTTCCAGTTTTATCTTTTCTCCCTTACGTTTACCGCAGGAACATTGGCCTTTGCAGGCAATTTCTCTATTATTCGAAAAAAGGTTTCTGAGAAATTTATTTGATAAGATAGCAAACAATTAAAATGGAAACATGGAACTTTGCAAGAAATTTGCAAGGAACCAATATGATACTTGTCGTCGTTTCCTTCCTGCCTTCTAATTGCATAACCAGCATCGCACAAGGACAAGGATAGTGCTCCTAGTTTTAGTGAAAATCTTCATGTTCTATATTTTTGAAGCCATTCGTTCACACCCATTTCGATGGCTCTCAAGGCATGGTTGACATCTTTCATGCCGAAAAGTATCCCCCTAATATGACTGTATTTCATTTGAAGACATTGCATGGAACTGGGAAGATGTTCAACAATTTGAATGCCTGGCAGATGTTTTGAATGAAGGTATGAGTGCTTGCAACTGTTTCGGAAGTTATAGCGAAGATTAAAAATCTCTCGAGCAAAATTCGAGATAGCAATATTTGTGTAGCAGAGATTTCACAGTGGGGATGGTTTTTAAGTGGGTTGGTATGTACGAGTACAAGTTGATCGAATTGATGAAACGAATCAAATCGCGTTCATCGACCACATTTAAAAAAAAAAATCAAAGCAAAAGGAAGAACTTTCCTCTACCCTTCCTACGAGATTATCTTAGTTCCCTATGAAGTGACATGTCGACTCCTGGCACCGTTTGAAAAGCATAAAAGAAAAGCTTATATAGCAAATATTAAAGTAGCAGGAATAGTCATTAAGGTCAAAGGCTCAAATATCAAATATAGGTAAGAATCAATGCCATTTTTCCCTATGTAGAAATCGCCGCTAGCTTCTAGCAATGTGTTTCTGTTCCCACAACACTTCTCAAGAAACTTCCATTTCGCCTCTGCTGTTCTTGGCAACGGATTTCTACAGTAACCCATTCATAAGTTTTTTAGAGATAAGGGATTGCAATGCATAACATAACCAACACCGGAGCAGCTGTCTAAGTGACCTATGTGACCTACCCACCGATAGTTCTGACTTCCAATCAAGATGACTAGAGATGACTCAGACCCTAATTGTAGGGTGTGTGAGAGCTTCGAGTTCGCACATAACGGTAAAAACCACATTCCATGTAAAAATATAGAAGAACAGAGAGAATATAAACGCGGGGCAACATCAGCACCCAAAGGGTAGAATAAGTCACAGGACGAAACGTGGATTGGTACCCACAATGGAGCATAAAACCTAGGAAACATCTGCAGACCAACACCAGCTCTACTACCAAACCCTATCTCCACTCCCACGTGGTAACCGCTGGGAGAGTTTCATTAACAAAGAGCCGTAGACCAAGACGAGTCTCCGCGCCTGAAAACGGGACAAATTGTACCAACCTGCGGCGAACTACTGCCCCATATATTTTAGTGGCCATCTAGTAAACCAAGAAATGAAACCCGCTGTTATCGCTTTGGAAACATAAGCGAAAAGCTATGCACTCTGCGCTTGCCCGGTAAATTTGGAAATATAAGCCTCATTTACGTTCATGCCCCTACAGAGGGTACTGCAGAGTCGGAGAAGGATACCTTCTAGGAAGAACTAGAACGAACCTTCCAAGGCTGTCCCATACTTGGAGATCTTAATAGTCAAATAGGGACGACGCCCGTATTCAAGCGATACGTTGGCTTACATAAGGATACCAATAATAATGGACTGCGCATTATTCAATTAGCAGTGTTGCCCGAAATGGTTGTTAGAAATACCTGATTTGTGCGGGGAGCGATCCACAAACATAGGCGGGCCTTTCCAGACGGGACCACTTTCAACTAAATCGCCCACGTGTTGATCGAACATGGACACCTTTCAGCCTTGATGAATGTCATAACATACAGGGGGGCTAATATAGACTTGGCTCTTCTTTGGCGTAGTGCTCACATCTCGAATAAAAGCACAACCTAATATCCCCTCACAATCAGGTGAGAGTGAACACCGAATCACACACACAACATAGACCTCCATACCACCTATAAGGGAGAAATGAATGCCGCAATAACCGCAGTCAACAAAGGTCCTGGAGATGAAGCATCGATAAATAAGCTCCACAACCTCCTGAAGATCATTATCATTGATACGCCAACAAACATACTTGGCCCCAGTCACACAAAAAGTCGAAACGGCTGGTTTGATGATGAATGAAAGCTAACAGCGGAATGGAAGAATGCTGCATATCGAGTAATGTTATGTTTTCGAAGAACCCGGGTACACGGGGAGATTTATCACGAACTCCGTCAAGCGGAGAAGCCACTTCACAGACGGAAAAAGGAAGCCTGAAAAAGCCAACAGGTCTGTGAATTCGAAAATTACAGGGAGCAACCGTACCATGCGTGTAAGTTTTATAAACAAGTCAGCATGATTAAACCTTATATATCTCGATGTACATCCTGCCGAGACAAAAAGGGAAATCAAATTTCCGACGGAATGGGCATATTGGAGCGATGGTTTCAGTATTTTCATGAACTACTTGGAAACCAAAATGTCGACGAGTAGGGGGCCCGCCAACTGAAGGCGACGGGCAAATACAGCCACCACCGAGCATAGAATAAAGAGTTCGTGCAATTCCTCGGCTTAAAAATCATAAGTCAATTTATGCTATCTTCCTAGGTCGGATAGCCCTAACGCCCTGTGACCTTAATATAGGGCACGGCTTATCCTCAGAAATTAAAGCTACATTGCATTGGAAACAAACAACGAACTAAAGCATAGGAATGGATTCGCTCCACATATTCAAGCTCCCCGGTAAATATCGAAAATACACTATTCTAAAATGCAACGAAAGAGTGATCAACGCGGACAACATTAATAATAATAATAATCGTTGGCACAACAATCCATATTGGATCAGGGCCTTGAAGTGTGTCAGAGCATTTCATTCAAGACCGTAACGGTACACTGCAGAACACTGTAGGAGGCAATGTGGTCAGCATTACGCTCGTACAACAACATTAACAACACGATAAACCTTGACAAGGCAGCAAGCGAATCTGACTTTTGAATCAACAAAAAAACAAGTCGGAATACCGGAAGCTCGCGCTTCGGGTATAAAGGTTTTGTGTTCATCTTATGTGAGAAACTTCAAGGCACATTTTTCTGTCCGTATATAGCTACAAATCCAACATAATCCTTCATATTTTTCCAAACTACGAGACATACGTACATATTACAGCCATGGATATCACGCTCACCCTAAACAAACAAACCGAATACTGTACACATATATGCACGTATATAAATTGATCGTACCCATATTTCGGATTTACTTCTTATATCTATTTGAATTAGGCACTACCCGCAAAGTTCATTAGCACGCATCTATTATATACCTACATACACACATGTCTGGCTGACAAATAACTAAAAAACTAAAACAAAATAATTCTCTGCGACCCAATTCATAAGAACTCATTGCGCTGTGGTATTGACGAATTGATATGTGATGATGACGTCATGCAGGTTGTAGAGTGCACGAAATTCACAAAAAATTGTAAAGTTTCACCCCCTATAACTTTGTTAATAATTGTTGGATTTTCTTCAAACTTGACCAAACTGTGCATTATGTTCTTCATTACACGCATGCCAAATTTTGTACTTCTGGGATGAACATAAGGGGGGGTGCCGAGTAAATTTCTAAAATGTGGAAATATACTATTATTAACTTTATTTGTGCAGATATCGGAACCGGATATATTTTGAGGCCTAGATTTCGTAGAGATGCACCACTGTGATTTTTTTCAGATTTTTCGGTTGGATAGGTTCTGAGAACGAGACCTGTTACACTTTTTGTGGGTCATATTTTGAACCCTCACTCCCCTATGTTTCATCTAATATCAAATATCGAACCAGATTCGAAAAGTACTAATTGAGACCTTTCATTTGATACCCTACATGGCTACATTCTGTGAAAAAAAAAATTTGCACCCTCCATTCACATGTATGGGGAGCCCCCCTTAGACTTAACACAAGATGGCGCCACTTACTGCATGTAAAGGGATCACCAGATTACATACTCTCACCAATTTTCGTGACAATCGGTCCAGTCGTTTCCGAATAAATCGGGTGTGACAGACAGACAGACAGACAGATGGACAGACAGACACCGTCTCGATTCTAATAAGGTTTTGTTTCACACAAAACCTTAAAGAGGGGAAACGAGTGACTTAACATTAGTATGGATGATAAGCTGTCGAATCGGAAGATTGCTAATAAATCTCTACCATAGAAAACATTTTAGAAAAAAAAACGAATGGAATGGAGGATTTACTTGCAATCGGCACAAGAGTTTTCACAGTCGGATATCCAAGGAATGGGAATTTTGTCTTTCTTCTCGGCTCTTTTGAGAAACCGCGTGCAGCGTTTTTTCTACTCCGGGAGGGAATTTCCGACACATAGGTGGAGGTCGAAATCCTTATGAACTGGTATGATAACCGAGGTATTTGACTTCTATCCAAGCTGCATTTGACGAGGTTCATGCTGAATTCGAATTTGTGAAAGCGCTCGATAATAGCTCTTAAGTGGGTCTCGTGTTCGTCTCTGTTCTAAAAAGTAATCTGTATACGCTGGAAAATTTGAAACATATTTTTTTAGTCGAAGGCCATTAAAAGAGTTTCGGTTTTTGGATGTCTTCAGAAAACTTTAGAATTTGATGGTGGCTCAAGTCAAATTATGTATGTGCGCGATGAGGTGCTTGACCGGTACCACGCAACAATTCCCGCCATTCTCCATTTGTTTTTAGAACTATGTAAGTGCCCCGCCTATGGACGCATCAGACATCAAATTTTTAGTGCTGATGTGCTTCAACTGCTGCGAGTAGCATCACATTCACTAACGGAAACCCTGCGATACATAAACGAATCCAGGATATTCCGTTAGGCGGGGAAATCGAGTACAATGGACCACTAAGATCTGACTGCTCAGAGGGTTTTCCTCTCCTCCACCTCACCACCTCACATGTGCAAGAGGCTAATCCAACGGCGGTCTGAGAAACAGCCAATTCCCGCGTCCAAAATGAATTTGATGACAATTTTCACTTTAGTCAATTTCCCAGAGTGTTATTGTCTGGAAATTGTGATATCAGAAGTCATTTAAGGGGCACTAGGCCGCACGCGATAAAGAAAGGTGAAGCGAAACGATTTTTTGGCATGATGAGACGTTTCTGGTCCTTAGGATCTCCCACTGTCTCAAAGTGGGCTAGCTTCTTTAATATTTAGAACGCCCAAGTGAATGTCATGCCAAAGTGTACTCCTACGTGAACAAAATGCTATGGGGTTCACGGACCTTTTCCCAACAATGCATACAATGAGTACAATTTTTCTGATCAAGATTTTTTCAGCAAATATGTAGGTATTATTATTATTCTGTTATAGAAAATTTGCATCGCGTCCTTAAGAAGCTATTGTGCCCCTTTTGCTGGTTATAGTGTACCTATTGATCATAGTATCTCAAGTAGGCCTATAACCGTCAGGAACTTTAGTAAGTTCCCTACTTCCAGATTTTTCAGCTTTGCATCTGGTATTAAGTGTTCTCCCAGATGCCTCGACCTACTTTGTCAAGTGCCGAATACTGCCTCAGAACGTGTATAGAGGTTTCACCACACTCCGCACAGAACCTGAAGGCAGTGCTCGTAGATATCGCTGGCTTCCACCATGATTCGGAGGTTCTTTTTAATGAGGTTTAAGCAATCCCTTGTGCGCATGGGTTCGTGTCCCCAATAAGCACCCTGGACTGCTCCATTCCTGGTAGGTACGCCCACTATAGTTCTCCCAACCGTTCCTCTTCATTTTTTAGCGTCATAGCCATGAAACCGTTTCCGATTCCACAGAAGGGTTCTGGCCCGTGTAAAGGCATCCCTGCTCCCTTCTTGGCTAGTTCGGCAGTGCCTCATTGCCTTCCAACCCAACATAGCCTGGAACCCAGAGTATGTTGAGGTAAGAACCTTTTTTAAAAGTATTTCTGAAGTACGACTGCCTCCATTTGTTTGAGTTTCCATACCTAAAACTCTACAGGCCCAATTAACTGACATATAAGCATCTGCTCTTAATTGATAATTATAACTAATTTATTTTATATATTTATCACTATTCGGAAAAATATTCTTACACTCCTCTTCATACATGTGTATCGAAGGTCCTTCTTGAGAAAACCACTCAAAACATGCTATTCGCTACATGCCTGATATATTTTCTTTTTTTCCAACAAATATATGTGGAAAAAGTATATTGAGCGCGCATTTTCATATTCTATTACTTAGGCCAGATGAGAAAATGCGCTAAAAATGAAAACAATAGGACTTTCTACTATACCATAATTTTCTAAATAGTGATTCTGGTCGAAACCTCCTTCTTTTTCCTGTATTACTATTCTCCAAACATTGGTTTCAGAAATGAAATGCACAAGGGAATCGCAAAATGCTCCAGCCATTGAATTTACACTTCCGTGTTTAATATTTGGACAATGATCTCAATTTGGCACTTAATCCACTTTTAACTTCTTTCGCACTCCTCGCTATAAGCGATAACATGTGTGGAGTGTTTGCTTTCAATTACTCTGCATATCAATTAACAAGTGCAAACAGACAAATGTATCTATGCGCGTAGACATAAACAATCGTAACCTTGGTCAAAGATACTTAGAAGTTTGATAGACAAGCACGCGAAGTTCCCATGGCTGAGAATAGCAATCGCGGAATATTTGACTCATATAATGTAAACATGGTTTCCTTAGCGAGAATATCCCATTGACAAATTGTTACACTCTAGCGTTGAGCGAAATGCTAGATCAATTAATTTGCTGTAGGCATCGTTGCGGATACCATGGGATGCCATCATGTGATAATTTTAGCGCAGATTTGCTCTATAAGCAGCGCATTGCAAAGAACTTCAATTGCTTATCATTACCCGCCAACGGCTGAAAGTCGCGTAAATTTTGCAATAAATGTCAGCATGGGTGACTAGATGCACAGAAATAGAGCGATTTGTTGTCTTGTTAACAAATACGTTCATCTGAGTAATTTTTATCTCATAATATATATATACATTCGAAAATTAATCCGTACATTCGAAAAACATTTGCAATAGTGTTAGATCATTTGAGTTAAGAATGTATGAATGAAATATCCTGTGAGGAATCATCAATCTATAGAAGCACAACTTCGCTTCATTTTTTTTATTTATCAAAGAAATACAAAATTATATGTAATTATTGCCTTGCTGGAATTTGTCAGAAATAAACAAAGTTGGTGTAGGCTGCGTCTCGGATGGTATGGTCATTCGCACCAATCATAACTCACTAGCTGAATGCCCAACCGATTGATAGAGTGCACACTCTACCTCTGGGCTCCATTCAGGTTAAGCCTATAACGGGGAAAAATCAAGGCGAGTCGATCCCTAAATGGGACAAAGAAAGAAGAAAAAGGATGCTCATGAATGTCGTTGAATAAGTCTGATTGACTTTGGAAACATGTGCAAATGAATCGAGATTCTCCCGTTCAGTAAATCAAAGTAAGGCTGCATCTACTGTCGTTCCTTAATTCTTCAAATTGCAGTCGCTGTTTATAGAAGCAGTTGTAGATACATTGAGGACTTAACTGCATCATAACGCTCTATTGCCAAACCGATGGATTTAATTGAAAATTGTATTTTCTTCAATTTGTAAGGCAACTTATTCATAAAACTTGCCTATCTTTATTAGTTTTAAGCGAATTTCAACCGGGTTTCCAGTTTTAAATTTGATCTTCTCTCAAATTTAGCAACAGTAATTAATGGGTCAGATGTGGGCGACGTCCGTTGACCAATGAGCTCTTCTTGTCCTTCCTGCCTTCCTGTCAGAGATAGTACTCATGCCATTCTTTTGATTCTTATATGAGATTTTTTAAGTATTGATCATATACGCAGAACCAGTCTTCCTCCATTTCAACTTTTTTCATATCGATGTTTAATTGATTGGACTGTCGATTGATCTATTATATGGATCAAGGAAGTAAAATTTACTGTAAAAAGTTAGTATGCTGTATTGCCATCATTAAAGGCTTTCGAAGACGATCGTAAGTACTGTTGAACACGAGGAACTAAGACACTATGAAACCAGTGTGTGAAGATATCTTCTAAACATCCAAAAACTTCACTATGATTCTCAGAAACAACCCTACCGAAAAACTTGAAATTATGGTGTTGGGTGCACATGGTGTCTAGTCCTCAAAGTACTCTCCGTTACGATATCTGCTCAAATAAAGTTAATAATATATTTTCATATTTTGGAAATTTGCTGTGAGCCTCCCTTAAGTTCATCCTAGATCTGTAATTTAACAGAAGGATAGCTTTTAAAAGAAAGCACCATGCTGAACAATTTGGTTCCACTATTATCAACAAAGTCCAAAGTCGCTTCTTTCGCGTTAAATAACTGCTGGCTAAGAAATAAAATGTCAGTTCTACGTGGAATTGAATATCTGATATATTCAATGTATATACACTACGAGCTATATATAAATGGAACGATCTTACCCAAAAATTTTTACACAAAAAATCAACAAAATCATTCATGCCTGAAACGCCGAGCTTCCTGCTTTCGACATTTTCTTCCAATGCAAGTGGGAGAAGCCATTCTGTGTTCTTCTGTAAGACACAACTTTTTATATAATTGCTACATCACTTGGACTTTATCTTTCTTGTCAAAACCTTCATATTTTAAATAGAAGCCCTTGTCCGAATATGGAACATTCTCGGTAGGGTATGTATAATACTTTCAAATAGTGTTTTGATATAAAATATTTCCGTCACTAAATTTTCCTGCTGGCCTGTAAAGTTAGAATAATTACCATTAAAATCCGTAAATATCCCTTTGTATTTTTTGCATATTTTAATTGCTCAACTTTTTTTGCCGTCCACTTCTTTTGGCGTCTACTTTGTTGACGTTTGAATGCGACTTTTCAAGGTATACCATTTGTTAGCCAGAGATACCGTAAGAGAAGGACATCTGTTGTTTTCAATGCAGATAAAACAGAATTACCACCCCTTTGATATGTGGTTTGTAGCGTTGAACTTTTTGGTTGTCCTCAGTGCTTCAATGATGCGAAAATAGTTTTTTTTTAATTGAGACAAGCCTATTGTTTTTATTTGCAGATATAAGATTGTAAGCACTGAGGAAGGGAGCAACTAGCTCCAGAAAGATCGATATCTGCGAATGAATACAGTAGGGTTGTCCCTATTCAAAAAAAAAATATTTTCGCTTCATTGAAATACTGAGGGCAACCAAAAAGTTCAACGCTACGAAAAAAAAACGGAATCAACTGTCCTCTTTAAATCCTCACCACGCTCAAGTCTATACCCATTAAATTTTGCAACTTTTGCAATTGACAGCGCAGAGTATATTGCGAATTGGAAGTTGCCGGGCTATAAAATTCATTTTCCAAATAGAAACTACAAACCTGGCAGTTGAGCAAAAGATGGAGAAGACAAGCGAAACTAGGTTGCAAAGCGGCCATACAATGGGAGTGAACTTTATGTTATTCATCTTGTTGGATGGTAGTGTTTTAACTAAAATAGTCCATTTCTTGCAAACTACAATTTTTAGGTACGCCGGAGCATAGACTAACAGTTTTTACAATCAATACTCGATAGATGTAATAATTAGACTTTATTAATTTTAATGAATGAGTTTAAATTAATTAAAAACTGCACCGCGTGATAACCCACTATTTAAACGTTAGAGGCAGAACAGAATGATCTCACACAGACACTTTCCTCGCTAGTCCTCCACTCCCGTGGCGAGCTCTACAAAGTGGAAAGTTCCGCGCCATCTATTTGTTCGCATTCGCAACATTCGAAATAAATTTCGAATTCCTGCCGCGCCACATCACTCCGCCCCCAGATGAAACCTAGGGGTTTCGGCGACTGATCCCGGAACTTCGTTCACCGTCAATCCACAAAGCGGACACGACGCTGCTTAGGAGCGGACACGGGTTTCAGCCTGGACAGAGAGACCGCCTTTTTGTGTCCACCGATCTCGAGCTGGAAGAAATGTTCTCCCCGCTCGAGAACGCGGTACGGCCCCTCATATGGAGGCTGCAGCGGCTTCCGGACGGCATCCATCCTGACCAGAACGTGCGTACACGTGCCCAGTTCCTTGGGCGAACAGGCAGGTGTGGACGAGTGTCGGGTGGGTGGTGTGGCTTTTATGCGTCGGAGATTGTCCCTCAGCAGACGCACCAATCCCGACTCTGTGAGACTCGATCTCTTGTCGAAGACTGGATCGCTTGGGAGTCTCGGGTCCCCGTATACCAGCTCCGCGGGGCTGGCAGCAAATTCCTCTCGGCGGGTTGTACGTAGGCCGAGTAGGACGAGAGGCAACACTTGGGGCCAGGACGGATCGTCGCGTGCCATAATGGCGGCTTTCAGCGTCCGGTGCCAACGTTCTAGCATCCCATTGGATTGCGGGTGGTATGCAGTAGTCCGCTGGCGTTTAAAACCAAGGATTTTGCCTAACTCGGAGAAAAGGGTGGACTCAAATTGCATTCCCTGGTCAGTGTTGACCACTGCAGGGACGCCAAAGCGAGGTATCCACTCTCGACAGAGGGCTTCGGCACATGATTGCGCCGTAATGTCTTCCAGAGGTATTGCCTCAGGCCACCGCGTAAACCTGTCGATGATTGTGAGACAATACCTATAACCGTGCGAGTCTCGCAAAGGCCTTACTATGTCGAGGTGTATTGTGTGGAACCACTTGGTAGTGCGGGGGAATGAGCCCACTTCTTTCCTTACATGCCTGGAGACTTTACACTTCTGGCATGCGATGCACTCTCTGGCCCAGGAATTGACATCCTTATTCATAGAGGGCCAGAAGTATTTCTCGGTGACTAGTCGATTTGTTGTCCTGATGCCTGGATGCGCTAAGTCGTGAACTGCGTGGAACACTTCCTTGCGAAATGTGGCCGGAATATATGGCCGAGGTCCCTTTTCCGAGCCTTCGCAGCAAAGCGAGAGGTTTGAGCCGAAGATGGGCAACTCCCGAAATTTGTATTTGGGGTTGGATTTGAGGCTCTGAAGTGCTGCGTCATCCTCCTGCGCCTTGGCAATAGCCGAGAAATCGAGTGAGGCGGGGATGTTAACCTCGGAGACACGAGACAAAGCGTCAGCAACTATGTTGTCCTTGCCGGACACGTGCTGGATGTCTGACGTAAACTGGCTTATAAAGCTCAGGTGTCGAAGCTGACGAGGGGACGCTTTGTCGGGCTTCTGTTTCAAAGAATACGTGAGAAGCTTATGGTCCGTTAACACTGTGAACGGCCTGCCTTCTAGGGAGAGACGGAAGTATTTGATGCTCAAGTACGCGGCGAGCAATTCGCGATCGTAGGTACTGTAGTTCCGTTGAGCGGAATTCAACTGCTTCGAGAAGAAGCTCAACGGCTGCCAAACTTGATCCACCTTTTGGTGAAGGGCAGCACCTACTGCAATGTCAGAGGCATCAACAAAAACGGCTAGGGGTGCATCTTGCAAAGGGAATGCCAAGATTGTAGCGTCGGCCCGTTGCTGACGGGATTTGTCAAACGCGCGGATAGCCTCTTCAGACCACACGATCTCTCGTGTGTCCTTAGTTTTGGGGCCAGACAAGTACGCGTTCAAAATGGACTGGTGATGGGCGGCCTTGGGCAGGAAACGACGGTAGAAGTTTAGCATGTCCAAGAACCTCCTCAACTCCTTCACTGTCTTTGGACGCGGGAAGTTTGTTATCGCTTGCACCTTGTCTGGGTCGGGCTGTATTCCTTCAGGGGAAATGGAGTGGCCGAGGAATCTCACCTGTTTTTGGAGAAATTTGCATTTCTCAACGTTTAGGACTAAACCGGCCTCAAGGAGACGTTGAAAAATGCACTCGAGATGGGCTAAGTGCTCAGACTCAGTGGAAGAAACGACCAAAACATCATCCAAATATACGAAACAGAAATCAAGGGTTTCGCAGGACTGAGTGAATGAACCTTTGAAAGGTTTGCGCCGCATTGCACAATCCGAAAGTCATTCGAACTCGAAGAGTCCAAAGGGTGTGCATATTGCCGTCTTTGGAATGTCTTCAGGAGCTACTGGGATTTGGTGGTAGGCCTTGGTTAAGTCCAAGGTCGAAAAGATGCGGCAATTCGCGAGGTGATGCGCAAAGTCGTGGATGAGTGGAATTGGATATCGGTCAGGAACAGTCTGTGCATTTAGCCTTCTGTAATCCCCACATGGGCGCCATTCGCCGTTTGGCTTAGGGACCATATGCAGTGGGGAAGACCAACAGCTGTTTGAGGGCCTGCAGATACCCTGTTGAACGAGTTGTTCAAACCCTTTCCGTGCAATAGCCAGTTTCTGGGATGGTAGAGGTCGCACCTTCGAGAAGATCGGGAAACCAGTAGTGATAATGTGGTGCTGCACATTGTGCTTCACTGGTTTGTAGAGACTACACTCGGTAGTAATCTGGCTGAACTTTTGGAGAAGTGCCCGAACACGAGAGTCGGTAATGTCTTCTAAAAGAACGGAAAGATTATTGCCTGGTTGAGATACCATTTGTCCCGAAGAATTAAGGTTGGTCGTGGGGTCTATAAGGGACTTATTTTGCAAGTCCACCAGCAATCCATAGTGACACAAGAAGTCTGCGCCTAATATGGGGAAGCTGACATCCGCCAGGATGAAACGCCACGAAAACGTCCTACGCAAGCCAAGACTCACGTCCACTTGCCTATACCCGTATGTGTTTATGCGGGAGGAATTTGCTGCCGCCAGTTTGAGCGGTTGTGGGAAAAGTTGATGTTGCCGAGGTACGGGAAGAACCGAAACTTCCGCACCAGTATCGATGAGGTAGTTGCGCCTGCTGAGAGGGTCGTAAATTGTTAGACGACGTGGCACTGCGTTCTGGGTGGCCGTCGCCAGGACCCCCCGCGGACCTAGTTTTTTGCGGCAGGCGTGAATTTACAAGGGATTGTACACTTGGTGGCTTTATCGCCGAATCTGCGGTGGTACCAGCAAATCCCTCGGTCCAGGCCGACCACCGCATAGTTGAAGCGGGTCGCGTCCGATGTGACTCCGGACATTTGGAACTGCGCTTCCAAATGTATGAACCACAGCTCCGGGTTCCGCCGCCAAAATGGAGGAACACGCACGGCGAGGGCGGTCACTTGTGGGTCCGATGGGCCTGCCGCGTCTTTGTTGTCGATCGACATCTTCACTAATAAAAAGGAAACTTCTTTTCGACGCGAGTGTTAAAACGAAAACGCAGTGAAACTGTTCTAACTACACGGCAGGCCGAACCCACAAATTCACGCACGTACAAAGAAATCACCACCGAAGCGGACGCTTTTGAGCGCAGACCGAAACCACTTCCCAGAACTTCGCCCAGAAATTTCGAATGCTGCGAATCCTGCCGCGCCACAGTGTTGTTAACGTTTTTTCTGACACAAATGCTATTAGGATATTATATATGCTGAGAAGCAGTCTCTTTTCGGTTTACCAATCCTGCACAGTTGGTATAGGTTTTTTGAATGTATTCTACACATGAGCTACCAATTGCTTACAAAAAAGTGATGAGTTCAAGAGAGAGAGGAAAAGGATATATAATATATAGGTCATAAAATAGATATTTCTCTGAAAATCATGTATTTCACACCCTATTTTGAAAAACAATTAATAATAATAATAATCGTTGGCGCAACAATCCCTATTGGATCAGAGTCTTGAAGGGTATTAGAGCACTTCATTCAAGACCGTAACGGTACACTATAGTAACACTGTAGGAGGCAATGTGGTCAGCATTGCCATCGCCGGAAATTATTACGCTGATTTGACTCAGAAATTCATTCAGATGAGTCGACTGGTATCCGATGTCAGATTTGAACTGCGACCTTCTATGTACATTATTTATATTTTCCGTTAAATCGTGAATATGAAATTAATTTGTTTTCAACTATACAAATTTATAAACATCAATTCAACTTCTGAAAGCAATCTAATGAATTATATCATCTGTGAGGGGAAAGTTGCAAGCCTGTCTACCCGTGCTAATTAAAAATATTTTAAATTTATTTGCATCATGGGAAACAATAATCCTTCAAATTAAATCCAGACGGCAATAGCAAAGCAAAGAAATCACAAGCTCGCTCATTTTGATGTGATTGATTACTGTGCTTCTTTACTGTTCGGATGAGAACGACTGCTAGCGTTCGCGCATAGCATAACAATGGGTTGTCTTTGTCAACAGAAATTGCCGAGCACTTTCGAGGTTTTCCTACTGGTCTTCGTCCTTCTGTCCTGCCATCGAATACCGTCTTAGCTATCCGAGTATTATCCATAGGCTGAACGTGGCCAGCCTATTGTAGCTTCCGAAGTTTTATTAATTTGGAATCGTCAAATATTTGTATCTGATACGCCATTGGTCGTCCTCTCGTCTAGTTCTGTCTAGAAAATCTGTTTGTATGTTTGTGGCCATACCAATGATAACGTTGTGCAGGTGGTTGCGAAGACCATTTGTCGATACTTCATCTCGAGGTCTTCTGTTAGTTGTGGCTCAGTGTTCACTCTCACCTGATTGTTAAAGATAACGATCCGAGCCTAAATTGCCCCCCCCCCCTATATTTTCTAACATTGATCAAAGCTGAGAGATGCTGGCTTTCGATTAGCGCGTTGTCAGTTTGTTAAGGTGTTCTCGTGTGAAGAGCCCCATGTATATTTGTGGGCCGCTTTCCACGCAAACTAGGTATTTCAACAACCATTTCGTACGACACTTCTAGTTGGATAAGTCGCAGTCGATTGCCATTCATATTTTTCTGCGAGCAGTGGGAGCCGTATCTCCTGCTCCGATTCTGTAGTCTTCTCTGTAATGGCGGAAACGTTTTTGAGGTTTATATTTCGAAATTCACCTCGCAAACTTAGAATGCATAGCTGTCAATGTTTTCAATGCCGATATGAGCAGGTTTCATTTTTTGGCTGGCTTGGAGTTTATTGGATGGTCACTATAATATATGGTGTAGTGGTTCTTCTCCAGAAAACTTGTCCCTGCCGAGCGCTTCTCTTGTAACGCCCTGATATGTGACAGGTAGCTGCAGCTTCCGTTTTGTACAGGGAGCCCACATTCGCCGGGTTCGTCGTTGTAAAATCCGTCCAGTCCGAATCTCCTTTCTGCGTAAAGTTCCGTAATTTTGGTTTTCCGTGTACGATTATCAGTCCTACCTAATGCCCAATCTGGAAAACCAGTTGGTACAATTTTTTTCGTCTTTAGGCGCAGGAGACTCACCTGCATCATTCTCCGTCTGTAGGTTTTTCATTAAGAACTGTCAACGATCACGAGGTGGATGTCGCGTTTCGGTAGTGCGGAGGTTGGTTCTGAATCAGCAGGCGTTTCCCCAATTTCACGCTCCATCATGTGTACCAATCCACGTTTCGCCCTGGGACCTATACCATCGTTTGACCATCTAGACCAACAAATCATAAACACCACAAAGAATAGCAAATAGAGACTAATAACACTTCTTGTAGGAGAAACTGGAAAACCCGTGTTTTGAGCTTTACATCCAAGATTTTTCACTGGTCCAAATATTTTATTTTATATCATTTTACATTTGACGGTGCCTGTCTAATTTGCGGTGAAAGCATTTATAGAAGAAATTTGTAATTTTCAAGCTATTAGCATCTTATTGGGATGCCTAATACATTTGGCCGAGACTGTATGTACAAATTGGTCAAAGTCTTCAATTAATGCATATAGAAAGAATACGATGATTGTTGGAGTTTGTCCTTAGTCAACTGGTTGCCTCTTTCTCCAACTTCAAAGCCATTTGGCCAAGATCGATGACGTGATAGGAGAGCAGCAGATGTGATGTTGTAGTCAAAGCAGTATTGTGAGCGTGACCGTTATCGAGAACAAATAATATCGGCAACAGGATGCACTCTTGACGGCCTCCGCTTTGGACTTTCCTGAGGAATTTTCAGATATGTTACGTCGATACTACACGTGACACTATAAGAACAACTGCAATACATTTTTACCGTCTGACTATTATATGCACACTATCCAGAGATGGTAAGGGTGAAGAGATCATTACTTTTTCAGCACGCTACACACGGGCCAAGCTTATAACCAAGAGAAGTGGCGAACTCGATCCAGAGAAACCTTCCTCTTGCCGAACGGGATAAAGGCTAGAGACTTTAGTTTTTGTGGTTTGCAATGCAGTCCACTTAATTGAAGAAAAATCCATTATTCCTATATGCTTCTTCTTACCCTTACATTGCACATCTGCTTTGAAGCCAGGCCTATATAAAACGGACCCTAACCTTTCAAGATCCAACATTAATCTTGATTCCCTAAATCAGCGTAAAGCAAATAATTGAATAGAAACAAAAGCACCAAAATACGCAACGTTCAAATTAAAGTATTCATTGATCCAGATTTTAATCTTAGGCGTAGCACATCAGAAACATACATACATAGTTTTCGCAAATTTTATTGTTTCAACCTCATTGTTCTCTTCTTCTTCGGTGGCCTAAAAATAACTTTTGATCGCTTATGAGTGTGAATATTGATACCACTAAGCAGTTCGCTCGTATGTTACTGAAAGCCAGCGCAATAGTTGCAAGCAATAGATATTTTAACAAGAACCACTTTCGGCGAGGTGCTCCAAATTGACCACACACTTTGTAGGTCAAAGCTAATCTACCCATAATTAGGTGTCCATAAATCTTCACTACCAATTAAATTCTATGTGCGCATTTACCCATTATATAAATCCTCAACTCCATAAACACATGAAATTCTATTTTTGCATAATTCAGGAAGAATTGTTATTGCCTATAAAGCTTTTCAAGGTGCTTGAATTATTTTTTTTTTAATTTAAAAACAATTATCACACAGAGGTAGTGAGCGTAGCCGGAAAAATCTCTGTTGAAAAGATCTCCTGAACAGTAGCTTACTGCGGATGAGGTGAAGGTAAGTGGATTAAACTGCTAGAAGTGACATGGAATTGATTTATAGTTCAGACCAGTTCCATTCGCACCCTAGTGCGTGATGCGTAAACTGACATAAAATAGAGGAAGTTATTGTTTTGAATGGAGACCTTCACTTAATTTAATATTACTTAGTGAAGATCCGCATTTTTTCGAAATCCATCACGAAGAATTCAAAACGTGAAGTAATACATTATTGCCTTTTGATTGTTAACCATCGGAAAAACGTGCCTAGATTTTTGTAATTTTAATTTTCAGTTGAGTGCTTATACGTAGCGCTTTGTGGTGAGGAATCCGTGGCAAAGCGACGGTCTAAAGATTTTAAGTCTTATCGTATCTGTTAATCTAAAAAGTGGTTTTTAAAGAGCGTGTTAGGAAAACGGTAACTAATCGTAACTTCGTTTGATTCATCCATTTATCCTCAACCTTAGAAGTCAAGAAGAGCGGCCTTTGGAATCTGCTGGCTGCATTCCACGAGTTACCGACAAAAATTGAATTGAATTGAGATCCATTGTTGGAGATGGATTCTTCTTATGGTAAATAGAAAAAAAATGCATATCGCTGTCGGAGGAGAGAGAGACAAAATGGCTTAGCTGCTGTCAACAAGGAAGGATTTTTTCTCCTTTGTTATAGTTCCTGATAATGGATAATAATAATAACAATCAATGGCACCACAAACCATTTGGATCAGGGCCTTGAAGTGTATGAGAACATTTCATTCAAGATAGTAACGGTACACTACAAAATTGCATTACCCTGTAGGAAAGAATGTGGTCAGCATTGCGCTCGCACGGAATTATGATATTACCCCGATTTGACTCAGATACTCATTCACAGCTGAGTCGACTGTATCTGACGTCAACTCACCCTACAAATGGATACTTTGCTATAATCTTTGGAGGAAAAGGGGAGCGTTCTTGCATAGATGTTATGAACCAGAAGACTAGAGATGTCAAACTGAGAATAATGAGAACGAAACTATCCAGTAAACTGGAAAAGTAGCGAATTTTCACCGTTAGTTAGAAGTTAGTTAGATTCTATGATGGTTTGTTCCCTGTCTCTTCATTTGCAAAAGTTATATACCTGAAGCCTGATGCGCTTGAGGCTTACATCAGAATGGGCGCTAGAAGCCAAAACATAATAAACAGCACGATTCGGTCTCACTGAAAGAAAGCAGTGATGCTCTTAGGGGAGCTAAGGGTTATCACAACAAATTTGCTCTTGACAATTCATTATAAATTAATTTTATTGCCTTACACCTAACAAGTTCAGTTTTTAATTAACACTATATACAATCGTGACTAGAGCGAAAGTTTAGTATTGTATTATTCTCTTTGAAGAATCAAATATGTTGTAATTTGTTGCAATCAAATCAATACACATATATATGAAGCCTTTCCATGGAACAATACTAGATTTCGTGCGTAATTTCATGCTAATTGCACAAGCGGCTTTTGTTACATCTTTTCGATACTTTCAGCTAAAACAAAAATCTGAATCTTTTCGTCTGATCTCAAATTTGTTTATTACCCGTGGCTGTGTTTACTTCCTGTTGCTTCGCCACGATTCAAGGACCCAAGGGGGGTTGCTGTCGACCAGTTTTCCGACCAGTTGCCAAGACCCTACTTCTTATCCAATTTGCAGAACTACTCCCTTGAATTCGAGCGTCCACCGATTGATTTATTCAATAATCAACAAAATTTAACGAAAGATAAAGACACCGGAAAAAATGACCGGTTCAATGATATGTCCTACTGAATGTGATTTACTCGAATCAAATTTCATTTCCTCGTCCGAAATCTATGTGATGCGAGACTAGTTACCCTCTATCTGGTTCGATCGTTGCTGGAATTCTCCCGGAAAATATAGTATGCTGCATTTATTTACACTTGCCGCTTCTGGCTATCAGATGGCAACTGTTACTAAAGTGTTTCCTTTTGGACATCTCACCTGCGAAGTCGGCGGGGTTGACAATAATGCAGCAAAGCATAACCGATAGTATCAGTAACTTCGTCCGGATAGCTGAACGGTTAGAACACTAGGCTGCCGTACGGAAGGTGGCGGTTCAAATCTCACTAGTGACAGTGGAATTCGCATCGTGATTTGACGTCGGATACCAGTTGACTCAGATGTGAATGAGCACCTGAGTCAAATCAGGCGCAATGCTGACCACATTGCCTCCTACAGGCTATTCTTTAGTGTACCGTTACGGTCTTGAATGAAGTGCTCTAACACACTTCAAGGCCCTGATCCAATATGGATTGTTGCGTCAACGATTATTATTATTATATCAGTAACTTCGATTTTATAAAACTTTAAATTGATAGTTGTAGACATAGTCATGATTATTCGCGGAGCGACGTAGAAATGAAAGCAGGAATACAGTAAACTCTGGTACGCAGAACTTCCAAGTATTAACAATCTACAGAACTTATATTAGCCGATTATGCAATTATTAGGACAGGAACTTGATAAGGTATCACTAAAGTTTTTATCATTTTGAGTAGTAGTGCGCTCGAGGCAACGAAATTGGTGAGATGAAATATAGGAACTAGTAAACTCCTAGTTCTCCTAGGAAAGGAAATTCGAAAAATGCTGTACTTTGAGGAAAGAATAGGATAAGGGCAGCAGCACTATTGTGCGACACTGAAGCATATCGATTGGATAATGGAAATGGTTTGCGGACCACCGGAAACTACAAAACCACCTTTACTAAAAGAGATTCACTAGATATATACGTCCACCGCAAAACCCATTTAGATGTATGCGTGCGTAGGGGTAAGTGGCTGAATTTTGGTAATAAGAAGATAATATACGTATGATCATCATTAGTAATTAAGATTCTGACACCAAGCGACTGGCCAGTTTTTGGTACCAATCCATTCACTGTTTCAGGATCGTTCTGAAGAACGAAATGGCAAGGATTGTCCCTGAAATCTCAGAAAGATCTTCGCTATCGCAACCTTTGAGATTCAAAAAACTTGTCAGCAGCGCAAGCAAGAAACCATTTGAATAGAGCTGGAAGGGGGTCATCCCGGAGGAAGAAAAGAGGAGAACTGAATAAAAATAAAAATGCAAATTATTCACCGTATATTTATTAATGTCTTGCGCATACGTAACAATTTTTTCAACCCCATATCATCGCTCCTTATTGAAATACACGGCCACTTATACACCCATCTCCTAAAAAAGTGTTCCTCGGTTGCCACGCTATAAGGTACTCTATTCATCTTGAAGAAAAAAGATAAAGGGCATTTTAATGTGTGGAGTATATCCCGGTTCGCAAACTAGGATTATTAAAAAATATCAAAAGGTGAATTTTTGGTAGTGTTGGACTTAGTAGCTTGGTAGCTTGTTGACGTGGGAAAACACCGAAATTTACAAAAATTTTGGTGTTTTTTCACGCCTTCTTTAGTGTATAAAAACGTCCCGGCGAATCCCAATTATCCTAGTTTGCAAGCCATAAAAGTAAAAAATTCATTGGATAGATTTTCAACTGGCACCAGATTTTCAACATAAAGTTTCGAGGAAAACGTATTTAAAAATTTTAATGCAATTATTAACAATAAAATATTAACTGACCATTAATCTGCTGTAAATGGTTCAGTTTCTCCTAAAAAGACATGTAAAGCCTTGGCTTTAATTCTGGCTCTTTTTCCAGTGCCGTTCAGATCGGTAGATTCGCGCTTTATTACGGCGTACGATATAAACCTGACAAATGACACCTTACGTGTTTAAGATAGTAATTTCTAAATGTTTCGGAATATCGAAAAATTACTTCGGCCAAATATTGTACACTATATCTGAATACAATTGATGGCAAAGGAGTCAATTTTCCGGATCTGACACACTGACCATTGAGGTTGTGGAGTTAGAGTCAGTCAATAGATCCTGGCTAGTCTGCATTGCATAGTCGGTAAATTCATAATGAGCTTTTGTATTTCGCTCGGAATTTAGGACAGAAAGAAACAAATTCTAGCAAAAGAGCAGCCTACTCCTGCGATGTAGTGCGCAGACCCCTCTTTTCTTGGGTAGATGCCCAAAAATTTTATAAATTTGGTGGCTGATCGGTTTTGATCGCCTCTAGCCGTGGCAAATTTTGTTTGCTTTGTTTATGTTAAATTCAAAACGCGACAAGGATATGAATTATATTCTTCGAAAACACCAAGTTTGCACTTTGACTGGTTTCAATTAAGACACATATACTTTAGTATTGTTTAGGTGACGCTGCTCTGCAGGGTAGAGGTTCGAGGTAGAGTCTGATCAGATCGCCTCTGCCACAAAATCCTTGCAGCTTTGGTAATTTTCATAGTTAGACTTCGACCACACTTTGTGGAAGGCGTTTGCCCTATTCACAACGGCTGCTGAAAAGCAACTCTTAGTTGCTGGTGTGTTTCAAATTGCTCGGTTATTTTCCTTTGAAAGCCAAGTTGATGATTTGTTGTGAGGGGAAGGAAGTTGGACCAGGTTTTGGAAAATATGTACTTAGATTCTCAGTCAGTCAAGTATCAAACAATATATGCAATACATAGTTTAGAGGGAACAAATATCGTGCTTTTTATGTGCAGTGAAGGATATATTGCAAAATTGGATTCTAGCATGCAATTTTCTAATATACACTCCCCGATGCTACAAAATTAGTCGCAGGCGTTATTTAGATGGAATTACTTCCGACGAAAGCTAACTCTCCTAATGAAATCAAAGACCTAAAAATGTTATACTGACTTTTCTTATTTTCTAAATTTACCGATTACCTGAAATGTGGATAGCTCTTTCCTGATTAAGTTAGTGCAGTCTTGAGGTTCAAGTCAATTCAAATATGAACCGAAAACTGATCCCATCCGGATGAATCACGCCAACATGCTACAAGCATATAAATGCAAACATTAAACACTAGGTCAGCTCCCATCATATCATATAGGCTAGCGAAAAACCACTGACCAACTTGAATCTCCTTTTATTAAATAGCCACTAAATTTTAAATTTACAGTCTGTCATCGGATCAAGTGCTCCTCATACGCAATCTAAGCGCACACACCATATTCATACCCAGGGGCTTATGTCTACCCACTTCATACAAAGAAGCAATTAGTGGAAATTACTTTGCAATAAACATGTTCACCATACGAAGTATCGCCGATACCGTAATACTTTCATTTTTGCAGTAAGGCAAATCAAACGCTTTGCAGAATATCAATTTGACGGTCATCATACACATATGAGTGGCATGTAATGCTGGTACGTCCACTTCAAGCAGAAGCCGACCCATCGCACATCACAAGAATGTCAAAGAATTATAATGGACAGTATGTGAGGGTATAAATAAGTAGCTGGTGATTATATCGGTTAAATGATGTCATCTTGCAGTCAGTTTGGCGCTCCGCTTCCAAATGACATCACCTATACCGGACAGACAATGTCACAGAATTACATGGGTGCATGATCAAGTCTCCGACTAAGAGCGTCATACCACGACTCTCGGAATGCAGGCATGCAAATCTCATCTGAATGCACTTACATCCCAGCGGAAAATATCGTTATATCATTTTCGCAATTAAATTCATTATAGGCTCTGAATTTATTTATAAACAATCTTCACCTTTTAAATTCAATGTCGAATGCATTAGCATTTTCCTAATACGATTCGCATAATGCTGATACGATGTATGCAGGAAGACATTGTCTTCATTTGGTTCTTGTTGTTTGACTTGAGATGTTACAGAGCCTTGATCATATATGCATAAAAATATATTTGCAATACAAAATATCATCCCTTATTGAGATTTTTCTAAATACGATTAACTTGAGAAAATCACCGTGAAATCCTGGTTTCGCTAAAAGGATATTTAACTTTTTTAATGCTAAGTAACTTAGCTTAAATAGAATAGGTTAGAATAAGACCCTGAATAATCCAATATTTATTAAATTTTTATTGAGATTTGTGGAGAAATACAAATACAATTTTTCAAACGGCCGAAGTGATTTACTGCTCACACCTATTGTGGGTATCGGGAATGCAAGATATTCCTTCTCTTCCTCCCCTTACAAACTGTCAGTTAGACTCAGATTAATTAAGATTTTATATTTTGTAGAAAGCTCATATTTCAAGCTTCTCCAACATTTGAGGCAGAAAACTATCAGGCGAGAATCTAATCCACCGTGGATCTTGCCTACTAAAATCGCGGCATCCGGTTTTGGTCCCATGCATTCAATCAAATCCTTCATTCTTTCTTACCATTTTACCGCGACATTCGCCTTTCTTCTGGTTTATAAGGTCTTGCGAGCGCAAATTCGGATATATCAGCCCTGAGATGCACGATTTTTGCAAATGGCATGAGAGGAGACCAAACATCAAATGACTTGACTTACTTTCCTAAACTTGATAATACAGAAAGGAATTAATAGCGCCAACGTGGGATCTCCAAATCGTTAAGTTTCACGAAAGTGAATTTCTGGATAAAAGCTTATTCTGGCTCGAGAATTCGCTTTTGGCTTATCCAATGACGCCAATCCCTCAATTGGTTTTCCGGCTAGGTTCCACGTGCACTTTAACTTCTAGCTTCATAATAACGTACTATTCGTCTGGTTTCTATCCCAACTATTAAGGTAGACTTCCATATCACTTATCAAAAAAGTTTGGCATGTATTTTTGCATTTGGGAATTTCTTTCTTTTCCTTTATTTTACATGTCGACTTTGGTCTAACTAATTGACTTACTTACGCCTTATTTTTTGCTACTTTTGACATTTGAGACTAATTTTAAAAAAATGTTGCGTGAATGGCCTTACTCCGAAATTATGAAACCAAAAATCTGAAAAAAATGTTGATGGAGATAATACATAATACTATATTACTATGTTTTTGAAATTTACTACTTTCCCGAAATACGTTGTGCAGTTATATTGACTATAATATGGAAAACCTGCATCCTAAGTTATCATATGCGCATAGAATGTCAGTATCACATTAAATCGGGTAGTCTGAAATCCTAAATGTATATATGTAGATAGAATATGGATGGAAATGGAAATGGAAAAATTCATACAATTTTCAGTTTTTGGCTTCGTCTTTGTACCTAGATTGTCGATTCACATTGACACGAGGCTGCGAGAAAAAACTCTGTGGGCTTCAATTGCATTAGAAATTTCATGTCTATCGATCCCTAGATTTCATAAAAATTGAGTAGTGAGGCTGATATATAGGTTTTGTAAGTCTGATCCAGGATTTTCCAAACCAATTCAGAATTTTCCAAACTAATTTCAAATTCAGATTTTTTTCAATATTTTACTATAAAGTTGCATACCAACCTTTTACCACTAGATAAGTACTGAGCTGGGATTCTTTAGAAAAAATCTGAACGGCTCATCAATTTTCTATCATTATTTGTTTTAATGGTAGATAGTATTGGGTCTGGGAAAAATATAATCCTCTCGATCTGCTGTTTTTTTCTTCATAGCTTTTAAATAGAAAATCATGTACTTTTGACCGCAATTAATCGTTGATTTTTACTGACAACTGACAGGACTTCCTAAGTATTAAGAATTTTAAATTGTGTCTAACGTTAACACGCCAGACACTTACCTGTTCTAGAGGACGCCATTCGACAATTATATTATAAGACCGATTCGTTAAAGCAAATATTGATGGAAAATTAATGGGCAGCCCAGATTTTTTCAAAGATTCATCCTTGTCCTTCATAAAAAAGTTAATATAAAACTATAAAGCAGAATATTAAAAAAAAAGTGACTTGGGAGGACTCAGTAGACAACGAAATTCAAGAACGCGTTTAGTCGATCGGGACGAATTCCGGACGCTAAGCGCTGACTTCGAAATGTAGCGCCATAGAAGAAGAAGATACTTTTATCAATAATCTGTAGTATATTCTAGTAAAATATAAGTATCTCTTCTTCTTCTTTTTTTTCTTCAGTCTATGTCCCGTTTACAAGCGGGGTCGGCTCGTTTCGCCATTTGGCTCTATCGAATAGTAAAATATAAGTATCTATATTCGAGTTTATAATTTAAAAGATGGTTTTGCAGTTCAGATATCTGTGAAATTTGAAGTTTGTACTGAAATCTCGTAATCCGCTGAAAAAAAAGATGGTGGAAATATAAATGTTTCTATTTCTCGCAATAACAATAGAGAACAGTATATGGGAGAAAGAGGACGAATTGATGACGATTGTGACGCCTTTAAAAAGTAGCTGTATATATAGATTCATTGAACATTTTTGAAAGCGAAAATAAAAGAATGTGAATTTTTAAATAAAATTAGTGTTTTTATTCAATATAATTTCCCATGATCCTCCAACTATTTTATAATGTCTGTAATGATTTTCCGGAAGCTCTGCAAAATATAATACTTTTTCAAAGCTGCAATAACTTCTTCATTCGACGAAAAATTGTTTCAAGTTTCTGAAGAGGTAACTGTCACTACGAGTCAAATCAACGATGACTTTTTGCAACTAGTGTCCTTTATGATTGGCGAACGTATCAAATCAAAAATTTACCGAAGTTTCGTCCCAAAGTACTACAAAAGCCTGACTACAAAACCTTACGCCACTCCGGCCAGCAGTAATTATATATTATATACGTGAAATGTGTGAAAAAAGGCTGAAATGTTCCCCATAGTAGAGCGAAAGCGGACCCCTCCTAATGTGACCGTGAGTGCAGGTCACGGTGAACAGGTCTGCTAAAGTATTTTCCCTGCTCCTAACAGGCAATAGTTCTAAGTTAGGGTGCTCTTTTTACGTTTCTTTTTTAAAAATTGAGGCTGTTGCCTCATTCACCGAAGCTTTGGCTATTTAGTAGCAAGTTCGTTAATTGCTTTGGAGCAATTTCGGGATATTGGGTGTAGGTTCTCATATTCAGGTGTAACATTTTGTGTAGCTGATTTAAGGACATCAGTGAAAGAGTTAGCCGCCATGTTGAATTCAATAATTGACTTGCAGAGCGTATTCTGTGCGTGCATGATAGCAAAACTGATGAGTGGTCAGAACTTAGTTCGAAGCAAGGCTTAGCGGATAGTTGACTCAATCAATTTGTTCAGCAATGGTACCAACCAGAAAGAAGTTCTCTATAAAATCATTCGCCTAACTTCGTGTTATGATATTGAGGCTGAAGGAGAGTGTCATTGAAAATAAAATGCTGGGGAAATGCAATAAGAAGTAAGAGATTGTATGTATGCTCTACGCTAACAGGAAACATTTGTTTTCCGAGGGTCATATATGTACGTATATCACGCCCGAACCCTAAACCATTCCTAAGGTTGATGGCAGACGAAAGTAAATGTTTGCGCGCAATTTATATCACAATCGCTAAAACAACACCAAATATCTGCTTAAACACAGGATTAGTGGTAGTGCTTATTTTATAAAACCCGATAGAAACCCCACTTTCGGATTCGCTAGTTGACTGACAAACTGTCAAACTGTGCTTTAAACTGATGGATGAATCTTCCTGTACATCTATTAACGAAAAATAAGGCTTGTTTGAAATCTATCTAATGTCAAAAAAGCATTTCAATCAGCTGCGAAGCTAGAAGATGACTGCTATTCACCCTAACCACCTTCGACTTCAAGGGTATGAACTCACACTTGATATAATTCGTTTTTTCACTAAGCTTGTTTAAAAATTGATTAAAATATGTATCACGAAGGGTAGCAATGTAATTAAGTGAACACAAAAAGAAAATATATGAGAATAGTACAAAAACGAGCAGAATCGAGGGCAATAGTTCGAGATTTGAATATTGTTAAAGCACTTCATTTAAGCCCGTAACTATATACTACAGAACTACGGTACCTTCTAGAAAGTAATGTGGTCAGCATTGCATTTGTCCGTTTTTATTACCCTGATTTGACTCGGGCACTCATTCACAACTGAATCGACAAATATCCGACATGCCGACATAGTGTCCGGATAGCTGAGTAGCTAAAGCATAAGGCTGTCATATGGAAGGTTGCGGTTCAAATCTCACTGGTGGCCAGCTGTGAATGAGTACCTGAGTCAAATCAGGGTAATAATCTCGGGCGAGCGCAATGCTGACCACATTGCCTCCTACAGGGTACTGTAATCCTGTAGGTACCGTTCCGGTTTTGAATGAAGTGCTCTAAAACACCAACGATTATTATTATTATAATATCCGACATCCAGTCATGGCACAAATAACTCAGCCACCAGTTAGATTTGAACTGCAACCTTCTGCTACAATAGCTTAGCCTCCTAACTACTAAACCATCTATGCCCTCATCAGTAGGTGACAATAATATCCCTCTTGTGAGAGAAGAAAACCCGCCATTGACGGATACAACCGCAGAAAGGAGTAAAAACCCTTGTAGGGACTACAAACTAAAAGTCACTAATGGAGCGATGCGAAAACACGAACCAGTACTTCAGGTATAAACTGTCGCGTACAATATCACGAGCTGTGAAAACAGGAATGATCGTCAGGATCTCTTTCTATTCTAATTGGTCATGTTTCGATATGTTTTTATATGAGTGAAATTATGCGGTGTTTCCAACGATTAATTAATTGAAATAATAAAAACTTGTCGTTTCTTTTTCGTTGGTGTGGATATTTATTCTTGCAAATACCGATATTTCGGGAACCACTTGTTCCCTTCATCACTGCTAACAAGTTTGTTGTGGTTTCTTGCTATCGGTGAGGATCTCCGTATTGCCCGACAAGGGACGTGATTGGTTCAATGGATAATGTTGTCTTCCTTCAACCACCTCAACTAGCAGATAATCTCTGCTCGCTCCCTTACCGAGCCATGGAACTTAGCTATCTGGATTTAAAGAAACAGGGGAAATCAGTCGAACTGAAAATATATATATGTACGTAAATACTAACAAAATCAACGTTCTCAGCTTCACTGGTTATCATACTATTTCTATCTGCATTTATGAACAGAATATCGACGCTGGGAAGTGTTAGTCCTGCATCATTGCAACTCATTGTCACTCCACATATTAACAGCGCTACGTCCACCTTCGCTGTTTTCCTTAAAACCTGGAAAGGCAGCATGTAGAATACAACCGCGATTGTTTGACCTGAGGTAATATCAAAGGAAGAACTGGCTTGTATACTTCTCTACAAGTTGATTAGAATATAACTGTTCTATGTCACGGATCCTTCCTACGATACTTAAAGAAACATTTACTTTTCAAGAAAAGAAAATAACTGATGCTGCAATTATCGTGAAGACGTTCCGAAAGTTTGACCTGATAACTATATGAACTAAATACTGACTTATGTTTCCTCTTCCTTCGCTTGTCTCTGAGAATTTTGTACTGGCTTTACTTGATAAGTAACAGATAGCTTTAGAGTTGGATACTTCTGAAGTGAAGTGTTTCAGTATTCCCATCATGATTAGGTGGTATCAACGATTTGTATTAAAATAGCTAAAGGAATTTATTTCTCAACACAGACGTATCAAGAGGGAGCAGAGAAAAGGAAGGTCATCAAAGTACGATCACTATCTGCAAAAATTTAATTATGGTTTGAAACAATAACAAATTAAATTACGTTCTTTCGTCGTAAAAACTGTTGAATATGCTACAAATCTAAAGGATGACAGATTTGAATGAAACGAAAAGATTGTGTTTTGGTTAGGGGCAATCCTATTTCGGGAACCAGTTGCTCCTTTCTTAATCAAGAAAAAATCTTTTCGTTTCATTCAAACACTGAGAACAACCAAAAAGTTCAACGTTAAAAACCAAAATCAAAGATACCTTACCGGTGCACAGTAAGTGATGAATAAACTAGCCTGGTTTGAAATGCAATTATTCTCTTGTGGTAGTTAAATGAAAATGAAGTGTACAGAGCTATCTATTCAGTACTGCCGAATTTAAAAGCCAGCTCTGAACTCCGCGTATACAAACCGATAATAATACCTGTGCTATGCTACGAATGTGGAACATGGAATTTAACACAAACGGTCAATAGTCTTAAGAGGAGGATCCTAAGGAGATGGCTAAATGAACAATGTCGAATCAGATACAACCATGAGTTATGTCAAATATTCGACGGCCCTGAAGTCTCCAAAATAATCAAACCACGTTCAACGTACGGACGACACTCGCATGTCTAAAAGGCTATTTAAAGGGAGAACAGAAGGACAAAAACCAGTAGAAAACCCACGAAAGCAATACGCAGAATCTGTTAACAAATACGGCCCATTACTGCTCGGATTTCCAAATGGAAGACGCGATCGATGAATTGAGATGGCTGGAAGAAGGGCATCCTAAAGGCCAAGGCCCGAAATAGGTTGTAGGACCTCAACAACGATAATGAGTAGTTGGTTTACGAGTATGAATATTTGCTTAAACTCTACATCTAAAATAATAAAATAAATAGGATTAGGAAAGAAGAAATTAAAACGACCAAAAATCAATTCACTCTTAATTTTCCCAAAATCATGTGCCAACTAATGTCAAATGGGTCAAATGTAGTTACGTATTTAACTAATCTACGGTGAAGGTGCCTAAAAATAATCTTCCTTCTGTTCAAATTTTTGCTCCTGTTATCTCAGAAGTGTTTGTCATAATTACATAACATCCGAGACTCATCCACTCTTATATGAATAAGACCATTTCTCTCTTCTCTGACCGATGAATATCATCCCTTCTCACTAGGTCAAAGTGGTGAAGAATCACTTCTTTCACGGGTATGGAACAACTAAAGGCTGTAAAATTGAAGTTGGGTCTGCCTTCTTGTTTACCACTGTATTCCTCATGAATAAACGTTATGTATGGTAAGATAGTATCTCCGTAGAACCACTGGAAACATCTCCGATTTTCCAGCCGGTCTCCGCGACCGCATTACAATCCAAATACAGCCGGCCAAGGCTATTTACGCTTGCGATGTTAAGATCAATCAAATGTAGTTAAGTCCATTAAAGAATTTTCCCGTCGGCTGACTGTCTTTCGCGTCCGCTCCAAGGCGAAAGAATGAACTTGATGGACTAGATTTTCACATGTATAGGTGTTTTATTGATTGGCACCATTTCTTTTTGATATTCACGGTGAGGCCTGCGTGGGACTCCATACAATTCTCCCATAAAATATGTTTGGGATACATGTAGTTTGGTTCGATACCACGTAAGCATAATTACTGCGGGGAAGGGCAGTTTCGCAGACACGCCGAACACACCTTCGATATTATATCTTATTCGAACCAAATATCAAACACGCACTACCCAATGGGAAGAATAACAGTAACTCGACACCTAGTCATTTGGCTAATCAACAGAGTCATCACAACCATGAGGAGATGATTGCAAAATTCAAATTTATTTTATGGGGTATTTGCCTTAAGAGGAAAAAACAAGTTTGTAAGTAATTTATTGCTTGAATACGCATTTGGAATGGAAAGCGCCAACCATTATATGAGAACAGTTCTCTCAAGAATAGGCGCATGTTATGGGTGTCGCTGGGAAATTGTATGAAAATTCTGTTGAGAAATACTTTATGGGAAATAAGGTCAAGGCCTTGTTGGTATTTCCCTGCTTACGGGTCATAAGACGTCAGCCACACGAGCAAATGATGGTTTTCTTCCTGTTTTGCTTTATTTGGGGAGGTGTGATTAAAATTCATATATGTATCAAAGTATATTAATGTGCTCAACATTCACCTATAAATATATAAGTAGAATTTATGAACACTTTTCTGGAGAAAAAGGTTGGACTGAATTTTTCAGTGTTGTTATTGACGTCTAACGGACACTTGCCTTTTTTGGCTATACATTTGATATGAACTGGAATTGCAAACACCTAAATTTTTTTTTGTGATTAATAAGCAAAACCTTGGGTACAAGATTCCCAAATCTACGAACGTCGCAGGGTCCGTGAAAAAATACACCGTAAGTTGTCAACTCTCTTTCAGGAATACTTCCTGGAATATATAAGGCTAGTATATTACATTGAAAATTCTTGTATAATGGGATATTTTGAAGGGATGGGAATTCGCAGACTAAAGGAGTCGTTAGTTTTCTACAAAAACCAATATTGTTTTCTATTCATTGAATTTTTATAAAATAATAATGGAGTTAATCTGGCGTAGACACTAGTGTCTGAGATTTTTACCCACTATGTTAAAACCACCCCCTACTCTCTCTTACTCCGTGGCACTACGAATTAGGCTCCTTTAGCTAGATCTCCTTTCTTCTACATGTGGCGTTCGTAACCATGCTTTCCTAACCTCTTCTGCTTTTCGCAATTTACCCTGGATCGAAAACTGACTGAGATTATAGTTGATCTCCTCATGTTTTCTCTCCAGCCACTCCCCGATGGTAGGAGTCAACCTGTGTGCCCAGCGACTTTTTTTTGAGTGGTCCTATCGATGTTGCCACCTACTTCTAAATCTCTCCCTTCGTGTTTTACTTGTTTGCCATCTTGTCTACCAAAATATTAATCGACAACATTCCTGAGATGACGAACGTCGCATCATTTAAGACGATCTTGAAGGCAGAACATATCTTTAGGACTGTTCTAATGTAAATCGCACTCAGTTTATGTGCGTTACTTAGAACATCCAGCGCTGCTCTCCGAGAGTTTTGCGCCGAGGTCTACCAATTCGATATCCGTAAAAGCTGTCTAGCGTCCCGACCTACGCCATTGCTCCATCTCAGGCAGGGTCTGCCTCGTCTTCTTTTCGTACCATAGATATTGCCCTTATAGACTTTCCGGGCTGGATCATCCTCATCCATACGGATTAAGTGACCCGCCCACCGTGACCTATTGAACCAGATTTTATCTACAACCTGACGGTCATGGTATCGCTCATAGATTTCGTCGTTATGTAGGTTACAGAATCGTCGAACCTCATGTAGGGGACCAACAATTCTTCGGAGGATTCTTCTCTCGAACGCGGCCAAGACTACGCAATTTTTCTTCCTAAGAACCCAAGTCTCCGAGGAATACATGAGGACTGGCAAGATCATTGTCTTGTACAGTAAGAGCTTTTGACCCTATGGTGAAACATTTCGGGCGGAACAGGTTTTGTAAGCTGAAATAGGCTCTGTTGGCTGCCAATAACCGTGAATGAATTTCATCATCGTAACTGTTATTGGTTGTGATTTTTGAGCCTAGATAGGAGAAATTATCAACAGTCTCAAAGTTGTATTCTCCTATCTTTATTCTTTCCGTTTGACCAGTGCGGTTTGATGTTGTTGGTTGGTTGGTTTTTGGTGCTGATGTTGCCACCATATACTTTATCTTGTCTTCATTGATGTGCAGCCCAAGATCTCGCACCAATCGCCGGCTGCTGGGTCTGAATGAAGGCAGTTTGGACGTCTCGGGTCGTTCTTCCCATGAGGTCGATATCATCAGTATAAGCCACGGATCACTTTCTCGAGGGCAGGTTAAAGAGGACGCATGATAGGGCATCCCCTTGTCGTAGACCGTTGTTGATGTTGAATGCTCTTGAGAGTGATCCTGCTGCTTTTATCTGACCTCGCACATTGGTCAGGGTCAGCCTATCAATTCAATTATCAATTTCGTTGGGATACCGAATTCTCCCATGGCCGTGTACAGTTTTACCCTGGTTATGCTATCATAGGTTGCTTTAAAGTCGACTGATGTCCATATTCCAACAGTTTCTCCATCGCTTGCCGCAGACTGAAAATCTGATCTGTTGCTGATTTGCCTGGAGTGAAGCCTTTTTGGTATAGGCCAATGATGTTTTGGGCGTATAGGGCTATCCGGCCTAGCAAGATAGCGGAGAATATCTTATAGATGGTACTCAGTAACGTAATACCTCTATAATTGCTGCACTGTGTGATATCTCCCTTTTTATGTATGAAACAGATAATGCCTCGTTACCAATCATCAGGCATTGATTCGCTGCCCCATACCTTGAGCACAAGTTAATGAACCACTTGGTGTAACTGGTGGCGTGGCGACTTATGATTTTTAAGCCGATGAATTACACGGACTTTTTCTATACTTGGTGGTGGCAGTATTTGTCCGTCGTCTTCAGTTGGCGGGACCTACAACTCGCCGATGTTCTGGTTGTTCAGTAGTTCATAAAAGTACTCAACCCATCACTCCAATATGTCCATTCTGTCGGAAATCAGATTTCCCTCTTTGCCTCGGCAGGATGAATATCGAGGTGTATAAGGCTTCATCCTGCTGACTTGTTGGTAAAACTTGCGCGCCTGGTGCGGTTGCTCCCTGTACTTTTCTAATTCACAGACCTGTCGGTTCTTCCAGGCTTCCTTTTTCCATCTGTAAAGTCGCTTCTTCGCTCGACGGAGTTCGTGATAACTATCCGCGCGTGCCCGTGTTCTTTGAGAATGCAGCTTTACTCATAATGCGGCATTCTTCCGTTCCGTTGCTAGCTTACATTCATCGTCAAATCAGCCGTTCTGACTCTTTTGGCGGCTGGGGCCAAGTATGTTTGTGGCCGTATTTATGATAACGTTCTTCAGGTGATTGTGAAGATCATTTGTTGATGCTTCATCTCCAGGATCTCTGTTGACTGCGGTTATTGCGGCATCCATTTCCCTTTTATAGGTGGAGATCTGTGTTGTATGCATGCTCTTTTTACACGTGATCGATCTGCCTACCGCCCTCTGAGCCATCCGTCTGGCATGGTGGTAGGCTGATTGAAGTAGTTAGGTCTACTTCAGGGAAATATCCATCTCCTAAACAAAGACGCGCAATGCTTTTGTACATCAGGCTGATGCCCTCCTGCTTTTGGGTATGCTCTTTCTCTGACATGTGTCTTTCTCCGTAGTTTGAAGGTACTTGCCTGGTGATTACTGTAGATGTAGTCCTCACTAACGATCTGTTCAGATAAACTCTTAACTGCATTAATTTATTCAGATAAATGTAGTCAAGGTCTTCCTAAATTTTGGGCTTTTACCCGCCGATTATCCTGTCTGCGGTGTCCAGATGTCAAAATACCTTCCATACCGATATCTAGTAATAGTATATTACTATATTTTTGGAGAATCTCCCTAGAGTTTATCATAGAGTCACAAAAGTAGCAATACAGACATAATGAGCATAATATCTCCAAGTTTTTGTGAAAATCGTTCTATTTCTCACAAAGTTACGGTAGCCCAAAATTGTCTCTTCCGTATAAATTTACTGTAATCCAAAATACTCAAATCGGAAATACAATATCACACTAAAGTGGTTATGTGAGAAATATGCAAAACTTTCATACCTGAAGCGTCGAGTCTTATTGGGGATATACTATACATTTTTCCCGCATTCAATGCATAATATTCCTAAATTTTCCATAATTAAATCCACAATTTTTGCATTTCATTGGAAAGCTAACATAATGGGGCAACCTTTATCAACTATATATTGAAGTGTGGATAAAAAATCGATTTTAAAATTTCTTTAAAATTTAAACAGTTATATCTTCTAAGGGAAGATGATCTTTGATTGAGAAAATACCCACTTTTGAGAAATGTTATGTAATTTCCGAAAATGGTATCAAATCTGGGATTAAATGATTCAGGGAATAGGAAATTGTGATTTTTTTTGTTAAAGTCAAGGTTTTTGACACTATTCAGGAAAAATGCTATAACTCTGTAACGGTAAAAGATAGAGTGTCCAATCTGCGGACCAATATTCTTCAAGCAAATGGTACTATCCATCATTATTTGTACCACCATAAACAGGACACCCTGTATATGATAAACAAGTTGGGAATCAGAAGCTCCACACTTCAGTTACGAAAGGTTTTTGTGCATTTTTAATATAGAAATGTTTGAGTGGGCATTTGCCTCATACAATATATATGTATATATTCCCTCAGAATATTAATTTTCGCGTGCTACTGACATCCAAAGTCTTAGAATTTTACGTTGATGCTAAATTTCATGACTCTGTCATGGACTTTACGGCAAGTTTTACAGTCAATTTATAAAAATTATAGTAATATGTAATAAAAAATTATAGTAATATACATTAGTTAATATAATTAAGTATTATTAACTTTCTTTGATATCGGTATGGAGGGTATTTCGAAGTCTAAGCTCCATGATTTTTTTCAGATATTTCGGTTGGGAAAGTTCTTAGAATGGGTCTGTGAAAAAAATTACCGCTTTTTAACCCCCGCCCATGAGGAAAATAGTTGTGACAAGCAGACGAACAGGCAGACATTCAACCGATATTAATAAGGTTTTGTTTTATACAAAATGGATGGACTAAAAACATTCAACTATCGGAAATCTGTCATGCTAGCTCACCCGCAGCGTCACAATTATTCCGGTCAATCGACCAATCACCCCAATATCACCCTTTCCCTCATCTTTCCCAAGGTGTCTAAAAGTTACATGGATTGGTTTTCACAATTTTTACATGCAAACTTATTCCGTCTTTTCGCTAGGCTTATTTACAAAAATCCCACCATCAATTTTTTTCCTTGTACTCACCTGATATGGTTCTCACTATCACAAGTTCTCCAGCTTCGGATTGGCCATAACCGTTGAAAAATTATGGGGGTAGAACATAGTTAGTTTTCTGGAAATAGTTATTTTTTCCGAATGAATCTTTACAAAATAGCTTCTGTCAATATGTCACCGCATTCGCAAGTTTTTGGCTCACTCAGTTTTTTCTGATGATGAGGTCTTTTTCTTTTGATGGTTTGCTGATGTCCCAAAGTCCCGTTTGTTTCGACGTTGCTTTGGTTTTTCAGGGATTTCTCCACCATATTGCTTTATTTATTCGACCTGAACAGAACCATGCCCACCAACGCATATTTCCAGATGGGTTAATAGATGGATTCATGCGTATCCTCGAGAATTCCTTTTTCTGCAAACAATTAGGCGCGCGATGGCAGATACTGGGATTTCCATAGGAGGATTGCGCAACCCCGGATAAACAGTGGATTCTCATCGGCCGCTGGTAGATTACTCAAGAATTACCGACGTAAAGCCAGGAGTAGGACTTTAGAACAGAATTGTCTATGCAGTATTCATTGGCAAGTTCCTCATCGAAATGAAGTAACAGATACAGGAGACACGCTTTAGCTTGGCACAATCAATTACAGGTTGAAACCATACCATCGATAACTATCCAAACCATGGATTGCTGACAGAATTTAGCGAATAAGCAATTTGCCTACTAAACGAAAATCAGAGCATGAAAAGTGAAAAATTATTAAGATACCAGCACTTCATGCGAAACAACTTTCATTTATACAAGTTGTCCCATAAGTTATTAATCGATCATATTACTACAAAATTAGACATCTCTCAACGTCGTCTAAGCGACAGCGATCATAAGGGCCGCCACGAATAAAGGCCTGATTAGCTCCAATTGCCACGACTTCAATTACCGCCAATGTCACTGCAAATCATCAAATGTCTTTCATTATCGAATGGCTAAGACGACAGCTTTTTGACATCAGGACCTGTTCACAAAATTCTAATTAGATGGTGGATTGCGTTTGCCGTTTTATGTTGCAATATGGTCACTGCCGAAATTCGCTTTCATGTGGTTACCATGTTTTGGGAAAAACATGTTCCATTTGCACAAGTGTTTTCAATTACCGACATCATCGTTTCTTGAAATGTCCTCATTAATGATTTAGTCATTCGAAAAATCTCTGCAAAATCAAGACTTTCCCTTCAGTCTGCTCCCTTGAACCTCAACGTCCACCTTGAAGTTGAATTTTGATGCTCATACATAACATACTCGTATGCTCGCAAGTGAACAGAATTTGCTAACATGAGACATGCTCGCATGGGAAAATGGGTCATCGTTGATGGAAGAGAAATATCTAAAGAAAAACGCTGCGTTTACCGATGAAAGATAAAAGATTGTGTGATCTTCGTATTTCTCGGGTTAAGGGAAGATACCACTTGAATATGACAAAACTATTATTTTTATGTTTATTATATTATTATGTAAAAACAAAACCTTATAAAAATTGGCTTATTGTCTGTTTGACTGAATGTCTGAATATTTGTCCACTTCTTCGGGAACGACTGCACTTACTAAGATGACATTTCATGACCCGTGATATGATATCCCATGTTGTCTTTTTTTCCCCGAATACAGTCGTCTGGGGTGTCAAACGCAATTTCTCGATTATTCTGTTAGGGGGCAGGTGTAAATTGTTGCAAAATGCCAAATTGATAACTTGGGAAATTTGAAGTGAGACGGACTCATTCTCAGAAACTACCGATATAGAAATCTGAAAAAAAATCATGAACATTGTGAGAATGCCTCCCACATCTCCTTCCGACCTCTGTACAAAAGTTATTAGTAACATACATGAAAATTTTTGTTTGGGATGAGTTGACCTGAGCCCACCATCTATTTGATGGCGGGCTACAGAAATAAGTTGCTTCTCAAATATGTGCAGCCCGCCATCAAGGACAACTCTTCCCAGACAAAAATTTTCATTTTATTAGCTTAGGGGTAGAGGCGCTGAGGCAGCGTCTGATGAGATCGCTTCTGCCCTGCGATCGAAACCGTCAAAACCAAATTATAATTTTTTAAAAAGTCCCCTTCAAATTCATCCTACGAATGTAAACTATACAGACACGTACAGCCTAATCTTCTTTTCTTTGTGGTTTTGTCCCCATACAAGTAAAAGGAGGGTGTAAAATATTTTTTCATCAAATATAGTCATGTGGGGTATCAGATTAAAGGTCTCGGTTAGTACTTTGCGAAGCTGATCTTAGTTTTGATATTTGTTGGGTAGGTGGGGGATGCGGGGTTGAAAATGATCATTTCTTTAAGGGGGCCATTCTCAGAAACTACCCAACCGAAAAATCTGAAAAAAATCAGAAGGTTGTCACTATACCCTGCCTAAGATGGAGCGATGGCGTGGGCCAGGACGCCAGACAGCTTTTAGGGATATCGAATTGGTGGACCTCGGCGCAAAACCGGGATGTCTGGAGTTCCTTATTAAGGCAGGCCTAGACCGGATACCGGTTGTTGCGCCGTTGATGATGATGATGATGTCACTATACAGTGCCTTGGTTCGGAAATACCTTCCATACCGATATCTCTTCAAATAAAGCTAATAATAGTATATTACTCTAATTTTTTGTAATTGGCTGGAAACCCCCCTTAAACTCACCCTAGCACCACGAAATTTAATTTAGTAATGTAGGCAATGATATAGAGCATGATCTTACCAAGTTTGCTGAAAATTGCACTATTACTAACAAAGTTGTAATTCGTCAAAGTTGTTGCTTCTTTGAGAATTGAAGACAATGAATGTCAATATCACCCAAAAGTGGATACTCTCACATAATATATGGATATATTACGTGCTACCTACTTAGAAGTAGACAAAACCTTTCGTACCTGAAGCGTGCAGCTTCCGGTTTCCCGACTTGTTTTTCTTTGGCCCTTGTCCACGCTTGGGGTGTGAAGCTTGCAAATCACTCTCTGGCATATCAACCCACTGTGTTTTCGGTCGGCTTTCTTCTTTCTTATCGACCATTCCATCGACGATGCCTCTCAAGTAATTTTTCTACAATGAGTGCAATTTCATATCGATCGCAAATATCCTTATTTCGGATGTGGTTTTAACATGTTATTCATACCACTGATCCAACGCAATATCTTCGTCTCAATTACCGCGAAAGACTTTATTGTTTTTGATAATTGGTCAGCTCTATGAACCATAAGAGGCAAAAGGTCGGGTGACTTTGTGGTACATTTAGGATTTGAGACGTTAATTGACGTGTTGGAGGCTATTCGATCCAACTGGCGCTGATTGCAGCTGCAGTTCACCATTGGCTAATTCCATTGATCCGCGGTATTTAACTCGCCCATAGGCAAATCGTTATCGCCGAAACTGATAGCGCCTCTGCCATTACAGTCAGCTGTCAAAAACACTTTCATTCAAATTAAGCCAAAAATCGTGTCGCATTAAGCAGAATGCGTAATAACCACTTCTAGTCATGGTGCTCAAGATAAGCTTTGTTGTGAGACACTAGGAAAACGTACAGCAGTGTATAGAGTACTGGACTTGTCACTATCCATGACAAGAACAAAGGCGAGTGTCGAGTGGGCGCTCCCTAGATGAACAGTACGAGAACCTCTGACACTAGATAGGTGTTGCCGCGAAATGTATTAGATGAGTTTTTTTGAGATGAAGCAGCTGGAGGTTGCTCTATTCCCATTACAAAATCTATGCGCTTTTGGCCCAAAAGCATGATGTCGTTAGATACCATACTATAAAACAAGAACTATTTTGCCAGGAATTACTACTATGGCGATGCTAACTACTTTCAGACACTTACCTCGAATAAGAATTGCCTCAATTAGTTTAATTGTTTTTCTTTTCTAAAAGTCACCTAATAGCTAGAGGGTTAAGCAGAGCAATTTTTCGGCGGAAGAAAGAATTTCCCACACTGAACTACTTTTTTCTTCTTCTTTCTTTTTTTTAGCCTTTGTTCCGTTCACAAGCGGGGTCGACTCGTCGTGATCGGTTGCCCATTTTGTCCTATCAAGGAGCTGATATGAACGCAGCGCGAGACTATCAAATCCCTCCAGCATATTAAGCCACCGTTGTTTCATCCGGCCTTTTTATCGTTTACCATCGACTTCGGTTTTCAGACCAATCTTCTCAAGTGAATTCTCGTTAGCGCGAATTACGTGAGAATACCGTCGAAGACGTCTTCCTCGCAATATTTCAACAATTGGTGCAACCCCATATCAATCCTCATTTCGGATGTGATCAAGTCGTGTAACGTCACTAGTCCAGTGCAACATCTTCGTCCCCATTACCACGAGCCATTGTTCATTGTCCGAACGATACTCCGGTAAATTTTAAATTTGAAATGTTCATTTGTACGTCAATCACAGAGAACAAAGCTGTGGAACGCCACTTCATCCAGGTTGCGCTAATGTGTGAAGCAATTTCATAGTACAGTTGTCCATTGACTGATAACATTGACCCGAAATATTTGAATCATTTAGTTCTGGGCAGGTCACTGCCACTGAAAGTAATAGTGCCTGTTTCATCAGGATCGGTCAACAAAAATTCTGTTTTATTCAGATTCAATCTGAGACCGTATGGTAGAAGTGATCATTCCATTTTTAGACAAGTTGCTCGAGATCATTTGTGCTTGAGACGCTAGGAAAACATCCCCTGCCAAAACCAGTGTATAGGGTACTGAACGAATCCATAATAAAACGGGAGAGGAGTGTCGAGATTGCGCTTCATTCCAGAGACACGAAACGATTTTGATACACCCGACACACTTCGAACATTACTTTTCGGATCATGATATCGTGGCAATTGAAGCCAGTGCACGAGTTTTTTCTGGCACTAGGTATCGTCATCAATTAAATCAGATGAGTTCATGTGGTACACGGTCAAACGAATATAGTCTATTTGCGTTTTACTTTTCCCACTATAAAATGGAGGAAGTTGAGACTATCGTTTGATGAACCATGTTTTCACAAGTACAAGGTCATGGGTGCCCGCATAATCGGCTATATAGTACGTTCGCCATCGTCATTGCGTGCTCCAAACCATTTTCCCGCCTGGAACCCACATGTTCTCCGGAAATCCGAGACCTTGGCTGCCTCATAGAAAAGAACGAGGTAGGAGCGGCTATCAAACGCGAATGTCGAAGGTAACCAATGCCCGGATTTGTATCACCTCTGCGAATTTCCGAGGCCAAAAACTCGCTTTGGTGGAAGTTGCCGAGCAATACGCGAGGAAGCTTCTAAACAACGGGAAAATAAGAATTTGTTGGGTAGTGTGTAGGATACGAATCCGGGCCGCCCAACCAAATGCTACAGATGTTTGGATTATGGGAACACGTCTGCAACCTGTCGGGGGCCTGATAGAAGGGCAACATGCCGTAAATGCGGTCAGGCAGGCCAGTCTTCAGAGCAGAATTGGTAAGAGCTAGGACGCAGTCAACATGATTCGCATCTTACAAATCAATATGCACCGGAGTGCAACCGCTAACGAGTTGCTAGCGCAGTTCGCTGCGGAGACCAAAGCTGATTTAGTACTCATCAGTGGGCAGTACCAATACAAGGACCCAGTTTCATGACACCCTTACTTATCAGGTACCGCTGCCATCTGGGTTCGGGACGGCAGCCTCCTTAGCGTTCTTACCCAAGGCCGAGGGGACGGCTTTGTCTGGATTCGGTGTTCAGGGATAACGTTTTTTACCGTCTATCTTACGCCGAATAAGACGATGTCGTACTTTCGACGCAATCTTGATGCTTTGGAGGATGCTATCTTAGCACACAGATGGGCGGATCCTGGTCGGGGGTGACTTCAATGCTAGGGCACTTAAATGGGGCATGCCTCACACAGACTCCAGAGGGAAATGAATTCTGGAAATGGCGGCGAGAACAGGACTGGTAGTTCTAAACACCGGATCCACCCCAACGCGCCCAGGCTGCGAGCAAAGCATTCCAGACGTAACCTTCGCGTCGGAATCACTCGTAGCGCTGGTGAACGGGTGGCGAGTTCTGGAAGACTTCTCGGCAAGCGACCATCAATACATTGCCTTTCAAGTGGTGGACACAAACTCTTGGTGTGCGCCACTCCGTGCATGGAACGTCGCGAAAGTGAACCCTGGGAGGTTTGCCGAAACTCTTGGAGCAGATGGGGCCACGGTACTCCGGGAGGCGGTGGCGCTGCAGCCGACACTGTCGTAAATTCAGTTATGAACCTGATAACGTCGGCCTTCCGAGCCTCCATGCTCAGAAGGGCTTCGAGACGTGGGAAAACTTCTAAATATTGGTGGACAATGGAAATCGCAGAGTTCCGGAAGGAGTGTGACAGGCTCTGCCGCTTAACACAACGTCTAAGTGACCGGAATTAGGCATGTTTTCACGGACCCATTCTCAGAAATTACCCAACCGGAAAACCTGAAAAAAAACTGCCACTATATGGTGCTTAAGCTAGGAAATACCTTCCATACCGATATCTATTCAAATAAAGTTAATAATAGTACATTGCTGTTTTAGAAAATTTGCTGGAAAACCCCCTTAAATTCATCATTCATTAGAAGGTCAAGTTTCGTATTTCTGGTAAATTTATACCTAAACTGCCCAGCTTCCGGTATTCCGTTTTGTTTGGTTTTTTTCAGTTATTTATATATCAGTATCAAGTAATGAAGTTCGCAGATAGTGCCCAGTTCATGTAAATATGTATGTGAAATATTACCAATAACATTCAACATGGCGCATGTAATAAATTGGCTTATTTGATACAAATTGTTGTTGCAATAGTTTAAAAACTATTAACAATATCAAAAAAGTTTCAATGCCATGTTAAAGAAGGGAGGTTGTTGTTTAATCAAGAAATTTTTATTTTTCAAAACAGAACTATGTAAGAGCTACAAAACCTGAAAGCCAAAGAAAGTCATAAGAAGGTCACAGCTTATTTGATACAGTTTCAAATTATTGTTAAATAAAACATGGGTGCTAATAATTATTATTTAGTTTGATATCCTTTCCCTTTAATAACAGCCTGGAGCATATTTGGCATTGAATTAACCAGCTTTTGTACTTTATTTTACCATTCTGCCAGCAAGACTTTCTTCTTCAAAATTCCCCATTAATTCTCGATGACGTTTATATAAGCAGACTGTGACGATGGTGACATTACTTACAACCAATTCCAAGTCAGCCCAGTTTGCTAATTTTCCGACTTTTGCTTGGCATCATTATCTTGATAGAAACTGAAATCTTCTTGTACTCCCAGTTTTTTGGCACTATACAGTATTTTTTAGTATATGGAGGTAATGCATTTAGTTCATTGTTCCCCCAATAGAAACTAGCCTACCAACTTCGGGTGCAGATGTTCAGGACCAAACCATAACATGACCTTCCCATGCTTCACAGTTCTTTGAGGTTCTCCTTGTCCAACTTAGCATTTGCTTTACGTCAATCATAAGACTTTTCATGGGAGCTGAAAATGTTAAACTCGTCCGCAAAAATTTTAGTATTTTAAGACGTAGAATCGTTGTTTATGTACTCCCTGGCAAAGAAAAATCGCCTTTTCGTGAACTTCAATTTGTTACTGCTGGAAATGCTGCTTAACCAACAATCAATTGGATCTAAACCTTCAAGCGTATTAAAGTATTTCATTCAAGATCACAATGTTACACTATAAGATCATGGTACACTGTAGGAGATTGCACTCACCCGTGATTATTACTCTGATTTGACTCAGATACATATTCACAGCCGAGTCGAAGCGACCTTCCACTGTGATAGTTTCGCGTTCTAACTATTTGGACATAATAACTAGTTTTGCCTTGCTAAAAAATTGAATGGCTGATCCGAAATTTCTGCCAATTTATCGTTGACCTCCTTATAAGCACAAGAAAAATCTGAAAAAAAAATTACGATGATGCCTCTGTATAACATCTAGGCTCCGAAATACCCTCCATACTGATATCTGCTAAGATGAAGTTAATAATAGTATATTATTGTAATATATTTCGAAAATTTGCTGCGAACCCTCTTTAAGTCCATCCTAGACCCGCAAAATGTTCATTAATATAGGCTTTCATATGAGACAACTTATTGGAAAGTTTGATGGAAATCCTACTATTATTAACAAAAGTTACAATCGGTTAGTTAATGTTGCCTCTCATAAGAGATAAAACATCAGTACCACATCGAATTGAATATCGGACATGTTCAACGTATATAAACTACGGCCTATATCGTATACCCGAATATTTTTACATGGAAGATCAGCGAAACCTTTCATACCTAAGACGCCGAGCTTCCGGTTTCTGACTTTTTTCCAATGCAAGTGGCAAAAGCCGTTCTTTGTTCTTCTGTAAGACACATTTTTCCAAACCAAAACCACCTTAAAGTAAACAATGGTATAAATAATTTTCGTCTCCTTTACGGAACAAATGTTCACACCCTAAAAAACAGTGTGGCTGTCTTATCATTTTTACCCACCTGAAAGTCAACCTTCTTTAATTACTTACTGAGTTATACCGTTAACCTCCGTTAGTTGCTCAGGAGAATGTAATGTGGGGAGATCACTTAAAATACTAGCTTCTGGGGCTCATTTTATTATTTTACAATATCTTGAAAAATCTGGGGTGTCATAATTCTTACCGACACTTTAGTGGTCGGCTTTCACCCCGGTTGATGTCCCGCTATTTTACAACAAATTTAGTGTTCACTTATTATTAAATGCATTGATTGTGTTGCTCTTTTATAAAAAAACACTTCCTTTAAATTGAAGGGACACTGGGGTTGAAATGTGAGTGGCAGTATTTGGAAACTTCTGCTTCCTGGAAGCATCATTCTATGTGAAAAATTACCTCTATCGTGCACCTCGAATGTGTTCTTAATTATCTGCTTACTTTAGGATTTTAGCCCACAAAATACGCCATTGTTTCCAAATCGACAATATCTTCCGCATAAATAACAAAGTGGACTTTAATTGTGAGTTGCGGTTCAAAAGCACTTTTGTGGTTTCAACAAGAAAGACAAAAACCCGAACACGGGTGTGAGCCACTACACATTCTATTGACTCAACTGAAGACTATGCGGGAAAAACTACAGTGAATTATGATAGCATGCAACCATAGTAACCCATAACCCATAGTTCTTCGCTGGAAACTGAGATGTTAATCACTGTGACAGTGATGAGCCGATCAATCACTAAAGCACTTAATTTGAGGCAGACAATGTCAATGTTTACTTGGCAGCTGTCCATGAAAACCAGAAGCTGAATTTGTAATGCCAAAGAGTCGCCCTTAAAGTTCAACTACCATGGGAAGTTGTGGGTGGCAGTATGCAATTAAGTGCCGTTTCCGGGACTAGATTATAATGATTTGATTATACGGCGTAATTAAAACCGTCCTTTTCTAATGGCCTCATGAATGCAATTATCGAACTAGCTCTTCAATTGCATCCATGGCTTGTGCAGACCTATAAACCGTGAAAATCTGCATTTATAATTGTGTGTTTGCTAGAATTTACATAGTTTTGCTCTTCAATAAGGCCCTGAAACTCGAGCAAGAATCATTTCCACGATGTGATTTCAAGAAAGGAAGTGCAAGTCATTGGTCCTTTCCATTGTGTTTCATTGTCATTGAAATTTTTCGGATGATATTCACCTCGAATTTCAGGTTAAATACGCTTTTCGTTCACTGCCAAGGTCGTACTCAAATTTAAGAATGATGTATTGTGGCAATATGTCCCCGACAGCTTTATCATGACAACTGACCTGGTACTGGCCTTGCTGCTATGTAAATGCCTTCTGGATATTCAGTTCCTTCGTGGCAAAGAGTTTTCTTTTATTCAGAATCATCGCAAATTTGTTTGGCCGTAATTCTAAAGACTTCTAGGAGAATCTTCGACTGTTGCAGTAAGATTGTCCATGTGCTTGTTCACCGTATCATTAATCGTCACTTTTCAAGCGTAGACTCGAAAATTATTGCACGTAGATCTATAAATAAGATGACGTTGGTCCTCATCATCATAATATTATATCTAACACTGATTTTGAAAATTGTGAGAACATATTTTAGCAAGTATCTATTTATCTGAAAGCTAAAGTCATTTTTTTGGCAACTCCTTGTAACAATACATAAATCCGGAGAGCCAAGCTTTGCCAAGGGCATGGTTTTTGGATTTTTCAATAGTTATGTTCATCGAGGGTTTTACCACCTTAATTCCGTTTGGATTACATTAAAATAATATAATAATCGTTGGCGCAGTAAGCCATATTGGATCAAGGGCTTGATGTGTGTGAGCACTTCATTCAAGACCATAACGGTACACTACAGTACAGTGTAGGAGGCAATGTAGTCAGCATTGCGCTCGTCCGAGATTATTAAGCTGATTTGACTCAGGTACTCATTCACAGGGGAGTCGACTTGTATCCGACGTCCAATCACGATACAAATCCCACTGCCACCAGCGGTACATTAAAGGAGTAAAAATCTTCCGATTGGATGGCGTGAAATCGAAAAATCTAAAAGATTTATGATCGGTAAACAAATGAGCATTGTCCCTACCTCAATTTTTCTATGCATTCCAGACGGTTGAAGAAAAAATCAACTGTTTGTAAGGTTTTGTGAAAAGAAAACCTTGTTAAAATCGATTCATTGTCCGTCTGTCTATCACACGCACTTTTCTCCAAAACGGCTAAACCGATCCAAACAAAATTTGGTGAACGTAACTATGAAATCCCACGCACACAGTGACATAAATTTACGTGCAGTTTAAAAATTATCGAAAAAATTTCATAGAATATAGTCATGTGGGGTGTCAAATGAAAGGTCTCGATAAGTACTTCACGAATCTGATATTGGTTTTGATGTAGATTGTAAAGTGCGCGAGTAAGGAGTCAAAATGCACACACATAAAGACAGGACTCATTTTCGGAAAGTACCCAACTCAAAAATCCGAAAAAAAATAGTAAGGTGCACGTAGATGAAACCTATGTAGGCATCAAAATCGATATCTGCTCAAATAAACGTACTAATAGTATATAATCAAGTTTTAGAAAGTAACTGAAAAACCTTCCTTAAATTCATCCTAAGACTACCAAATTTTGCATCTGACATAGAGGACAATATTTCGTATACACATGGCAAATTTCATGAAAATTCGGCCATTAACGCAGTTATAGTTTTGTAAGTTAACACTGAAAAACTGCCCTTAATTTGATCCTAGGAGTACTAAATTTTGCACCACCATAGAGGACAGAACAAATACGCATGCCAAGTTTTATGGAAATCCGACTAGTAGCGTCAAAGTTATAGAAGTTCAAACTTATCAATTCCGTCACAATTTACCGCATCCTAAGCCATACAAATAAGATGGTGATGTCATAATTACCGAGAATAATTGACATTCGAGTGAAATATGAAAATTCCATTCTTGAAGAATCTAGTTCTCCCTAGCCCGTTTTTGTATTTGTTGTAGGTTAAGTCCTTCACATTTGCTAATAATATTAAACTCCGAGTGTGAAGCGTATGAGGTTGACTATTGGAATTTTTAATTATCTACACGCGGAACAGTCAGGCACTCATCGCTCCTCACATAGGGAAACACAAAACCTTTTATACCTGAGCGTCAAGCTTCCGGTTTCCCGACTTGTTATTTTATAGATTTTATTGTACAAAAATTGCAAATTTTTATATTATTACATGGTTATTGTCGAGATGTTCATGAGCTTGACAGCTTGCTGCATGACACCAGGCGCTGCTTCACGTCTACTGTAGAGTAGCCCCCCTTAAGGACGAAAGAAGCTACTAGGTATTGCTTTTCTCCTGGTCATCTCTTTGTAGAGAGCATCCATACAGTCTCTTTATTGCTATTGTTTTACGCCTCTTTTTTTCAGTGAGAATGTACTTCAGTTTCATTACCATCACACTTCATGCTGTGTAAATGATAAGCTCACAGCGCAAGAAAAACTGCTAGTAACACAAACATCGATGACTAGGATTTAAACTCGGGGCAACGTGATCGAAAGACTAGCTCTCTCACTTAACCAAAAGAAAAGATGATTTTGTTTTGTATTGCGAAATAGTGAATGGAAAACGAATAAATAACTGTCAACCGAAAAAAAACTTATAGGTACAACGAAGTGTCATAAATCCAATCGAGTACGCTGATGAGATTTGTTTGCTCTCGAACCGAGTAATGGATGTTGGCCAAATGGCCCTGGACTTGAAGAAGTAAACGAGCAGAGTCAGATGGTTTTAAGTCTGACGGGTCATCACACTCTTCTTATTGAACTGAACTGAATGCTGCTCAACATATTTACAATGTTACATCGGCTTTTACTTTTTTCTCCAATGCAGCTATCTAATGCCAATGTTCTCTCTGTGCTAATATATAAAAGAAGAATATGGAAACCGACCATCACTGTTACTTGAAGGCTTCAAACTTTCGTCAATTCATGTATGCCAATGGTGGATACCATTGGCGTATTGTGCCCCCGAGACAATAACAATAGAAGAAATTCGTCGGCGTGCGTGGACGTGTTGATGAGAAGGCGAGAGGGGTAGTGGATTGGACATATATTGGGAAACGGTGGCAACTCCATTATGAATAAAGCCATGCAATGGAAGCCACTATCCCGGGATAGCCAGCAAGTGATTCGTGCTAGAGCTACGTGGTGTAGAACAATAAAAAAAGAATTCAGACTCGGCGACGTTGATCGTTTTAATTTTCTCCAGCAATTTGTCCAAAAAATTGAATCACTTCCCACAGGAAGGTCTCTCAATGAATCTAAAAAAAATAGATTTTTTATCGACCAATTTTCATCTAAGCTAATTACCGAGAAAAACGGGAACGGGACAGAAGCTAAAACAGGAGAAGAAGGAAATTGTGGAGCTCAGCGACGTTGGTCCGTTCAATTTTCCTTGAATGGCGTAGTCCTGAGTGTATGTTCCAAAGATTAACCATTTCATCCTTCAGAGGCTTCATTTCACTAATTGTAATGCGATTTCTCTGTCGTTGTGGACATTTTTCACACTATTCAGCACTGTGAATAAGAAGTCTATAATCATTTAATCCGATCAATAAAAGTGAAATGCGTTCGGTGACGGCACTCTTCTATATTTCAGAAGCTTCGTCACGATACCAGAGTTCCAGCGCATCATATTCACCCCACTAACAGCGGTAATTTAGGCTCCAACAATGCATCGAATGGTTCCCACATCATTGTACTCAGAGAGGTTTAGCGATTCCCTCCTAGGATATAGCATAGAAGTTGATTTGCACCATTCAATTATAATTCCAGTTCCTGTCGAATTATCTGTTAGCGCAACAAAAAATTTACTGTCTTAACCTGCTGAATCGCATAAGTGTTTGCTGTTAGAGTTGAAGGTTGGTTCACAAATCCTACAAAAACTTGGGCCTGTATATAATATTCAAGGAAGGTGTACGTTAGTGGAATTTTACCATATCTCTCTAGATGTGGGCGTCCACGTCCCTTTCATAACGCACATCGAGAAAATGATTGTCCAAGGTGGAAACTCCATTAGAAGGCTTATTTTCACGTATATTTTTGGTATTTTTTTTGTGGGAAGAATTAATTGGAATTCAATCAGATTTGGACATTATATTAGTCATATTCCGAATAACTTTTGAGATTTTTTCTTGAAAAAAGCCGAAAATAAAAAAGTTGCTCGACATTATTCCGCTGTAGGTCGTAACTAGAGGACGTAACTCCAGGACGTGAAGCGATTCCAATTTTTATCTGATTCCAAAAAGCTTTTATTTTTCCATTATTAACTTATGAATATGAATATCAACCTCAGTGCAGGTGAAAATAATCAAAATCAAAAATTGTGCGGCTGTTGAATAAAAATTTCAATTTTCACCAAAAATAAAAAATAAATAAAATCAATCAAAACAAATCAGGAAACAAGAAGCTGGACGCTTCAGGTATGAAGGGTTTTGTGTATTTCTTTTATAAAAACATTTGAGTGGGCATTTTTCCCAATACTACCTAGCACCTAATATATGCATATAATATGTGAGAATTTCCATTTCGCGTGATGACTAACATTCAAAGTCTTGAATTTGCACAGAAACGAAAATTTGAACTATTATAACTTTGTTAGTAATAGTGCGATTTCCACCAAACTTAGGATCATCATGCATGTTATAGCCTACGTTGCTGCAATGGTGGTTCTAGGGTGGTCTTAAGAGGATTTTTGCAGTTAACTAGTAAAAATTATAGTAGAAGTCTAGGCATTATATAGGCATTGTTTTCAGATTTTTCGGTTGGGTAGTTTCTGAGAAGGGGTCTGTGAAAGAAATTATGCTTTCGACCCCACCCTCTCCACTTTTCCAATAAATTCCAAAGCTGAAATCAGCTTCGAAAAGTACTAATCGATATCCAACATGACCATATTTGATGAAAAAAAAATCAGGATCTTCTTTTGAAAATTCTCCTGAAATCCGTTCAAAAGTATGAAGGTAATTGTGATAGTCTTTTGTATGAACCAAAGTCCACAATGGGGTCTTACCAGTGTGTCTGACGAATGCCACTGTCATCTTTACATTAAAATTGCATTTAGTTTCGGAAGATTTGCTGGCTTACAATATTAGAAAACCTTATAAAGGAAGAAAGAGTTCATTCAAGTTTTACTATCTCTAGTCTCAGAATATTCAGTCGCTACCACTGGAAACTGAAGCAACAGCAACAACCATTGCCCAAACTGAAGCAACAAGTAATTATGGAAATCCTTACAAAGTCAAATCCATAGCTGCGCTAGAACTCCTTGTCAATACATATTTACGTCACCTTCGTTGTCCAGTATAGGTTCAGCCATTGTGGTAACTTCCCTTGAGTTTCACATGCATGGGAAGGGGGGTGCACCAAATGACTGAATATGGTCATGTGGCATATTAGATGAAAGAGCTCGATTAATACTTGTCGAAACTAATCTTATTTCTGATATTGGGTGAAACCTAGGCGAGTGAGGGGTGAGGGGGTCTCGCTCTCAGAACCTATCCGGCCGAAAAGTCTAAAAAAATCACAATGGTGCATCTATACGAAATCTAGGCCTCAAAATAACTATGTGCTAATTAAGTTTACGGGTAGTGTCCAGTAGGATAGACTTGTGTGTACGTTAGTATCAGTGGTATTTACTTTAAGTACATATTTGTATGACTTTGTGCATGGGGTAAAGTGGAAGTACGTGAAGATGCGTCAGATCAATTTGGATAGGCAACGTTTGTTTATTTAGGATTAACAAAATATTGATGTCTTTGATATGTATGTACATATATTTTGCATGTACAGATGCATGTAGGATAGGATGAAGGACTATTTTGCATTTTTTGCTATGTACGAATAGAAAACCCTCCCATAAGATGAACACAAAACCTTTTACCCGAAGCGCCCAGCTTCCGGTACCCTCACTTATTTTTTCTTTTACGCACTTGTTGTTTTCCTAAAGAGTTTTCCTAAGCACTTGCTTGTCCTATGTTTGACTGCCTGTTTGTCATAGTTATCAACGCGAAATTTGATGAAAGTAGGGTAACTGTAAGAACCCCCTCATGTGTGGGAAAGCGTGCTTACAAAATATGGTATACAACTTTTTCTCTGCAAATCTACACAGATCAGGTGAAAAGCCTCGTTGAGTTTCATACTGCTTCCGAAATACAATGATATAAAGCACCATGAAAAATGCACCTCATTTCAATATCTGCTCAAACTTCAGAATTTACTAAAAAGCCCTCCATATAGTAGAAGCGCTATAATTTGTAGCAACATAAACCTATATGTCTCCTGTGTACTAGAAAAAGTACTGTCAAACTCATCTTTAGATTTCTAGTTTTTGCTTTTTTAAGAGGTGGAAATCTTCAAAAGACTATCCCGAGGGTTCAAGTATGCTGAACGTGTTGAGGTTTTACCAGCTCTCGCCAAGCTACGACTAAAATTTCCTTATCCACCAGTTTCCTTTGCGTATTTCAGTTTCGCAAGTGTAGGGCAAAATCCTGTCTTCACCCTCAACACCTTGATTGCTTTTGCTGTGGAACTTTTCAGTCGTTTCTTTATACTAGTGATACTATTGCGCTTAATTGCATGCTCTCACTAACCATCGGTATTCGCAGGTCCCTGTGCAGACCCTTATTTCGAACGTACCAGGGAGCGTCTACTTACGCTTGTTAGCACCTTCTTCTGATTGCTCCAGTGTTGTATTCCATAGGATCTTCTTGTAAATTAGTAACTAGTAGTACATCTGTTTGTATCTGGCATTTAACTGTAAAATGATTTTGTCGATAACCAAATTGGTGAGCTGGTATGATATTTTTCTCTCTACAATGAATTCGTGTTTTAATTTCTGTTACCAGCTCACTTAGTTGCGAACTGGTGTTAGGCTTGTAGACGCTTGCGTAGCTAGCTTTCTATATGCTTCGTCAAGAGATCTGCCTTATCCTTGCAGAATGGCGCGATGGTGGGAGAGGGATAGGGGATAGAGCATCAGCCTCTCAATCTCGCTACTCTGGGTTCAAATTCTAGTTGTTTCTGTGTTTGTTTCGCTGCTGTGAGCTTATCACTTGCACAGCATTAAGTGTGATGAGAGTGAAACTGAAGCACAATCTAACTATGTGGATGCTGTATACTCCATTAGGAATTGAACAGGAAACACTCTTTTCAGAACGAATTCAATTCCCGTTTCCGTAGTTAATAGGTGGGGCTTGCTGTCCAGGTCTTTTTAGATCTTTCGCAGTCTTCCATAGTGAATGCCTGTGTCTTTTTGTACTATCAGATTTCTAATACATCTATTGGAGAACTTGTTCTTATGTTTATTAAGTAAGACTTTAGCTTGTTTGGAAGGACGTTTAAGGTTTTTCCCTTCCCTGGTGGGGTTTGTTTGCCATAGCTTAGATGCTCTAAGTTTCTCTGCAATCAGTTCGTTGAGATCTGCAGAGCAATCGGTAGATTTCTCATTTAGGCCATCAGATGTTTTTGTTACGCTAGTCAGTCAGAATATAGGTTTACCACCCTACTTCTGGTCTCCCGACATCATTTTTCACGTGAATGAAGGAGCTTCCAATAAGCTTAAGAGTCGAGCGAGGTCTTTCTTTTTTCTACTAGACCAGGCCAGATAGTATATTGAAAAAGATTGACATCTTTATTAATTAGTTGTACACCAATAGTCCATTTACATTCCAACTTATGACTTTCAGGACATTTGCCATTTAGTTTTCTTATATTTCCGTCTCTTTAGTCTATACTGTCAAAAAATTATTTGATTACTGTCCGTTACTCCTTAAGCCTTTTATTTCAAATATCAAGTTTATTGTGGCATTATTTTACGTCTTAGCTTCTAAAATTCTTTCGCTACTTCACACTCTTTGCAATTGGCCCTTACAATTTGCACACTTCTCCCAGAAAGCTTTGTTGTGGGAACATTTCAATGATTGATGATCACCATCGCGTTTCACACAGCTTTGATTTTAATTACAATATCTTTATGTGTCATTGAAAAACCAGTGGGGGAAATTTTAGTTCCAATTTCTTTAATATAATAATAATCGTTGGCGCAACAATCCATATTGGATCAGGGCCTTGAAGTGTGTTAGAGCACTTCATTCAAGACCGTAACGGTACACTAGGAGGCAATGTGGTCAGCATTGCGCTCGCCCGAGATTATTACCCTGATTTGACTCAGGTACTCATTCACAGCTGAGTCGACTGGTATCCGACGTCAAATCACGATGCAAATTCCACTGCCACCAGTGAGATTTGAACACTCAGCTATCCAATTTCTTTGCATCGCTTTTAATCAATGGTGGTGAACTCTCACTAAAAAGGTCAATCAAATGCAATAAAAGGTCCTAGCCAGAATCTCCTCCTGAGATTTTACAGTACAGCTGGTCTGCCATCTGGGGTATTTATTTCATTGTTTTGTTCCATTGAATGTGGGTGGGTACAATTTATACCTCTTGGCAGGTCCAGTAGTCTCTGGATTGGAGTCTGCGCTGGGATGCTGCTCACGTTTGTTCATCACCGAAAGCTGGCTACCACTGGTAGGTACGAGTCGACTTGGTCTATGCATGGACAAGAATCGTTAATCACCTTTGCCGAAATAAAGGCGATCGGGGACTTTACCTTGTCTAACTTATTCACCTATCTCATTACGGTTATAATATGCGTACATATAGAAAGTTCTTCCCTCGGCCGGTGCGTACTATGTATTACAATATATAATTTTCCTACTGTATCGCCTGTAAGTCCTAACAGATCAGCCAACTGCTTTTGGAATAGGGTGACACTTAAAATCTGAAAGGAAAGTTTCATTGCATGAAAAGTTGTAGTTTCTTGCCCTTTCACAAATTGTAAATATTTTCTGCTTGTGGATTGGTCTATTTCTATTCTTCTTTTATGTACTGTAAACTCGTTGAATGTTATGACTTGTGGCCTGTGCAGCAGGAGCAGCGTTTTAAAAACTTTCCTTAGATTTAGTTAATTTTCCGCAACATTACCCAATAAGGGCCAGTACACTTTCTTAATACCGAACCCATTGCAAGTGTAAGCTCTAAAGGGCGATATAGCATTGTTCTTGGAGGACGAAGCAACAGACTGTTCAATCACGTGTAAGGAATTTATTCAATTGTGACCATGTAAATCCTATCGGGTGACATCATCTCATAACAACTCTTACATGATACGTGATAGCATCTTAACAAATAATTTAATTACCCTTCAACCTCAGTCGAAAGCATGTAAGTTCACTTTTGCCAATTCGGAAGTTTAAGAACAACAACGACAAATTCGAAGCTATTCAGTTGATTTAAACAATTAAATGTCCTCGAACAATGATTAATCAATGAACAAACGTCGCATTGCTAATAAACGCAAATTGAATGGCAAATGTACGGAATTGAGTTCATTTCTCACTGTCCCGGTAGCCTTGAAAACTCCGGCCCAAGCGCCACACTCACAGATTAGATCGACTCCATACATTTTCCTCTAGTGAACTATTAACATTAATCTAGAAAAATGTTTGGCATTAGAAATCATGGATATAATCACATTAGCCCTCACGAGAACTGGCTTCGGACAAATTAAGAACGATTGTGGCGAATGCTAATCTCCCAAATTCCAGAAGCCACTTGTTACGAGTCGTGTTGGATAGGTTCCGAAAAAACATTTTGAATGAGGATTAATTAATCCAATCAGGGCCATGACGACAACATATGAAAATAAATATTCCGTTTCTTTCGATTCCAGGTCGAATCCGTTGAATTGGCACTCAATTTGTTGGATGGCTACGATGTGCGCGGCCACAAGATTTCGGTCCAGCGAGCGAAATTCCAGATGCGCGGCGAATACAACCCAGCGTTGAAGCCCAAACTAAAGAAAAAGGATAAAGAGAAGATCCTGAAAATGAAGGAAAGGTGAGAGTTTGAACTAAATTCTAAATGAAATTTTATTATTGGGTCGTGTTTCTAATTATTTCGTTGCCATGCGGAACAAGGAGCTATTTTCATACTTTATTGAATCTCCAGTTATATCCAGGAAAATCAGATAACTAAAAGGAATTAAAATTGAATTAATTAGGAACATATTCTATAGAAATTCGTTTTAGCTTCAACATAGATTAATTGATGTATCAAACAAGTCATAGCAGTTAATGATATCCTCGTTCACCTAAATCATATTCACAATAATTTCAGTAGAAAATTTTATTAATTTTTAAGGTTTTGTGTAAACACACGGAGACGGTTGTAGTGATTGACACCAAATTTGGTAAAAAGATGGGAACTATGAACGCTCACGCATATAGTGAGTTACATCCTTTTACGTCGAAGGAGGGGTCCCCATACACGCAAGAGGGGAGTGTAAATTTTTTTTTCATCACATATAGTCATGTGGAGTATCAAATTAAAGGTCTCGGTTAGTATTTTTCGAAGCCGGTCTTAGTTTTGACATTTGTTGGAATGGTGGGGAGTGCGGGGGGTTCAAAGTCATCATTTTTTTAACGAACCCATTCTTAGAAACTACCCAACCGAAAAATCTGAAAAAAATCAAGGGAGCTGCTACTATATAGTGCCTAGGCTCCGAAATACTCTCCATACCGATATCTTTTCAAATAAAGTTAATAATAGTACATTACTATAATTTTTAGTAATTGGCAGGAAAACCCCCCTTAAGTTCACCCTAGAATCACAAAATTTTGCAGTAATGTAGGCTACATCATAGAGCACGATCCTACCAAATTTTGTAAAAATCGAACTATTACTAACAAAGTTATAATAGGTCAAAACTGTCGCCTCAGTGCAAATTCAAGACTTTGAATGTCAATATTACTTGAGAGTGGGTATATTCATATATTACGTGCTATATACTAATGGGACAAATGCACACTCAAATCTCTATACAGAAAAAATACACAAAACCTTTCAAACCTGAAACGTCTAGCTTCCGATTTCCCGACTTGTTTCCAATATATAATAAATACCGACCATCAGTCAAGAGAAGCGAGCCTCCGTGACGTTTGGTTCGGTCTGACTGTATTCATTTATAGAAGTGCATTTTGTTTACATAGGCAATATAAAGGTATGCTATCCATAATTTACTATATCTCACTTCCCACTCAATTCGTCGATCATAAAAGCAAAACATATCCATCCCATTGATAGTTTTTTGCTGCTCCGGAAACAGTACATGAAAAACAAACAAGTTAGTGAACCGCAAGTTGGACGCTTCAGGTGTGAAAGGTTTTATGTATTTCTTTTATAAAATCATTTGAATGGATCTTTGTCCTGTTAGTACCTAGCACGTAATACATTCATATATTATGTGAGAATATCCACTTTCGCGTGATACAAACGTTCTAAGTCTTGAATTTGCGCAGATGCGACCAATTTGACCTATTATAACTTTGTTAGTAATAGTGCGATTTCCACCAAACTTGGTAGGGTCATGCTTGCACTTGCACTTAAGTGGGGTTTTTGGCAGTAAAATACTAAAAATTATAGAAATATACTATTATTAACTTTATTTGTACAGACATCGGTATGGAGGGTATTTCAGAGCCTAGGCAAGATTTGTTTTCAGATTTCTCGGTGTGGTATTTTCTTAGTTTAAATCCGTGAAAACGTACTTTCGACCCCCCATCGAACTCCCCACCTTTTCATTAAATGTCAAATTTAATACCCCCCATAAATATATTTCCTGCAAAAAAAATTACCCCCTCCCCCTTAAATTCGACGTAGAATGATGTAACTTGCAGTTCCCAACTTTTCACCAAATTTGGTATAAATCGCTGTAACTGTTTCCGAGAAAAATGCGTGTGACAGACAGACCACTAGACGGACAGACAAACAGTCAGTAAACCGATTTTGAAAAGCGGTAAGAGTAATTGATGTACGTATAAACTGTTTTTTCTCCAAGGAAAGTTTTCTCGATTGAACCCCTACTAATCAAAAATAGCCGAAATATAGGTAAAGTTGAATAAATGGAAGAAACCGAAGAAAGATCCAAGGACCTTGAAAAGCTTTATTGATGGGATCTATGCGGTTTAGACCTACTACAAAACCTTTATATATACATCCATACATAAAAACTTAAAACTTTTATTAAAGGACAACTATTGATAATTGGTTCTTTCATGGCAAATTAAGTTGTTTAGATGAAGGTATTTAAAGTTTTCTTTAGATAAGGATAGTTAATAAAATACTATACGAAATGTATGGTTGCCATTCATACCTTGATGAAGCTTAGCCCCTCCTTAATGTGTGACCTACCCACTGCCACTTCAAATCACTCCGCCCACGGATAATGGGACTGTGCCCCAACCAAGTTCTTCGTTTGAAATAGTAACGGTTAGTAATGGCAAGGGCTTGAAGATTTTGAGTGACAATGAGAATCATCTTCCATATAGCAACGCAGAAAGAACGCTAGCACAGAACGGTGTCAACTTTATCTTGATGTGGAGATAACTGCATTTTCAGATTTTAGAAAAGGCAGCCAGAATGGATCTAGCGCTGTTAATGCATTAAGCGGCATCCAGATCGGTAAAACCGTCGGCAGAAACCAAGCTTCCTAGATGTATAAATTGATCGACGCCTTCGTTGCTCGGTCCTTGGTTTCTTGGAGTTTATCCTCAGTCCTACTGTAGTTGCCTTTCTTTCCAAATGTAGAGCTATTTAGTCAAATTTCATAATCCGGTGAAAGAGCAAATAGATGTTATCAGGTTGGTGAAGGTATTTGATGAAAGATTAAACTCCTCCACATACTTCAGGTAAAGCAGCATGAAGGACGTCACCGATAACAAGAAGAAATATTATCGGTGGCAAGACGCAACTCTGGCGGACTGAAATTCTCTAATATGTTACCTCGGTGCAGCACCTAACATTTTGCGTCATCGTACGACTCTGACAGCATCTATTAGTTTCTTCAGAATGTTCCTCCTACGTAGAGTAGACCATATATACTCCCTGTTAACACTGTTGAAAGCCTCCTCGAAATAGATAAAGAGCAGATGAAGCGAAAATCTAAACTCCACGCACTATTCGAGAATGATCGATAGGGCGTTAATGTGGTGAGTGCAGGAAAATCTGGCGCGGAAGCATATCTGCCTCCTCTGTGAGGAGAACGTCAAGCTCGGTGGTTTTACTTCGTTTGAGTGCATTGCTGGCCGAGATGATTTTTCTTCTTTTTGGAGGTGAAGAAGGGGGACTAGCCATTTCATCCAAAAGAAGTGGAACTTCACTGGATGTGATACGGTCAAGAACCGTGGTGAAGATTTCCTTCCATCTATTCTGCTGCTCGTCATCTTGGATGAGGAGTCGATCGTTACCTCCTTCACAGCACCTTGGAAAATCATTGCGTGCTGTGGCATCTTCCTTGATCAGCGCAGTAACTAATTCACTTTTGTCACGGCGCCCACTACGTTGAACTACCGTTGATTTCGAACAGCATTGGAGTTCGAGTGCGTCACGCGCCTCATCACTTGCAGCAGTTAATAAATCCTTCAATCGCTCCCGTTCATCGATCCCCCTCTGACGGCCCTTCAGGACGTGTGCGACGACCTGCATAGCACCACAAAAAAGAGTATATTCTCAGAGTATTTGACATCCGATTAGCCAGATAGCTCTTTCACTATCAAGCGACAGCTGGATCATAAAAACGGTAGATGTTAAACTTGGAGGCTCGCAGCTCTGGATACTTGCGAGAAGTGCAGAAACAAAATTCAAGCGAAGGTAAGCGCTGATAGTCGCTGGTGATTCCTTTTGAGGCCGATGTCAACGTCTGTCTTTTTATGCACACCCAGGACACAATTCCTGAATCTACAGCTGATCACAAGGTAGTCAATCTGATTGCTCGTGCAGTACCGGTCAGTTGATACCCAATTAACCTTCCTCTCACGGCTATCATAGATTCGCACAGTCTGGTTTGAACCATGCAGAAATACACTATTTTACGAACATGCTCAATGTTGCAAGGAGTTCTCGAAGGAGTTTGTCATCGATATACCACCGACTACCACCACCGAAGCCTCTTCTCTAACTCGTGGTACCTCCACTTTCTCACTTCCCAATTTGCAAGGTTCTATAAAAAATTTTTTGAATTCAAAAGGTTCCAATAAGTTATTATGTTAGTTAGCTAGTAAATTACTTGGCGGTCACCCTAAATATGAATCCGCGATGAGTTATCTTGACTTCCTACTAACTTTTTCCACTTAAAACATTTCGTTATTTTGCGATTCATAACACACATACTACCTCTCCGGTCCTCTCGAATCAATAGTGAAAACTCAATTTACAACAATATTTACCTAAACTTCTCAATTCAAATCACCATCATAATCTCACTTTCAAACATTACTCGAAATTGTCTATCGTGAACTCGGTTACCAGAAAAAGAGAAGATACTCGTACAACTTCTATCGCCTTGCCCAATACCGTTTATCGCCTTTAATTTCGCTCGGATTATCATCCTATTGCCCGAGATAAATGTCTCCATTTCCTGCATCGATCTGTTACCTAAAAATGCATCTAATTGCATGCCAACTTAGACATGCACATAGTATGGCGATGCTACATGTATAAAAAAAGTGAAGTTATTTCTATTCCCCAAAATATATAATTGTATAATTATTAAATAAAATTTAGAATTGCAGGAGAGATAAAAGTTAAGGATTAAGGTAAAAATTTTATAGCCAAGTTAATATCATTATTTGAAATGAATAATTTAAAGACGTTAATTTGTAATTTTATGGAATCGGGATGGAATGCAGTAAATTAGAAGTTGAATAACGGATATAGTGAAAAAAGAGGAGAAAAAAGAAATGCCGCGTACAATTAAATTAATCTATACTGATGGATGCAAGACCCACCTGAATCTCTACCGAACTAAGGAGAGCAAAACCTAGGTCGAGGCCTGAAGGTCTCTGTGCACTTGGACGTAACCGCGACCCCCATGAAACGCTCAATAGGGGGCCAACCCCTATAACCAAGCTGAAAGCACATGAGACAAGAATTCTCCTCAGACATGTGAATTCGAGGCTATCCCGGTTCCCACTATACTAGTAGACCCCTGTGAAGGTTTCGTGACCTATTATCTTTGAAGCGTTCGCCTACTGCATCCCGGCCAGTAAACCATATTGAGTGCCGTGTATCCCAGTGTCACCACTTGAAGGTTGGTTAGGACGACAGGGTTGCTGCAAGCTTCGAAACTGCTTCCCTAAAACCTTTTGACCCTCGCCCCTAACTTGTGCCCTTGGCAACCGGTAGGCCTAGAGATAATAGACGAAAATCAAATGTTTCTTACAGGACCTTGACTCCTAGATTCCAGTCAAGATTAAAATCATCACAATCAACGGAGGTTTCCGATATAGAGGAGAAAGAAGATTTCTGTAAGGAACTGCACACAATTCATGAGGAGATTGGTAAAAGTGAATTGTGATTATGATGGATAACCTGACTGCCAAGATGGGTTCTGACAACACCTTTCTCGGACACGTGATAAGAAGCCACATCACGGTTAGCATCAAATTTAGGAGTTGTCTTCTGAATATGCGGCACACAAAGATGCTGACATCGACCCCGAAAGAGACCACCATCTCACGCGATGGAGATCCAATACCGTAATATAGTACGCAAATAAAAATGTTTTGGGTGTGGTAAGTGATCGTACGCCATTCGATGGTTCCGTGAGTAGCGTAAAAGGTGGAACAGTATGTCAATCACCGTAACATGCAGATATGAACTGCTTCTCCAAACAAACGTAATATCGTCTTTGTCATATGTTCAAGCGGAGCAAATTCAACGGCTTTAACAGCCCCTGCGGTACTCGAGAAGGCTTTCGACAGCCTTATTAAGGAGTTCATTTATAGTCCTCTACACAGGTATAGCATTAAGGAAAAGCTGGGCCTTTATCCGAGCAACTTATGACATCGTAAAATATCACGTGCTGCTTAAAGGTAAAATCTCGAAGGAATTTGAAGCCTAAGTCCATCAGGCTGGTATTCAATCATCAATCAGTTTTCTGATCATTGCCGAAAACATCCCTTTCATGCTACCGTAATTGGAGTGCGCAAAAGGTGAAATTAATGAATGAAACATGTAATGTTTCCTCAGACCTCTTGATTATGCTGGTTATGCCGATAATATTGGGTTGCCTTCTGAACGGCCAAATTTAAGGTAGTTTCGTTACTCAGGCTCGGACCACAACACTAACAAGGTAGTTATTTAAGTTCATATTGGTCCCCTATATGTTTTGACATTCATTATTGCTCAGGGGTAGCGGTTTTCAGTTAACGTGTGGTCTCCATGCATAATTTCATCTTCTTGCTTATGAAAATATACGTTGCCTCATTGAAAAACTTATGAGTAATGTGAGAAAACCATTGAAAATTACGATTTACGTGCGCGATGACGCGATCCATTACCTGCAATTGATAATGAAAGAACATCGTAGGAAACGTTACTCTCTCTAACTTATCTTCCTCAGAGGAGAAAATGCGTTTGACAGCGGACTACATATGCTCATTTAATTTGCTCTGCGAAAACTGGGTTAAACTGCTCAGCTGTATTCCAAAGAACCGAGTTCAATATTTGGTAGTTAATTTCGAGCTCACTAAGAAACGTTCGTTCTTGTATTGGACACAGGAGATATGCATGCAAGTGACGTCTTCCTAGCCTATCATAATAAAGCTGACCTCGTGCACTCGTCCAACTTTGGAATAATCCCATAATACAAAAGTCTAGGACTAGTTAAATATGAAGAAAACAAAGTTTCTTACTACCGACGCCGATGAGGCCGACACTATCATAGTCAATGACAGTATCTTGCCCATAACTAAGCGCCTTAATATCTCGGATCGGTACTCTGAGTCAATATTGAACTGTTCCGTAAAATTACATTCTTCGCAATTCAACACAACCGGAATATAGTGGCACATTGACTGCCGAGTATAAGAGACCAAGTTGTAGTACATTGTAACACCAATAGTGTCTAAGAATCGTAGAGTGGAAATGAAGGTTCGTGACACGTTCACGACATAGAAAACTGCAGTAAAAACCCTGGTAAACCAACCCTTACTAACAGTACCATTTGAAGCTCTGCATACGTCATATTAAGTAATTGGCGGAGTGATAGCCTCTGAAGCCTCTTCTGAAGCTCAGCACAGACTTTGGTCCCCAAAAGCGATCGCATGCACCACAGCATCCATAATGTCTCACTCATACATTTTGTCGATTTTGACACTTTGGCCCATAAGATATAGTTCAACATCTGCGCAAATCCCGCCCCAAACTGCCATAGATTGTGGAATTTGGAAATGTTTAACGATTGGAACCTAAGACCTCTACCCGCCAAAATCTCTCGATTTCACACTGACATTATTCAACCGCGAAATTGATTATTTTCGTAAAAAGGATCTGTTCCGATAAATGTGGAATTTGGAAGTCGGCGCTGAAGTTGACGACACACCTGAAGCCTTACCTGTTTATTTTCATCAGTAAGGCTTGATTTCGAGCTCTTGATTCGCTATTTGGCAGACTGGTGCGTGAGTCCATTTTACTTTGGACAAAAACCATGAGAATTCTTTAAAAAAAATAACTTTCAAGTAGAAAGGGTGATAAATGGACCTAAATGGATATGTTACAACACCAGCTACATGCACATTTTGAGAACATTTCAATAATTCTTTATTATTTATTTTTAGGCTTTTCGATTGGCGACCAGAAAAAATGAGAGGCGAACGATCAAAACACGAACGTGTTGTTATCATAAAGAATTTATTCTCCCCTGAGCTCTTTGATAAGGAAGTCCACCTTATCATTGATTATCAAAACGACTTACGTGAAGAATGCGGAAAGTGCGGCACCGTCCGAAAAGTGATCCTGTATGATGTAAGTACACATATGTAGTTTTTGGAGGCGTGAACTAAACCATTCTAAAATTCGAATCTTTGCAGCGTCATCCCGAAGGTGTAGCTCAGGTAACCATGTCAGATCCTGAAGAAGCTGATAGTGTGGTTCAGATGATGAATGGACGTTTCTTCGGAAAACGAAAATTAACTGCTGAAATTTGGGATGGAAAAACCAAATTTAAGTAAGTTTGCGCCAAAATCCAGAATCATGATAGGATTAAACTCCACATATTTATATTTTGACGACTCTTAAATGTTTCTCTTAAAAATCTACTAATTAGTAGTTACTAGACTATCTTTCTAGCCGGCTAACACATATGTTTGGTAAAGTTTCAAAACGCGCTTACGCTTTGCGGATTATTTTTCTGCATAATAATCTATCGTATAACCACACTCATAGGGACCAACATTTTTGTTTTTGCTTGAAAAAAAGTGATAAATATATTATCAACTCACACAGAGGCTGGAGCTCGAGCTCCATTGATTTGAAACGTCTTGGAAAGCATTTTCCTGCCGCACCGAATGGGTCAGATTACATAAAATTTGTATGCCTATGAAAGAAGTATCTTTCTATGTCCAAGGCATCATAGTCATCATTAACGGCGCAACAACCGGTATCCGGTCTAAGCCTGTCTTAATAAAGAATTCCCGACATCCCGGTTTTGCACCAAGTTGATATCCCTAAATGCTGCCTGGCGTCCTGGCCTACGCCATCGTTCCATCTCAGGCAATGTCTGCCTCGTCTTCTTTTTCTACCATAGATGTTGCCCTTGTAGACTTTTCGAGCTAGATCATCCTCATCTATACGGATTAAGCCCACCGCAACCTATTCAGCCGGATTTTATCCACAACCTGTCATGGTATCGCTCATAGATTTCGTCGTTATGTAAGCTATGGAATCGTCCATCCTGTTGTTGATGTCGAATGGTCTCGAGAGTGATCCTGTTGCTTTTATCTGGCCTCGAACATTGGTCAGGGTTAGCCTAGTAATTCTTATTAATTTCGTCGGGATACCGAGTTCTCCCATGGCCGTGTACAGTTTTCCTCTGGCTATGCTATCATACGCGGCCTTAAAGTCGATTAAAAGATGGTGCAACTGATGTCCATATTCCAACAGTTTTTCCATCGCTTGCCGCTTGTTGATTTGCCTGGAGTGAAGCCTCTTTGGTATGAGCCAATGACGTTCTGGTCGTATGGGGCTATTCCTACCTAGCAAGATAGCGGAGGATATCTTACAGATGGTACTCCGCGAAGTGATCCTTCTATAATTGCTGTACTGTTTGATATCTCCCTTTTTATGTATGAGCCAGATAACACTTCGTTTCCAGTCGCCAGACATTAATTTGCTGTCCCACATCTTGAGCATAAGTTGATGAACTGCTTGGTATAATTGGTTGCGTCCACATTTAACCAATTCGGCTGTAATTCCATCGGGTCCTGCAACTTATGATTTTTAAGCTGATGAATTGCACGGACTGTTTCTTCTATACTTGATGGTGGCAGTATTTGTCCGTTGTCGAAACCGTTTGGCGAAACCTCTAACTAGCCGATGTTCTGGTCGTTCAGCACTTCATCAAAGTACTCAACACATCGCTCCAATAAGCCCATTCTGTCGGAAATCAGATTTCTTTCTCTGTCTCGGCACGATGAGCATCGATGTGTGTAAGGCTTCATCCTGCTGATTTGTTGGTAAAATTTGGTAAACTGATGCGGTTGCTCCCTGTACTTTTCGAATTCGCAGCCTTATTGGTTCTCCCAGGCTTCCTTTTTTCGTCTGTGAAACCACTTCTCCACTCGCCGGAGTTCGCAATAAGTCTCCGCGCGTGCCCGCGTCCTTTGGTAATGCAGCGTTATTGGGTATGCAGCATTTTTCCGTTCTGTTGCTATCTTACATTCATCGTTGAACCAGCCTTTCCGACTCCTTTGCCCGTTGGAGCCAAGTATGTTTGTAGCCGTATTTATGATAACGTTTTTTAGGTGATTTGATACTTCATCTCCAGGATCTCTGTTGACTGCGAGTGTTAACTCTCACCTGATTGTCAGATGGGATTCTGGGGGGTGTTGTTATTCGAGCTCGGAGCACCATGCTAACGAGATTGTGATCCGAGTCTATATTGGCACCCTATATGTTCTGACATTAATCAAGGCTGAGAGGTGGCGACGTTCGATCAACACGTGGGCAATTTGGTTGAAAGTGGTCCCGTCTGGAGAGGCCCACGTTTGTTTGTGGGCCGCTTTCCACCAACAACCATTTCGAGTGACACTGCTAATTGGATAATCCGCAGTCCTTTATCATTTGTATTATGATGTAAGCTTTGGGTTATGGGCCTGAATACGGGCTCTGTCCCTACCTAGCTGTTAAAGTCCCCAATTATGATTTTGATATCATACCTGGCACAAGCTTCGAGGGTTCGTTCTACTGCCTCGTAGAAGATATCCTTCTCCGACTCTGCAGTCCCTGTAGGGGCCGTTCGCTTATGTTTGCAAAGCCAATAGTAGCAGGTTTCATTTTTTGGCCGACTAAGAAACCTACTCCAAACACATGGTTCACTGGATGGCCACTATAATATATGGTGTAGTGACTCTTCTCCAGGAAACCGATCCCTGTCTAAAGCATCTCCTGCAACGCTGTTGGTGGTGGCCGGTGGTAGGTTAATGGGAGAATCCGTCGAGAACCTCCCGAAATATCGAGCACGTATTCAGAATGATATACAATACCATACCTATAGTTGACAATATTATGGGAACTGCAACCACCCTCTCGAGGTTTCTTTGATTTCCCGAGCCAGTAACTCATAGTTTACCTTCTTTTGCACGTATTTCCGTTCAGCGTTGCTATTATAGGGGATAGCAAAATCAACAATAAACGTGGAGTGACCTAACTTGTCAGCTAACAGCACGTCAGCGTCGTTGTGCGATATGTGAGGATGAGTTAGAACTTGGCACTCCCAGTACATGCTGTAAACCGGCCATGTTCCCTTGACCAGCCCATACTTGCATTCGCGGTTTGGGTGAATTAGTTACATACAGCATTGTGCTTATTCCTGTATTACGCCGGTGCCATTACAGTGCAACCAGAAATGAGGTGGTCCAACATCTCTAACGCCGAACCACACATCTGCACTAGTCATACTCCGCTCATTCTTTCATTATGAGCTTTTTATAAGCTCGGGTGGCGACCATGCCGTCCTGATTGGTACACATGAATCCTTCCGTTTCAGCGAAAAGCTCGCCAACACAAAGCCATCTGTTCGACAGATGCAGATCGACAAATAGTTATCAGAATCAATCCACGTGTTTACCGTGGATTGTCTTCGACTTCCGTTCATCGATCAGCTCTTGGCCAGACTTTACCCCACTCAGAGGATTGAAAGATCAGCCCTTCAAGTTAAGTGCATGTCGGACTCGCTGCTCTTTGCGAGTAACGAGTTGACTTGGCGATGATGCTATACCACCACGTTAACCAGCCCTGTACCTCCGATGTCACGAGGCAGGTGCATGCGCTCCATGACAGAGTTTGGATGATGCATTCGGAATTTGGACATAGTAATCCATATCCGCTGCTTTATATTTTCTAGATTGGTGTTCGTCCACGGCAATACGAATGCATAAGCAGGGAAAGGATGGCAAATATTTTCAATGTGCTTATCTTATTCTTCCTCGAGAGATACGATTTCAGCACCAACTTTATACGTCGCATGAATTTGGACAGCAGAGCATCCGTCAGCTCACCAACTCGAATATGGGTTCCTTACAGAATTCTTAGGTACTTGTAGCAGTCTGTCTCGGGCATAGCTTGGATGTGGAGGTCACCAATGCTATGTCTGGCATGCGGCTCGTGATCGACATTATTCCTATCAGTATTAAGGAGTAGAACGTTCTTTCTGTTGAAGGTGGCACCACACTTGATTTCGCTCGACGCATTAACTTCGCTAGATTTGCCTAAAATTTGGAGATGTTGATGTTCTTATTGGGTTGTTATATGAAAGCTAGAGCATGGAATCTGCTGTTGCGCTAGGGAAACAAGAAATACCGCAGAAGGCAAAGAATTCAGAAGTGTATTCTTCAATGGTCCTGTGAAAGACGTTAATGGTCGACTTATCATCCACGATGACGAGCAGCTGAAGACGTGGCAAGAATCCTTCATCACGATTCCTAACCGTATCACATTTGGTCTCGTGGATGAAATGGCTAGTCACCGTAACGGAGCATCGAAGGCGTCGATCAATTTGTATATCTAGGAAGTGTGGTTTCTGCCGACGTTGGCACAGAACTGGATGTCGCCCGACGCATTGACAGCGCTAAATCCGCTTCTATGTTAGTGTTCTTTCTATTCTGCTATATGAGAGTATCACAAAAAAAGTGACCTCCACTGTTACTCAGAAGCTCCAACCTTTTGTCATCACCTGCCTGCGTCGTATCGTTAGGATATGCTGGCCTGATACTATTACAAACAAAGATCTCGTGAGGGGACCTGAAGCGCATTTCAGGTACCGCGAACGATGGCACGTAGGTATGGTAGAGGGACTATACCCCCAAAGGAATTAATGACAACTATATATATTTGCTATGCTAGGAAGGTATTGGTCCCCGTGAGGTGTTGACTTCCCAGGTTGTATACACCACACGCAAGTGCAGCAAAGTGTATGATATGAGATTCAGTTTCGTTCTCTTCAATGCAAAGTTTACATGTTGGGTCTCTAGTATTTTCTGTAATACGTATTCGCATCTGCACTGACGATCATCTGAAGGTCAGAAGGTATGCGGTCGTTCTTCAATTTCTCCATCTCCGAACGGAGAGTAGATGGATGCCACTAGACGACCCCTCTCATTTTATTCCATTCTCATCGCCTGTAATGCTAAATTTGCTAACTTCCTGGAGTTATTTAGCGGTGACCTTGCCAGAAAACCTGTAATATACAATTTACCGTCCACGTGCCAATGTTCTTGAATCAAGACTACTTCTATCCATACTCTCGACTTTAATTAACCAACTAATTGCTGCTATTGTTTCCACTCCTGGGTGTGGAAGTGGAAAGCGAAAGTGAAGTGTCAAGGTACGCTTTTCAGTTTATGGCTTTAAGCGAATTTGAACTATTATCATCGATTCTCAGGACCAGGCTTAGGTTACGGATACTATGGATGCGAAATGATGATGACGAAAATGTGTCCTGACGAGTTGTGATTAATTCGTCTGATTTCCAATGAAAGTGTCTACTATGGGGGCGAGTTAGAATACGCCATGTCAGATTTCCGAAGTACTCGTCCGAACACATTTTCGTCACAACTCACATCCATCGTTTGGAACCAATGTCGGTCCATTCCTCGATTTCAAACCCCATGTGATATGTCAACGCCTAGTAGCTTGGATGTATGTAGTTTTCGTTGTTGAACAGTCCCCCTTTTATTTTCGCTCGTGTTCATAGCTTTGTTTGCCCAAAAGGCGGAGTTCATAAAGCTTTTTTTCCTAGTTACTTTCCTTGTACCGAATATAGTAACTTTATTGCATTTTCCTCAGAGTTTCTATCGGAACTGCTCTTGTCGGTAGGTTGGGGTTTTCTTCGGCATTGGACTTGATTACAAGTTCCCCTTCTAGGTGATTTCTTGAAAGAAAACCCCACTTAATGTTGAAAGAGAAGGAACTTCGTCCATTGTTTTATTTTTTGTTCGTCCCTTTTCTCCCTTGCTTTTCGACCATTTGTATTTTATAATTTTTCTTATAATAATAATAATAATAATCGTTGGCACAACAATCCATATTGGATCAGGGCCTTGAAGTGTGTTAGAGCACTTCATTCGAGACAATGTGGTCAGCATTACGCTCGCCAGAGATTATTACCCTGATTTGACTCAGGTACTCATTCACAGCTGAGTCGTGGTATCCGACTTTAAATCGCAATACAAACCCCACTGCCGCCAGCGAGATTTTAACCGCGACCTTCGGTACGACAGCCTTGTGCTCTAACCACTCAGCTATCCTCTTAAGTCAAGAGTAAATTTGGCGGTATCATTTTGTTATAATATATTTTTTGTTATCAGTTCACATGCATGTATATATATGGTTGCCATAAACCCCTATGTGGGGCATAGTACGTCGACCAAACTTTGACGGTTGCTAGCTGTGTGTGTTGTAGCTCCCTCCTTTCCGAGACTTTTCGAGATGCTTGCATTTCTTCTCCTTCTCTACAATCCTATGATAACCCATTCGGCTACTGGGATAATAGATACTATTGCACGGCATAGCTCGCAATGGACTTATCACCCTTTCTAAATGTGCACTGCCACTTCCGCTTTCTCGCTGATCTGCCCGTTTATGCAGATAGGAAGTGTATGATGACCAGTCAGACTAAAAACTTTGATCCTTCTTGCTTCCTTAACCACGTTCCAACCATGGCAGCATGAAAGTCGTTGTCGTTAACGGCGAAGAAAAAAGATCGGTGATAGAATGGAGCTCTGGCGAACATTGTTTTGTTCTTTAAATTCCTCTGAGATTTTATCCCGATGCAGCGCATAACATTTGGCGCCGTCATACGTCTCTCTGAAGCAGTTTTTAGTTTCTCTCAAATGCCCCTGTGGTCGGTATAGAATAATCCAGCTATCAAACATTTAAAGTTGCAATCATCACACTCTACACGGGTGCCTTTTTTGGGAACCTTGATGATCATCCTCTTTTTCCATTCTCTAGGGAAAGTCTTGGATTCACAGCATTTTTGGATAAGAGAAAACAGCTGCTCATCAATATTCTCCGGCGAGCTATTCATATTTATCATCATATGTCGAAGGATAGATAGATAGGATATAGGCAATCGGTGTTGAACAACACGCAAGCGAAGGCAAGCAACCATCGGGTAATGATCCCGTTCGAAACCGATGTCACCATCCCTCGTATTGTGCACATCATGAAGATAGCTCCAAAATGTACTCCTAATCGCAATGGGTTTCAGCTGAAACCTAACGGCTTTGCAGAACCTTTTGTTCTCGGACGATGTGTCACCAATGATGCCACCAAGCAATGGAAGCTGCAAAAATCTAGAAACCTCTCACCGTTATCGTTGCAATTACGAAGAACATGTTTCCTCATCACAAGTCCAAGCAATATATAGCCATAGACCACCATCAGGGTCACAATGTTAGGAAGCCTCTCCTGGAGTACATTGGGATGCGTATAGAAAGCCTCGTTTTCTTCTGCATCGGATGTTTTCGGATTATTATTATTAAATTGAATGTTTCGCTGTTTTATTAAAATGTTCCACCAGATCCCCGCAGCACAATAGCACAGTGTCGCACGATAGAGGTTTGTTCTCCAGAGTGCCACCATCTAGCCTGGCTTGAGTCCAAAATGTTAGGTTTCTAGCGATGGAACTCTCGCCCAATTTGAAGAAAGCGGACATTCTGGAGGCAGTCGATACCATTGTCGAGCAACATCAATTCGCGTCCATGAACAATAGCTTTCTCGAAGCGCGGATAATGTATCGTTTACAAGAAAGTTTCAAAATTTGCTGGTTGTTAGCCCATAAATGTTTATCCCTCTTAGTCTCCTTTTATGATAAGCGGGAAGTACTTCAAGTGAATCCTTAATCTTTAACTCAAAAGAGTTGTCTGAATGGGATATAAGATTAGGTGTTTTCTATTAGTAAAGCGTCACATTCTTCTTAGTGACCTATGTTTCGGCATTGTATAGCAAGATTTCCTTACCACATTAGTTGAACAAGTTTCAAGGTCTAGAGAGCTTTGAATCTAGCATCGGCCTTCCTCGTTTGTGTCAACTTATTGCCTCCATTGATGTCCCTTCCGCTAGTTGTGGCAATGACGTTGTTCAATTAGTTAAATTCTTCTAAATCTCCTGTTTTTATTCTGCTTCACGTTAGTGGATTTGTGCTAAAGTGGTTATTTATTTTCAAACTGTTGTAAGAAAAACTATCGGCTAAAAATTCTACATGCTCCTTCATTCGTCATCAATGGCGCAACAACCCGTATCCGATCTAGGCCTGCCTTAGTAAAGAATTCCAAATATCCCGGCTTTGGGCTGAGGTCCACCAATTCGATATCCTTAAAAGCTCTCTGGCGTTCTAGCCTAGACCATCGCTCCATCTGTGCCAGAGTCTGTGTTGTCTTCTTTTTCTACCATACACTTTCCGGGCTGGATCATCCTCGCCCATAAGGATAAGGTGATCGCCCACCGCAACCTATTGAGCCAGATTTTATCCACAACCAGACGATCGTGGTAGCGCTCATACATTTCATGGTTATAGAAGCTACGGAATCGTCCATTCTCATGTAGGTGGACAAAAATTTTTCAGGGGATTCTTCTCTCGAACGCGACCAAGAGTTCGTAATTTTTCTTGCTAAGAACCCAGGTCTTGGAGGAATACACTAGGACTGGCAAGATCGTTTGCTTGTATAGTAAAAGCTTTGATCCTACGGTGAGACGTTTCGAGTGAAACAGTTTTTATGAGCGAAAATAGGCTCTGTTGGCAGCCAACAACCGTGCATGGATTTTATCGTCATAGTCAGAGGGCATCCCCTTGCCTTAGACGCTCGCCTCGCATGTTGGTCAGGGTCAACCTAGTTAGTCTTGCCAATTTCGTCGAGATACTGAATTCTCTTATGATCGTGCATAGTTTATCATAAACGGCTTTATAGTCGATGAAAAGATAGTGCAACTAATGGCCATATTCCAGCAGTTTTTCCATCGCTTGCCCTAGAGAGAAAATCTTATCTGGGTGCTGATTTGCCTGGAGTGAAGCCTCTTTGGTATGGGCCGATGATGTTCTGGACGTATGGGGCTATCCGACCTAGCAAGATAGTGGAGAATATCTTATCGTGATATCACCCTTTTTATGTATGAGACAGATAATGCCTCGTTGCCAGTCGTCAGGCATTGATTCGCTGTCCCACACCTTGAGCACCAGTTGATAAACCACTTGGTGTAATTGGTCGCCTCCATATTTTATCAATTCGATTGTAATTCCATCAGCTTCTGGCGACTTGTGGTTTTTAACACGATGACTGTTTCTCCCATGCTTGGTGGTAACAGAATTTGTCCGTCATATTCAGTTGGCGGGACCTTCTCGCCGATATTTTGGTTTTCGAGCAGTTCATCAAAATAATCAACCCAGTGGTCCAGTATGCCCTGCCGGAAATCAGATTTCCCACTTTGTCTCGACAGGATGAGCATCGAGGGTTGTAAGGCTTCATCCAACAAAAATATTTCTTCAGCTCTGATGAAAGTCTGCTGAGCGCGTTCATTCTGATCTGAATGATCTCAAATCACTATCTAGCCTACCAAGCCATCTTTGCTTGAGCCGGCCAATTGTAAATTTCTGAAGCATTTTTTTAACCTCTTTCATGGTTAATTTGCAATAAATTATTATTGTTTTTGTAGAATTGCTGAAACTGATGCCGAAATAAACCAGAGATTGACCAACTGGGACAAGTTCCTCGAAACTGATGAGAAGAAAGAGGAGAGTGCTTCCAGTGAGAGTAAATCCAGCGGAGTTGAAGGCGAAACGTCGCAAGCAAATCCAGAATCTGCAGATACATCTAATGAAAACTGAATTTTCATCCTCCCATCGAACGTGGACAGCGGAAATGTAAAGTGTAAAGTGACGATGTTAAGTTTTTTTCTTTTTTTCCATTTTACTCTGGTTTGCTTATTTTGAAACAATTGACGGTACAGCCTGGACTCGACCTTAGCTGAAATGCATTCCGATTCATCACTGATTTTTATTAGTTTCTACATCCAAAAAAATACGCAAACAGCAGCGTAAAGTGTGAAATTTTTGTAAAGTTTTGTAAACGTATCTTGTCCAATAAATGTACGATTCCGTGGAAAGTTAAGGCTGTTTCTGATTGGAGTTGGTTTGGGACCGAGGACAGGTTCGAATCAACAGTATGCAACTCGCGCCATCTGTTCTTCCCTCCCGAAATTATTCTATGTTTGCAATGTAACTTCAAAATTATAGCAACAGATGGTGCTGGGTGAGTATGACGTAATTTTAAAACTTTTATAATCGAATGGACAGTTTGGCATTAAATATTAAGGAAAGGATAGAATTTCGCCTGCAATCAATTACCCAAAGGGACTCTTTTGAGAATAATTTCTTAGTTTGTCGTTAACAAGAAATCTCTTTATTACACAGCTATAGAGCAGGGAAGGATTTTATTATATCCAAAAATGAAATCGCCTTAATTTTGAACTCAAATGTTAATTGTGTAGACAATTTAAGTTTTTACAATTTAATAAACAAATAAATAGGCACAGAGATGACGAGTAGAGAAAATAAGACCAGATTTTTAAAAACAACAGAAGTGTTCGGTTAAGGAGGTATACCCCTGTAGAGACCGAAAAAGGTAAATTTTATCAATGTTGTTCAAAGCAAAATGGCCCAGCTTTTCGCGGAGGCGTCTTTAGTTTGTAATAGCTTTGTAGATGGGTCCATAACTGTAACAACCTCAAAGATACAATACTGAGACCAAAAAGCGCCGATTAGGTATCATAACAGCTTCGTCAGTAGGTAGGATTTTTTTAAATTGATGTGGGGAAAAATAGCATGTTTTTAGAAAGAAATTTGAAACGCTCAAAACTTGTTAATAACAAATCGGGAAATCGGAAACTGAACTTTCATACCTGAAAATTTTGTGTATTTCTTTTATAAAGCTATTTGAGTATGTCCCATTAGTACATAGCACGTAATATATGCATATATAATATATATCCACATTCAGTATTGAATTTGCAAAGAAGCGACAATTTGACCTATTTTAACTTTGTTAGCAATAGCGCGATTTCTGCCAAACTTGGTAAGATCATGTTCTATGTTATATTCTATATTGTTTCGTGGTACTGGTTTGCAGCCAATTACTAAAAATTATATTAATATACTATATACTATATAATATACTATTATTAACTTTATTTGGACTGGTATCGGTAGGGAGGGTATTTCGGAGCTTGAACCCCATATAGTGGCAGCCTCTTGATTTTTTTCAGATTTTTCCGTTGGGTAGTTTCTGAAATTGAGAAATGTCCGTTAAAGAGATGATCATTTTGGACCTCCCGCACTCCCCACCTTTCCAACAAATGTCACAACTAATACCGGCTTCGGAAAGTATAATACTAATCAAGACCATTCATTTGATACTCTACGTGACCATATTTGATGAAAAAAATATTTACACCCCCTTTTGCATGTACAGAAATGTGTTAAAATTGTTTTTTTTTCTTTCACCGGGAAAATCTTAAATGTCACAATATAGCCAGTAGTAGTTGCTGTGAAATTTCACATGAAACTTTGAATAATCACTACTGACACTAATAATTTATTTAAAGAAGAATATGGCAATGAATGTTTATCTCGTCTTTTGGAGTGGTTTAAACTTTCTCAAGATGGACGAGAGAGCTCAAATGAGCAACGATGATTGTTTTTTTTCATATTCATGGGATTGTATACCTTCAAAGGGTTCTAAAACTCAACCTATTAATCAACACTACAACTTTCGCGTTATTGCTGATCTCAATGAAAGAATAAAAAAAACAACCCTAATCGTAGAAGGGCAAGTATTGGGTACTTCATTAGGAGAATGTGGCGGAGCGAGCAACTTGCGTGTCGTACGCACGTAAGTGTAAATCTTGATAACCAGGACATCGAAAAACAATTTTTGGCAGCGAAAATTACTTTTCGGTGCCGGTAGAAAATCGAGTAGAGTCTCAACTTTTTATAATCTGTCCCTACAGACCTTTAATTTGTTTTATTTAAAAATCAGGAAAAACTTAACAATGATTTAGTAGCTTAAGTACTATGGAAGAAAGTAAGTAGCTTTCGAAATACGTATTTACTAACTATTAAAATATATTGTAGTAGGAGCAAGCTACCTAGTTTTATTTTTATTTTTATCGAGTAGAGTCTGCCGTCAGTCTTAAAAAAATAAATATGTATATAACTCCGCCGTAGCCGGTCCTAAGCTATCCCCACACCTGGCAGTTAGGTATAAAATACAAATCCATTTAATGAGAATAAAGAGAAACTTGAGGTCCGGCATGAATAACCGGCGGGATAGTCTGACTTGATGACTGGGTCGGCCTCGCGTAATGGACAGCTCGGCGTCGAAACCGTGGGGCGGTTCGACGTCTCGCCCCACGACGACCAGGAGCATTGCTCCGCTTGCTGCAGCTGTTTCGCCACAATCTGTGGCGACCACTTCAGCAGGTTCGCGTAGGCAGCCGATGAAGTGGATTGAAAAAATGAACCTCTTCATCATTCTCATTCATTTTCCTACTATGAAATAACGGCGGGGGTGGATACAACATCTTACCGCCCCTTGCTGCACCAGAGATTCGTCGAGCATTTCCCGCAATTCGCGCACGTGACTGTGCAGCGAGTCGCAGACCAGTACGGCTGTCAGATTGTACGGTCAGAAGATTCGCTTTCGCGTTATTGGTTTGCGTAACTGAATAGATCCACCATGGAAAATTCGTCTGGAACGTCGGTGGGACTCACTAAGGCAGGACATTGCTAGGCTGATTCAAATCAGCTCTGGCAATGCCAGCAGACGGATGAAGAACAAAGTGCAGAGGGTTTGCAGGAACTATGCCACCTCCAGTGAAACACCTGTAGTTGAAATTCTGGACACACTAAAGCTGAAACTTGACATAACCAGACGTGCCCAGAATGCAACATACGCGAAGAACCAGCGGAGCTTTTTCAGATCACTCAACGAGTGGATCACCGCCGAAGGCACCCGCCATGCCAATACGCCTGACATGAATTTTGCGGATGTTACCGAAGAGGAAGTTCGACGAACCATAAACAGCTCGAAGAAGTAGAGGAACTGGAGCGGCCCAGATCTGGATCGGGTGCAGAATTTCTGGTATAAGAAATTGACCAGCGTATACAGACGTTTGGCACACAGTATAAATCAGGTCATTAATCACCCGGAGAAATTTCCACCTTTCCTCACTGCGGGAATTACCTACCTTCTACCTTGTGCTCTCAAGACACAAGACCGATTACTATTTACCAGTCCAAATTCATTACGTCCATTATAAAAAAGCAACTCATTTTCGACTCGGTAGTTTCTGGACAAGCAATCGATTATGTCAAGGCTTGCGACAGCGTCCCACATATCTAGCTAATCGATGTCCTACATCTGTATCGCACTTTCGCGACTTTTTGGTTGCACTGTTATGGCACCGGTGCATTACACGACCAGTCAATGCTGTATGTAAGGTTATCCATTAAAACCTTGCACACAAGCATGGGCTGATCACGGGAACATGTCCGGTTTACCGATATGAGCCGCAAGCAGTACCTGATAGTTCTGCTTACAGCATGTATTGCGACACGCAAGTTCTAACTGTCGCCACATAACGCACAACAAGCCTGACGTGCTATTAGTTGACAAGACGGGTCGTTGCGCGTATATTATTGATGGTGCTATTCTCCATAACAGCAACATTGAACGGAAATACGTGGAGAAGAAGGTGAACACAGCACAGAACCACTGGGTCAGGAAATTAAAGAAATTTAGCAACTCGAACCTGTGCTTGTGGTTCCCACAATATTGTCAGCTACAGGTATTGCACCTAAATCCGTCACGGCTTCCCTTGATGTTCTGGGACTCTCACATAGTCTGGTTCAAACCATGCAGAAATATACCATTCTGCATTCGCGCTCGAAGTTGCAGGGAGTTCTCGACGGATTCTGGCGTTGACCTACCACGGGCCACTATCACCAGCGCGCCTTTATAATTTAAGTAGGTAGGATCGTCCGAGCCTAAATTCTTAGCACTTAGCGCTAGCATTAGGTGAAATCCCGCATCTGCCGAGATTGTGACAACTCAGAAAATAAAATATATTGTAATTTATTAATTACTCCATAAATTGGTGACCTTGCAACAACAAAGCATAAAGCAATAACATTAATAAACGTGTAATGAGTTGTCTATGTATTTAATTATGTTCAAACAGTTTCATTTCAGGCGATGACGGCTTTACGGTTTCTTACCAGGGCAGGGGCAAATCGTCAGACACTGCCTCACCTCTGCCCTGGGAGCAGCGTGACCGAAGCGGCTCACAGATGTTAAGTGCTCCTTTATATAATTCGCAGAACGCAACATGACTACGAATTCTATTGAGCGCAAGTTTGCCTTCTTGAGCAGCTGAAAATATTTTTCTTGAGAATTGTGGGGTCCTAAGTCTGCATCAACTTAATGCCGGACCGGACTAAATGGAGAGTAACTTACTCCTTCTGTTTTTGGTCCACGGACTTTATGCAAAACACTTATCGAATTGTTTTGATGATATTATTAAAGCAAAACACGCCAGGCGCAAGAGTCGGCTCTGCCACTTTCTTTTCCAAATATTATAAATAAAAGCACACCGGAAGAGACCGCGCAGGACCGTTCTCCTTCTCCTCCGCTCTTTCTTCTCATTTCTCGACTCATTCCATTTCCGTGTTTTTTCTCTTATTTGTTGTTCACTCCTCCTCCGGAATGGAGATCCTCGGTGACTACCGTGGCCGTACGGGTGTTGCCGTTTTGGCGTAGGACTCCGGCGGCATGGTGTCCTCGAGGACTGCTCTCATAAGCGACTAGAAGAGCAGCTCATAAAACGCCTGTCAGTAAATGAGACGGCTAAATTTAACCACTTACTAACAGGGCTAACGCTAAGTGACCGGCGGCAAGCCAACTGCCATGTAAATTTATGCAACAAAGTCGGTACCGAGCGGCTACAGTCTTTGTGGCTACAGAGGCTCATGGAGAGCACACAGGTCTTTCTGGCATGTATGGATTCGGAATGTCTGGACATGTTAGCCGTATCCGCGGACAAAATTCATGAGATCAAGGTGCGACCCTTGGTTGGTGAGGTGTCTCGCGATAATTCAAGCCAGGTACCCAGCTACAGCAAATGGTGGCAGCATTAACAGCCACTGCCTCTGAGTTTGCAGAGGCCGCCGGTGCTTTGCGTTCGGGAAATAGGGCTAGATCCGAAATGGTTGATCGGATAGTAGGTAATCAATACCTTCCTCAAGTACCAGAGCATGCTGGTACCATTGTAGGTTGGCCAAAAAACGATGAAATATACCAACCCTTGCAATTTCGCACCGAAAAAACTTGACTTCTCGGGAATCCTGGCGGCTGCTACCCGAAATGCGGCACTACATCACCTCTCAATCTATGATCCCTTGAACTACCTGGTCGATAAAGGTGCTGGAGTTTCGGTTCTTCCCGTATCTTGGCGCTTCATAATCGCCAACATCAGCATATCCAACTTAAGCGCCGTTCATGAATAAGGACATTAATTCTTGGGTCAGACAATGCATCGCATGCCAGAAGTGCAAGGCTACAAAGCATGTGAGAGAAGAGGTCGGAGTGTTTCCTTAGTCCACCAACCGTTTCCACACAATCCCCCTCAATATCATTGGCCCTTTGCGAGGCCCGCACAGTTTCAGGTATTGTCTCACAATCATCGGCGATACCTCTGAAAAATATTAGCGCACGCAGAAGCCCTCTCCACTCTTTGATGTCCCGCAATTATAATCACCGACCATGGAATGCAGTTTGACACCTTCCTTCTCTCAGATCTGCGCAAACTAATCGATTTTAAATGCCATCGGACAACTGCGTATCAGCAGCAGTCCAATGGGATGTTTGAAAGTTGTCCTTGGACGACCCTTCCTGGTCGAAGGCCCCGGTACTTCTTCTACTTGGCCTCTGGACAGCCAAACGAGAAGAATTTGGTGTAAGTCCCGCGGAACTGGTATACGAGGAGAACTTTAGACTCCCCAGTGACCGTGTTGTCATCATCAGGTCAAGATTCAACAATACCGGTCTGTTGCGTCTGTTCAAGGACGAATTGCCAAAGTTAAAGCCGCCATCACCCACCAACTATGCCCAGCGTCCTCGAAGCCAATACACATGTCCTAATTAGGATGGATGCCCCTCGAACCGCTGCAGGCATCTTATGAGGGCCCCTTTGAACTCCTTGAGCGAGCCGGCATCATTATAGCCATCATTATATCGAGGGTACGGTCAAACTGGTCTCGTTGGCTCAAATAAAACCTTTCGTCCAGCAAGAAAACGCAGCCAGGGGGAGAGGCGCGCGACGCGTCCTTTTTTACTTGCAACGGCCGAATTGAGAGAGTTTCGCTGAAACTCCTTTGGTTTCGGCTGGGGGTGGAGTGCTGTAGTGGAACAAGCAATTTACGTGTTCGACGAACGCGTGAATCTTGGTAGCTATCATCATCAACGGCGCAACAACCGGTATCCGGTCTAGGCCTGCCTTAATAAGGAACTCCAGACATCCCGGTTTTGCGCCGAGGTCCACCAATTCGATATCCCTAAAAGCTCTCTGGCGTCCTGAACTACGCAATCGCTCCATCTTAGGCAGGATCTGCCTCGTCTTCTTTTTCTACCATAGATATTGCCCTTACAGACTTTCCGGGTGGGATCATCCTCATCCATACGGATTAAGTGACCCGCCCACCGTAACCTATTGAGCCGGATTTTATCCACAACCGGACATTCATGGTATCGCTCATAGATTTCATCGTTATGTAGGCTACGGAATCGTCCATCCTCATGTAGGCGGCCAAAAATTCTTCGGAGGATTCTTCTCTCGAACGCGGCCAAGAGTTCGCAATTCTTCTTGTTAAGAATCCAAGTCTCCGAGGAATACATGAGGACTAGCAAGATCATTGTCTTGTACAGTAAGAGCTTTGACCCTACGGTGAGACGTTTCGAGCGGAACAGTTTTTGTAAGCTGAAATAGGCTCTGTTGGCTGACAACAACCGTGCGCGGAATTCATCATCGTAGCTGTTATCGGTTGTTATTTTCGACCCTAGATAGGAGAAATTATCAACGGTCTCAAAGTTGTAGTCTCCTATCTTCATTCTTCCCGTTTGACCAGTGCGGTTTGATGTTGTTGGTTCGTTGGTTTTTGAAGCTGACGTTGCCACCATATACTTTGCCTTGCCTTCATTGATGTGCAGCCCAAGATCTCGCACCAATCGCCGCCTGCTCGATCTGGATGAAGGCAGTTTGTACGTCTCAGGTGGTTCTTCCCATGATGTCGATATCGTCAGCATAGGCCAGTAGTTGGGAGAACTTAAAGAGGATCGTACCTCTTGCATTTACATCAGCATCACGGATCACTTTCTCGAGGGCCAGATTTAAAAAAAAACGCATGATAGGACGTAGACCTTTGTTAATGTCGAATGATCTTGAGAGTGATCCTGCTGCTTTTATCTGGCCTCGCACATTGGTCATGGTCAGCCTAATCAGTCTTATGAATCTCGTCGGGATACCGAATTCTCTCATGGCCGTGTACAGTTTTACCCTGGCTATGCTATCATAGGCGACTTTAAAGTCGATGAACAGATGATGCAACTGATGGCCATATTCCAACAGTTTTTCCATCGCTTGCCGCAGAAAGAAAATCTGATCTGTTGCTGATTTGCCTCGAATGAAGCCTCTTTGGTATGGGCCATGTTGTTCTGGGTGTATTTGGCTATCCGGCCTAGCAAGATAGCGGAGAATATTTTATAATTGGAATTCAGCAACGTGATACCTCTATAATTGCTGCACGGTGTGATATCTTCCTTTTTATGTATGAGACAGATAATGCCTCTTTGCCAATCGTCAGGCATTGATTCGCTATCCCACACCTTGACCATAAGTTAATGAACCACTTGGTGTAACTGGTCGCCTCCATATTCAACCAATTCATCTGTACTTCCATCGGCTCCTGGCTACGTAAGATTTTTAATTGCACGGACTGTTTCTTCCATGCTTTGTGGTGGCAGCATTTGTCCGTCGTCTTTAATTGTCGGGACCTCCTACTCGCCGATTTTCAGGTTGTTCGGTAGCTCATCAAAGTACCCAACCCATCGCTCCAATATGCCCATTCTGTCGGAAATCAGATTTCCCTCTTTGTCTCGGCAGGATGAGCATCGAGGTGAATCATCCTGCTGACTTATTGGTAAAACTTCTGCGCCTGGTGCGGTTGCTCCCTGTACTTGTCGAGTTCACAGACCTGCTGGTTCTCCCAGGTTTCCTTTTTCCGTCTGTGTAGTCGCTTTTCCGCTCGACGGAGTTCGTGATAAGTCTCTGCGCGTGCCCGCGTCCTTTCAGAATGCAACATTACTCGGTATGCGGCATTCTTCCGTTCCGTTGCTAGCTTACATTCATCGTCAACCCAGCCATTCCGACTCTTTTTGCGGCTGGGGCCAAGTATGTTTCTGGCATCTTGGTAAGTGAATTCTCGTTAGTGCAAACCACGTGACCATACCATCGAAGACGCCTCTCTAGCAGTTTTTCACGATCGGTGCAATCCTATATCGATCACGGATATCCTCATTTCGGATGTAATGAAAACGTGTCACGCGACTAGTCCAACGCAACATCTTCGCCTCCATTACCACAAAACGCCGTTCATTGTCTTTTATAGTCTTCCAATACTCATAACTATAGGGAGCGACAGGAGGAACGACATTGCAAATTTACCGCAATGCTACTATTTATTTCATTCAAACGGCTGCCTCGTTGGCTTCGCACTGGGGTCTTTTCAACACATTTTCTTCGATGCATGAATGAAGAAGGTTACCTCATCTTAGGGCCAATATATTACAAAATTATAATTATTAAACAAGTCGGAATACCGGAAGCTCGCGCTTCGGGTATAAAGGTTTTGTGTTCATCTTATGTAAGAAATTTCAATGCACATTTTCCTATCCGTATATAGCTACAAATCCAACATATTCCTTCATATTTTTCCAAACTCGAGACATACGTACATATTACAGCCATAGATATTACGGTCACCCTAAACAAACAAACTGCCTATTTTCGAATACTGTACACATATATGCACGTATACAAATTGATCGTACCCATATTTCCGATTTCCTTCTTACATCTTTCTGAATTAGTAGCAAAGTTCATTATCACGCATATATTATATACTTACATACACACATGTCTGGTTGACAAATAACTAAAAAACTAAAACAAAATAATTCTCTGCGACCCAATCCATAAGAACTCATTTCGTTGTGGTATTGACGAATTGATATCTGATGATGACGTCATGCGGGTTGTAGAGTGCCTGAAATTCACAAAAAATTGTAAAGTTTCACCCTCTTTAACTTCGTCAATAATAGTTGGATTTTCTTCAAACTTAACCAAATTGTGCATTATGTTCTTCATTACACGCATGCCATTTTGTACTTCTGGGATGAACATAAGGGGGGCTGCTGGAAATATACTATTATTAACTTTATTTGTGCAGATATCGGAACGGGATATATTTTGAGGCCTAGATTTCGTAGAGATGCATGACTGTGATTTTCTTCAGATTTTTCGGTTGGATAGGTTCTGAAAACGAAACCTGTTACACTTTTTGGGGGTCATATTTTGAGCCCTTACTCCCTTATGTTACAATATCAAATATTGAACCAGTTTCGAAAAGTACTAATTGAGACCTTGCATTTGATACCCCACATGGCTACATTCTGTGAAAAAAAAATTTGCACAATTTGTCAATCGGTCTAGCCGTTTCCAAATAAATCGGGTGTGACAGACAGACACCGTCTCGATTTTAATAAGGTTTTGTTTCACACAAAACTTTAAACAAGTCGGGAAACCGGAAGCTAGACGCTTCAGGTATGAAAGGTTTTGTGTATTTCTTTTGTAAAGAGATTTGAGTGTGCATTTGTCCCATTAGCATATAGCACGTAAAATATGCATATATTATGTGAAAATAGCCATTTTCAAGTGATGTTGACATTCATAGTCTTGAATTTGCAGAGAAGCGACAGTTTTGACCTAGAATAACTTTGTTAGTAATAGAGGAATTTTCACCAAATTTGGCAGAATCATGCTCCGTATAGCCTACATTACTGCCAGATTTTGTGATTCTAGGTTGAACTTAAGGGGGGTTTTCCTGTCAATTACTAAAAATTATAGTAATGTACTATTATTAACTTTATTTGAGCAGGTATCGGTATGGAGGGTATTTCGGAGCCTAGGCACCATATAGTGGCAGCCCTCTGATTTTTTTCAGATTTTTTGATTTGGTAGTTCCTGAGAATGGGTTCGTTAAAAAAATGACCACTTTCAACCTCCCGCACTCCCCACCTTTTCAACAAAGGTCAAAACTAAGATCGGCTTCGAAAAGTACTAACCGAGACCTTTAATTTGATACCCCACATGACTACATTTGATGAAAAAAAATTTACACTCCCCTTTTGCATGGGTTCGGATTCGCTTCGAGTTTGGATTTTATCTAACCGATTCAATAATCTCTCTCCGCAACAGATGTCTATTTCATTCTCTGAATATCGTGACCTACTGGAAGAATTCCACAAGCATCGATGTAGGTGATCTTGGATATTTTATGATCTCTCAAAAAAAGATTGGTTCAGGATTTCCGAATTCGCTTCGGTATCATCTCGTTCGGCGGAAGGAAGTAGTCGATCATTTGACATTAACTCATTAGAATTCCATAGCATTGGCAATTCCTTCTTCTGGACATTGATGGTTTTGTAATATCCTGATCTTCATATTCATCAATTGCATCAAACATTTTTTTCCTTAAAACCAGCGCCGAACATCAAAGACGACGGTCCTAGTTTTAGGTAGTAAGGGCCGAGTGACCCTCAATTCATCACAAGTAACCTTACCCATAGAAAACCAGATAATTTTCGTTTTGATGATGGTACCCCAAAGTTGTCCCAAATAGACTTTAACGCGGCTTTGCTTACTCGGCCTGCCCGGAACAGACCACATCACACTCCCATAAGAGCTGAATGCAAACACGAGAACAATCCCGTGTTTGATGAGAATTATTTACATAATACGACACTCTCCAGAAAAAAAAATACCTAACACAACATATGGAAAAATCCACCATTCCGCTTACACAGAAATCATGTTCTAATTTTCAAATCTAAATTGACTTTCTTCCGGCGGAGCTAACTGTTCGTCCATCTGCTTTTCCTAGGCGGAAAATCACTTTTTATCTCGGGCCTCTTCTTCTTTTTTTCTTCTCCCCAATGCGGGGAAGAAAATTGCATCGATGTAACACCAGACCACAGTCTGCCTTACAAACAGTCGCATGCGAGGGAATTGCCTATCCTTTGCTGTAAAAATAAGTGCGTAGCGAGTCGACTTCGCGGTGATATTGTGCTACCACGTCAGCCACGCCCCTGCCTTCGAAGCAAGTTTAAAGGACTTCTTCGCATTCCCGAGCCTGGGTAGCAAAGAGGCAAGCAATAACGTATCTACGGAACACAATTCGCCATCTTTTTAGTTTTTGTGATAGCTCTCCCCGCTCGGTCGTCTCCGGTCAATCAGGATGGTCGTTTGACCATCGCAAACCCCAATTGATCATTACAGCCTTCAACCTCTTCCGTTCATTATTCCGCTACCACGATTTCTCAGTCAGCCAGATCTTATGACACTTCGTCGGGGCGCCGCCGGTGACCTGTGTAGCACCCGAGAAAGCCTAATGCTCCTCGATATTCTCAGTGTATCTGCCGTCCAGTCGGCAAGATAGCTGTCCCCATTGTCGAGCAACAGCTGGATCACATAAGCAGACTATGTTGAACTTGGGAGGTTGAGGCTGCCCTGCCGAGAAGTGGCAGACGCAACACACAAGTGAACATAAGCATTCATCAGATAGTGATCCCTTTCTAGGCCGATTTCAGTCTCTCTCTCGTTATGCACATCCAGCAGACAACTCGTAAATCTACTGCTGATCGCAAAATGAACAATCTAATTGCTCTTACGATGTCGGTCAGTTGGAAGTCAACGGACCTTGTAGCAGATTCTGCACCCGAACAATATGCCACCAACGGCGAGGCGGTGAAAGTTTCAGAAATCAACAAACCCCCCACCATTATCGTCACCAAGACCATGTTTCCTCATCACATGTCCGAGCAAGGTGTTATCAGAGCCTACCTTAGCATTCAGATCATCCCTCACGACCAAAAGAGCGGGCCTTTCGGTAGCCATCAGAAACAACCCAACACTAGATTCGCGTTTGTTATCATTCGACTTTCCACAGAGAAAAGCACATTGCCATTAGTGTGGCAATGGGACGATTTACGAGAGGGGAGCGGTGGAACACAGACGGCTTTCAACATCAATTCAGGGGTGAATTCTTTCAAATTAAAATTTAACATTTTTCTTTTTTTACAGCAGTGAAAAAAAAAGATTTTTGTTTTAATGAAGATTAAAAGAGTTAAAACTGAATTAGATTTAAGCGTGTAGTGGCAAACAAAAAGAAAGTGGCAAGTGACTTATAGCAGAGAAAGTGAAATAATTGCCAGCATACAGCGCAGCCTAGACGAAATAACCAAATAGCTGGTTGCGGCCAAAGAGGAAATACAAGAACAGAGAAGACAAAATGAGGGTCTAACACCCCTCATCAAAAGCTTCCAGGAGTCGCTAGATCTAGAATGGATCGATCAAAGAAAAGAAAGAAAACGGAAAACGCATGAGGATCAAGAGCCCTCAGGGGTCAGACAACTATGCAAGCATCTCCACATTGGAAGAAGAGATGTCCACGGACGCCTCAGACAACCCTACTGAAGAGGAGGAAGATTTGGACTTCCCACCCCTGTCACCACCCAAACTGGCCTCGGCGCTGTGGCCTTTAATAAAAAAAAGTGGGAAATGAAACCATCAAAGAAAACAGGAAATGTCATAAGCAATGTAGAAAGGTACCGTACCTGTAATTCTCCGGCAACCGAGAAAATGGCCTCCGATGGAAAGAGAAAAATCAATTTCACGCAGACAAGGAGAATCCATCTCGGCGTGAGAATTACACCCCAACAGCCAAGTGATCATCGGAAGTTCACAAAGTTTTTCAGAGAGCAATCATCATCGAAAGGAGCATCGAGCACCACCACCTGGAATCACCACACATCGCAGGAATGGAAGCTACCACCATCGAGGCAAGGAAATCTTCAGATATAAAAGATACATCAGCGTACCGACCACCAAACCTAAACAGTCTCCCGGCGGGCCTGTAACTGCTGCTCAGTGAGGATAAACCTACTTCTCTCGCTGGAGATCTCAACGCGCGTCAATGCGAATGGGGAGCGGCACGAAACAATATAGCTGGAAGGGAACTGCTTGCCTTCCTAAACGGAGTAACACTTCATGCACCAGAGGAACCAACACACTAAGGTCGCAGCACAATCGGCACCATAATCAACATGGCACCAGCATAGAACATTAACCACCACATCACAATCAACGTGCTGGACGACGTCTGATCGGATCACAAACCAGTGCTATTCTCAATATATTTAGCTTATATATTGAAAATCCGTCGAAAATTGTTAAAAACATTAACTGGGACACATATCGCCACATCCTGACACAATACGTCACAACCAGAAACATTGGACCAGATAGAAGTAGACACATAACATCAGCTAAAAACGAAAGCACCACGGAGACAAAAGCAAACGAACAATACTATCGGCTTCCACGAGAATAAAAGATAAAATAAGAGAGAGGAACTGCATTAGGACAAAAGGAAGAAACACAGGGGATCCCAACCTGAAAAGAGAAGTGAACCGGCTCACCAACATCATAATAGACGATATCGACAACTTCTGGAACCAGCAGTGGGAATACTTCCTCCAAATTCTGGAACAAGGAAACAACAACTCCCGGCAACTCACCAAACAATTTAGAAGGGTTCGAAAAGACAGATGCCCACAATACATGGACTCAATTGCCTGGAACACTATAGGAAGGGGAAGGACGAAACTTTCGCGCACTCACTTGAACTCCAGTTCAGAGAGAACATCTCATCGGCCGAAGAATCAGAAACAGAGATACAAGACCACTCTTCCCAAACCGAAGACATGGAACTGCAAACAGACTAACAGGAATTCTAAAACATCATTCACGAACTAACTAACAGGAAACCCCCAGGCTGGGACATGGTTACAAACGAATGCATTAAGAACACACCGATCACCCCAAACTCACCCCAAACCATGGAAAAAGTCGGTTATCATTCTACTGCCAAAACCAGGAAAAAAAACCAACTTTCCCATAGAACTGGAGGCCCATCAGTCTATTACTGACTATCAGGAAAATAGCAGAAAGAATAATACACAGCAGACTGCAGGATAAACTCACCGCTCTCAACACCATCCCAAAGGAACAATACGGATTTCTACCAGAGCACTCATGCGAGTTGCAAAATCCACAACGGACTAAGTCGGCGAAAATCGACGGGACTAATTATGTTCGACATCTCGAAAGTATTCGATAAAGTTTGGCATGCAGGTCTCGTATCCGAACTACACAAATATTTTCTTGCTGGTCGGAGGTTTGAGGTAAAGGTCGAGAATCACTTATCCAACGAATGAAGGATAGAAGCAGGAGTACCACAGGGGTTACCCCTTTCACCACTGTTACACACAAAATATACAGCGGACATACCAAGGAAATTCAAGCGCCTCACAGGATCTCCTTGTACGTGGATGACACGTGTCTATTCCACACCCCGAGGCAAACCCACTTCATTACCGACCATCTGCAGAAGGCGACCTACACGATGATTAAATACTTCAAGAAATGGAAGATAAAAATCAACCCAGGGAAGACATGGGCAATATTTATCACCAGCAAAAGAGAGCAGAAATCAACAATGAATAAATCGAATGGAAAACAACCACTAAATACCTAGGACTGACATTTCACAACAGGATGAATGGGGAACCGCACATCGACCTAAAACGCAAAGCCTGCTTAGGCAGAATACAACTCTTTATATCTCATAATAACAAGTAAAAAACTAAACCTAAAAAATAGTTTTTCTTTAGGGATTGATGAGTCCTAAGTCAGCATCCACTTGATGTCGGACCGGACCAAATGGAGAGCAACTTACTCCCACTCTCTATCGCAGGCTTTGTTGACGTTTCGGTAGCAGTGAAGTTTCGAAATTTGCAGGTTCCTAGCCTACAGATTTCTACCGCTTTTAGTTGCCTTTTACAACAAACAGGAAAGACTTTGAGAGCCCTAGCTCGCAGGGCATCAGTGTATTACCATAATGCCGAAGGGCAGTACTTTGAAAGAGATGAAGTAAACTTTGAAGAATAATGCACAATTGTTTTATTTAGGAAGTCTTACTACTACTATGTGTTTATTTAGAGGAGAGCAGTAAATATTTATTCAATTTCCTTCAGTGATAAGAACTGCTTTTCCACGAGAGAAATAAAAAGAAGCTGGGGCTTAACACATTCTTGATTGGAACGGTTCGCATATGTGTGATAGAAATCAGTAATGAAGGCTTTTTCTGGTGCGCGGGGTAGCACAGAGAAAAACCTAAAGAAACGATTTCGACGAAACAGATAAATTTTACAACTCACATTTTTGTCAAGTTTTTTGTATGTAACGTTTTAGAAAAGTAGTTCAGTTGCGTTCTAGAAGTGCTATTAAGAGGACCAAACCTATAAGTCACGCACCTAAGATTATACATCTCTTCTTTTTCGTTAGCCTTTGTCCCGTTGACAAACGGGGTCAATCTTGGCAAGTGAATTCCCGTTAGCACGAATTGCGTGACCATACCATCGAAGACGCCGCTCTCGCAACTTTTCCAAGATCGGTGCAACCCCATAACAATCGCGGTTATCCTCATTTCGGATATGAACAAAACGTGTGACATCACTAGTCCAACGTAACATCTTCGTCTCCATTACCGCAAGACGCCGTTCATTGTCTTTTATAATCGACCAACACTCAGAACCATAGAGAGCGACAGGACAGACAACATTGCGGTAAATTTTCGATTTGAGACGTTCGTTGATACGTCAATCACAAAGAACACCAGTTGTGGAATGCCACTTCATCCAGGTTGCGTTAATGCGTAAAGCAATTTCATAACGCAGTCCTCCATTGGTTGATAGCGTTGACCCAAGGTACTTAAATCGCTCAGTTCTGGACAGGTTGCTGCCTGCTGACAGTGATTGTGCCTTTTTCATGGGAATCGGTCGTCAGAAATTCAGTTTTGTTTAGATTCAACCTGAGACCGTGTTGCATGAAGCAATCATTCCATTTTTGGACAAGTTGCTCGAGGTCAATTTTGCTATCAGATGCTAGGAAAACATCATCTGCATAAAGCAGTTTATAGGGCGCTGGACGTTGGATATCCCGTGTGACGGTGTCCATAACAAGAACAAAGAGGAGTGGTGAGAGGGCGCTTCCTTGATGAACACCAACAAAGATACGAAGCGGTTTTGATACAACCGCCATACATCGAACTTTACTTTGCGAATCGTGGTAGAGCAATTGAACCCAGCGCACGAGTTCTTCTGGCACTAAGTGTTGTCGTAAAGCATACCAGATGGTTGCGTATGGCACACGGTCAAACGCTTTCTCTAGATCGAGAAATGCAATGTAAAGAGGGCGATGCTTCTCACGGAGTTTACCCATGAGTAACCCAGCGTGTATTGTGTCAGTAGTTCCGCAGTTTTCGACAAATTCGGCTTGATTCACGGTTATTTCAATGAATTCGCGAATACGGTTGTCAAGAATGCTATCAAAAATCTTCGTGGTATGGGAAAGTAACCGGAACGGACGGTAATTTGAACATTCTGCTGGACTATCTTTCTTTTTCCATATTGGAACAGTGATACTTTCTTGCCAGTCAGATGGTGTTCTTCCTTCCTGAATAACCCGATTAAAGAGTTCACTGAGCCACAGTGTTGAGTCTCAGCTCTTCGCTTTCCAGAGCTCAGATGCGATGTCGTCAGGTCCTGTGGCTTTCTCCGATTTCATTCGTTTTATTCTCTCCTCGACTTCAGTTGCGCTGACAGGTGGAACTGCTCCAAATGTCGGCAATCAGTGTGGAAGTGGAGGATGAGCAAAATCCTAAGATTATACATATATGTATAATTTTGGAAAATTGGGAGCACTATTTCAATAAGGAACACCGCAAAAATCGAATACGTTATGTTGAAAAGATTGCTAAGCTGCCAAAATTTAGGGGTGTGCAACTAAACACTTGTTAGCATTATATGAAGGGAACAAGTCGTTCCCGAAAAATCAGTATTTGCAAGATCAATAAATTAACAGTAGCGAATAGGAATATTTCAAATAATTTTATAGCTAGGAATATCGCGTAATTACACTCAGATAAAGAAATATTTTTATGTCAAGGATTCAACAATAATGTAAAATGTTAAGTCGAAAGCTTCTAAGATGATATCCTGCTTTATACGTTTAACCCTAGGATAACCCGTTAAATCGTCAGTTCCAGTCATTCCTTCATTTCGCTTCTTACTGTGAATACTATCTTTGCTTATCAATCCAACAAAGCGTTGCCCCGTGGCTGTCCCACTAGAATGTCCGTGACTGTGTTCTGCTCTGCAAGAATTTCCCGCGCGAATTCCAATTGCCGTTCCATTCCATTGGCGACCTTCCGCATCCGGTGCGCCCACTTCCGCGTCACCTTGCCCAAGTCATCATGCGGAGATGACGTCACGCATTTACGGTTGGGGCTGGAAAGTCGGCTAGTCCTCGGCCGGAGTCGCGAGTGTCGGCTCGCATACACGCTGCCCCCGAAACCTGAAATGCCGGCAGCCAGCTGTCAGCATGGCTGCAACTGGAAAGCGACGGCTCCACTGGGCGAGCTTTGACGGGTTCGCGCCGAGCTTCCTTTTGTTTTGTTTGCCATCCACTGTGGAGTTGTTGGCGTGCTTTCGTCTCCTCGTGGTTCGCGCCCCTCGCCGACCGCCCCCCGCTGCGTGTGTGGGGCTGCATTCTGACATTTGCCGCTGCTAAGCCCCCGAGGCCCGCTCCCCGGCCCCCGCCGCTAATCTATCGCACTCGCTTCCAGTTCCAGTCACAACTAGCCACACAGCCGGAGCGTGAGCTGGAGCGGTTCCAGCGCCAAGCTCGGATTCAGTTACTCGGTGACAATTCGACCGGCATGTTCAGCGTGGACGTGGTTCTGCTTCGTGTCTGACTCCATCGCCTGCGATTTCCCTCGCGTCTGCTTTCTTTCGACTTCGGCTCCGTGGCCTTGTTTCCGTTCAGCTCGATTAAGTCCAGCCCGCAAGCCGTGACGTAAGCGCCGTTCGCATTATTAGAGTAGTTAACTGTGCCTTGACCTCCCCACGGCTCGACCGCCGCTCCTGCTAGTCCTCGCGACCTCCCTGCACTCGCGCCTCCGTGGTACTCGCAGCTCCGACCAACCGAGGACCGGTTTGCCTTCGCCTTGCACCTTTCGGACACGCGGACGAGTCGCGGCTCAACTCCACTCGGCACTTGCGCAGGTAACGACCGCGAAGGCTTTTCCGCGCCCCTTCACGCTCGTCGACCACTGCACACTCGCAAAACAAACGCAGGCCGTGCCGGCGACTTATCGCGCCCCGCGCTCACGTTCGCGCTAACGCTCGTCTTATCACCTGTGGCCATCGCGGCGCGGTGCAGCGTCCAGTAATTTGTGATCGCATGTGCTAAAATTAGAAAAGGCTCTTGTGGCTGCATGACGTGCTTGTGTGAGTGGTGAACGGCAGCAGAGCAAGCGAACGCAAGAAGTGGACCGCGCGGCAGCGGCGAAAGCGCACTTGTGGATTACCCAGATAACTGCACCGCAACGGTCATGTCCCCCATCAAGGACGACATCGGCACCGCCTCGCGGTCGTACGACTTCTCGGAAATGGTGAGTGCAAGTCCAGTCCTTTGCGTTTGTTTACAGCTGGGTGGACTCTCCCAAGACTCTTGGCAACACAGGTTTCAGCTAATGCCAATTGGAAAATGATAGGAACCGGCGAAGGGTCTTCTTTGCCTTGTGCTGGATAATGATGTTTCGTGCATTCAGGTGAGACGATCACAGAATTGCGTCCACGTGATATCTCCGGTGGTTGATGGCACACTTAGTGTCTGCTGACGGTCACCCATGATTTGCCAGTTTCAATGAAATGACGAATCAGCGCGGTACAGTCCGTTAATGGGTTCGTGATTAAGACTTTTCCGAGTAACTCAAATTCCCTATTTCTTGGGAAAATGCTTACGTTGTACGCTGGACTGTGCATTCAACTCATAGCGCGGCCAACGGCTTTTCAACAAGGGTTGAGGATCGAGGACAGTACATTACGGAAGCATAATAAATGATATTGCGGACGAAGGAATTATACAGAATGACTGGGCTGAGTATGCTTGAAGCAGTAAACGGAGCGCGGAACGAAGCCAAACAATTCAGATGCCATCGAAACGTACATACTGTTACTGAGCCCTGTGAGTTCTGACTTAAAAATACTTTCAAATCTCCCCTGCTTGTCGTAAAAGGCAACTTAAAGGGGTAGAAATCCGTGGACTAGCAACCTGCAACCTACAAAATCGGATAGGAACTGATCTCATGACTACGACCTTTGCCTATCGAAAACCGAGTATGATTGGTTCTCATAATGCGCTCGCCAACAGTAGCGAGGATCCCAAGAATGCTCGCTTTCTCCAACTCCAGAATTCCAACGATATAAACTTGACATTCTGGACTAGGACTTTGAAGAGTATTCCTTGCCAAAATGTGCTTTCGTACTCTGAAGAGCTGAGTGGTACCAGGTGCGAACCCAGTGTCGGATTCTTACTGTCGGCGCCTTTTCTTGACTCGGTCCACCACCACAATGATAGGATGCTAAGAACCAACGGAGATTTCTGATATAGTGGAGAAAGACGCCTTTTATTCGTGATGGGTGATCTGAATGCCGAGGTGGGTTCTGTCAACACCGTGCTGACAGATCCACGATTAGAGATGTAATGAGGAAATAAGGGCTTGCTGACGGTAACGATAATTGTGAGAGGTTTTTGAATTTCAGCAGCTTCCACCGCCTTGTACCGTTTGATACATTCGAGTACAGAGCTTACCATAAGCTGAGTTGGGTTTCAATTGGCGACACCGTATAAGCAATCAGATTAACCACTTTACGATCAGCAGTAGATTTAAGAATTGTCTTCCGGATGTGCATAACAAGAGAGGCGTCGACATTGGTATCGAAGGAAACCATCATCCGATGGTTGCTTACCTCCGATTGATCCAGAGGACGATCGACAATGGGGGACCAGATACCTTAAACACCACCATCCACGTTCAGTTCGGCCTGTCAGTTACGCCTGAATAGTTCACAGTTGACCGGCACCCGAAACGTGGATGGGATGCGGCTGGCCTGTCAATTTAGGCTGTTCAGATGGCCGATGGTCGAAGGAAAAATGATTCGACCAGCCGGCCAGACATGCTTATTTAGGCGTCATTGCTGGTAAACATTTTTTATAAATGCTTACATACGAAAATACCCCAAATTTTCGTTTCAAAGCCTGCCACGTTCAGAGTTGCACCAGTTATGCAGTTTGGTTTGTCGGTACGTGGATAGTGCTTTCAGTTCAATTGACGGCCGGGTTCTGCAATGTACCCGGCCAGTGTAACTGACAGGCCGAACTGGACATGGACGACGGCCGTAAGTAACCCGCTATTGAATATGCTACTTTCTCGGGTGCTGCGCAGGTCGTCGGCGTTCCGAAGAGGTCTCATAAGATCTGACTGACTGCGGAATAGTGGAAGCGGATAGATGAAAGAAGGAATTGAGGACATTATCTATCGCTGTGTTGGGCAGTGAGACGCGCTTGGGTTCCGAGTTCAATTGACTGCGCACCGTGGCAAAAGAGAATTTGTCATTGCACTGGTCAGGGAAGCAAAAGCGACCGCTGATCGCAAAAGTGTATGCCGCATTACTAAAGAACTTGAACAGTATCACATACGGTGAAATTCCGTCATTTGTGGATGAAATCGCTAGCTACTATCACATTCGGACACAGGCTGTTCCTCCAATCAGAAGAGAAATCGTCTGGGCCTTCGATGCACTGAAATGGAGTAAAGCCGCTGGGCTCAAACGTCTCCCCTTACAATTATTCATCGCTGCACATGCAGTTTCTGCAGATCTGTTACTTCCACTCGTACGAAAATACTGGGAAACAGAAACCTATCCCAGATTGACCATCCACCTTGCAAATGGATAAGAAATTTTCAGAGATGAAGAACTGACACAAAAAATTTTCCGATCATTGTGAAAACTGGTTAATCGTTACTGCCTCCCACGCCTTCGACGTCAATTCGTCTACTAATACGTACAAGTATTGCTAAGCTGGATGCCATTGCAAGGGGGGGGGGGGTGGGCAAGTCAGATATCCACGAAGATCAAGACACGATAACCACCGGTATCCCTTTCTATATATGGGACAGATAATGCCTCGTTGCCAGTCGTCAAGCATTGATTCCCTGTCACACATCTTTTTTTCAGGAAATCATTAAATGCTAAGACAGCCTGATTTCGTGGCAAATTTTGGAGAACTACGCTTCAATCCACCAAGGAATGAAACTTAGTTAAAGCTTTGGAATCTGCTTTGTGGCAGTTGAATTTGAAAATGTCCTTTTTCCGTTCTTCGGTGGATCGATTAATATGGAAGTCAATCTAGAGAGGCAATGTCTGGATTACTCAGCGTTTAGAGCACTAGCCTATCGTAGCGGAAGGTTGCGATACAAATCTCACTGGTGGCACAGTGATTTGTATCGTGACCGGATGTCGAATACCAGTTGATTCAGCTGGGAATGAGTACCTGAGTCAAGTAGGAGCTGAAAACGAAGGAGGCTCTTACCACTTTGAATTAACAACTTCACTGTTTAGCCAAGTTTCAATAAGGCAGATGATTGCAGATACTAATATGCTAAAATCTAGCTACTTAGTTCTGAGCGCTCAGTAGTATTAGTATTATTAGTAGTATTATTGTAATGCAAACGGAATTAAGGGCGTCTCCTTGGAAATTTTAAATGACGCTATAATCCGGGCCGAAATGTTGTCAGTTTAGGAGGGAAAATATCCCAGGCTATGCTCCACATACCTTAAAACTTTCTCAGTTGATGTATTAAACGCAAATTCGACAGGCGCAATTTTTGGGTGGTATTGTAATGTATTTAGAGAAGCTGAGGGATGAATTGACGTTAATACTTCTTGACAGAGGGCAATACATTATTTCCGATTAATGCTGCCAGTGATAATCCACGTGCACCCTACGGGTCTGGTATCAGAGGTGTAAAGTGCTTGGTCACACGTTTCGAATGTCAGGATGAATAGTTCACAGGACTGAGTTCACAACTTAGTGGCCTTACCCAAAATATCGGAGTTGGGACGGGGGATTTGCGCATCGAATTAAAAAGCACCATCTTGGGCATCGGAAACAACATAAGGAGGGAGTATGGGATTGGAATTGATAGAAATTTGGAGCTTCTGAGTGGTAGAGAAGAGTGAGAAGGTGGTAGAGCTTGGTCATCTTCGCCCCCGCAGCCCATTGATCTAGATTTTATCCACAAACAAGTGATCAAGATTTTGCTTATAGATTTCCTCGTTGCAGATATCGGGAAGTAGTCTATCCCCCTGTAAGGGGTCAAACATTCCAGGGATACCCTCCCAAAGTAGGTTAAGAGCCTGCAAGAGTCCAAGTTTCTAAATAATACACAAGGACTGTCAAGATCATTATCTATTGTAATAGGAGGTTTGATTTTTCTTTGTTGCCTGCCAACGATTGTGGGTTTTGTCATCACTGTGGTTTTTAACTCTAAGTAGTGTTTTTGAACAATTTTGATAGTATTCTTCCCTATCTTTGTTATTTTGTTTTTGATGTTTACATTTGTAGGGTATACTCCGTCTTCCCTTGTTGATGTGCAGCCCAAAATCACACGTCGCATGCTCGTTTTGGATGAATTCAATTTATTGTTCTTTCAATTATGCTGAAGTTGTCATCATTAGCCAGTAGTTAGGTGGATAGGAAAAAGGACTGAGATTCATTTTAGTGTCGCGAATCACCATTGCTATGTTCAAATTAAGGAGGGTATGTGATAGAGCACCCCTTTGTATTGACTTTTAGAAATGCTGACAGGTTCTGGGAGCAATCCTTCTGCTTTTATTTGACCTCTCACATGGGTTAAGCCTGCTAAGTAAGTGTTACTTGTTTTTTCCGAGCATCGAATTCTCTCACAGTTGTGGAAAATTTTACCCTACCTATGCTGCCATACAAGAACATAAAATCGATAAAAAGATGGTGATCTTTGCGGGCATAACATATTTCACTTCTGACCTGTCGCGGGTAGTCTGGTAATTGGGCAATTCAGCAAAATACTCAACCTATTGCTTCAATATGCCCTTCTTTGCCTCGGCAGGAGCATCAATGCGTATGTGGCTGTTTCCTGTTGACTTGTTCGTATAACCTACTGTTGAGGTTGTTTCCTGTATTTCTCGAGTTCGCTTTATTGTGACACGGAGATGCTGCGTCGCCTTTTAAGCAGAAGGATGCTCCGTTCTACTCCTTGCTTGAAAAATCAATTAAATCGGTCATTGAAGTTTTCCTTTTCTCATGCGACTGGAACCAAATGTGTTTAGGGTCGCACCAATGATTGTATTCTCTAGTTGGTTTTGCTGATACTTCATCTCCAGGGTACAGGCGCGGTTATTGAGGCGCCCATTCACCTCTTGTAGATATTAGGGAGTTCTTCACTGAGGATAGCTTCAGTTTTTACTCTCAACAGTTTGTTAAAGAAGGTTTAAGTTGGAGTCGTTATTCAACCTTGAAGTACTATGCGAACGAGATGGTGATATGAGTCTATATTGGGCCCCTTCATGTTTTGAAATTCATCGAAATTTGGAAAGATCGCCAATCAATTAACACGTGCTCAAATTGGATCTCTTTTCACGTAACGCAAGTAACTTCTAATGACCATTTCTTGTTGCTATTGATACAGTTACGCAGAGAATAGGTGTCATTTCGCCTGAACACGGGATAACCCTTCATTGTGTCGCGGAAACCACCAAATATAATTTTTGAGAGTTGCTCATGGATTATTGCTATTTACAAGCATATCTAATAATATCTATCGGTTTTATTTAGTATTTTGCCCGTTTTATTAGCAATTGAGAGTTGTGTTGCTCCAAAGAAAGGACGCTAATAGTATTCAGTTTATCAGCCAGTTTTTTTGTTTTGTAAGAATTATCCTTTAAATTGCTGGCTACGGAGTAGATCAAACATACACTATTTTTAGGATTTCATATGAGACAAAAACTTATTAAAATCGACCTATTGTCTGTCCATCTGTCTGTCGCACGCAATTTTCTCAAAAGCGGTTATGCCGAGGTGAAAGATCTTGATTAGTACTTTCCTGGTAAGTTGCTGGTATTGAAGTCGTAATCTGGAAAATTTACTGTGTGGAAACTATGTATAATTGTTTATTTCGCTACCTGAGACAGCTTTTGGGTTACATTTTTAATGACCTGCCGGCAGACATAGTAAATATTTGTAAAACAAAACCTTATTAAATTTCAATGGCTTTACTTCCCCGCACTCATATATACCTTATATATGTATGTATATTTTAATTCTCTCGACAACGTTAGAATACAGCGAATAGTATCATACAGACGATCCTACTGGGACACCATCATGATGTTTTTTTCAGATTTTTCAGTTGGTAGTTTCTGAGAATGGGCTCTTGATTTGTATTTGCACTTTCTTATCCGCGACTCCCTCCCACTTCCTGACCCCTTTCATTTGATAACTCACATGATTACATTCGTTGGAAAATTTGTACGTTTCCTCTATGTGTGTATGTCCCTCCCCTCTTAAACTAACGTAACGTTGTTCATCGTAGTCTCATTTGAAAATTTCTACCCAGTTTCCTGTCAATAGGTATAACCGATACCCAGCAAAGTGCACGTGCCCGAAAGCAGAGAGTTTTGTCTTACATAAAATTTTAAAGAAACGGCAAGGGGAGGAATTGCACCTTCATCTAAATGGCTGACTAAAGGTTAGAAATCTTAACAAATTTTTCAGAATATCACGTATACACTTATCGAAAATATTCGATTTATCCAAACTATAGGCAGTTACCACCATTCCAAAACATGATGTTTATTTAGATCACCGATAAGTAAGTAAAAATAGTGAGTCAATCGATATTTTATGGGTTTTCCCTGTCCCTTTATCATAAAATCGATGCGCCTAGGCATAGATTCGATGAGTGTCATCAAATGCTATGTGTTCACGCGGTCCCACGCCCGCCATATCTTTCAAGTCAAACTAGTTGCAGTTAACCCATATATTACGAACGATAATTTCCCAAAGTTCCTTGATGGGATTTAAATTTTGCGACCATGTTAGCCATTCCAACAAAAGTATTATGATTTGCAAATCATAACTTTATGCTCGAGAGAGACAGCGTAAGAGGACCTAATCTAACAGTTGCCAGCGCGACGGTCCAGATGGGTGGGATCTTGGCCTCGCGGCCCGGGTTCGAATTGATTATCTGATGGGGATCCATATATAGTACAATGGACTTACTAAAGGTCTGAGTGCTGGAGCTACGGTTCCTTGAAATAAGAACAAAATAAATATAACGGGGCAACGGTTTCTAAAATTACATAAATCGTAAGGCCTAGAACCTAGCAAGGTTGCATGCCATATAATGCGCATCATAATATGCTACGCTTCTACATACGTCCTCTTATCCTGTTTTCTGTGCTATGCCAGGTTTCATTATGCGCATCACAAATACATCCTAAGGAAAGTTTGTTGCCTTAAATAACTTAAATCCACCGAATTTGTACGTTTTTTTTTGCAAATGTCCTAATTGAACCACCGCTAAAGTTACCTTCCGGAAATATTATGCCAGGAAGGAATATCATGTCAAGGCTAGGCTCTTTGGTCCGTCACGTGAATTTGATAACTTAAAGTCCCAAATGTATCAACAGCTAATGAAGATTAAAAGATTAGACTAGTCACGGGGACTAAATATTTATTTTTGAGATTTCTAGTTGATGTCAGACCTCTCAATACGGGCCTATGCTATCCTATGAAGTTATTGCCTCATGACAAATTTCACATTTCTTCTCTTCGATGGTGCTAGAGCCCAAATCGGGCCTTGGTCTCCCGGATATATTGCCTGCAATTATCTCGATTCAAAGACCGTGTTCTCAAGTTAGAAAATCTTACACTGATGTGCAAGCTACGTCCGTTGAGTCCTCCCAACGTGTCCTTGGCTTCCTTTTTGTACGGCTCCCATCGGCTCTGCTTTTCAGCATTCGTTTCGGAATCCCATTCTCGTGCATTCATTCGTTATAGTCAGCTCATTGCAATTTCCGGATTTTGACTAGTGCCGATGCTGGTGGGTCATCAACAAATTCATACAATTCGTGACTGTTTCGCCGGGTATCTGCTTCCTTTACGACTTCAAAAATCTTTCGGAGGACTCTTCTCTCGAAGATCTGCTTTTCCGACATTGGCGTCAAGGTCCACGTCTCGCATCGAATTAGTCGAATTAGTAACTTGTAGATGGGAAGTTTATTACGTCTGTGTACTTTTCTCGATCTCATGACATGGAAGACCGCATAAAGTGCTTTATGAGCAGTAGTAATTCGTCTTTGGATTTCGTGTTTTTCGTTTCCGTCCTTCGAGAGTAGAGTTCCTCGGTAGACGAATTGGTCCGTTCGAGATTATGCTCGCCCATTGAAATGTTCTGCATACTAGCAGCCACCTTTCAAATTTGGGCAATGTATTTCGTTTTGGATTCATTGACTCTGCGCTCCACTTCACTCGCTGCTGTCTCGAACACTTTTTTCATACGATGCATCCATTGGGCAAGAATATCCATATCGTCTGCGCGACAAGTTGTGCGGATTTTACCAGTAACGTACCTCTGGTATCAACTAAGGTACCTTTCTGACGACGTATTCGAGCACCAAGTTAAAGAGGGTGGGGGCGAGATCATCATCTTGTCCGGACACTATAGGAGAACTTTGTGTCAGTTCATTTTGAATGTTTACCTGGCCCTCGTTAATCATTTTGGCTTTCACTAGCCGTACAGAGCAGTCTGATTTACACTATCGTATGCCTGACCGAAGTCAACGAACATTTGATGCACGTCGATGTCATGTTCACAGCTATTTTCGAGCACCTGCTTAACTGCAAATGTCTGGCCCGTGATGGCCCGGATCTGAAGCCACCTTGGTATTCCCCGATGATGTTGTCTGTATACTGTCTCAGTTGTCGTTCGAATATTCTCGTCAGCACCACACTCCAGTCGTCTGGTATTTGTTCCCTTGTCCTGATTCTGCTGATTAGTTTGTAGATTCGACTGGTGAGCTCTATGCTACCCTTCCTTTAAGAACTCGGCTAGAATGCCATAGATTCCGGGTGCTTTATGTGATTTTAATTTAACCAAAGTTGGCTCTACTTCGTACATTTTGAAAATACTGAACGCATCTTGCTTTTATCATATTTGAGTCGCGTCGCTGATGATATTGGCATTATAACCTCTACAAAGGGTCGTTCGCGGTTTAAGTCCTAGCCTCATCTGTTGCTAACTGGCTCGGGTTCGTCTTTCGATTATTAGTCGATAAGCTTCGTTTTTCTTGGTAATCGCTTCCAGGCAGGCATCTTTGTACTATTCGTTACGATTCCTCCATTCTACATGCCAATGTGTTTTAGCTGCACTCTGGATACCATCCCTATTTTTTCAGTATATTTCGTCACTGCTTTCCCCAGGGCCAGTATGAGGTAGCGTGTCGAAAGGACCTCGATTGTGACCATGAACACTTTGACCGTGTCGTCTTTCAACTGTCCACATTGATTTTGGGAATCCAACTCCTGTGGCTGTGGTTGCTTTTGGTTATTCGGCAGCGATATTTCTAGATTTTTGACGAGGACGTGTTCGATGTGATTGTATGTCTATCCGTCTGATGATACCCACATCATTTTATCATGGAGGAAGCAAGTGGAGCACACGACAATTTTTTTGCTGCTGGCGAATTCGATGAGTCTTTGGCCATTATGCCTCTATGGATTAATTCGTTGCACCCGGAGCAGTCTGTCAAATGCTATCCAGTCGAGTGTATTGTAGTGACATCATCTTTGTCCTCCATTGGTGCATGACAGTTGATATACCACACATTGAGAAGCTTTATCTTGAAGCGGATTAAGTAGATTTACACTATACCATTTGTGATTTAATTGAGATAAATGTGCCCTTCCCAGGAAAATCACGATTTTTATCAACCCTGAATCTAACTTATGGGGTTGTTTAGACATGGTAACAAACAGTCAACATTGTAACACCTCGCAGAAGCTATCCAAGTGGTAGATCTTCATTGGAAATAATTATGGTTTCTCTCTAAAAACTCGTAACACATGTCCCTGAAACTTTTGTTAAAAGCGTAATCTAAGAGGAATTATTTTATTATCCTAATCTTCATTTGTAATTTACTTTTTAATGCGAAGTTTCCTAACCGTTTGAACTTTTCAATAGATATTCATATTTTAGATGCGAGCGCGGTGGCAAACAGGCTTAAAGGAATACTTCCTAGCTTCTAGTTTGCTCTTTATTTCAGAGATGATAGTGTGAATTTGGTGATTATTCTCTCTAAGGTCAATTTGTTTCTTAAGCGCATTTTTGAGAGGATTAACGACCCTGCACTATAGCACTTGCCTCTGATTGTTTCGGCATTTAGGGGTTACTGCGATTTTCGGAATCCTTCAAACCATGGAATAATGTCCCGAGTTGTAGAACCTGTCACGTCAACCATAGTAATTTCCACAGATTTTCGCAAAATTTTATTTGCTTGAAGTCGCTGAAACTTTTTGTTGATCTACCTAAGTAAGTAGTAGTAGTTAAGTATTATATTTCTGGTTAAATAAACATTATGAAAAGGCATTCACTCATTTAGTTTGAAATTTAGTAACAGTGTAAAATATGACAAGGATAATAACCTTGAAAATTTCGGTTGAAAGTCTACCATTTACAAACATGTGTACACTAACCTGTTTCTATGGAATTTTGCTTTAAATCCTAGAACAGCACATGGTGACTTTATCACCTTAAAGTGAATAGTCTTACATACAAGAAAATAGTTGATTGCATTTCTTTCTACCTTCTTATCCAAAAATCGCTCCCCCAGGGGTTTTCACACAAGAAAACCAAAAGTGTTCACACTTGAAAGGTATTTATTTTCAAGGAATGGGGCTTACGGGGCCTGGGGTCCCTCATATCCCATGCACATACATATGTACTTCCTGCCAGATTAAAAGTAAAGCTAACTTCCAAAATACCAATCGATTTTTTTTCTTTGATGTTCCACATGTTAACATACGATGAAAAATTATATTTACTTTTCCTGTTTGTCTGAATGGTGGTGAATGTGTCGTGCAGTCCTCTTTTCAAAATGCATTCACAGTAAATCACGCTTTCTAGCTAAAGGTTTCTAATAGATGAATGGAGTGACAGGCAAATATTCCAATTTTTTTATCAATTAATGCATACTGCATTTCTAAAAAAATCGTAAAAGCGCAAGCAACATGCATGGATTTAAATCCATGCATGACAATTTAGTGCTATTGATCGAGCTTTATAGAAATAATAAGATTAGATTGATTACGTCAATATATTTTGTAATTCCTTGGAATAATTAAAATCTTCACCCGGACCAAACCTGCGACCGGGAAGACGACCCAGCTACCGAACGGAACAAAGGCTAAAGAACTTCTTCCGCTGGATTAATTAAAATCACAAATGTCAAACAATTTGTCCCTTAGGTTGACAACTAAGATATTCCACAAACAATGGAAGTCCCAAATACATATCCGAAAAGTATTGCGACTATGTCTGGGCGGTGGATGTCGTCCGTGCACTATTTACATGCAATTGCATTTATAATGCAGTCACGGCTCGACAGCGAACGCCCCGACTCTTACCACTTGCACTTATTCAAATCAGCATTTCTCCCTCCTCGAAGTAGAACCATAAACGTTGTCAACAGACGACAATAACTTGACTTATTCCATCAATTACGCAGAGTTAGTTGATTAAACCACTCAAGACATATTGAAATGAGGCTCCCATTTGTCAGTTCTTTGGCTCCTCTATTTGTCCGTTTATTAGGCGTAATAAAACGATGGAGTGTAGTTCGGCTGGCAAGGAGAAAGCGGTCGTGCAGTGAACAGAACGTCTCCCTGTCAAGAGGACCTCTTGAATATGCATGGGAAAAGGCGTGTTGTTCCTACGTGATGACCTAATAAGAGATCACGTGCTCGTCGACGTAATGTGTGCGAGTCAGGAGATTTCGTCTTCATTAAACTAAGATAAACATTGAGGCTCGTACTCGTGGTCGGCGTTTCGTTGGCCTCGGTGATTTTAATCGCTGATAATGGGTTTGGGGATTTTACGATGCTCACTAGTGAGTTGTACGAGACGCAATGAATGCAATGCAGGCCGCCTACTCCCTGCTTTCCAACAGAGAGATTCATCTTGGGCTAACATGGGAAGTATCTTTCATCAGCTCAGTAAATTTAATCAGAAGTTTAGGTGGCCAACAAGAAATCGAGCAATTCACTGAAACGTATGGTTGAGTATTGGTTATTTCAGATTGTTTCTAAGCTATTGGTTTCTTAACTTCGCTATCAGTCAGTATACAATCTTTAAAAAATAAGGATGATCGAATATAGGTTTTTTTTTGTTTTCTTCTTATTTTTGATAAATATTTCATTTTTTTGATAATGCGATAATCAGTTTGACATATCTAATATGTAGTCGAAAAACATTTGTTGTTGATAATTAGCCGTCATTTGGCAATTTTCGCCTAAGTTTTCGGTGCACGCTGGTGTGGATCGCCGCTGTATTCTTTTTCGCCGAGTGAACTGATTTGCAGCATTTAACATTTTTCTAATTGTTCGGAGTTTCATAATGGCTTGCATCTGGTCACTGAAATGGATCGTGCATTCTATTAATCCTATTTTTAAGGTTTTGTGTGAAACAAATTATTAGAATCGGGTCGATGTCTGTCTGTCTGTCGCACCTGATTAGTATAGAAGCATATTTTAGAAATTTTGCCGGAAATCTCTTTTAAGTTCATGCTAGAAGTACAAAATTTGGTAGTGGTATAAAGGATAACATAGAACATAAAGTTATAGAATGTGAAACTTTTACATTTTGCGTGAATTTCGTGCATACTAAAACGTGTACGACGTCATCATAACATATCAATTCAAACACAAAGTGAGTTCACGTGAATGGGAGGTCGCAGAGAAACCGGTATCCGGTCTAGGCCTGCCTTAATAAGGAACTCCAGATATCCCGGTTTTGCGCCGAGGTCATGGTATCGCTAATAGATTTCGTCGTTATGTAGGCTATGGAATCGTCCATCCTCATGTAGGGGGCCAAAAATTCTTCGGAGGATTCTTCTCTCGAACGCGGCCAAGAGTTCGTAATTCTTCTTGCTAAGAACCCAAGTCTCCGAGGAATACATGAGGACTGGCAAGATCATTGTCTTGTACAGTAAGAGCTTTGGCCCTATGGTGAGACGATTCGAGCGGAACAGTTTTTGTAAGCTGAAATAGGCTCTGTTGGCTGACAACAACCGTGCGCGGATTTCATCATCGTAGTGTTATCGGTTGTGATTTTCGACCCTAGATAGGAGAAATTGTCAACGGTCTCAAAGTTGTATTTTCCTATCCTTATTCTTCCTGTTTGACCAGTGCGGTTTGATGTTGTTGGTTGGTTGGTTTCCGGTGCTGACGTTGCCACCATATATTTTGTCTTGCCTTCATTGATGTGCAGCCCAAGATCTCGCGCCGCCTGCTCGATCTGGATGAAGGCAGTTTGTACGTCTCGGGTGGTTCTTCCCATGATGTCGATATGATCAGCATAGGCCAGAAGTTGGGTGGACTTAAAGAGGATCGTACCTCTTGGATTTACCTCAGCATCACGGATCACTTTCTCGAGGGCCAGGTTAAAGAGGACGCATGATAGGGCATCCCCTTGTCGTAGACCTTTGTTGATGTCGAATGGTCTTGAAAGCGATCCTGCTGCTTTCATCTGGCCTCGCACATTGGTGAGGGTCAGCCTAGTCAGTCTTATTAATTTCGTCGGGATGCCGAATTCTCTCATGACCGTATACAGTTTTACCCTGGCTATGCTATCATAGGCGGCTTTAAAGTCGATGAACAGATGGTGCAATTGATGTCCATATTCCAACAGTTTTTCTATCGCTTGCCGCAGAGAGAAAATCTGATCTGTTGCTGATTTGCCTGGAGTGAAGCCTCTTTGGTATGGGCCAATGATGTTCTGGGCGTATGGGGCTATCCGGCCTAGCAAGATAGCGGAGAATATCTTATAGATGGTACTCAGCAACGTGATAGCTCTATAATTGCTGCACTGTGTGATATCTCCCTTTTTATGTATGAGACAGATAATGCCTCGTTGCCAATCGTCAGGCATTGATTCGCTGTCCCATACCTTGAGCACAAGTTGATGAACCACTTGGTGTAACTGGTCGCCTCCATATTTAACCAATTCGGCTGTAATTCCATCGGCTCCTGGCGACTTATGATTTTTTAGCCGATGAATTGCACGGACTGTTTCTCCTAAACTTGGTGGTGGCAGTATTTGTCCGTCGTCTTGAGTTGGCGGGATCTCCAACTCGCCGATGTTCTGGTTGTTCAATAGCTCATCAAAGTACTCAACCCATCGCTCCAATATGCCCATTCTGTCGGAAATCAGATTTCCCTCTTTGTCTCTTTAGGATGAGCATCGAGGTGTATAAGGCTTCATCCTGCTGCCTTGCTGGTAAAACTTCCGCGTCTGGTGCGGTTGCTCCCTGTACTTTTTTAGTTCACAGACTTGTTGGTTCTCCCAGGCTTCCTTTTTCTGTCTGTGAAGTCGCTTCTCTGCTCGACGGAGTTCGTGATAAGTCTCTGCGGGTGCCCGCGTTCTTTGAGAATGCATGCATGTTTTTAACGATATTGGATGTTTTTTCTTGGTCGGCCTGTTGCGGGAGCTGTCACCAAGAGAGATCAGGTAGGATTTAGCATAGTGGAATAATTCAATTATATTTTATTTACCTCTTTCCTTAATTTCAGCATTTTATTTTGTGGAGTTTTGCTTGTACTGCATGTTAAATACCGCAACAGGTGTCTGATATATGGTAAATGGGGCAAAAGGGTGCTAATTGCTTAATTTCATTAGGAGGATAAAAAGTGATATAAAATTTGGAAACTGATCGAACAATGAACTTGATCTTGTTCGGGAATTGCAGCATCACCCTTGACATGCATTTGAGAAACCATTGTGAGAAGAAGCGAAGGAAACACTTTCTATTTCCCACCAAGATTTTTGTTTAATCCATTTAGTCCTATGCGTTCATCTAGCGACTAATGGTAAACCGTAAAAGCCAACAAAAACTAGTAAAGCGACGGAGTGAAGCAATTAAATTGACAATTAAAATAAAAATTCGAAACCTTTTGCTTTTGCTTTACTAAAAGTTTTATTCTTTGCATAGGTATTTCGGCGACTTCTTTTTATCTTCCCCAGCGCTTGCTTTCGAATAAGGGAAAAATTCTAAAATCGTCCTATTTATGTTTCTAACCGCAGGCAGTAGGTGGATAAGTCAATGCTTATTAATCTCTTCCCCTGATTACTCGTTTTGCCGGGTATTGTCTCGGGTATGCCTCTTGATCAATTCGAATAGCCAGGAATACTTGTTGCCTTGGTCCCTGCTAAAAAATGCGTTTTACTGGATTCTGTAAATCTCCATACTTTCGGTGACGTCTAGATTTCTTATATCCCCTATATATTTCACTCATTTTACGTCCTCCTTGGAAATAGTGTGGTTCACCAAGACGATGTACCGATGTGGTTCACCAAAACCATGTTTCCTCAGTTTTTATTTCAACGAAAAGGGGGTTTGGTTAAATTTCAAAGCTATTTTCCTTTTGAGCTTTTGTGGTAGCGCTCAATACGCTTGCTATTGAAAAGTGCTCTTCTGTTTGTTGAGCAAACTGTAACAAAGTGTGTTATAGGACCTTGTTCTCTGCCGTATAGGGTCCGCCAATCACCCCGTCGATTACCACGTGGACGTGAGAGTAGAATTTGATAGAAAGGCATGATGTAGTGGAGTGTATTTACTAGGTTCCATCGTTCACCGCCGTTCCATGTAGCATACCACGCTCGGGCACTCTTGAACCGTCTATTATTGTTAGTCTTCTTTAATTTATCGGCGATCAAACGTGTGCGTTCATGTAAATTTACCATAAACCAAAATAATGTGCAGGGTGGCCTAGAAAGGAAAGGAAAGGAAAAAACAAAAAACTATTATATATAAAGTAATTTAATTTTTTACGATAAAGTTAATTAAATGTAGTTTTATGTTTTGAAAATCAAATTAATAAGATGACCTTCTTGAGGGTTGTGACACTCTTCCAATCGGGCACGAAAATTCTGGAAAACTTTCGTAAAAGTTTCTTTTGGATGAAATTACATTTTTTGGTGAATATTCACCTTCAATCGCCACAACGCTATCAAATTATTGGAGTATACCTTGGCATTAAGGTTTTAATGGGCAGGAAGGGCCGTGAAATAAGTTTCAGAAAAAATAAATCCTTTATCACGTCATTTAATCTGCGGAAATTAAGTGCTCCTGTTATCGCAGTACAAATTTTCTAATTTTGGGACCAGAAAATCGGTCTTAACAGACATGTATCGTTATTAATTGACGAATACCGTTCGACGGCGATTATCATAAAAAGAAACAGCCCGATACCGGCAGTCTTATTTATTCACAAAGTCAAATGTTATTGAAGTCAGTAAAGGCGTCGAACATTTCACAAAATTTAACCTCGATTCAAAATATGCTAGCTTTAATTAGTACACTTCACTTCACTCCTTAGTACAGTGTTAGGTAGAAACACAGTCAGACCGTGCTTCAGTATCATTATGATCACACGCAATGCAATGCAACTGATAAGTTCCCGACAGTGAAGCAAACACAAGACGAATATAGACACCCATGGCGACTAGGATTCGAACCCAGAGCAACCAAATTGAGAGGCTGACGTGTTATCCCCTCAATAACATTCAACATTCTTGGATCCGCGCGAACTCTAGAACTTGCTGGTTCCCTTGCTGCGTATATTTTTTTGCAATCTTCAGGCTTTATTTTTTGTATCCATCCTGTTCTTTCGAATCTCCCACCTCACTGCTTAAGGAGGGAGATAACTGTAACCGGTTCAAAAACTCATAGTAAATGTGGACACAGAATACACTGAATACGCTCTTCTTCCAGCAGCTCATAGTTACTTAAATTTAAATCGATATGCTCCGCGTTGATACCGGCTTTGCACCCTTTCCTTAATACGTTTTGAAATTAGTGCAGTTTCAATAATAAACTTCTTACTAAGCCGCCCTGTCCTTGAAATTCTAGTTGTTCTGTTCAGTAGGTGTTTGGGACCTTTTTAGTCTATGTGTTTCTTCTACATCAATCTTTTCCCTAGATAGTTTCCTAGGAACTTTGCTCGTTAGATAATGGCACTGAAGTACCACTAAGTCTGAAGTGCAATACGATTATTTAATGGGTGACATGGCCAGATTTCGTTTCGCGTGCAGTTATTCCACCGGGCCAACCATTATTCTTGCAGCAGTTTTTGACTATGGCTAATATGACGTTTCGGAAGAATCGCCAAGTTGCTTATGGCGTATAGGATGCTCCACACACGGGATTGTTGACTTTCTAGGCAATCTTGAGAGCTCAGGTGAAAACAAGGTTGAGCTATTAGTTGATCCCGCCTAATGTTTCAGATCAGATTATCAATAAATTGGATGTCCATTCACGGCACAGTGATACTGAGTTATATAGCGTTCATACCAGTGGATGCGAAGTCTATCTAACACCTTTGCCGCAATTATGGAATAGGCCCCATAGCAGAAAACACAACTCCACGCACGAAACTCCTCTGAAGGGGCCAAAAGCACATCCTTCAGAAATTCTCATGGAGCATGGCTGTAGAGACCAGCCGACAAAGCCTACATTTCTTGTCGATTTTGGCTTTAAGACAGTCTCTGCAGTGGGTGTGTAGACCTTCGAAAATAAAATCAGCGCGAGGTAGGCATTAGAACCTTCCAATGAACTTTTTTAATTATATTTTTTTTATATTCAATTTGATTAACTTACATTCTTCCTGAATACTTCACAGTTTAGATTCTTGTTCATGTGGTTACATCCGGTTCTCAAGTACGCGTGATCAATTTTTCAAAATTTATAAATAAAGCCGGATATTCTATAGCATCGGAATGAATTAATGATGAAACCTATTCCTCTATCTGTGGTTTCCCTTCAGAGTACAAATAAGTGAATCAACTGATCCAATTCTGGTTTCATCAAACCAAAATTGTAAGTTGGTGAAACATTTTAAGGTGAGGAAGTATGCGTATATCGGTAGTTGTGATAATACTTATTGGGTTAGATCTTCGAAATTTTCTACTTAAATTTGAGACTAGACTCGTGTTCATATCCCTGGTCATCTTTCATAAGTTTAGCATTGCAACTACAACGATACTAGTTAGATATATGCAGACATTTCCAATATTTTATGACATTCTAAGAGAAGGCGTGAGAAGTCTTGCTTTTGATTCATTTGTGGAAACACAAAACCTTATTAAAATCGGTTTACTGTCTGTCTGTCTGTCCGTCACACGCATTTTTCTCGGAGACGGTTACAGCGATTGACACCAAATTTGATAGAAAGATACGAACTGAGAACGCTCACGCATATAGTGAGCTACATCCTTTTACGTCGAATTTAAGGGGGGGGGGGGGTCCCCAAACATGCGAAGGGGGGGTGTACATTTTTTTTTTATCAAATATAGTCATGTGGAGTATCAAATTAAAGGTCTCGGTTAGTACTTTTCGAAGCCGGTCTTAGTTTCGACATTTGTTGGAAAGGTGGGGAGTGCGAGGGGTTCAAAGTGATCATTTTTTTAACGAACCCATTCTCAGAAACTACTCAACCGAAAAATCTGAAAAAAATCAGGGGAGTTCTACTATATGGTGCCTAGGCTCCGAAATACCCTCCATACCGATACCTGTTCAAATAAAGTTAATAATAGTACATTACTATAATTTTTAGTAATTGGCAGGAAAACCCCCCTTAAGTTCACCTTAGAATCACAAAATTGTAATACAATAATGTAGGCTACATTATAGAGCATAATCCTACCAAATTTTGTGAAAATCGAACTATTACTAACAAAGCTATAATAGGTCGAAGCTGTCGCTTCAGTGCAAATTCAAGACTTTGAATGTCAATATCACTTGAAAGTGGCTATTTTCACATAATATATGCATATATTACGTGCTACATACTAATGGGACAAATGCACACTCAAATCTCTATATAAGAGAAATACACAAAACCTTTCATACCTGAAGCATCTAGCTTCCGGTTTCCCGACTTGTTCATATATAAAGTTAATGAATAATGTTGACTTTTTTGCACCAAAGTAACTAAATTTAGTACCTTTTGAAGTTCATTAGCAAGCACTTTTTCTCTTTTTTTAGCAGTTCTTTTCTCTTTTTTCAGTACTTCTTTTAATTATGCAGATACTTTTCAACAGAAAAGGAAGTTAGTATTTAGCAATATCACCTGAATGACAAAGTGCCCGAAAAGTTGAACTAGTAAAATTTCGCTGCCTATCGTCACTTCGTGAAAAGGTCAAAATTTCCATAAAATCGCACAACAATGTATAAAATAATCCACAAAGTTTGACATAAACTAGGCCGACTAGACTAGGCCTTTGTGAAGGAGTTTTAGGTTTTCAGTTATGTGGTTTGGCAAAAGTAAAATTATGACTTTGTAAGTAAGCCAATACGAAGCTTAAAACTTACGATATACATGGAACCCTCAATCATAGTGGCAGGAATCAGTTAACTTGGGGGTTCAAAGCGACCAGAGTGAATAGATTGGTGTGTATTTATTCATCAGAACTTGAAGAAGACGTATACTCTAACGGGCTGTGTTTTAATTTGTTACAAAACGGCGCCTTAGGCATAGAATAACTATTTGTCTTTCAGTAGAGTAACAGCTGGAAGTGCACTTCCTTCACAGCATGAGAATTGTTATTATATAATGTCCCATGCCGACCGTATATGCCCCTCCAAACGGTAATCCTTAACCTGGTTGAATATCTGTAGTATTTGCCTAGATGTCATACACGGCAAATCTCCAAAAATGATCTCAAGAAAATAGTCTAGTAAGTTAAGAACGAGAATTTTCCCGATGTGATTTAATCCCTTTCCAATTCGATGCATTGTTATTCAATAATTGTATTTACGTGCATAACATTGAAATTGAAGCTCGAATTCGGTTGGTTTTGAATTGAATTTGGTTGGTTATCATGTTGTTGTGCGCTCCCCAAATTCCTCTCTCCCAAAACAATATATCAACCATATTGATAGCCATATACTTGGATATGACACAAAATACAACAGGAGAGGTGAAAATCTTCTCGTTCTGGTTGAGCCTAGATACGATCATATGAAAGTATCATTTATCATAGTACCTTTGTACCACATTTTTAGTACCATAATTTTCTCGCTGCCGACAGCATTGTTAATGATACATTTTGTTGCAATGCAGTAAGTGGAGCAAGTGCCCCACTTAAACTATTTCTTAGGTTCACCTTGTTGGTAACTCAGTTCAGTCTTCCTTTTCTTGGATGAACAATATTTTTGTTGGTTACGTATCCTCGTTCTTCGCTAAATCCAGAATCTTTGTCCAAAGGTATACGCGAACAAATCACATCTGCAAGAAGCTTTATTCAAATTTCAAATCAAAAATAGTTCCGTCAACTTGAAAAAATATTTTTTTGCCCTGGTCATATTAACCTTGGCGTTATTTTGTTTACTTGCTGATAATCAACTTTTAACTGGAATTGCGTGAAAATATGATAATATAACTGAAGGCCTAGAAGCGAATCGGGCAAAGTGATGTTCTCATTGAATCGATTTAAAGAAGCAAACGTAACGCTTATCAATTATCAAGACATTGATGGAGCCATTTTGTGATAAGTCAATTTGCTGTCAATGAACTTTAAGCAATGTTTCTTTGGTTTTGCATTTCAAAATGGGATTGCTGAAATTGCCTGTTTGGCGTTCCTCCCGGAGGGGTTGGTAGCGTCTCTAATGGGACACCAAAAGATTGTGGAGCGTTCCAAATCATTATATTAACATTCAAGAATTGATCAATGAAATTCCACAATTCTTCCTTTACTAAAATTTAGGTCTTTTACAATTCTTACCGTTCGAACCCAAACCAATTACGATACGTCTCTATGCAGCTAGATGTCTGTAGCGAGAAAGATGGTCTAGCGGATGAGTGTGTTGTAGTCAAAGCTATCATCAGATTAGTTTCCTTTACGATTAGTTACGAGGGGTCTCGCATGAAGTACGGAAAGCAATGTGTAGACGAGGCATTCGGCCATACTATGCTGACGGGGTTGCATCTTCGTTTAAGAAGGTAGTGTCAAAAGGGGAAACCAAAACAACAGTAATTGTGAATTCTTATTAACAGGAAAAGCAAGCGAAGGAGGAGCTGTAGCAGAAAGGACTGGAAGACAAAGACCGACAGATTCATAAGCACTTTTGAGTCGTGGTTAATAGAAACAGTGATTTCTACTTCCTTTCATGAAAACAGTGGGATAGAATGGAATGGCAAGCGCAATATACAGTTGTCATTGTTATATTTCCATTCTGATATATCAACCTCGATAAAAGGGAGCATCTATGCTAGTGCTATTAATGTAATTTCCATCCGTAAGTGCTGAGGCGGAATCTGGACGCTAAATACTCTTCTAAGTTGTCCAACTACTAAAGGGACTAGAGGGCTTTCCATTTACTTCGGCCAATCAAAAATTATAGGTTTCTTCAGAGTGAAATGTACGATGGACCGAAAGAGTACGTCATCATGGCATGAATTCATAAAATTTCTGTACTAAAGCCACTTGGACGAAACATGGTATCAGACGGAATGTTCATCCTTGGTGGCTGTAGTTTTGAAGCGTACCTAGAACGTAGAAATTTTCACAAGTGAAACTGCATGTTCCACAAAGTATACCATTATGAATGGTAAAGTGAGTGAGGTGGTAATATGTTTCATTTTCTTTCTGATTGCTTTGTGGAGATACATTGCCAAGGCAAGCTTTATTAATTTCAGCTATTATTATTCATGGGTTGCTTGGTTAACCAAGATTTGCGTGACCACTCGGCAATTTCTTCTGCTGCCTGTTCACTTACCGTCAAAAGAGACTTTTGATTACTACGTCGATATATTTTGTTGACAGCTTTGACGAAATCAAACATTTTCCTTCGGTTTTGAATACCTGCTTCTCCCTTCTGCTGGGAAGCAAATCTTGTGGACGACTAGTTTCCATCCACTCCATGATAATTCGAGTAGAATTATTCATCGGTTAATATGGTTACAGATATAGTAGGTCAAAGTTTCGCATGAAGTTACTGGACCCTGAGACATAGAAAATTAGTATCACATTGAAGTCTGACATAGTAAATGTGTATACTGACATATGTTTACCTAAGGAATGTGCAAGACTCTCCATACCTGAAGTCCCTTTAGTTCTGGACTTGCTACTGTTTGTTTTGCCGTCATCGAGCATCGTTTAAAAAGACAGGGATGAAAATCGTGAGAATCCTCAGGTTTGACATGTAGTGGGCTCCGTGAGTTGAAACATTTGTCAACTAATAATTTCTGCGGGCAAAAAATAGACATCATAGGATTATAATAATCGACCGATTGGATTGAAAATATGTAAAATTAACAGTTATCGGCCAGTAATTATAATCAGTTAGTGTTGATTCGGTTAATACCATAGATCGCTCAATGATTGGTTCAAGTTTAGTACATTTAGAATTAAAAATGTGTTTCATTTGGGAATCTCTTTATCTTTTTTAAGGTTTTGTGTAAAACAAAACCTTATTTAAATCGGTTTACTGTCTGTCGGTCTGTCTTGATCCTACCAAGTTTGGTGGAAATCGCACTATTACTAACAAAGTTATAATAGGCCAAAGTTGTCACTTTTTGGAAATTCAAGATTTTGAATGTCAATATCACCTGAAAGTGGATATTTTCACATAATACATGCGTATATTACGTGCTAAGTACTAATGGGACAAATTCACCCTCAAAACTCTTTATAAAAGAAATACACAGAACCTGAAGCGTCCGTTGAATTTGCAAGTGTAGGATTTAAGTAGATTCAATTGACTGTTTAGATTACTACCAAAAATGCACATATTCGAGTTTTCGCATTCAACATTTCAATGTCAGATTGCGACCCACGAAGAAGAAGGAAGAAGGATCAGCATTTGGTGTTTGTTCAGTGGCTGCTGATATGAAGTAAAAAGAATGTCAATTGTCTTTAGTTGGATGGTTCTCATCATTGTCTTTGATTCCCATTATTGTCTTTGACTGAAATATCAACCGATTCAGGGTGAACAATCTAAACAAATTATGAGAGTCAAAATCCTCTTAGAAGCCAAACAAGAACAATACTTTCATTTCTATACTAATTTGATTGGGGACTCAAAATCGAATCACCAACTGCAAAGGTAATAAAATATAGTAAGTCTGATAAAGTAATCCCCGTATGAGCCGTGCATTCCTCATATCTCTCACAATTGCAAAACTCTATCAAGATTTGCTTACCCGCCGCGAAAACATCAACACACCCAAACTTATAATGGATATGAAATACTTGAGTAACCTTGACAAATCATTGCCCACATGAATCATAATTTAGCTCCCATATTAAAGGCGGTGGCGCATTATTTCGCATTTCGTTTCCATCGATTGAAGTTGGCCGGTTGCGGGGACCATCAGCGAAACTGCAGCGCGGAGTAATCCGAGGTACACAAACATCTGAGCTGAGTCAACGTTATCTTATCATGGCTCTTTCCACTTTGATGTTTTGGAAGTATCACCCTTCCAGAACTTCAGGGAGTGTACGTCACCGTGCTGGACACAACTGCTTCCAAGTTCGGAGAAAAAGTATGCGTACAATCCAGAGTATGGCTCTCGCTCAACTCCTATCGTCCGTAAGGTATGACTTCGGTAATGGGTTGTATGTCCCATTGGCAAGTAGTTGAAAGTTCCCCTCGGTGGTAAAGTAGTTGACGTAGACGATTAAATTAATGAACAATAAGAGTCTGGTATGTTTACAAGTTAATCTAATGAGCAACAAGCACCGGTAGCGGCGAGTGCTAACATGGAAGAATTAGGCCTCGGGGACTTACTCAGCCACGTTTCCAGCCATTTATACACACTAAGCACTAGTCTGAACAAATATTCAAAGTACACGCTGCAATATGGTATTGAGTACGGTTACCCGTAGGAAACATGATCATTTCCACCACAAAAATATTTCAAAATGTAATGAGAAAGATAAAAATGATGACTCAAAAATTTCATGGGACGTGTCGCTTTTCAATTTATTTCTGCACGAAGTATGCAACCTAAGCAGAAATAGGAGACGTCATTGGAATGCAGCTCATTTTCAAAAATGTGAAGACTTTGTTGAGGTGTTGTTTGCTGAACTGCTTCTTTTATGGTTTTTTTTAAGATTAAGAATCGTCCTTAATTAGCGTGAAGAACATGGCGTTCAGCGTACTATGCTAGTCCTATAAAATACACAGTATTATTTATACAATAGTGGCGGTTGATGACTAGTCCCATGAAATGGTTAACAAAAAAGTCGGAATTGAGAACTAGAATTCAGGAACTAAACGGGCATATGAAAAGTTTTTGTGCAGCGATTATGTAATGTATCTCTTTATACAAAGTTTATGCCTATAAACGATATGCAAACTTAAAAAGTCATTGCGTGACTTATTCTTCAGATCTTGTTTTCATATTGTGCGGAACAAGAAAATCGCCGACATAGACCTCGAAAGGGGTCACCATGGAGAGCCGCGACCCCATAAATTCAGCACCGACAACTTGTATGCTTCAGTTGTCGCTCAATAGTTGGAAGGCTATCTGGCTGATCGAACTGCAGATACACTTAATAACCCGCCTGAGAATATCGATGAACATTGAGCTGTCATCAAAAATGCACTTTTCTCGGATACTACGCAAGTCGTCGGTCACGTCCCGAATAGGCGATTGATATTGCGTCGGCTAGGGAAGCAGAAGATGCCGCAGAACACCGCGTGCTCCTTGCCGTCGCAAAGATAATCCTGGAAATCATCAAAGAACATCTCGAAAGCATGATCGACAGAAAGCACCCTGGTTTCCATTCCTGATCCTCCAGTATTGATCATTGCGGAACAATATGTGGAATTCAGATCTTTGTTTCACCTTCATCGATGTCGAGAAAGTTTTTGACCGTAGGACGTGGAGAAATTGACATCTTTTCTCAAACACTTTAACTGTGCTCATAACATCTGCTTGCTCTCTCACCGGGCGACGGACCTTGACCAAATTGCTCTGGATTCGGAAAGAAAAGCAAATATAGTTTGGCTGAAGATAAGCACCAATAAAAGCAAGGTTCTCAGTCCGACGGGTCATCGCACTCTCTCTATCTACATTAATGGGCAGAGCATTCAAGGCGTCGATCAATTTGTTTATCTAGGAAGCGCGATTTTTGCCGAACTGGATCTTGCCCAATACATTAACAGCGCTAGATCCGTTTTTGCTGCCATGTCTAAAATCTTGAAAAGCAATTGGTGGCAGTGGGATTAGTATCGTGATTTGACGTCGGATACCAGTCGACTCAGCTATGAATGAGTACCTGCGCACTGCTGAGCACATTGCCTCCTACAGTGTACTGTAGTGTACCGTTACGGTCTTGAATGAAGTGCCCTAACACAGTTCAAGGCCCTGATCCAATAAGGATTGTTGCGCCAACGATTATTATTGCGTGAGAGTAGCACATGGGAAATAAACCCTACTGTCTCTCTCATTGCTGGCCACGCCATTTAGAGGGAGCCACTGTCTCAAAATGGCCGACGGGCCGGAATTGTGGAGGGAGGGGTGCTGAAACACATTTCAAGTAACCGCGAACGATAGCGCATAGATAAGTGTGGTTGATATTCTACACCCCACCAAGGAGCAAATGGTAACTATGTAATAAAGTATCGTTGGCTCGTCAATGTTAGAGCACTTCATTCAAGACTGTAACGGTACACTACAGGATTACAGTACACCCTGTAAGAAGCAATGAGTTCAGCATAGCGCTCGCCTGTGATTATTACCCTGATTAGACGCAGCTGCGTTAACAGTGTGACTAGTTGACATTGAACAAATTAGCAAGCATAAAAGCGTGTCTTTTGGAGACGACGAAACGAGGGATTGGATTCCAAATGACAGTTGGAGTCCATAATAATGCGAAAGACGTAAATAGAAGCTTCGAAATGATGTCAAACTATTTGTGTCTACTGAAACAGTCCAACAGTAAGGTATAACCAGTGACACCAAGATTTCCTGAATAACTATAAATCTTATACTATTGAGGATTGGAAGAAAGCTTTGTGGTCGAACGAGACAAAAATTCATAGATTCCGTTCTGACAGCGAGCAGTGGGCATGGAGACAGAAAGAAGAACAACTGAGCGCCCAATATATTACATATACTGTAAAATTTGGCTGCGGGCTTCTGCTCCCATGCGAATATATTAAGTGAACTGAAATTGGCTAGTGTAGGAGGGTTATGCGCAGAACGACGGCATTGAAATACTTTTGCATTTTAGATGAATGTTTGTAGAGCAGCTTAAATTCGTGGCCTGTTTTTTTCCAGCAAAATAACTACCCTTAGCATATTTGTAGGGACTGGTTTGTAGGTAAAATGGATCTCCTGGCTGGTCTCCTCCCCCACATCTAAATTCGATAGAGCAGGCAGTTGAAGCAGTTGAGACGAGAACTAACCAAAGTCGAAAAAATCCCTACAAACGTTGATGGTGGGTGGATAATTTCTAAACAAAAATGGGCTGATTTATCTATTATAGAATACCTAATAAATATTGCATTATGGACAAAAAAGTGTTATACAAAGTAATGGTGTCAAGCCTCAAAAAAATTATCGAGTACATGAAGTTCCTTTCTTATTTTAGTTTTTGTTTTGAAGATGGAATACCGTACCTGCTTTTATATTTTAGTTTATTAGTTTTATAATAAAACAGTTTTGAAGAATGTTCTTGCACTTTGATCAATTGTTTGGGGCACTATATATATGTACAATAAACCTCCTTTGATGGTATAGTATGCCTATCAGCCTATAACCAAAACATTTCACTTACAATACTCCCTTCGTAGAATCTACATGTACTATCCTCTGTTATCCTCAACTTTCCTAGTTAGTAGTTTACCCTAAAGTTGTTTTTTGGTTATGTTCAAATAATATTGGAAAGGGTTTGGTTCATATATTTCTATAAGCCTCCAAGGTTATAGAACCATACCACCATTTGCGCTAAGTAGTATATTTCCCCCACTCGTTCCTCTTCTTTCTTGAAGTTTAGGTTGGTATTTCCATTCATATCCTGGCTAGTTCATTGTTTATCATCTATGCGGTCACTAAATGTCTTTATATTTGCTGTTCACACCTTTGTGGAGCATGGTGTACCCCCTCCCCTCACTCACTTTATTTTCGATGGGACTGTGATTCAGTTCTGCTACCATCACAGTCAATGCAGTGCAAGTGATAAGCTTACAGCAGGGGGAAGCACAGAAACATCCGAGACGACGAAGATCCGAGCCAGTTCAACGAGATCGATGGGCTGACGCCTTCCTTGATTTGCAACAAATTTTTCGTCTGCACTGAATAAATTTAGTATATGTACTTTATGTAAATATAATAAAATGCATTCCCGGATCTAGACCACTTTCCATTAGACTGTTATTCAAAAACTGCCTTTTCCGAAAATTATCTTCGATAAATCCAACAAAGTCAGGTACACCTAAATTAATTCACTTCGTCCAATTTAAATGAATCTTTCATGAAGTCGTCCTCAAACTATGTAAAGAATCTTCGATCGTCTTTCTGAAAAGTAAAACACGCTCCACGAATCCAATTAGCCATTGCATAGCCCCCCGAAACGACTAAGTGGAGATAACACTTTTCAATGGTATGTAAGGAATTGAACACTTTGTCAAATACTGAATTTGACACCTGTAATATGGATAAACAGAAAGGTAACTTGCAGGAGGAATGATACCCAGGTACACTTACTAGTTCGGATTGTACAAAGTGGTGTCCCGGAAATATTCTGTGCTATTTAGGCACCGCTATATTGGAGCAGGAGGGTCGTAGTAACTTTACATATGAATACCATTAATCTTCATTCTTACAAAATGAAGCTGGAGCACAACAATTTCTGGTGTAGCCTTTATGACCAAGTACCTAATGTTTCAAGAAGTCGATATATGAGTTTTTTAGTAAAATGATGTTAAGAGACAGAATTAGTAAGAAGTGTGCAAGCTATACTACACTGTTGAATTGCACTTGAGTGAATTCGTTCCATTCCAAACTGAGGTATAGGTCCGCCATTGTGATTGGCAGAAACCAACTCAGAATGGGTTGATGGCCGCAACGCGATGAACCACAAACATGGTGCTCTCGAAAACATTCTGTTTGGGTTTTAAACTTGACCTGGGACTACTGGATAAAGATTCCATTAGTTTGTTAAAACTTTGCCCTTGTCTTCATTCATAGAGCAGTAGCTCTAACTATTTATTAAATTCTATATATGCTTTTAGGAAACAAGAGTTCCCTACTGCAAATACTATTTTCTCTTGCACATTAGTGACTCCGGTTCGTTCCCTTTTACCCTGAATTTCCTGCAAAACTTTTCTTGTGCAGTTAATCTCAACCCTATCAGGAAAAACAGAAACTCTTTGTGTGGTTGCTTTTGCGATTTTGACAGTAGCTGTGGGATTCAGTGTTTGTAGGGTTTGAGAGTAGCATTGCCAGTATCAACTCGACGTGAAAAGGGCAGAATTTCCAACTCATCCTGGCACCCATCGTAGTTTTTAACTGCTTCGGAAAGACTTTGGAAGAAGCAAAAATTCGGAGATCTTCCAATGCGACATATTTAACTTGAAAACTGGCATTGAGTGTATGTTGTTGTTTCCTTAAGGCTAAGTCTGCAGCTTTTTTATTATCTCTGCATTAATTTATTAATGCTTCTAGTTCGTTCAGAGTCACCCTGTTTTATGTGAGATAGAGTTGCTTTGATGTTTGTCTATCATTTTGAATTTGATTTTTCCAAAGATTAACATTCTCAAAAGACAATGACACATTACATTACCAGCTCGTGAGACTTTTACTCGCTCTCTGCCTCGCTTGCTCTTTTTTTTGTAAGGTTTTATGTAAAGGGGAGGCGTGCGGGGCTCCGAAATTGATCAGTTACTTCAAGAATCAGAAATTACCCAAACCAAATATCTGAAAAATATATGGTGATCCATGGACATGATATCTTGGTCTCAAAATGCTCTCCATATCGATACCTGTTTGAATAAAGTTAACAATATATTACTAAATTCATTATTAGCACATTTTTTTATAAATTGACTGGAAACTTTCTCCTAACTTTATCCTAAAATCAAACAAGTTTTGCAGTAACGAAGGCGATACTATAGAGCATAATACTACCAGCTTTGGTGGAAATCGCACTATTACTAACCGCGCTATAATAATAGGTCAAAGTTGTCACTTTCGTACAAATTAATTCTAAGACTTTGAACGCCGGCAGAAATGCTTATAAGTGTAACTGAACCCGTCATCAATGTGTGTTATCTGCTCAGTCAAAATATCTATCAATATCATTCCAGAATATCGTGTTTCTTATCATCCACGCTACTTCTGGAGGTATACTACGCTCTGAGGGCGGTCTTTCTAAAACCTCAAAAGATCAGCAAGGAATTTATCACTTTGGCTCCAAGCATCCTAAGAATTGACCATGCGCGGGGGCGCATTCAGCATCATTTTTGCTAGGCTCGTATTGACATTGGACGGTTTAACGCAAGCATATTGCAAGTGTCACTTGAATTTTGGCCTAGCGTCCTATCATCATGGTATGATATTCGAAGTGATGGTCTGGTTTTCTACACTAATGCGAGCGGACGTGTTTTTCCGAGGCTTTGTGATTAGTACCTTCATCGTTTAATCTACCGAAGATATCAGTCCAATCTTCTTCAAAAACACGCCTTTATTACAGTTATTGTTTCGTTATTGTGTTCGGATAACTGAGTGGCTAGAGCTCAAGACTGGCGTACGAAAGATCGTGGTTCAAATTTCAAATCTGGTGGTAGTGGAATTTGTATCGTAATTTGACGTCGGAAATCAATCGACTCAGGTGTGAATGAGTACCTAAGTCAAATCAATGTAATAATCTCGGGCGAGCGCAATGCTGACCACATTGCCTCCTCTAGGGTCCTGTAATCCTTACGGTATTGAATAAAGTGCTCTAACACCTATTCGAGCCCTACTCCAATTCGATTGTTGCACCAATGGTTGTTATTGTTTGGGGCACTCACTATGCAACATCCGCAAGTGGTGGTGGCTTCACCACTAATTGGGACCATCTTGAGGACATCATTATGCGTGATATTCCACAATAGTAGAACCGTCGGACAGCTATCGATAAAGATTCCCAAAAAACGTTATCCACCTTTGATTGCAAAGGACCTTCTAATAAGAATCCTTTTGGCCGACTGTTCTTTGCGATATTCGCTGACACTGCTCTTTCCGTACAATTTGTTTTCAGCTAAATCAGTAAACCAGTTGGATCGTATTAATGGTTAATTTGGCTCTGTGAACACCAAATTGTCAATTAATTGCGTAACGATTTGCTGGCGTCATTGGTAAATGCGTGTGTAAATCAATTGTCGGTCTGATAAGCTCTCAACAATGGGAAGGAATTTGTTATGGACCATTTTCCCCGTAGTATCCAACAGGCATAAAAATCAAGAGGTTCGCTAGCTTCAGACAGCAGGGCTAACCTTTTGCCGTTTTTTTCTGATAGATAAAAGATCCTTCGAGGTACACCGCACACGTGCTTGGCCCAAAGGACATGTTAAACGTTTCATTGGTTATGCCCTCTTGATCTGTTTTTTCCCAATTCTGCTGCTCAAACATTTCTATTTTTATTACTGCAGTTTGCTTGCAGATTATTCTGAAGTCTTTTTAATTTTTGGGCGTGATTGTTGTCCATAACGTCGCTCTACTTTTCGAATCGGCAGCCCTCACATTGTTGCCAAGGTTTTTATAGAGTTCGTTTATTTCAGCAATTCACCTTCGATTATTATGTTAGGTGGTCTGCGAGAATAAATTCTGAGCGAACCCTTAGTAGTTCCAGTTGATTACACTCAACCTCATTACCCCCTTTCGCATAGTATGGACTTGGAGTCTTCACTACACTGTTGCGCACTCGCTCTGCTGCTTCTGCTAGTAGCCATGTGATATCCATCTATATGCTACCATACGCCTCTTGTAGATACTGCAGTTTTAACTTCTCCGTTAAAATAGTACCAGTTTCTACCTCGAATGTAACGTTGTACACATCGTTTAATGAAAATTTCACGGTTTGTAGCAGGTACCGCAGAATTGTCCTTAAATAAAATTGATTATAGAAACATTCAGCCTTCCACTCACTGGAGCTTTTCAACCCCAAAATTTATGGAGTATAACTGAAAAAGGTAGGAATTGGTCTTTTTCTATACTTGTTTTTTATGTTAACTCTAAGATGGTGGAGAGTGGTCCATTCTTTTGATACTCAAAGTTCAAGCTATTAAATTTCTGTTTGATAAATAAATTTATGTCGATTAGTAGTGTCTGAAGTGCAGGGAATGCTACACTTTTTAAAACATCTCCACAGAACACTGAAAGCAATAATCAGAAACAAATAAATCTGGAGTAAGGATCTCAGATCTTTACATAAAACAAGGGTTATTTGTCGCTGTTATACCAACTTCTAACAAAGAAGTTTTGCATGTGAGCTGGTCAGAAATTGTATTCCATATTGTGTTTGCAAAGTTGTCGCCGTCTAACATAATGCTGTATTTCAAAAGACTTTAAACCTGAAATAAATTTTTACGCTAAAAGCTCTTCTAACCCGAGAGAACGCTGTGGTTGAGATAGTTGAGAGCCTCTTCATCTATTAGGTTGTTGCTCTGTTGTCTGCTTGGTACTAAAATTTGAAACGACTGTAAAGCTTACAAAAATGTATTTAATTAATCAAAATAGGTGCCAGTCGATTCAAAACACTTCTCCCAGTGAGATACAAAAGCCTGTATGCTAGTATGCCAGTTTCGTAGAAGTCCAATTTTCAGGGGTTCATAAACTCGTCGAAGGCAATTTTGATGACCTCTTCATTCCGCAATTGTTATTCCGCCAAAAAAATGATCCAAATGCTTCAAAAAGTGGTAGTCGGTTGGCGAAAGGTCCGGTGAAAATGGTGGATGAGGCAGAGTTTCATACTGCAACTTTTGAATCGTTGTTCTGGATTCATGAGGTCGTACATTGACGTGAAGGAGTATCACATCATCTCTGTTGACTAACCTCGGCCGTTGAATACACAATTTTTGGTGCATTTCCTCGAGTTTGGCACAGTATTTCTGCATTTATCGTTTCTCCAGGTGCAAAGAAAGAATAGTGGATAACTCTAGCTGTAGGCCACCAAATAGTCACCATTAATTTCTTCGGATGGATGGTTTCGGCATATGCTTCGGTGGCTCATCAGCATCTAGCCATTGTGCTGATCGGCGACGATTGTCGTATCCACTTTTCATCATATGACACTATTCTGTGCAAAAAGGGGTTGCTTCTGTTGCGGGAGAGTAAAGAACTGCAAATTTCCATTCGAAGCGCCATGTTTTCCTTCGTAAGGGCATGCGAAATCCATTTGTCGAGCTTTTTCATCTTTCCAAGTTGTTGCAAATGCCGGGAAACTGTCGAATAGTGTACGCCCAGTTTCTCTGCAATGTCTCTCGCAGACTGACGTATGTCGGATTCGACTACTAGCAAACGCAGGTCGTCGTTATCAATCGATAGTCCTGGATGTTCACTTTGAAGGTTTACGTCCCCTTACTGGAATTTTTCGAACCACCGCCGTGTGGTTCGTTCGCTTACCGTATCAGCTCCAAACGCGCTGTTAATGTTCCTGGTCGCTTCTGCTACTTTATGTCCGAGTTTAAACTCATACAGAAAAAGTATACGTTCTTGGCTCTTTTCCATCCTTTTTTCCTTTTTATTCACTGTTATCACAACGATGGTCAAAACTGAAATGACTCCTTGATTAAATGTAGGAGTATCTATACTTCATTATCCGACACCAACAGCGCCAACTGGTGGTGGTTTGTTGCAGCAAAATTGCAACAAATTTCACTTGGTTGCCAAATGGGCCACTTCATATGCAACAACCTAATAGTTGCCCTAGGGCATTAAATCTCGGTTTGTCATGCTTATATATGGCGCACTTTGCGTTTTGCCCCCTGCTGTAGCCTTATCACTTGCATAACATTAACTGTGATGATAATGAAACTGAAAAATAGTCTCATGGTGATGATATCATATTTAAAAGAATAACAATTAGAAAAATATAATAATAATAAATATATTCCCTTGGAGTGTTCACATATAGTAGAATAGCTATCGGGGGCCGTTCCGAGAAAGCTAATTAGAGAGCGCCCTTTTGATGCCACAAAATCCTAAGGCCATGACAGCTGTATTAAGTGTAAGGGAGCAGAGTCCAGTTGGCTCGGAATTTTAGGGCAAGATAGTAGCTCTTCCACTCTACAACTAGAGATTTCTCTGAGATCCTGAAAGAATGGTTTACTTAGTGTCCGCAGCCTGGCTCTAGCTTGAGTTAGGAAATCGCAAAAAAAGTGCTTGAGGGTTGGAGATTGTAAGACACGGCTATGTGGTGTGTATCGGAGAAAACAGCCACATCAACTCCACAGATCTTCTTTGATCCATCGGTGAAAAATATTGTGTCATCATCTTGCAACACGTCGCCGATCATTCATTCTATCCTGGTTGGAAAGTCCAGAACAGAATTTCTCATGAACCTCAGTTTGCGGGTGGCGTAGTCGGTTGAAAATGCCTAGAGTTCCCGAGGTACTCTATCTAGGGTATTACTATGGCGATAGGGCTTCGTTGTCCAACATCCGGTCTCATGTAGTTTGACAACGCTGCACGCTACGGGGTATTTAATGTAGGGGTCCAGGGGGAAGAGGTGCAGGACTACAGAGTTCCAGTAGCACCTGCACCCGCGGTTCTTAGAATCCTATCAAGCTTGGTTGTATTGCACTTCTTACTTAGCACCTGCCACCACTCTATAACACCGGGGTGAACTGCGGCTGTACACATCCAGAGGACCACTTTCGGACGTCTGCATAAACAACTTGAATGGTCAAGTTAATTTGCGCATTAGTGCGCAACAATACTATGCAGAAACTGAAAAGTGTGCCATTCATCTACTAAGATGCTGATAATTTCACCAGCTGTATTAAATTTCTGAGAATATCGTTTGATAACTGTTTTCTAAGATAAGATACGAATTTAAATATATTTCTAATAGGAATATGGTCAAAGACACCTCTATGTATTCATGAAGTTGAATGAATGAAATGATACGAAAATGTTTAACGTTTACGTCCATTCCAATGTCTTTTGCGGGATCTATTTTCCTTCGTAAGAATAAATAGCAATAACTACGCTGCTAATGTACGGGGTTAGGTGCACATAAATGTCCGTCGAGTACCCCTAAGCCCCAGGTGCTATATCTTGCGGGATCTGAAGAGGAGCCAAATAGCCCCATCGCGATTCCATATTTCCATAAATAATTTACATGCGATTCTGTTCCGGAGCCTGCCGAGCAGAATTATGCATATCTTTTTTTCTGGAAAGCCGCAATTTAACCACGATTCTTCCGCAGACGATGTAATTAGTTTCAGGTAATTATTTCGCTGTACTTTTATCTGTACCGTGTATTTCCCGATGGGAGTTGCTTCTCGGCACGCAGTAGAGTCTTTTTTCAATCTATTTGTCGGCGTTCAGACAACGAGCCCTCATCTTGGAGCAGCTCAAGTTCAGAGCCAGTTTCGGAATTATTTCGCCCGGCGATGAGGTCATAGCCACAAATAGTAAGCGCACGGAGCGCAGTGGTGCCACCCGTAATAGATCTCGGCGATGGTGATCGGAACCAATAGCTCGGTTTTCACGCTGGGGATTGGATATTTGGATGTCGTGGCATTATCGCCATGCCTGCGTGTACTAAGTTGCATATCTTGGAATTTCGAATGAACCGCATTCCGCTGATGACATCACTGTTATCGAGCGCGATATGTCTCGCTCGTACTTACCTAGTGAATCTGCTACTGATAGGAATAGTTGGTAAAGCCGGCACGCAACTGGAGCATTTGTACGGGTGTGGCTCCCATGCCAAGGTAATTAGTGTGACACCCGCGACCGGCACGCCGGTTAGCTTACAAACATGTAACACGCCGGTTAGTGGAGCTTTGACTATTCCAGTGGCGATGAGAAGGTTGCAAGGTGATGGACACGTACGAAAGATTGAAGCGGTTGTTCCCGACATATTGTTCCCAGTACGAGATTGTTACACAATTAATTTTTCCATTTCTTGGCAACAATGGTAGTGAGCGGTAGCCACCAATCGACAGCTCCTGATACGTTTTATCACTGGCGAATACCCTCGGTGACTTGCATAAGCGAGAAAGTGAAAGTTGGACATCTTAACAATATAAATAAAATATATTATTATCAAGGCAGCTCGAAATGTACGATAAATTGCAAAATATGCAAGCAGATAACGAATGAAAACAAGTCACTGGTCGCGATAAGGTTGATGTTGGCTCAGATGGAGGTAACAAAAAGGGGTACATTGGTATTACGTTACTCCGAAAAATCTTGTGAAAAAGAATCACATAGAGCTGTTATTGGATTTAGGTTGACAGTATGTGTACGCGGATTGCATCTTGTCATAACTAGATATGCGTATATTTTCGATGGAGCGATGGTCAAAAGACCATCCCAGTGTGCCTAAGTCGACTAAAATGGCAGAGCATTCCAAAAATTCAAAGAAAGGGTCGAGAATTTGATTGGGATCCTTTGGGACATTTCATTCCCTTTCAGGTCATTAACAAAGTTTGTCATATGACCTTTAGTCAATGCATGCAATCGCACTACAACCTAAATGAATTATTGGGAATATCGCGGAATCCTAGCAGAAAGCACACACGAAGCCAAAAATAATAATAGAATGAAATCACAATTGTATAAATTCAAATAGGATACAAATAATGTGAGTTGGGGCTTAAGAACACACTCAAAGCTGATCTGGGAGTCGGTCTACAACAAACGTAACTGCAAGATTTCGGCCCAGGTTAAGAGCATTGCAACTGTACAAATCTGGTACGTAGCTTTGAGAGACTTCCAATATAGTGGGAAGGATGCTTTCTAAGAGCAATTAAACACAGTTCAGGGCATCCCTCCTAAAGGTAACATTCTGACCGTGATAGGTGATGTGAATGCCAAGGTAGAATCTGACAACACCTTGCTCCGGCATGCCCGACCATAACGGTAATGTTTTAAAATTTGTAGATTTCTGCAACTTCCACTGCCTCGTCCTTCGTGGCACATTGTTCGAGCAACGACCCTGCCATAAAGTCAGCTGGGTTTCAACTGATCGACGCCGTATGAATAATTGGATCGACCGTTTCCCGATTTAGCAGAAAATTTAGGAATTGTCTTCTGGATGTGCAAAACAGGAAAGACGCTGACATTGGGTTCGAAAGGGATCACCATCTGATGGTCGCTTACGTTCGCTTGCGTTTTGCGTCCGCCACTTCTTGCAGGGTTGGGGGGTCGACCGCTTGTATGACCCAGCTGTCGCTCGACAGTGGGAGAGTTATCTTACTGATCGAACGGCAAAAACCCTCCTGGGGATATCGATGAGCTTTGGGCCCACTAGTCGATGAGTGGAAGAAGGGGATGACCATCAAGATCCCGAAGACGGGGACCTATTTTGAATGTGTCAATTGGAGGGGTATTTCCGTGCTCCCTGCCGTCGCAAAGATAATAGCTAAAATAATCCTGGAACGCATCAAAAAACATCTTGAAAGCTTGACAAAGAGTGGTTTCCGTTCTGGATCTTCTTGCATTGACCGTATCAACACTCTACGGATCATTTTGCAACAGTGCGCGGGGTTTAGATTTTCACTGCTCCTGCTGTTCATCGATTTCGAGAAAGGTTACGATAGCGTGAACAGGGAGTGTATCTGGAGTGCTCAACGTAGGTGGGGCATTCCGGAGCTATTATTAGAGCGGCATATTCAGTGGACCATGACATCTTTCCCCAAACACCTCGTCTACGCTGATAACATCTGTTTGCTCTTTCACCGGGTCATGAACCTTTCCACATTACTCTAGATTTGAAGGGAGAGGCAAGTAAAGTTGGACCGATCATCACACCCTCTGTATCTGCCTTAATGAGCAAAGTATCAAACTCGTCAATTATTTTGTATATCTCTCCGTTTTCGCTGCCTTGTCTAAAATCTGGAAATGCAATTAGCTCAACACTAAGCCCAAGTTGAGATTGTTTTGTTTTAGTATTATTTCTGTTTTGCTATATGGGAGTAGCACATAGAAAGTGAACTCCACTGTTACTCAAAAGGTCCAAGCTTTCGTCAATACCTGCTTGCGTCATCGGAGTACACTGACCCGACACTATTTCAAACGAGGAAGTTGATCAACGCACAGGCTTGCCACTCGTATGCGATGTGGCCGGAAGAAGGAAGTGGTAGTGGATAGGTCACACATTAAGGAAGGGTTTGTGGGCTATACCATGACGTGGAATCCACTCTCCCAGGATGGCCGACGACTGGATCACCCCAAACGCACTTGGGGCAAAACATTAGAAGAGGAGTGGGAGCGTCTCCGGAACTCGTGTGGGGAGCTGAAGGGTATGTCAGTTAGATACCTCACCAAGGGGTGAATGGCATCCATACATATAGTATTTCATCTTTTTACGGAATCGAATGATGCTTATAATGTGTCATCAGGAAAACAAAGCAAGCAAACTGATTCTTATACGGTTCTATGACCTCTGCATACAATTCCTTTCTTGGGACCAAAGAAAATCCAAATGATTCCATGAATGATAGATTTGAAAATAGGGAGTATTTAATTCCAATGCCCTTGTATCGAAGAATGATTTAACCACTTTACATAGTAGCTATTTGGATATGGAAGAAGCACTTCATTGCTGCCTATTGAAATAGGTATTAACGGTGCTTCCGTATCACGTCTTGTACTTAATATCTTTTCCACTGTCGTTTAGTTGGCTTTGGAAAACGTTGTCACTGCTCGTCAATGCGTCCTTTTTGTTTTTCCACATGGGCCGGTCCTTTTGAGAAATGGGTAAGGGTTTTTGACGCATGGACGGTGTGAGGACGTAAGCAAGTTAGTCCGAACAAAACAAATACGCACGTTAAATGTTGGTATCCTAACTGGAAAGACCGAGGAACTCGCAAGAGCACTTCGGAAAAGGCGCATTGATATCTGCGCTCTGCAAGAAACCCGATGGTCTGGTGCCAAAAGCCGCGACATTGAACGCGAACGCGGTAAAAGTAGCTATAAACTTCTCTATTTTGATAGCCCACACACTCAATATGGTGTTGGCATTGCCACCTTAGAGGGTTTCCGTGATGCCATTAAAGAAGCCGAACGATTTGATGATCGGCTGATGAAGCTCACTATTATATCAGCTGATCGCACTATTCACATCTTCACCACATACGCACCACAGACAGGGCGACTTAATGCCGAGAAAGATGCATTCTGGCAACTTCTCAATGAAAAGGCTTGTGACGTGCTTGCTGACGACCATATCATCATTGTCGGCGACCTTAATAGTCATGTCCGGATAGCTGAGTGATTAGAGCGCAAGGCTGTCGTACGGAAGGTCGCGGTTCAAATCTCACTGGTGGCAGTGGAATTTGTATCGTGATTTGCCGTCGGATACCAGTCGACTCAGCTGTGAATGAGTACCTGAGTCAAATCAGGGTAATAATCTCGGGCAAGCGCAATGCTGACCACATTGCTTCCTAGTGTACCGTTACGGTCTTGAATGAAGTGCTCTAACACACTTCAAGGCCCTGATCCAACATGGATTGTTGCGCCAACGATTATTATCATTATTAATGGTCATGTGCGTGAAAAGGTGGTAACAGACGCCATAGGGGAAAGTCGCAAGTCGACTATATTCTTATAAGACGCCAACATTTTACTACTGTCACTGATTGTGAAGTCGTTCCCTATGAGACCATCGCACCTCAACATCGGCCGTTGATTGCCGTCCTGCGAATTAAGCCACCAATAAAACAGCGTGAGGAACGCACTGTCCCGCCGTGCACTAAATGGTGGCGATTTGGTGAGAAGAAAAAAGAAGTGATCTCACTTACGCGATTACCAACCAGTACAAATGTGGAAGAATCGTTGAACCAAATGAAAGGCACCATCGACAAAGCGGCCTCCGCAACCCCGTGAAAAGAAACCCTTCTACCACAAGTTCTTCGACTATAAAACACTGGCCAATTGCAAATTTATAAAAAAGCTAACCGGGAAGCAAAGAAAGCAGTCGCTGTCACCCCAGCGGACTACTACAAAAATCTTTACGATAAACTAGATACTCGGGATGGATCGAAGAGCTAGGATCCAACACTCTGGCTCAGTGAATTCTTTAAACGGGTTATTCAGGAAGGAAGAACACCATCTGACTGGCAAGAAAGTACCACTTTTCCAATATGGAAAAAGAAAGGCAGTCCAGCAGAATGTCAAAAATTGCGCAACTACTGACACAATACACGCTGCACGGTTACTCATGGACAAACATCGTGAGAAGCATCGTCCTCTTCAGATTGCATTTCTGTAACTAGAGAAAGCGTTTGACCATGTGCCACACGAACTCATCCGGTATGCTTTACGACAACACTTAGTGCCAGAAGAACTCGTGCGTTGGGTTAAATTGCTCTACCACGATCCGAAAAGTAAAGTTCGAAGTATGGCGGGTGTATCAAAACCACTTCGTAACTCTGTTGGTGCTTATCAAGGAATCGCCCTCTCACCCCTCCTCTTTGTTCTTGTTAAGGATACCGTCACACGGGACATCCAACGTCCAGCGCCCTATACACTGCTTTATGCAGATGATGTTTTCCTAGCATCTGCTAGCAAAAATGATCTCGAGCAACTTGTCCATAAATGGAATGATCGCCTCATACAACATAGTCTCAGATTGAAACTAAACAAAACTGAATTTTTAACAACCGATCACTGTCAGCGGCAATTATCTGCCTAGAACTGAGCGATTGAAATACCTGGGGTCAACGCTATCAGCCAATGGAGAACTACGTTATCAAATTGCTTCACGCATTAATGCAACTTGGATGAAGTGGCGTTCCACAATTGGTGTTCCTTGTGATCGATATATCAACGAATCTCAAATCTGAAATTTACCGCAATGTCGTCCGTCCTGTCGCCCTCTATGATTCTGAGTGTTGGTCGACTATAAAAGACAATGAACGGCGGCTTGCGGTAATGGAGACGATGTAGTAGCGTGACATGTTTTGATCACATCCGAAATGGGTATATACGCGATCGATATGGGGTTGCACCGATCGTCTTCGATGGTATGGTCACGTAATTCGCGGTCACAAGAATACACTTGAACTGAACATCGAAGTGGATGGTAAGTGGCCAAAAGGCCGGCGAAAAATCGTTGGCAGTATACGTTGAATGGGGATTTAAAAGCCTCGAGATTGCATCCAGATCAGGCATTTGATAGAGCCAAATAACGAAACCAATCACGACGATCCGTTTGTGTACGGGACAAATGCTGAAGAAAAAAAAGAAGAAACATCCCGGCTCATTGTTCATTAAACTTTGTTTCTGCTCTTTACTGCTTATGGGCTGGTAACCTTTGAGTGGAAAATGGTCAAAGGAGGAGTGGCTTGAAATTATATTAAGGAAATAAATTAGCCCAATGTGCTATTCGTGTTAATCGGCGCTGTTTTTTGTCACTAAGCTCTATAGTGCACAGCGTATAAATCATACAAAATTGTTCGCCCCTCTGACCTTAAGGGGGTTTCCTATGTTGTGATGGTTTTCAGAAATCAATTTTTATATTTACGAAGTTATTGTAAATAGAAGAGCAGGCATGGCATGGCGTGACACATAAAAAACATAAACTTTAAACGCATTTTTCTTGAAACCATATTTAAAACGGTGGTGTAAATTTGTTTTTCATAAAATACAGTCATGTGGAATCCGTTATGGAAATAATCACTTTCAACTCCCCGTCTCAGAGACTACTCAACAGATAAATCTGAAAAAATCAAGAGGCTGCTACTATATGGTACCTACGCTCCGAAATACCCTACATATCGATATATCTATTCAAATAAAGTTAATAATAGTATATTACTATAATTTTTAGTAATTGGCTGAGAAATCTCCCTCAATCCTAGTACGACGAAATTGTGCGTCAATGTAGGCTATAATATAGAACGAGACCTACTAAGTTTGGAGGAAATCGCACTATTATTAATAAAGTTATAATAGGTCAAAATTGTCGCTTTGGTGCAAATTCAAGACTTTGAATGTCAATACCACTTGAAAGTGGATATATTCACATAATATATGCATATATTACGTGCTACGTACTAATGGGACAAATGCGCACTCAAATGTCTTTATAAAAGAAATACACAAAACCTTTCATACCTGAAGCTCATTATTACGATTTATTGGCATTGTCCGGATTTCAACTTTGCATACGAAAGTAAAGTTTCTTTTGTTTTTCGCCTTCAGCAAGGGTTTTATTTCATGCTTTTTCGTTGATTCTTTTTGCATTGTATCAAACAGACTGTACGTAACGTTCTTGTAAAAAAAAACAAAACAACCACCTTCCTTTGCCTCCTTTTTGAGCCCTTATGTATTTCGTACGATGGTGTCACTTTTGCTAAAAGGAATAAGAAAACGTTTTAGCCACCCGCCTGTTTTTAGAGAGGTCCACTTGGAACGTAAAAAACAAATACAAACAATTATTAATTGAAAATTGTGTATCATAATTCAAAACTTCAAAAATAACGTATGGAAAAGATTACAGTTCCTTTTATTGTCAAAGAAAAAATTCTGAAAAAACGGAAAATCCCCTTAAAGTTCCACGTAGTGCCTTCTTTGCCTTTCAGACTTTCACAATAGGCCACTCACTACTGTAGCCCTCATGATGTAGTCACAAAGTGAGTGAAAAATGGATTAATATATAGATACGATACTAGTGGAAAATTAATTCTAAGTTGAAAGTAGCAGTAGATAGGTCCTATATTAGATACAGTTGAATTGGAACTTGCTTCCTATTAAGGCCCACGATCAACAATTTCGCATCCAACATTATCAGCCTTAATAATATCTACAGACAGTCCCACCCAACCTAGAATTATTATTATTTTGTAGTATCGTTCAATTTACTGAGAGTAAGATTGTTTTGTGTACATTACTCATCGAACTCAAAGATTTTATAGGAAGCTCTATTTAATTTTCCCTCCAAGAAGGTCAACTTAGTTGATCTCTATAGCTCAGAGAGTTGTTGTTCTGTTAACCTTTCCACGCCTAATCATGATACTGTTCTTTATTTATTTTCTCGAGGTATTAATTTATAATGTATGATATGATATATTGTAAATATGGTTTGCCGGTGCTGGGAAATTTTTAAAGATCAAGTAGATACTGTAGATGGATCTTTAGTATTTCTGAAAGCTTAAAAGTCCCATTTGTTAACGGTGGCCGCTTTATCTCCGTTCCTTGAACCTGAACTGAACTGATATAAGCAAATATCAAAAGTGATGAAAATGTGATATTTATGCTGTAAGTTTCATTCGAAACGATGAATTCGTTACCTAACCAAAAGGTGACAGAGTTTTGCCTCGCATAATATTTTTGAATTTCCATAATGTCTCCAAAGACGCTATCATCAACGATCTATGTAAAATTCACGCCATAACTCCAGGTTGGGTCTTCTACCTCATAACAATTGAACCGATCAGGTGTATCAAGTTCCGTGCGAGTGATTTTTGAGCGTCCAATCCATATTGAGTTGTCTCCCCAAATGGTTACTTAAGTCGCGCGGCGAAGCTGGTTTCGCTGAATAAAGAACTCGATGCCAAGAAAATTACGGCATTAGGTCATGTTTTCAAAATAACTAATCGAAGGCAAGTCACTCGACCTTACGACATTTTGCACGTTGGCTGAATGCAAAGAAGTCGGTGGCACTCCGCTTTAGCGGAAATGAGCTGGAGCCTAGGCTATAGTGCCTGCCCAATGGTATGCAGAAGACTTTTACTTTCTGCATCATTGTTGCGCGCAAGTGGCACGCTTTAGAATAATCCAGTAGTGGACTGTTTTCTAGATTTGTTTCTTGGAGATTACACTTCTCTGAGCAATTCAGTGGCGTTTCCTGTCTATATTTTGGCTCTTTCTTTTCGTAGCAGCCAGTCCAGGGAAGATTTATTGTTTGTTTGATGATGTATTGGTCAAAGAATGTTGTTTGCTGGTATGCTTGTGAAGAAGTTATCAAATAGACTAATCTTGTGGTGAGAATTCATGAAATTTGAAACTCATAATTCATTTGTATAATAGATGTTCCTCCAAGATAGAGAAACATTTACTGGACGTAGATGACTAATCTGGTTGGTTTTTATTGGGCAGATTATTTGACGGAAACAAACTATCCATCACTAGTTTGATAGGGCGCCAGTAGAAATGTTTTTTACCAAGAAAATCAGAACATACACCCAAAATAATAATTATAAGTTAGACAATTATAGCACAAAATATTTCGAGATTAGTGGGATTTTAGTGTAAGTGATGATTGCTTTAGACTGAAGCTTAGACGCGCCAGTAACACCTTCCCATTAACAAAAGGTGTGAGTAACCAGTAGTTTCTTTTTATTTCATCCATCAGATATTGATTTTAGATTTTACAACAATCTCTACGTATTAGGCATCCAAATCTCATGGGTGAGGTTCTCATATTCCACACAAAACTCTGAAGTCCTCAGGGGAATTACTTACTTCATTGTGGAATGTTGGACTATGTATGTTTGGCATAGAGTCGAAGCTACACTTCAAGGCATGCTTAAGGCGACAAATCAAAGATGCTGTCATAGGATCCATATAGCGCGACATCTATCGCTTCATGTTCTTTAGCCTTTGTCCTGTTCACAAGCGAGGTTGGCTCGTCTCGATGTTAGGCCTGATTTGAATGGAGTCGATTGTCGCTCTAATCATCATCTAGCATATCATGCCATCGTTGTTTGTGTCGGCCTTTTGATCGTTTCCGATCGACTTCGATGCTCAGACCAATCGTAGCAAGTGAGTTCTCGTCATCGCGAATTGCAGGACCATACCATTGGAGATGCCTCTTTCGCAATTTTTCCACGATGAGTGCAACCTATATCGATCGTGGATGTCCTTGTTTCGGATGTGTTCATGGCATGTTACGCCATTTGTCTCTTTGTCGTTTTTGCCTCCAACATTGCGAGGCACCATTCATTGTCCATTGACCAACATGATTGTTAGTGTTGATGTATCGATAAGAAAGTTAATTAAATTAAATAAACTGATCTCAGCTTAGGTTCTCATCACAGTCTAATTGAATTTCCATTTTCACTAATCTAGAAAATTCCCAGCAATGACCTCGGATTATGTAAATAATTTACTAATTTTAAGAATTGAAATATTGTGAGGTTTGGAAGCTTGATTGAAATTAAATAATGATTATTTATTACAAAAACCAAAATCCACATAATGACCTGATCATTTTTGTAATGATATTGAATGCATTCTCTTGGTCGGCCTGTCGTTGGACCTGTCACCAAGAGAGTTCAGGCATTATTTAAGAGTGTGAAATAACTGCTACTGCATCTGATCTATATCTTCTTCCTTTATCAGCAATGAGATTTCGTATAATTCTAATCAATTCTAACATGTTTGAGTAGCTTTGAGCTGATGAAGGGGTTAAGTTACTCCCGAAATATATATCTACACTGCAAAATAAAAATTGTATGATAGTTTCGAGTAAGCTACTGGCCTATCAATTTTAGGCTTGACTACAAAGAGAAGACAATATCTAACCTCTTAGAAAAAATACAAATTGTTGGCTCAATTTCACTTCTCTTAGGTCCTACAAACATTGAGCCTTATGTTATTCTCATAGAAATGTAGTCGCATACTGTGCTTATAGGCATGGGATTTGATGACCTCACTAACCATCCAGGGAGCGTCTACTATGTTGCTTAACACTTTGTTTTGGTAGCCGCAAAATTGTGTGCCGTACATCAACATATGGCTTTAGAATCTGTTTATAAATTTAGTAACTTGTAGGTGTTTGTCATTTAACTTTTCTTTCTTTTTCAGAATGTGTCTCTGACTATAACATGGCGTGTCATATCCCAATATCTAATGTCATTCGCCTGTGGCACGTCTTGGATATTGATGATGTAATATAAGTCCATGGGGTTCCATTTAGTGGGGTTGTCCACCCATATCCATTCTCAAATGTGATCAACAACTTTTTGTAACTTCTTCAGTATTTTTATCCGTCTTAAGGGTGGCCTGTCATCCGTAAATATCGCTATGGGTACGCAAAAGAAAGTGTTAGACTCAAAACGCTGCCCTGCGGTACATCAGCTACCATTTTTTCAATTCAGAGTATGTTAATTCGTATTTTACTCTACCTCGAAGAATTCTTCTGGAAGGTCCCAATGTAATTTGTACAACTTATCCTGGTGGCGCACTTTACTGAACGCCTGAACGATATCGAGAAAAAGTGCTGAATATATTTTTTTTCTATATTGCAATCAGATGCGTGGTTCTGTGCGCTTGTTTAAGTGTGGAATGATTTTCACGAGAACCATGCACAAGGATATGATTAGCTCCCTCAAGAAATGCCTTTTAAAAAATTTTAGCTGTAGTTGGGACTAGTGATATACCATTTCAATTTGAATTGGCTCCTTCCCTGGATAAGGGGAACGTATGTTGACTTTGCATGACGTTGCATTGATTATTTATAGCAACTTGATTAGCCCCTTTTTTGGTAATTCTTCCGTTCGTAGCCAAGGGCTCTATTAGGCAACGTATTTGTTTCAAGAAGCTCACTTAGTGTGTTTGTTACAAAAAAGGTAGTTTTTCGAGTTTTTTTGAAAAGCTAATGGATCAAGAGTTTTGAAATTTCGAGGGGAGATTTTTGGATAAATAATGATACATGGTGAAATTTTGGAAAGAAAATATCCAGCCCACGAAAACTATCCGCGACTTCTGGAGCTACCAAAAAAATCGAGTTTTTGAAAATTTTACACTAGTTGTGTCCCTTGATTTCTATCCTCAATTTATTCGTTTTACACACCTAGGTTAGGTTAGGCTTGTAAATGGTTGTAGATCCAGAAATTGGATACTCTCGAAGAAATCTTCCTTATCTTTTGCAGAGTGGTCCTCGTTTCCCATTTTCTTATTTAATAAATATTTGTTGTCTAGGCCCCTTTAGAACTTTCCCAGCCTTGCATGGCGAGTAGCCTGTGTCCTTTGTACTATCACATTTGCAAAATATCTGCAAAAAGGACTGGCTCTCATACTTGCATATTATCACTCGCGATCGGGTAATAGCGACCGTTCTCCTTACTTCTCGGTCAGCATTCTTGTGAATTTGTCAATTGGACAGAGTTTTATCGACGAGAAAGTTATGGTAGAAGTGTTTCTTCTCATGGACTTTCCTTTGTTCATCGTCATTTCAGAGCCAAGTATCCCCGCTGATGAATCGCTTACTAGCATGACATGATTTATTCTGTTTTCCCTCCAAATCGCGATTATCGCCAGTGCGTTCTCCACGTTGATTTAGCGGTGGTTTCATTTGCAAGGCGATGCTGAGGTGGAGTGGTCTCATAGGGAAATAATGTCATCTTGACATAGGCAGTTGCTTTACGTTTCACTGTTCTCGCATTAAAATGCGGGAAAAGGGAATGACCGTTTAATAGACTATAGGTCATGAGTGTGCGTAAAATCAACAATACGCTTTTCACCCTCATTAATGATAACAATCGTTGGCGCAATAATGCAATTGAATCTGGGCCTTAATGCGTATTAGAGCACTTCTTTGAAGATCATAACGGTGCCCTACAGAATGAATTTTTTTTTGTATTGGGTCGTTTTATGTGTAGTTCACAAAGAAGTATATCGTGCGATCAGCTGAGATAATATTGAACTTCATCAGCCGGCCATCAAATCGCTCGAATTCTTTGACGGCGTCAATGGAAAGATTTTCCTTTTAGAGTAAGTCAGATATGGCGAACAAACATCGATTTTAATCTTATTAATTTCGATTTTAATCTTATTAATTAATCTTATTGTTTTATACAGAACTATAAAAAGTGTCAGAATAGTTGAGTGGTTAGAGCATAAGGCTGCCGTACGGAAGGTCGCAGTTCAATTCTCACTGATGACAGTGGAATTTGTATTGTGACTTGACGTCGGATACCAGTCGACTCAGCTGTGAATGAGTACCTGAGTCAAATCAGGGTAATAATCTTGGGCGAGCGCAATGCTGACCACATCGCCTGTATTGTAAACCTCTAATATACCGTTACCGCCTTGACTGAAGTGCTCTAACACCCTTCAAGGCCTTGATCCAACTGGAGTGTTGCGCCAACGATTATTATTCTTAAAAGATTGCAGATGCCGTATTCCCCAAAAGGAAGAGAGTAGATTGCTTGTGTAAATTTCTCCGTACCCACAATTGTTCGGGTCTTCATTATTGCTCCTTAGGTACTAAAATACTGTTTCTTCGAACCCTTTTCCAAATATTTCTAGCGAAAAAACAGAATGAAGTAATTTGTCATAATTGACTCACCGCCTTATTTTCACTAATGACGGAAATCATTTCTATAATGCAATTTAATAAAGCTCTCAAAGATCGTTTTTCAAAAACACCTGTATTTTTTAAATTATCAGCATTTGAAATTTCAACCAAATTCTAAATTCTAAAGACCGCGCCATTGTGTGTGACCTCATAACTCGCGTTAAGAAACTTCAGTAGACCGCCAACTGGAAGTTGATTACCAAAATATCAAATTGTTAACTTAATTTCACGCGTTAATTGTCAAAAAGGACGACGAAATATTGTTTCTTGTCTTCCTGCACATATAATTCCGCCAAACCCCGCTGGAAGCTTTTTTAGCTGTCTCGAAAGGAAAAGTTCGTAAGAAGTGCATTGCCCGACGGAGTCCAGTTTCTTTGGAGTTAGGGTTAAATTTTGGGGATCATTTCAATGTAAGTTAATATTTTCTGTGCCTTCATTAGAATTTTGTGTCACTATTATTCTAATTCAAATGAAGTCACAAGGAAAAAAATATACCACAAAATATTCAACCGGCCCAAGATTCGAATCCCGCTCAATGCAAGTATATTTCTGGTCTGTGAATCTTTCAGATACGTACGTTTTATCGCCGCCCAGGTAAATATGGCAGAATTTGCTACATAGCATGTTACCATTACTACCGTAACGTAATATTGACGGATTTTTCTTTCACGCAATAATTACTCATTTTTCTGTTAAAAAATGATTGATCACTTGAAAAATAAAAACCAACAAACACTAAACCGTACCCCTTCACGTAGATAAGATTGCTCGCTCCGTGACATCGCATGAAGTGTCAGCCAATTACCGCATTTTCTTCTGTCTATGAGAATTCAATTTTATTTTATATTATTATACTTAAGGAATGAGCGGTCCGAATTTGGCATGCGTCAAAAAATAAATAAGAATAGAAATTTGTATTACTAAACTAAACTATCTGAAATAATTGAGTACATCCACATATTCTAATTAAAACTTTTTATCAAAACGATATATTTTTGCTTCTTGAAATGCTACTAAAATGATCCGCCACCACGTGTGGATTCGTGTATTATTTCCATTTCGGACTCACTATTTTTGGTGGTAAACCACAATGAATTCTTAGCAAAAGAAAATGATGCAATGACCACTTTAAGAGGATCTCTTTTTCGATATTGAATTATTCCATTAACACTCAGTAAGTTGAACTTCGAAAGAGCAGGTTCTTGCCATGAAATGATGTTTGTGCTATTTTTAGAAATAGCAAGTTGCATATTTTCTCGTTTATTGCAAATATTTGTTGATAAGTTTTCCTGTTAAATGAACTTGCTTCTCACTATATTAGACAGTAACCTGCCTCATTGACTTTTCGGAAGTTATTTAGTTTTTTAATAATACCCAATAGGTTGACGATGTTGCGTGTGAATGTGTTGTCTTTGAATAATTATTAACTATTTATGGCACCACAAGTTGCTGATACATATGTTAGATATGCGAGACTGGCTTAATGTTTTATTAAGCAAGTACAATTTACCTCGCTCCACAGAATAATAATATATTTTTTTCTTGGATGGACGAATGTCTCTTTCCAACTGAAAATATACAATAGCATTTTCAAATATTTTTTTTATTCTTCAGTGTCGATACAGATCCAAAATTTTCTCACGTCCGCTGTTTTCTCAAGGGACTGAAATAAAGACATTAATAAAATTATAATAAATCCGAAAAATGTTTACTATCTTCCAGCAAAAAAATGGGAGATCGGCCAAAAACTGTTTCTGAGGGCGATGAAAGAAAAATTTTGCATGATGCCAAGCTTAAAAGTTAAAACTCTAATTCAGAGCTCCATCAATTCATTTTCTGAACATTACGTTAATGCTGGCGTACGGGGTATAGCCAAAGTTAAAAAACCCATGTTATCAACAAGGCATATGGAGTAGCGTCTGGTTTTCTAAAGAAGATATTCGCAGTGGACTGACGAGGATTGGGGTAAGGTGTCATCCGGTCCATCTGGTCGGTATTTAGTATGTAAGGTTTCTGCGGAGCCTTAATGTTCCGTGTGACAAGTTTATAGCCAAGTCCCCACGAGTCCTCATTTACCTCGTTGACTAGGTTCTTTCAGCCGCAAACTTTGCTGTTATTTATTGAACTGCGAACTCTATTTCTTGTCGATCTATACTCTGCCTTTATGACGCATGCCTCCTTGTGGACACGCAAAGACTGTGTCAAAGCCTGCAGCTTATGACACTTCTTCCGTCGGTCGGCAACTTATGCCCTCCGGGAGCTGTCATTATCAGGATCATCACTGAATTTACGATAGTGTCAGCTGCAACGCGACCACCCCCGAAGCGCCCTCCAGCACGACTTTAACTGTTCTAAGAACTTCGACGAACTTCCCGATGTTCAGTTTCGCAACGCTCCACACCCAGGGAGAACGCTTGGTTAGTACCCCCCGGCAAGTACTGTCAACCACTTCGAAGACGATGTCAGAGATTCCGATGCAAAAGTTATGTCAAGGATGCTTCCGTCGCAGCCTGGGCAACGGAAAATAGGTTTTTGCCGCTCCATTCAAGGGCCCCAGAATTAAACTCTCCGCCCACCAAGATTCACACTTCTGTGGTCGAAACGGTCTCCTCTAGAGCATCAAGCCTGGGCCGAAAGTCCGGTAGCGTCTCATTCGGCGTCAGGCAAATACTAAAACACGTTATCCCTAAATGCAGAATCCAGGCAAAGCCATTCGTTCGAACAAAGTCGAAACACCATAAAAACGAGTCCCTGTTCCGGTATTGCTCCCTACTACTACTACACTAGCAACTCGTGAGCGGTACATGTTAATTTGTAGGATGCAAATCATGTTAGTTGCTGTTAAGGTGTTTCCTCGCATATGCTCGGGGAATTCTACCTATGCAGGCATTGGTTATCTCTGGACGTTCACGCTCTATGACCTCCATCACTTCGACCTTTCCTGTGAGACAGTTAAGACTTCAGATTTCTAGAGAGTGTATAGGCTTTTGACTAGAAACGAGAGGGTCCTCTCCAGTAGCATCTTGACCGCTTCGCAGAACGAACTCTTGCTAGTCGTGTTCGGACCTAGTTCAACGAGGTTCGCCTGCAGAGGAGGATGGAGGAACGGAAAGTGTGGCTATTTCTGTTTTTCCCGCATGTTCAGCAACTGTATATATTCGCTTGCAGAAGGAAATGCGACCCAGCAGTTCCTAAATCAGCAACCAGAGCAGAAACCTAAAAAATTGGCGAAGTTGACCGTGAAGATTCGCCCGCAAAGAATGAAGCTCCATCAAAATGCTCGGTCGACACGTTCTTGCACGCCTCTGTGCTAGCCAGGCTCGGGAATGTGCGGGGTTCCTTTGAGCGCTTTGATCCCTCACGCTTCATTACTACAAAATGAATGTGTCTATTCCGATCCGTGGGTCCGCACTAGATTCCAAAATAAGCATTCCAAGGGAATTCGCGACGGCCTAACGAATAACGACCAGAACGCGAACTAAAATTTAAAAATTAAAAAAAAAAGGGGACATAAGTCTCCGGACCCGAGTGCAGCGATCAAGGAGGGGAAGATCTACGACGGATCACAGTCCCGATTATTGCCTCTTCCGCCCGATCTTGAATGAGGCGCGGCCCCTGAGGCTCTCACCCTTCCTTGACATCCTCAGGGCAGTTTGTCTTTTGAGGATGTCCCTGTCAGGCTCTGCGGGATCAAGGAGGAAGAGAGAGGGAGGAAGTCCTCAAATTACACAAAACTTAGTTTGAATACATAATGTAATTATTCCAAAAAAAAAATCCAATATATAAAAAAAAAAATAATAAATCAGGGAGAAAAAAAAATTAAATCAAACTAACAACCATCACAAAAAAGAAGAAATTTGAAGAAAAAAAAAATTCTAGACTACCTTTTGCAAGTAAACACTCCGAGCTCGGCGTGGTAGCTGCTTCTGTGTTGGAAAGAAAATTAAGCACATTAGGAATTTCGATACAAAATTACAATGGTTTATATATTTCTCTTTTTCTTTCTATAATAAAAAAGGAAAACCTCTTTGGGTTCGGTGCCTTCACTGCTGTACGTGAGGATTTTCCCGATCGGGCTGCGAATCGGGCTAGATGGATGGTTTGTCGCGGGGAAGCCTCCCTGAAAATCTCACATCAATTGCAACCGCTTCCTCGCCCTTCTTCCGCTGCTTTCCGCTGCAACGATTTATTTCCACAACTTCCCACCGTCCATACCAATTCAAACCACAACATGGCTAGTTTCCGAGGCAGTCCTGGAGGTTTGCTTTGTCTTTAACGGAGACGACAAAGGATTCGCACCGTTCAAATTGCAGCCACCTCTTCACCTTTTTTCTGCTGTTTTATGTTATAACAATTTATTTCACGAATGTTATATTTTTCTACCGTCACTATTAATTTAAACCACCGCCCGGCTAGTTTTCGAGGTAGTCCTGGAAGTTTTCTTGTTTCGAACCGAAAAGACCAAGGGTTCGCGCCGTTCACGTCAACCGTTCAATTCACCTTTTTCCTCCTCTCAACCCAGCACTACTTCATTTGCCGCTACATTGTCTTGAACTCTGTCTAGTCAATGTTGCGGCAACATGCGCATGCGCCGGCGGATGCGGCAAATCATTCGCCTCTGTCAAGATTAATTCGCCCGAATGCATTCAATAATGTGCAATCTGCGGCGAACATTAGGGTAATTGCACATATTAAATGCATTATTTAAGCAAATTAATTAAGAAAGGGCCGAATGAGATTCCGTTCCCGTCGCGAAGCCGCGATCACTACACATGGCATATTGGAGTTTCCCTAAAGTACAAGGACTCTACCACTTTTTGGTTTCCTGGTTACTCCCTGGAGATGGGATGGTGCTTCAGTTTCATCATCATTAAAACAGCGAGTCAAGCATGATGATATTCATGGCTATCTAAGTGTAATCTCGCGGTGTTTGTAGTAATGCTGAAGGGAACGAGTGGTTCCCAAAATATCGGTGTTTGCAAGGTTAATAAATAATACTAGCGAAAAACAAAAACAAGTTTTTTGGAAAACAAACGGCTATTTAATTAGAAACTTGCAGATCTCATTCTTATTCAAGAATCGAATGGAACCGATCGATTCCTTTTTTTAGGTTTTTCCATTTCATCATTCATCCCGTTCGATTCTGAAAAAGGGAATAATTTGATTGTCCTTACATCCTTATTTCTGGCTCCCGAATGGGCCTGGCTGCCTATTTTTGGGAGAAACTCGGTCCCCTGGAGGATAAGATCCACAATACGGTGGAGGGAGTTCTAATTAACATGTACTTGGGAGTCGAAGAACAAAATCCCGATTCCTTCGGTAAATCGACAACTCATAGAGAAGAGTTTGGGAAGGCAGCTCAGTGTAGTGGAGAGTGTTATTTAAATTTTTAGCCAAGAATTATGACTAAAGTACCTGTGGACGCAATAATGAGCCTTATCACAGCAGCATGCCTAAAAGGACGTTGCTAACCAAATCTCGCTAGCTTTGTCGACAACTCGGGCATATGAGTGGTGTAAAAACTTTAAAGTGGCCGTACACTGGTAGATGATTTGCCTCTTTCCGTCTATCTACGTCAAAGCCTGACGAATACCTCAAAATAGTGAAAAAAAATGGTTCTCAAAAATCGTCATACCAGCCTAAGAGAGGTCGCTAGTTAACTTGGCATTGCATAAGAAGCCGCTTAGTACATTGTGGTGGAAAGTTTTGCGTATGAGACGTGTTCTGAATTTCGTGCAAAAACATCATCGAAGACAGTTACTGAGAACATGATTTCTGAAGCAAGTCAACAATCTTCCAAGTGGTTGAAGCGCCACGAGAGCCAAAGCCGAAAACCTCAAATGCAGCAAAAAAGCTTTGGTGGCCTACCTGCGGTGCCTGGACGAGTGATTGAAACGCTGGCATACGTGTGGTCCTTCCACACAAAGCTGAAAATAAGATTTTTTCCATTTGGAAATTAACCAGGAGCCTGCTTTCATTATACATAACAACTCTTTATTATTCCATAACACAGTTGAGTTGTCAAATTTCGACGCAAAATTGTTTTTCAGTGAGAGGCTGACAACACGACCGTTGCTAGATTTAGAGTCAGCTTAGAGAAAAACTTAAAGAAGTTAGAAGTTAGGTGCTACATGACTTCCTAGATTCCTAAATATTGATATTTTTATCTTCTGTCGCGAGTTTCTCTAATACGAACTAGGCATTGCCTAATGACATAAGAAATCTTGTCTTATATCATCAGCTAAAACACTTTTTCTTCGATGGCGTTACGGCCCAAATCTAGCCCTTGACCTTCCGGATGCATCCCCTCCATTTATCTCGATCCAAACATCGCGCCCCCCTTCCGACACTTGCGTCACGGCCCACGTCTTACACCAAGCAGCACGAATTAATATCTTGTGAATGCCTAGCCTACATAACGACGAAATCTATTAGTTCGGGTCAAGAGGTTGCAGTGGGCGGGTCACTTAATACGTATGGATGAGGATGATCCAGCCCGGAAAGTCTATAAGGGCAATATCTATGGTAGAAAAAGAAGACGAGGCACGCCCGGCCTGAGATGGAGCGATGGCATACGTCAGGACGCCAGACAGCTCTTAGGGATATCGAATTGGTGGACCTCGGCGCAAAATCGGGATGTCTGGAGTTCCTTATTAAAGCAGGCCTAGACCGGATATCGATTGTTGCGCCGTTGATGATGATGATGACGATGATGAATGCATAGTTTATTGCGTCTATGCACTATTATACTTACTATGGGGAGGGCCGCATAAAATGCTTGATGAGCAGTAGTAATGCACCTTTGGATTTCATGTTTTTCGTTTAAGGTTTTCGGGAATAGGGCTCCTAGTTCGTGATACTTGTCTTCTCTGGTTCAGGTTCCTCTTTTGATTTGTAGTTGGTAAGCTTCGTTTTTCTTATTGATCGCTTCCAGGCAGGCATTATTGAACTATTCGTTACGGTACCTCCGTTCTGCATGCCTAAGTGTGTTTTTGACTGGACTCTGGTTACTTTAATCCCTAATTTTTCGTCACTACTTTCCTCAGGCCCAGCAGCCCAAGACCCAAAACAGTGGCCCATGGACAGGTTGATATTTTATTTATTTTGATGGCAAAACACCCAGTGGTCACCGCGAGAAAGTGGAGGTAGGATTAGATAGCAGAGCTGTCTATGTTAAAATACACGACACCCTTCCCAGGATTTGTGCTAGCTGTGTATCAGATCACGGTGCCGCCCTCTGGTCCTTAGAATCTGTGATCATTCGATCACCACTAAAACAGTTTATTTCTTATTAATACACTTAATGCAGAAACTATAAATTTGAATAATATTGTAATCATAATTTTTTTTCTACAATTTCAGGTGAGTGCATACTGATTTCCCAAAGGTGTTACAAGTATGGAACTGCTCTAGTTTTCGTAAGTTCTAATGCATAACAATTATAATAAGTTATGTTAATGTTCGCGTTCATTTAACGGAAGTGAAATGGCTATGGTGTTAGAATTGGAACTATTCTCCTAGGATTCTTCCTAAGATCTCACTTGTTTGACAAAAACATCAAAAGCATTTCTTCTAATGCATGATTAAGATAAAATTGTTACTTTCAGAAAATTGGTCGACTATTACTTAAGTATAATCTTGAATCACGGATAATAATTGAACAATTATAATAAATTCTATAATTTTCTATAAAAATACAGTAAAGTTCAGTCATAACTTGAAGCTGAATGAATGGTTAATATTAAAACGGTTTTACTAGAAAGTTCTGAATAGGTTCATCTTATGCAGCAGACTTATACTTTTGGTTTTCAATATGTTTGCAATATCTTTTCATTGTTTTATTTTGTGAATTTCTGCAACAAAAAGTTCTCAAATCATCAATAACAGATTAACCAAATCTTTATATTTGGAATCATTTTCTACAACTTAGTGTCCAGGGCTTAAAAATGGAAAGGAGAATTTAGAAGATCTGGAAGTCCGTCTACTGCTTCCGGAAAATATCTGATTCTTCCACTGTTCAACATATTGTTCCAATTTGGTCAACCTTATTTCCCGGGATACTATTACTCTTCAACACTAATTGGGAGTACGGCTTTATTTTTCAAGAAAATATTCCCAGTGAATTGTCGATTTAATGCCGAGAAAAACTGCTTTTTAAGCACTTGCTCGTACACACAACTGCACTTACTTGTATTAACTCCCAAAAAGTACCGGATAGAATAGAAATAGATATAATAACAGCTTCAAGCAACATTAACCATCCACGGACCGGCCGGCCGGTCAACCAACCATCAGAACAAGATTGAAACCAGTTTCTTGTTTCTTTACTAGATTCCTGTTAACTTTCTATTTGATGGAACATGCACGCTAATTTCAGTGGAACCACTCACATATGCATCGATGGATGCCGATCTATAATTTGAACCAGCATCGCTGGAAGTGGAGTAGAGTTGCTCCAGAATACATGGATAGACTGTTTCAGGTGTATTGGAGTTATAGAGGTAGCGCCAATGCTATATTATCTCCTCGGGTAATGATTTACTGGCGCCAATGGAAGCAAATCGGCGAAGTCCTGAATCATCGGATTCTTTGCATAAAATTCTTAATTATAATGTGATTGGCCTGCAAATATCGATAGTGGTACTCTGGCCTGTTTCGAGTGATAGTAACTGGTCCGCATTAATGAAGAAGATTATTATGTCTCATCTTATGTCTTTCCATTGAAAGACGTTTCCATTTAAATTCAATGGGAAGATCTCAAACGGGAGGTTAATAGGTTATAAACAGTTTTTCTTTTCTGTTTGGTTTACTGGCTCAATATTTGCAAACATAAAAAATTAGGTGTGTCCATATCATTGCCTGCAGGTGTTTGGAGAAAAACATTTTGATAAAAATAGCAGCTGAGTAATGGAAATAGGAAGATCTAATCTGACTAAGCAAAAAGTGGCAGGTGAAAATCATCATACTAACTTCACTATTGTTCCTTCTAGGCTACGTTTTCTGTTGCTGCGAATCTTTCGAAAATAAGATCTGCTTCTTAAGAAAAAAGTAGATTTCTCCAGTTTATAGTGGTGCAGAATTACCTTATTAAATTTGTTAAAATTGAAAACTGCTAAGAGTTAAATTACCAATAGTAAAATAAATATCTTAATTCTAAATTGAGTACAAGGCATGTGCACATCACGTTTTTATTTTTTATTTTTATTCATTCTCATTCTCTGCTCAAATTTGATTTTGTTTTCAGAGTGATTAAGAGTGATGAACTCGTAGCTCTCACAGTGCAGTCAAGCTGAATTACGCGCGAATTCTGTATGTGATGTTTCTATCAAATAACGTTTTCTCCGTATAAATAATACACGTGTATACAGTCCTTTCACAATGGTGTGTATACTTTATTGAAAAGCTTGAAGATACAGCTATTACCAAACAAAAATGTAATGTTCTCAATGATTCCAAGACAAAACTTATGATAACTTAGTAATCATAATGAGAAAGCGAATATTCTACTAAAAGTGTTTCACTTCCAATATCAAATTTTGAGTTCAAATTTTCTCTACTGAGTTTTCACTAGTCAGTAAAATAGCAGAACTTATGACAAGTGGAAAAAGTTATTAGTTTATTTTTAACTTCATAATATTTTCCTTTGAATCATTTTGTTTATAATTGACGCGAGGCATAGAGTTTACCAAATTTTGACATTTCCCGTCCTTTCCACGGTCTTTGTATATTTCACCACGATTCCAAAATGTCCACTAGCCTACACTTTGAAACATTGGTAAGATAGTTTCATAAATTTTCAAGCGGGTTTAGGTCGGGCTCCCTGGGAGGGCCAATTCAGAATATCAATTTTCTTATTCTGGAACCCTTGCATAGTGACTCTCGCTGAATGTTTAGGCTCACTATCTTGTTGGAAATATTATACTGATTGGCATGTTTCCTTCAGCACATAGGAGCATGATATCATGTAATATGTTAATGTAATTTTCTATTGTTATAGTACCACCAATTAGAAAAATTAAACCAGTACCACACTAAGCAAAATAACCTGTGGAACAAAACGTTATTAAAATCGGTTACTGCTTGTCTGTCCATCTTTTTTTCCGGGAATAGAAATCTTCACTTCTTCTTTTTCTTCAGCCTTGTCTCGTTCACACGCGGGGTCACGTTGTCATGATCGGTTGCGCCATTTTGTTCTATCAAAAGCCTGATCAAGACAACATTGTTTTGGCCGGCCTTTCGATGGCTTACCATCGATTTCGATGGTCAGACCAATCTTGCCAAGTGAATTCTCGTTAGCGCGAATTGCATCACCATTCCACCGAAGAATCCTCTCTCGCAATTTTTCTACGATCGGTGCTCCTCTGATATCCTTATTTCGGATGTGATCAAATCGTTTCACGCCACTAGTCCAACCCAACTTCTTCGTCTCCATTACCACAAGATGCCGTTTATTGTCTTTTATAGTCGGCCAACACCAGTTCAAACCATAGAGACAAGGATGACATTGCGGTAAATTTTAGATTTCAGACGTTCGATCCCAAAGAACACCAGTTGTGGAAGGCCACTTCATCGTGGTTGCGTTAATGTTTGAAGCAATTTCATAATCCAGTTCTCTATCGGCTGATAGCAAGGATTCAAGATATTTAAATCGTTCAGTTCGAATGATGATGGGCACTGCTACTTACATTGATAGTATCTGTATCATGGGGATCGGAAGTCAAAACTTCTGCTCTATTTGGTGATCACATCAAAAGATACTAAAACGTGCCAACAAGAATTGGTATGGTTTGGACTAGTTTGCTTACGTCTTGAAACCTTCGTTTTTCTGTGGGGCCGGAACTTGTCCTAGCGCGTTGAGTTGATTCATTATTATATGGTATTGAAATTTATGTTAGCAACATTGAATGCATCGTATTGCCCAGTTTACCGTGGAAGTTATCTTAAGAAAGACCAGTTAGGATTTAGATAAGGGAATAGCCCCACATTCACATGCTTTTCCTCTTTCCCTGATCTCCGCAATTTTACTTTTATTTTACTAAGGCTAGTACTAGAAAAAATTACTTTAAACGTTCTTCCTTTACTCGGTCAGTATGTAATGTAAATAACACGACGGACTAAAACATGAGGCAAGGGAAGGAGATGAAATTGTATTCGCTTATTGAACAAAATTGTGTGAACCAATCAAGTTCAACGAAATTCCACTGCAACTGAACAAAAAAATTGAAAAAACATGTCCGAAAGTTCAAATACAAACTTTGAAGTGCAAGCATTCTTGATGATAACGACACAGTATAATCTAGTTCTACTCGACCAACTTCCGGGTTACTCTTTAGATCCTTTCTCATTCAGACACGCGAAGGTAGTGTGGGAGAGGGGAGTAAACTTCTTGATATCAGCATGTTGATTAAGTCCTCTTATCAACTTGGTATCGCATTAGCTTGTCTTAGTCCACTATATGTCTGTCAAATATATTTTAATGTATCCTTCTATTCGACATATATTATCAGTTCATTGGGACTTATCCAGTTGTATTGTTATGTAGTTCCTTGAACGACTTCGAATACATCCCATATAGGACCAAAGATTCTCCTTGACACTTTTTGTTCAAACTTGTCCAACCGTTCCACTTGATTGAGTAGTACAGTTTCGGTATCCTCTCGGCACTGTAGCAGTTAATGAAGGGCAATACTGCATTCAGTGGCGTACCGCCTAATTTAGTTGATTAATGAATGACAGTTATTAGTTCAAAATCGCTAGTCGAACTTCAAGACGAAAGAAGGCAAATTTGACAAACCTGATACCATCTCGATTCAGAGATGTCTGGCGGATACCAGTATACTTTTCTGCTTACAATAATGCAGAATTGCATATCCTTTGCCAACTTGCATGAGGTTCGCTTTCTGTAGTAGCGCAGTAAAACAATAACAGAACATTATAACTACAGACCCCAATATGTAACGCTGATATGCGCTAGCTGTTCCTCAGAATAGTATTTTTCGTCTCACCAGTGTTAGTCAAGGGAATCTACACTACGTCCCGAAGAAATATTGTGCCCCTTCAATGACTATAGCGTACCTATTAAGACTATATGATACCAATCAATCCTATAAGGGAAAATTTTTTTAGGTTTACACCTCCACCGCCTAATTACTTCAGCGATTGTATTGGTAATTAATAGTCTCCCGGGTGTCTGACAGTGTCACTACCACTAATTTAGCCTATAGGGACGTGTAAGTGTAGCCACTTTAATCCTAAGACACTTCTTGGTTAGGTTTAAACGATCCTGTGAGAACTTTAATTCGGTTTATGTCCCCCAAAAGTGTTTTAGATGGTTCCACCTCTTCTAGACTCACCCATTATCCTCATATCAATTCGACAAAAGTGTTCTGATCCAAATAGCGAAATTTGCATTCCCTTCGTTAGTATTATACATATGCTCCTTCTAACCCAATATGGGTTAGCAACGAAACTTTATTAAGCAGGCTGAGATTATTAAATTTATTGAGGCAGTCTTGTTACAATTTGCAGTTTACCTGGTTGGATCTGAGTGCTGTCGTTTTGAATCGCGATGTTCTGTTTCTAATAGGAGGTAGAGGTACATAAATGTATCTCAAAGATGCTGGCGTTTTTAGCCAATGAACCAAAATATTGCTCCCTCGGCTCATGGACTGCTGTACTTGCTTCTTCTGTATGACAGTTATATATCATTTGTTATTTTAAGTTTTATGCACTGGTCATTTCCCCTGCCCCTTTCCCCATAAAGTCCTTTGGGTGTTTTTATACATCACTTTCACCCATGTCACATGTTTTACTTTCTCTTGTATTTCTATTTCTATGCTGTCTACTTTGTATGGAATACATATACTGCCGAACCGGAGTTTTGTTCTTTAGTTCATCGATTCTGGATTTGCGAGAAGGGTTGATATCCTACAACGCACTTCCAATCTATGTCGTTGTTAGCACCTGAAAAGGAGTGTACATTGAGAAAGCCCGATGCCTAACTTTTGGATACGGCAACGGGTCAATTTGTTTCAAGTCATGTCCATTGTCATAGCCCATACCCTTTTGTGCATATTTGCATATAGGAAACGTGTCGATAGGGCTCGAGTTTACTATAGGGAAAATTTAATTATTATTAATATTATCGTTCCTGACATCAAAAGACTGCACTTTCTGGTAGCCCTTCGATCATTATCCTTTTTTCCGCTTGTGACGTTTAGATCGCCCCCTCATATAAGGCCAGCTGGTCGAATATAGTTTCTAATGAACTATTTCTAACAAGTTTTGTTAGTGGCTTGTGAAGAGTTCAATAGCCCAGGCCCCAAGATGATAGTCCAATTCTAGTTGCACCATCGTCGTTGATGATTCCGTTCCGAGGCTCATTTCTCTGTTTTCTAGCAACGTAAATAACCAGCAAAGATTAGGGCGCCTGCCACTTGCTCGTATTGAACCTGGTATTACTTAAGCTTTTATGACCTCACGCTCCCCCACAAAGAGTTTCGTTTGTCCCGAGAAGTTCAAACTTCTGATCTCGGCTGTGTGAATCTTCGTAACTTTGTTTTCCATAACAAACTTAACAATGTCAGGTCGTCTGTGATTGCTGCTGGATGTAGTTTTCCCATGGAACCTTGGATTTCTAGCGTCCATTATGTTCGTTTCAAAAATATCAACTATGGATCACTTGCAAAGGATATTTTCTCATTTGTTCCGCAGCTCCGAGCACTCAGGCTATTGTACTATCCTCGTAAATCGCCTATTCAATGGCTTCCCGCCTACGGTGTTCGCAGGCTTTACCGAATCTGAGAACATTCTCCGGAGGCAGAGAGTGGGCAGATTCTTCATTGAAGAAAACCTTACCAAAGTGTCTTCATCTGAGATCTGAAGATGCCGGGCAGCTGCATAAAAAGTGCAGGGCTGTCTCCTTCTCCTCCTCACATTGGCTGCACATAGCCGAAACCACTACCCCAATCTTTTCCATATGGTAGCTTAAGGAACAGTGTGCCGTTAAAAGCCCTACTGGGGTTTTCATATCCCACTTCTTAAGGGACAACAAAATGCCGCTCTTGTGGCCCTAGGTTCTTTCACAAGGATTTTCGCTTGCCGGCAAGAGTCCAAATTTCTCCACTCGGTTGCGTAGATGGTCGGATTCCAAGAGCTGGTTCTGGCCCCACTATTGTGGATTAGACCCTCGGCGGGCCAGTCTATCAGCCTCCTCATTACTGGCGATGTTAGAGTGCCCCGGCCCCCACATCAGGAATGTTTCCTTCAGTCGGCCCAGTTTCAGCAGCACCTGATGACAACTCCACACCAACTGGTTTGATATGTCGTTGCCATTTAGTGCTGATAATGCCACCCGACTGTCGGAACAGATTCGAATTGTGCGACCCCTCCTCTTTTGTCGCAGACATTCTTCTGTTGCCAATGAAATGACATATATCTCCGCCTGGAATACGGTCGTCATTTTTCCGAGGGGTCGGGCCAGTTCTATAATCGGATCCTCCCGGAACGCCCCTGCGCCCAATCCAACCTGCATGACTGACCCGTCGGTGAAGATTATTAAGTCTATAATC